>NC_137459.1:286799211-287467961 GCF_964235325.1 Thermobia domestica | reverse complement strand
TACCTGGACCCACAACATAAGTGAATGAAGTTACTGTTTGAAACGGGGGCTGGCCATCGACATGTTAGCGTAAAAGACAGTAACTTCACTCACTTACGTTGTGGGTCCAGGTAAATGGCAATGTTGCATTTTCATTTCACATTGGACGCATAGCGAGTGTACAGCGCAAACGGGTCATCCGATTTTAAAAATTCCTTCACTTTAGAATGAAAACATTATATTTGGAGACGCTTTCCAAAGTAGTATAATTTAGTTTGTTTAAATTTACAATTTAATACAAGTAGATTCGGATTTATATGCGTAGGATTTTGTATGCATCTAACTAATGAATTCTTTATTTTCATGCTTAACTTAGTGACTTGGCTTTGGACTGCAACTGATTATTGTAACCCATTATTGCTTGAGAAGAAACAAGATATCCGAATCTTCATTTGGAGAAATCAAACGTCTATTGGAAAGCTGGGGATTACAATCATTAATTTCTACATTTCAAGGTGCGTAAATTATATATTCTGTGTTTGTTGTTAAATTACTATTACTATTATTGGGTTTAGAATCAATCAAGCACTTCATGATATTTTATTGGGATCAAGATGGGTGCCGGATAGATAAGTATTTGAGCGTCAGGCTCTTATTTCTTTTCAATTTAATATTTAATCAATGATTATTTTTCTCCCTCATTATTCCACCAAATCGTATTCCAAGATCATATATCCATTTTTGATCGATATATCCATATTTTTGATCTCTTTCATATTTCTATATTTTCGATTTTTGATATTGTTTATATTTCGATATTGCTGTATTTTTCGATATTTCGAACAAGTTTCGATAGTTTGTCAATATCGATTATCTATATCTAAATTCGGATATCCCAAAGCCCTATCGAACCCCCTCCGAAATGAAGTTTTTGGCTATGGACCTGATTAGGGATGCGCACGAGACAAGACGAGACAGAATTTTTGTTACGAAATTCGAGACGAGATAGAGCTCTTCTAATAGAAACGGATCCAGTTTTCGAGACGAGACATAACTTTCGCGGCACCTTTTCGAGAGGAGACAATCTCAAATCTTTTCTCTTGCGCATCCCTACACTTGATCATGAGGTATCAAAAAAAAAAAAGTTAATGAGAAATACCGGTAACATGTAAATACAATATAGGTAGCTAAAACATTTTTGTTTTCATTCTTCAGTAATGCATTATTATTAATCTCAGGGGGGCGCGGTGGCTCAGTGGTAGAGTGTTAACCTCCGGTGTTTGGGGTCCCTGGTTCGATCCCAACTCGCGCCGTGTGGACTTTGTAGTGGACAAACACCGTGCTCGTGGGTTTTCTCGGGGTTCTCCCGTTTCCTCCCACTTTCTTCATTCCACCATTTCACTCATTTCTCATTATCTCCGTCTCCTGTAGCCTAACCGGCATAATCGTGGGACGTTAAACTTAAAGATTTCATTTTTTATTAAACTCTGTATTTTATAGTGTATTCTCAAGCTTAAGGTGATGTATAATTAAATTTTGAATTCAGTTAACTTATTTTGTTTCTCAGATTGTTTTTAAAATGTATGTACAAACGTTTATTTTCATTCTTGAGAGTTTAAAGTGACGTATAGTTATTAAACATAGTATTTAATATTGTACTCTTAACGTGGAAGTGATATACAGTTAACTTTTGAATTCAGTTAACATTTTTCTCTCTGAAATTGCTTTAAAAAGTATGTAAAAACGTTTTTATTTTATTTCTTGAGTGCTAAAAGTGATGCAAAGTTATTAAGCTTACTACTTTATATTGTATTCTTAACCCTAAACTGATACACAGTGCGTTTTTGAATAAATTATGTCAAGTTATTTGAGTGACGAACGCTGGTAGAAAATCCTGACTACTACTGGAACATTTTGATTTTAAGGTGACGACTACTGGTGCAAGGATTTTAAAATATTGTTTTTCCTCCAACGGCTACTCCTTTTTTAATTCTAACTACATGGTCATTATAGGAAGGATCAGTGAGTCTTTCCAACTATGGTACAGCTCCGACAGATTCACGATGCTCAGAGAAGAGACAAAATAGTATGTTTTCAACCTTAAAGTGAGAACCACTGGCGTTTTTACCCTGCTATGCAAAAGTAAGTGAGTACTCCAATGGAGTTCCAATGCGGTACTTAATTTCTGCGTTTTAGATATATGGAAATACATGTCTCTAAAATATAAAGAACTGATTTTTTTTTTTTTTTTTTACTGAAAACTGCAACTCGGTAAGCCTTATGGATACCGAGGTATGGGAAAATAAACTATAGGTATGTGGGGCTTGCATACTTGACGCTACAATTCGGAAATTGAATTAAAATATGACTAACGGCTATCAAGATGTTGTCAAATAAAGGGAGGACCAACACAGTTAAGGGGTTTTCGTGTTAGATGCTAAAATTTCCGAAATCGGTCATGGAAAGTTAATAAACACCAGTAGCAATTTCATCTTAAAGTAATTAGATATCTTCATGGGATGTTAGAACATCATGGAGTCTACCAAAATTAAATTTTAAAAGCTTTTGAAAATATAATCTGACATTTGTAAACAGTATTTGAAATATGTATTTACCCAAAACTTCCAGCTAGTACATCTAACATCTGGAGAAACACTGTGAAATAAAAGCTTGAAATTTCGGAAACAATTATTGGTCGCAACAAAATTAAATAAGATGGTACTTCTATGGGTTAAATCAGTACCTCAGTACAATTTCGATCGAAAGATTAGTTCAGTCCTAGGTTTTCTTCAGGCAATTCCAAGGGTTCATCGAGCTGTGCAAAAGAATGAAAATTCGCTGTCAATATCTAAGATAGTAAATAAGATATAAGGAATTATATATTTTATGACGTGAAAATAGAGATCTTTATGGATTTGTACTTTTGGGTCTTTCCTAAAAGAAAAAAATTCAGAAAACTACTGTATATACCTTAATAGACAATTCAGTGGGCGGGGACACAGTAGCTTAGTGGTAGGGTATTTAACTAATCTTTTTTTTTTTTTTTTTTTTGCAGAAACTATTGGAGTATTCACTTAACCCATAGAAATACGATCATACTTAACTCCCTATTTAATTTTAAAATTAAATAAAAGGAAATATTTCAGTGTAGCGACCCACGATTATGCATTTTAGTCTCAGGGAGATTATGATTAAAGCAAGTGAATGTTGTTGACAGAATTGATGGAATGCAAAGGTGGGAGGAGAGTACCCCGAGAAAACCCACGAATACGATGTCCACTACAAACTGACTTGGCCGTGGATCGAACCAAGAACCCAATACACCAGAGGTAAGCACTCTACCACTAAGCCACTGTGCCCCCGCCCATTTAATTGTCTATTAAGGTATATACGGTTGTTTTCTGAAATTTCTTCTTCTTACAGCAAATACTCAAAAGTACAAATCCATGTGGGTCTCTATTTTTACGACGTCATAAAATACATAATTCCTTATATCTCGCTTGCTATATTAGATATTGACAAAAAATGTTCACTTTATTTCAGAGCCCGATGAACGCTTGGAATTGTCCAAAGAAAATTTAGAGCTGAATTAATCTTTCGATCGAAATTGTACTGACGAGTCTGAGGTTCTCACTTAACCCATATAAGTACCATCTTATTTAACTTTTGTTAGGATCAATAATTGTTTTCTGAAATTTCAAGATCTAATACGCTTTTATTGTATGGTGTCTCTCTAGCTGCTAGATGTACTAGCTGGAACTTTTAGGTAAATACATATTTCTAATACTCTTTACAAATGTCAAAATATATTTTACAAAACTTTTAAAATTTAATCTTGGTAGACCCCATGATGTTCTTAAACTCCATGGAAATACCTAATTATTTTAAGATGAAATTGCTACTGATGCTTATTAACTTTACATGACCGGTTTCGGAAATTTTACCACCTAACACGAAAGCCCCATAACTATATGGATCCTCCCTTTATTTGACAATATCTTGATAGTCATATTTTAATTAATTTTCTAAATTGTACTGTCTAATATGCAAGCTCCACGTACCTATGGTGTCGCTTTTTATTTCACCATATTTCGGTAACTGTTAGGCGTACCGACTTGCGGTTTCGGTAAACACACACCTCTAACGTTCTTTAAAACGTTATTAAGACATATTTTAGAATATTTAGAAATGAGAGTTCTGGGAATAACATGGTACCCGAAAACCCCCATCAGGGCGTGTGTGTAGTGTATTTAATTGAAACTACTTTTGAGGTTGTTGTAAGCCCTCGTAATTACGTTTCCGAAACTGCACCATCTAGTACGCAAACTCCACAGTTCTGTAGTGTCGCTCTTTATTTTCCCATATCTCGATATCCATAAGGCTTACCGAGTTGAGGTTTTCGGTAAACAGATGTCAGTTCCTTACATTTTAGAGACATATATTTTCATATATCTAAAAAATACAGACATTAGGTACCCCATGGTAGCCCGAACACCATTGAGGTACCCACTTACTTTTGAATGGTAATACATTTTGAGTTGTTGTTCAGCATCAATAAACACTTCATAGTTTTTCTACGTGCAACCCAAAAGTCCATACCTGACCGAACAGATTTTGTCCATTTAATCTCAAAAATGTTAAGATACTTTGTATTGTTAAGTACGACCAAATTAAGCACACTGAATATAACATTTTAAATATTTTCTGATTTTTGTTGCAGGTATTTCGTGCATCAAACCAGGATTCTGCTTGAAAGACAGTCAAAAGAAGCAGTGTAGGTTGTGGCTAAAAGTACGCCCTTTCTGAAGACAGACTCAGTTGTACTTACATTATTTTGTACGAATATATAACCCTAATAAAGATACTGTACTACAAATTATTTCTTTCTTCCATAAATTATAATAAAATATTATCTCTGTTTAAAGAAAATGATTGTTAATGTTAAGTCATTTTAATTCTTTTTCTCTGTAATAAGAACATTATCCCTAGCAATATTTTTTATCTTTGTGCTATTGCGATTGGATGAAGTAAAATTCTATACGAAGCACTATTATTTCAGACATGCATTAATAACTAATGTATTGTTCTGTATGTAAGACAATGTGTATACTGAACATGTCTAGCGAAGGTGTTGTTTTAATACAGAATCTATAACTCAGCTTTTCAGTAGTCAACTTTATTGGGAATCCGAAGAAAGAAGTTAAAAAAAAAAAATGTTGGACTTACCAGCGTGTGTGTGTTCGAATTCTGGACTAATCCAAATTATCCAGAGAAATCATTATATATTTCTTTGTTGCTATTTCAGATGTATCCTTTATCCAAGTCGTATGAAACGGAGACTTCATACATCGCTATACTTTGTATGAACTATGTTCCGTATTTACTTAATCACTTTGTAACTTTCTCTAGTGTTGACAAGGCCGCAGGTGTCAATCGAATAGTTTAGTGTTTCACTCATGTCACCTTGTGACTAAGGTACGTCCTGTCGGTATATATATGGTACTGGGTTCAATTAGCGATAAAATACATTTTTAGCGTTAAACAAATGCAAAAATCTATACGAAATGAGATACCGTGATCTCTGACTTACGGATAACACCAAGCAACTAATGGTACTGAGTGTGATTGAGTTTACTAATTACTATTTGGCTAAAATCAGTGTTCCTTTATCTATAGTTCTTTTCGTGCTTTGAATTGCAAAGTTTGAAATAACCGTTTTAAATTATTGTGTATATATATCTTCCGAGTAATTCTGAGAATCATTGCTCTTTCTTTAAGCAATGTATGAGACTGTTAAATTGCTCTTTCCTTAAAATGTTGCACTAAGAAGGATGCATCCAGGAAAGTCCAAATTTGCAGAATGTCTATAGCAGGGAAGAATAAATATGTTTAGTCGATGGCTGCACAACGCCTCCGCTGTCACCACGTTGTCACACAGCGAATACAGCGAACGTTTAAGAGTATTCTGCACTTACTATTAGGTATCGGCCTGGGAACTTTGGCGCATCTACCCAGTCTCCTTCTTGGTGTTTCATTTTTAATGGCGAGTACTGAGTAGGAATAATATTGTAAGCGAATGCGTTTCCGGCTGACACCACACTTTTAATTATTGCGACATTTAAAAAAAAAAAAACTGTTAATTAAAATGTACAGAGAAGTTATTTCTGGAAAATTCTATTCAGGCCTCTTGTGGTAACAACTGCACTTTAGTAGAAGATACTATTAAGGAAAAGAATGAGGTAAAATAATCTTTATATCGTACAAGCAATGGATGATAACAGCTTAATAAATGATTGTACGTAAATCTTGTTTGAGTTTGAATATAGGATTGTATAAGGCTGTGCATTTTGCATTATTATTGAGGTGCTGCAACTAACTAACTGCAAACCATATGATAAATTCTTACAGTAATATATCACATATTGATTTACTCTGTATGGAAACGAAAATAGTTTAATATATGGTTAACCTCCTTTGTGCCAGGGGCGGATCCAGAGGGGGGCGATCGGGGCGATCCCCCCCCCCACAAGAGGAAACTTTCTTATTTTATATATAAATAAACCCATCCATAACAAGTTTGGAGCTCTTAAAAGTAGCAGTATTACCGCCGACCGCCCCCCCCCAGAAGTCCGTCCTGGATCCGCCCCTGCTTTGTGCCTATAATTTTAAAATTAACGCTTGTGTCACTTTTCAACACTTGACTTTGCAGTAGCTTTCCAACGAATTAGCAGGAAGCCCAAACTTATAGGACACCCTGCAGGTAAATACATTTCTTTGGACAGTTTCACTGCTCCAAACTAAGATTTGAAAAGTGTAGTATTGTTAATTTTATTATTATTGGCACAAAGGAGATCAACCATATTTTAAGCTATTTTTGTTTTCATACAGAGTAAAACAATATTTGACAACATTACAGTAAGAATGTATCATGCACTTTGCAGTATGTTGCAGCACTTTAATAATGGTGCACTATACGTACACTCTAGATCCTGCATATGTCCGATCCATACATTACAAGAAGGCAATACGTATTCGATACAGGTAAAATCTGTATATTTCATATGGACAACCTATTAGCTATATACATCCAATCCATACATTACATATGGCCAACCTGTACGCGACATACGTATAATCTATATGCTGCATGCAGACAGTCTGTAAGCTACATATATGCACTCTGTATGGTGCATACGGATATTCTGTATGCTGTATCCGGACAAGCTGTGTGCGACATAAGGAAAATCTGTATAATACATACGTACAATACGTATACTGTATCTAGTCGTACGTATGGGGCACAAGTACAATATAGATGCTGTCTCGGGGTTGAACGCAAGAAACATACGTACAGAACGTATATTGCATACTTCTTGAAATCATGCTCCGTCCTGATAGTCAGTGTATGTCGTCATTATTAACCCACATGCTACATACGACCCTGACGTCACAAAGCTAGATATTACCTCCGTATATACTTGTTACTGCAGATAACGTCACACGAATGACGTCATTGCACTTGTGCAGACAGTACGTATAATACATACTTTTTCAGCTATACGTTTGCTGCAGGATGTTATATACGGTTGTACGTTAAGTCCAGAAACTACAGGAATTACGAATGTAACCTACGTTTTTAAGTATGCCACCTACATTTTTTTTTCTCAGTGTAGGTTATGGATATTTCATTTAGTTTAGTAAGGAATATTTTACATAAATAAATTTGGTAAGAAGAATTTTACTTTCTTAAGTATCACGCAGCCTCATACTGACGAAAGAAATACACTTCTAATAGACAGAAAGAAATATGTAAAGAATGAATACCATCATATTTTCTAGTCAAACATACAGTGATATAATAAACGTACAGAGTAACACATATGTGACATACCGCTAGAAAACCATAATAAACAAAGGGAAATATGCAATATCACGTTTTTAGAGGAAACAAGAGAACGTAAAAACTTGTGTCTTTAAAGATGCAAGTTGATATCATAAATATAAGACGAATCTATGAAAATGGTAAATGAAATACGTAGCTTATGAAGGACAATTACGTTTTAATATAACAATGTAACATGTCTTTAGGTCATAAAGAAAAGAGAGACGAAATATATTTCTCAAATAGAACAAAACTTTAGATTTACAGCTAGAAGAACAAATATTTAGATATAAATATCTTGATTACGAAATTATTGAATTAGCATCTGCAATATTAAACAATTAAGTACCAAAAACATAATTGTTTAAGGGTACATGACCGTAGTTTTGTGTTTCCATTTTACCGTAGCGAGTAGAGCAGCTCGATGTTTTCTGTTAAAGCTCCAACAGGGCCTGATAAGTTTATTGTCGATGTAAATTAAAATCTAAAATATTGGTACGCTTAACAATTAAGATTAGAACAAATCTTTCTAAGATAAATTCTCTAGGCAGAGAGGAAATCAAGTTCTTGGGAGCTGAAAGTGATATAAGATCCTTACTCCATAGAAAACTACAATTTATGGATTGTCACTGAAAACTTTCAGTGCCAATATGGAACAGGTTGCAAGAACCATTAAAGGAAAACGCCTGACCTAAGCTCGTTTGTGAAGCAGTACATTTTTGTTTATGTAGAATATTAATCACCTAGAAAAACAGCGATGGAATACAAAACGTTAAAGTTGAAAAATCTATTTGTAGATTTCGGCAACATTCGAGCAAATAATTTTGAGTATGTGAATTAATTATATTAAAATTTCAAGATAAGATATTTAAATAAGTAAATAAGTTAATTATTACTTTTGACGTATCCAGGTCCAGGATCAGGTGAATTGTTTTCACATATATGCATCAAATCGATAATTTAGTTTACTTTACTATCATCTCATTGATATCAAGAATATGTAAACAAATAGACGGGAATAAATAGAAATAAATAGAGTGAACGTAGGAATATACATGATTTATACAATATTATATACGATGGTGGCTATGCAATCATTTGACAGAATATTGATATTTGCTTTACGTGTATCAACCATAAATACTATTATTAGTAGTTATCACAAAGATTACATGAACAAATATGTATGTAATAATGAAATGAAAGCAGATAATAATAATAATACTGCTGTATATACTATATATACAGTGCTGCCCATACGCAGATGGAATTATTGGAGATTAGGAGTGCGGACTTAAGCGATATACACCAACTATCAACCAGATATTTACCATTCGACAAATACTGGAAAAGAAATGGAAAAACAAATCCCACTACATCAATTATTTATTGATCTTAGAAAGGTCTATGACTCGGCTAGGAGGGAAACATTGTATTATACACGTCTCCGAAAGTGCCTTACCACCTACAATTCTCCCTTTCTTGCAATAGTAAGCAACACAATAAATAGTGGCGTTGAGGTGGTTGAGAATTAGAAAGGTGTTAGACCAAACCTCAATTTTGTTACAAATATAGCAGTGTGGCAAACTGCAAATACGAGAATAATATAAATTGTTAAGAATGACGATTTTATTATCCTGAGAGCAATGTATGACATGAAAAGTTACAAAATTATCTTTCAAACAAGAAGAATAGAAAGAAATAGATAACAAAGGAGAGCAGTTTCACTTCATTTCCGCCTCCCCCCCCCCAAAGAAGCTCGCGAAAAAGAAAAAGGTTACATAATGTAAAGGCTTAATTAATATAAATGCCTAACAGCACAAAATAAAACATCCAAACGAAACGGAAAAAGAGACAAACACAAAATAAGGGACATCAGTGGCGCAGCAAACTTGCGGATAACAATAACAATAACAATAATAATAATAATAATAATAATAATAATAATAATATTAAAATCTTGTTTCCTTTTCAAAATTTCTGACTTTGCTTAAGAGCGTGGGTGCATATAGCGGTCATGTGTGCACTTTTTGTCAACGACCAAAAGGGATGGAAATCTGAAAGAGAGAGGGACAAAAAAATCCTTAACATAAATTCAAGGTCAAAGTTCGAAACACTTGCTTTTGACAAGTGCTTTTTTTTTGTGTCTCTTTTTTCTGGAACATAAAAGTTCTTGCGGCTAAGAAGTTACAGTATATAATATTGTAAATTTGCAAGTGGATTTATTTACATTGCAATTTGTAGTCATAAAGAAATTGTCATTAGAAGATATTATTATAAAAAAAATAACTTTTATATCTTCATCCGTTGTAATTCTCAGGGTACCTATACCTCACACCCGTATATAGATATCGAAAATTTAGGATGTTGATATATCGATGTCGATATATTTGCGATATCGAATGATGATATATATGTCAATATCAATATCAATTATATCGATTTATCGACATATCGCACAGGCCTAGATCCG
This sequence comes from Thermobia domestica, assembly GCF_964235325.1. Classification (NCBI taxonomy): domain Eukaryota; kingdom Metazoa; phylum Arthropoda; class Insecta; order Zygentoma; family Lepismatidae; genus Thermobia; species Thermobia domestica. Next base: position 287,457,627 of record NC_137459.1, on the reverse strand, counting down.
AGAAATGATGCAATAATAATAATAATAATAATAATAATAATAATAATAATAATAATAATAATAATAATAATAATAATAATAATAATAATACGTTTATATAGAGGATGCTTGAAACATTCATTAAGTCACTTTCAAAATCAATGCGAAACTTAGTGGTCAAATAAAATACTCAACTTCCAATAGAACTGTAGGTCACCGAGACACATCTAGCATAATGTCAAACGTTTAACACATGCTTTGTTTCCGTGTTGTTCGCTTGCAAGTTCGGTAGTGTTCATTGGACGTACTGATACGAAATACATTCTAATAAACCCAATAGGTAGCGTAGGTCAACCCTTCAATTGTAGACTGCTAATGCGAACTGAACAAAAAGAAAGAAAAAAAAGAGAAAATGAATGAAAGCCACTTTACTGCTAAATTTCTATCAGAAACATCCTATATTAAAATTCCAAACTGTATCATAATGAAAAATTACAAATGTTCAAAAGGAAAATTGAATGTTCCTTATAGATGTAGCAGAACTTGCATGTTTCAGATTTCAAATGTAAATAAAACGCATTGAATTACAGGATGGATTTTGACGAATTCTATTAGTTTGACAAAATTTTGTGTCAAACTAATAGAAGTAAAATATTGTTCTCAAATAACCAAAGAGGGGAGCCATTTTCTATTCATCTCCGAAAATCTATCTGTCCGAATGATTTCATCTACTGCGGATATAACGTTGTAATTCGCACAGTTGGAGCCATTATTTTATGCGAAAAAACTGTATTACCTTGCTGGGAATCGAACCAAGAATTTCCACTTGGAAGTCGTACGATAACCACTACGCCTACGATTGCTTTACCCAAGCTTTGTTTAACAAGTGGTGGTGTGTTTCTTTCTGAGAACGATAACACGAAAAGTGCTGCAGATCAATGGAATATTTCGAATGTCTTGGTTATTCCCTTGCCCTTTCCCAACCAAATTCGTAAATCGTTTCTATCATGATACAGGTATTTGCTTCCACATTCTTAAGGATTGCTCGTCCAGTAAGAGAAGTAGATTCTTCACGATCACTATGTTATATAAAAACAACTTCGGCGTGAACAGGACTCGAACCTAGATTGAATAAGGGTACTGCTTCTAAGTCCGCTACGTTACCAATACACTATCATGCCACGAAAAACTAAACACTAAATATTACTAACTTCAGCTTTGGAACGAACGTTTTCTACTTGTGAGATTATTTACACCAAAATGCACAACGAAATTAATTTATTTCACGACCTAGAGACAAATTAGTGCTCACTAATAAGCGAAATAACATACAATCTAGGAAAAATTACAAAAATAATAACATATTATGCAGTTATTTTGCTGTGCAAGTTCAAAAGTAGGGGAATAATAATAATAATAATAATAATAATTTATTATTTATTTATTTATTTATTGATGATGATAAAAACCACAGCCGAGCCCAAAATGGTCATATGTACAATAATATACAATAAAAGATTACGAGAGAAATACAAACAAAACAAAACAAATTAAAAATACGTCAAATCATCTAGACAAAATACAAAAAAAGAGAATAAATAAAAATTTTACACACAAGTTTGATACAGTTACAACATAAAATAAAGTTACAACATAACGTCGATTCAATAACTATTAAATCAAGCAAAACATATTAAGAAATTAAATATATTGAACATAATAAAAAATAAATTACAAAGAAATTATAAAATAATATACATAAACAGATATAAACAGTGTAGGTAAAGCAAAGACAATGAAAATTCAATAGACAATATACCAAACCCTAGTGAATTTTGTATATTTATTAAATAAAACATTCCAAATATTGTTTTTTGAGTATTGTAAAATTCGAATAAAAACAATTTTAAGAGGTTTTTTATTTATATTGTCAACAATAGTAAATAGTGAAGAACCAACCAATTGATTGTTACATAGTATAGAACGGTAAACCCTTGAATTATACAGGGGAACTTTGATATATAAATATTCAATTAAATTCATTCTAGCCTGTATTATATCATGAATAAATTTGATTTGCCTTAAATTTCGCCGAACTTCAAGAGCTAGTAAATCCAGTTTAGCAATAATCTCCTTATTAGTCATATCGTGTAATTTAAATTTATATTTTAACCAAGTCAAGAAGGAAATCTGAAATGACTCCAAAACTTGAGTGATACTAGTAAGATTACGATTCCAAATTAAACTAGCAAATTCCAAATGGAAACGAACATATGCACAGTATAAGATTTTATATGTTGCAATGTCTTTAAAATCCCGAGCAATCCATTTGATGAGTCCCAGATTTCTTCTAGCCTTGGAAACCATGGTAGAGACATGATGATCAAATAGTTACACTGCTTGAATTGTATGCTGATTTATTGAGTATGAAAAATAAGGTATATTCGTTTCCCTAGAAAACGATATAATTTTTATTTTGTTCATGTTCAAGGGAAGTAAATTTTGTATGGACCATTGATAAACTGAGTTAATATCGGCTTGTAATTTAAGATGATCCTGATTACTTACTATTTCTGAAAATATCTTCAGATCATCCGCGTACAGCAAAAGAGACATTTCAAATAATTACCAATATTATTGACTAAAAATAATAATGGACCCAAGTTGGATCCTTGAGGAACACCCGAGGAAATCTTGTACACAGATGACTTGCAACCCATATATCTAACTACAAATTTACGATCAAACAAGTAGGAAGCGAACCAAAGTGTTAAAGATTTAGGAATTTCAAAGGAATGAAGTTTCTTAAGAAGAATATAATGAGATGTTTTGTCAAAGGCTTTAGAAAAGTCAAAATAGATTGTATCGACTTGACCACGATTATGAACAACAGGAGAAACCAATGTCAAAAATTTATTCAAATTTATCTCAGTTGATTTACCCTTCAGAAAACCATACTGTTCGGAAATAATATAGTGTTCGACGGAACTATAAAGATTATTGTAAATAAGTTGATCAAAAATTTTAGGTATTACATCAAAAATAGAAATAGGTCTATAATCAGTTACGAACCTTCTACCAGTTTTTGGAATTGGAGTTACAACGACAGTTTTCCACACATTAGGAAAGAAATGAGACGGTAAACTCCAATTAAATAATCATGTCAAAATTGGTGCAATTATTTCAGATATACCTTCAATTGTAAAAATCGGAGTGTTATCAAGACCTACAGAAGCTTTAACATTTAAAGATTTAACAACATCAATTACCTGTCTAGTAGAAAAGGATATTTAATCACTACAAAATTGACTGGCCATAAAAGTAACATTATCATCATTCACATTAATTCTATCATTCGCACACATATCATCATTCATCTTTATGATAAACAGCTACAAATTGTTTGGCCATAGCTTCAGATATCAGTCGAGGATCAGAGAGGAATTCTTCGTCAACTAATATTGCCTTATGTCCATCTTTAGCATTTATTTTATAATTCGTATACTTCCAAAATCTTTTAGGATTATTTTTAAACTATTCTCAATTTTATTATAATATTTATTTTTATCAATAGTAAGTTACTTCTTAAAATCAGAACGAAATTTAGAGAATACATTATAATCCTGAAGAGATTGGGTTCTTTTATACTTCTTATGAACATTATTCTTTTTTAAGTAAGTAAATTAGATTACGAGAATACAATCTCGGATAATTAGAAATTGATTTGGTTACTAAAGGAACATTATTCCTAATAACATTCAATATAATATCATTAACATTTTGAGCAACAATATCAATATCCTGATTCAACAAAATATTGGCCCAAGGAGGCCCTTGGACTTCTTTATATAAAGAAAGATAATCACCTTTTTGGTATAACAAAAAGCTATCACTTGGTATCTCCTGTATTGGAAATGATAATTTAACAATAATCTCAATCGGATAGTGATACTGATCGGGCGGAACCAGAGATACTACAGTATTATTAGATTGAACATACTGTATGTGTTGTACAAAATTAAATCAAGACCAGACGTTCCTGAAACAAAGTTCAAATTCATATCATCTAAAAAATTAAATAGAATTTTAGCCTCAATTTTGGAATAATAGTTTATATCATTTGAAAGATTTCTATACGTCCAGTCAACTTTGGATATATTAAAATCACCAATAATCACTACTTCAAAGTTCAAAAAGTTCACTTTGGAAACAATATAATTAAGATAGTTCGTATAACTTGTAACTGAGTAAGTTGGATGAAAATAACAGCATGCAACAAATAATTTTTCCCATTAAACGTATCAATCTCATTCCAAACACACTCAAATTCAGATTCCAAGTCAAATCTCCTTTGGCAACTTATATTTGTTTTAACTGCTAGCAAAACATCACCACCTCTGCTAGACTGATCAGTAATATAATTCCTATCGAAACGAAAACATTTATAAGTTTCAGGAAAATAGTCATCAGTATGTTGTTTATGATTAAACCATGACTCAGTTACAGCAATAATATCAAAATAACAGTCGGCAACAGAATAAAAAATGTATTACTTTTTGTTCTAAGTCCTCGAACATTTTGATACAAAATATGGACTTCCACATTGAACTAATTATTGTTATTAACATTATTTATTTGATTTTCAGAATTAGTTGTTAAAAGTTTGCCATAAAACGGACCAATTAATATGCCACTGGGCCAAATCGTAGGATCATTAATAATCCCAAAGTCAGCTTCAAACGCTTTAACATGAAAAGAGGCATAGGTATCGTATTTAGGTTTTAATCTAGTACATTTGACATGGGTTACACTTCTATCACTCGCAATAGTCTCAAAATCACTTTCTTTTACTGATGGATCAAATCTAGTAACAAATAATGTCCTTTTTCTACTTTTAGCAACCAAATCAATTTTGTCCGAACCACTACCAGAAGTCAACTTACGTTGATTTTTATTTAAGCCAGTACTGAAATTCCCTCTATTATCTGTCTCTCTTGATCTTTTGTTCTCTAATCTCCTTCTATTACGCGAAATAACTTGAACCCATGATCTTTGTTCGCATCAAACTCAACTTCTTCCTGATTAGAATCTTCAAATTGTATATTCTCATTTCTAGTTAATTCAGGGAAATGATCAGGATCACTTATATCAACAACCTTAGGATTTTTACGAGAAGGTTCTACTGATACATTCCTCAAACAATTACAGGATTTATTCAAAAATAATTTATTAGGTTTTTCATTTTGAGACAGTAATTGCATTTTTCCTCTTTCAAACTTTCGAATTCCCTTAGAAATACTCTCTTTAGATCGTTCAGTTTATTTTCAAAAATTTTTTCCAAAGAACCTTCAAAGTTTGACTTCTCGACATCTCCAAGGTTACCATCTTTCTGTGATGTTTCAGTTACCCTGTCACATTGTATACAATTATTACATAAAAATTCAGATAGCTGAATAGAACTACTGTCCATTTTCGAATATGATTCAACACATGCAAAATGACACTTTATTAAACAAGTATTACATTTAATGGACTTTTGTCTACCATAAATGGGCTGACTACAAAAAGAACAATTCTCGCCAGTAGGAGCCATAATATATTGTCTATTGAATAAGTTATATATTCACATGCATATATACAAGACAATTCCACACATTACTGGCCCTAATGTGAGAACTAAAAGAAATTAGACAAAGTGAACAAAATTATACAAAGTTACACAATATTCACAAAAATTCGCTTCTCGACCTGCATTAGGATCTAAAAAGGTAAAGACCACACGATCCAGCCTACCAAGTGAGATGTATATAAAGAAAAGATAGTAGTTCCCTTTTAGCCACTGGAAGTCCTTCTGCGACACACTTCCCACCATAAAGGTTGGAAGACCGACTTACTGCCCACAGTGTTACCAGCCCGACCACGAGGAGGCAGGGACAATCACTCATAGATGGAAATTGGCCAGAAAAAAAGGAATACCTTAAAGAAATGAGGGACCACGGGGCCAAAGGCCGAGAAGCGATGATAATAATAATGATAATAATAATAATAATAATAATAATAATAATAATAATAATAATAATAATAATAATAATAATAATAATAATAGGCAACTATACTGTTACGGTGAACAATTATTATTATTATTATTATTATTATTATTATTATTATTATTATTATTATTATTATTATTATTATTATTATTATTATTATTATTATTACTTTAGTGTTCACAGTTAACTTATGCAAATAACAGTTAAGCATTGTTTCAATGTTTTCTGGTGTCAAATTTGTTCTTTTGTCGGTAAGTATGGCATTGTAAGAAGAGCGAGTCTTCTCCACATCAACATTCGAAACTGATATGTATACTCATGTCCAAAATGATTGACACATATCTATAATTGTCTTTCTGTGAGATATAATTTGATAATGTTTTTGTAGGGTACTTTTAATACTGATACCATGTGTATAATCGGGAAATGAATATTTGTGTTAAATTTCACAAGGAAAGAATTATAAATACGAAAATTAATATGAGTGAAACAAAATGTTGCTAAATGGACAAGAAAGTTTTATTTCCGTTTTATTGTTCTTATTTACTGCTCTTTTGACATGAAATGTGTCACATACATGTCATTGCCGATTATACACATACTAAAAATGTAAGAAATACTGGGCAAATTTGTTATCGAATTATATTCCTACAACAACATATAGACAGGCGACAATAATTTTGGACAGGTGTGTACATTAGTTGGAGACACTTTCCAGATATTTCTGAATACTCATTTAACATACCGCGCAACACTCTTTCCACACTATCTACTTCACCGGTAGATACCGATTGGAGCTCGCATGTAAAATTTCAAAAATTCATGGTGGACGGTCCGTTTTCTCAAAAATGAGAATTTTCATCACATTGCGTTGAAAAATTGTCACTTTTGAGTAAATTTCGTGGAATATCGGGATTTGTTGCAAATTTCGCTAATTCGACAGAATTTCGCATTTAATCGCGAGCGTTATGTGGTCTAACAAACAAATGATGAAAAAGTATATATTTTAGTTACACAACGTTTTCGCACAAAACTGATACATTTTGCGTTTTTGCGTGTCACCAAAAAATCGTGTCTCTAGTAATTACATAGCAGGAAATTGTTAATGTTCAACACATACATATTTCTGGAGTAACTTCTTCACGCCATGTTTTTCTCCGGAGTACCCACAAGTCAGATCTATACACATGACGATTGTCACTAAATATCTTGGGAGCACAGTGGCTCAGTGATACAGTGCTTTCCTCTGGTCCGTGTGGTCCCTGGTTCGATCCCCAACCAAGTAATATTGTGGTGTACAACATAGTGTCAATGATCTTTCTCAGAGTAATCTCGTTTCCTCCCACTTTCTCATTCCACCAATTATTCTATCATCATCATCATTCACTTCTCTTCATCATTGTCCCCTTTGGCCTAAAAGGCATAATCGTTGGTTGTTGAACTGAAATACTTCACTATCACTAAATACTCTCTCCAGGAAAACCAAACCAGTTATGAATTAGTTGGCATGGAAAATCCATATTATCTTATCAAATATTGTAAGTATTAATGACTAAACATATTTGATATAAATTACCAAATATTTGGTTAAACTAAACAAATTAACCATAAAACCTGACCAAATAACTATGGTATTCGAAGTAAGTTCTATTTTTCAGTGTAAGCAATAAATGGATTGCTGTGGTCTGCTGTCGTCTTCGTCCAACAACAAACAGATGAAAGCAAAGAAAGGTTGAAAGTATGCCGTTCTAATTTGGCATTATAGTATGCCAGTCACTTCAACGGCGAACATTCGTTCACTAAGATACAAACAGAAAACTTAAGAACACCTGGATTTTTTTTTTCGCAAGGCATCCTAACATACACATCTTCAATGAAGTTTCAGCTCTATAGGAGTTTGGCAATGCACTCCAAATACCGATTACACTGTCTTTGTCTGTGGTGTCATGGTAACGGCTCTTCAATGAAGCTGATAAAATCATTAGAGGAAACAAGGTAAGAGAAAATTATTATCTCTTGCAATGATTTCTTGTAACGGATTTATACATTTCTGCAGAAAAGTCGTGTTAGCAAATGCTTCACACAACACTTACAACGACTTTGAATAGGGCACCATATGTCTATGTCTCCGCCGTTTCTGCTTTCATTGTAAAATATTAAGTGTGAATATGTGGGAGGGGAAACAACTTTCATAAATAACTTATATCATCCCTCAATAACAAACACCAATTTTCATTCTTCGCAGAGACGTCAAACTCCAAACAAACAAAATAGCTCATGGGAAAATTCTGACGTAAGTTGAATCCCAACATTTTATACTCAATTATTTGTTTGTGTATGTTTGAGTTCCTTCGAAACACTAACTTCATACGAGACATGAATCCACAATTTAACGTAGTTTCCAAACAATATTGAACATCAATGAGGGATGAACCAAAGAGCAAGAACACAGAAAACATCACAGAAGACTCCTTGAGTGGCTTCATTTAATAAACATACTCTGAAGTACTATAAAGGTAACCAACAGTTTTGTCGCTTTTTGTGGAGGTCTTTGTTCAATTGGCCCTCGCACCTTGAGTTATATGCGAATGCAGATAAGGTGAAGGTCAGTTGTTGGTGTAGGTATATCCAACATACTATTTGGTTGTAGCAGTTCAGTTACACCGTGAACTTGCGTAAGGACAGAGTTGACATGAGACCTTCACAGAGATTCATAAGGGCGTGTGTGCTGTAAAAGTTCGAACTGGGGTCAAACGCCGCTGCAGCGGGACGCAAGATATGCCAGACCGTTGGTGAGAGTGTTGTGACTACGTGGACAGTGCAGCGGTAGTTTAACAAGTTTAAGGACGATGACGAAACACTCGAAGACACACCACGTGCCGGAAAACCAATACATGTACAAAATGAAGATCTTCAGGAGGCAATTGAGGCGAACAGTGGCCAGACATGTGAGGAACTGGGACTACAATTCGGTTTAAGTGGAGAAATCATTCGGCAGCACCTGCATCAACTTGGGAAGCACTACAAGTTGGGCCCCACATGATTTGGCTCCGGATCAAAAGGCAAAGCGCGCAGACACCTGTGTTTCTTTGCTGTCTTCTCTGAGCAAGGAGACATTTCTGGATAGAGTGTTGACATTTGATGAGAAGATGATCCTGTGCAAAGCACCACGGTGCCGTTATCATTGGTTAGCATCCCATGAACCGATTCCAAAACAGCCGGAACCAGCACTGCACCAGAAGAAGATCCTCCCACGTGTTTGGTGGACTGCTCGTGGCATCGTACATCGGGAACTGCTGCCACTTGTCAGGGCATCAATGCAATTGTATACTGTCACAACTGAGCCGTGTTCAAGAAAAACTCAAAACTCTTTAGCCAGCACTTCTGAATTGCAAAGGGGTCGTTTTTGTTACAGGACAACGCTAAGCCCCACGTGCCCTGGATGACCTCGGACAAGATTACACGCCTTGGATGGGAAATACTATTGCATTCGCCATACTTCCCGGACATTGCACTGTTCGATTATCACCTGTTCCATTCCTTGTACAATCATTTTAGAGGATGTCAGTTCAAATCCCTAGTATAGGTGCTAAATTCACTTCATACTTTCTTTGCTTCACGTTGCATGACGTTCCAGAAGGTCGCCGATGCTGATGGGGACTATGTTTGATCTTTCGGATACGTCTTAATCTCTTTGTACGCCGAGTGTCGTATACGACACACAAATTTAGCATTATTTGTCCTGATAGATCGACAACGTGACAAATACGACACGCCCATTTTTCTACTCTTCCTTGTCACCAGAATAGGCGCTGCATTTGATACAAGCTTAACAATTGAAGAACGCTTTCCGTTAGCACTAGGTATATTTTTGGGTGGGAGGGTAAATATCACAAATCCGAAAAATGACACGTTTACATAAGTACTCTACTTTTCATTCTTTAACGCGTTTTTTTTTTTTTTTTTTTTTTTGTAATGCATATTGATTTATCTTGTTAAAGCCTTGGAGATAAATACGCAGTTGAGTATTTTGCACTTCTATTGTGTGGGGGAAGAGGAGAACTTTATCTTTTATGTGTCGTATGCGACACTATGAAACTAACCGTTACAAAAGATGATTATACATAATATCAAGTTAAGCTCAGGTTTTCAGTCTCTTCTCCTGGGTTTTGTGAACATGCGACCGTGGGTTAGGTATTGGATATTGTTATTGCATTGCGTAGATGTATCAAGTGTGTAATACATATAAACGTACGTAGCGGGGATGCAATGGGGACAGACCAATACTAGAACATCGTTTCACACTTTTCATTAGTAGAGGTCCAATGTGTCCTCTATGACACATACGATTGTCACTACTCTGTGAAAAAAATGTAATCTCTCTTACTCTTTGTATGTATGAAACGAAAGCATTACGAAAATATAAAATTTACAAAACAAAACTATTTTGTTCTACTAGTGACACTGAAGAGGTTAAGTTACATATCGAAGGCGGTGGGTGAAAACACGACAGAACTTTCTCGGTTAATTTTATAGTAACAACCGGAACCGAAAGCACGTTGAGTAATTACCTTTCTCAGTATTTAGTTGAATAATAGTATCTCTATACTTTACGCACGAAGTAAACGAAAATAGGTAATATGTAAAACCAAATTCATGTTTATTGGACACGAAAGGGTAATAGAGAGTAGTCATACTACGTAACACACAATCGAGAAATGACAACAACGTAAAATTAGTTTACCCTGGCTCACAACATCATTCTATATTATCGTTTTCGCAGCAGTAGACCATGAAATTAAGTTGTCGTCTTACATATTCAATGTGTAAAATTTGTTGTTGTTTCCAATTTCCGTATTCGGTTGTAAATATTCATCTTTCGAAGGTAAACTTTGGTAATATGTGTAATATCTCACAATCATATTGCATCTTCACACAAGACGCATCTTCATTGAGATTAAGAGTGGGGTTGGGTTGATTTTGAGTTTAACGTCCCTTTCAGCAGTGAGGCTATATGAGACGTGGACCTATTGATTAACGTGGAATCCTAACCACATGGGCTTCAGCCGGGAATCGAACCTGGGTCTCCCACGCCAAAGGTGCGTACGCTAACCGCTTAGCCACGAAAGAGCACGAGATTAAAAATGGATATAAACATGAAACTATTTGAATATTTTACATTAATTGTTTTAGACACTGTTTTCTCTCTTTATAGCTCAATTCTGTACATATCAATAAGATTTATATTGATAGATACGCAACAGATTCTATTGTTTCTGTTTGTTTGTTTTGAGAAACAAACTCGTAACGAATGTGTTACAAATAACTTTAAGATATTACGTACTTGCATTAATTATCATTATTGAATAATATAGGTCAGTAGTTGTGCTGTTTCAACATAGCGAGAAGTGACGCTAGACGTGCTTATATAAAAGTATTATCAAGAGTATATAAAAGTATTATCAAAATGTGCTTTCATCTCAAAAGTCTATTGCTGAGAATCATCATTTGGTAATGGAGATGTATAGAGTGGATGCTCATTTTGAAACAACTTGTAGTTAGTGGTTTAGATGACAGTAATTTCGGCGTGAGTGACAAAGAGTGCCCTGGTAAAGAGAAAGGTTTGAAGATGGAGAATTAGATATATTTTTGGAAGAAACTTCATCTCAGACGCTTAAAATGTTGTTTGAAACACTAACTGTCGATACGTCAACTGTAGTAATGTTTAAAAGTAAGGGGAATGATTCAGAAATTAGGAAACTGGGTAACACATGAATTGCTAGAAAGAGACGTTGCAAAACGTTTAACCAATTGTGAATTACTGCTCCAAAGACAAAACAAAAAAAGCCATTTTTGCATCGAATTTTGTCTTATGATGTAAAAAGGGTTCGTTGCGACAATCCTGAGTGCAGAAAATCATTGGTGCGTCCCGGTGAACTGTGAACATCAACGTCACAAAAGAATATTGATGGAAAGGCCATGCTGTGTATCTGGGGAGATCAACTCGATTAGTTTATCACGAGGTGCTGCAACAGAGTCAAACAGTTAATGTTAAAAGCTACCGATCACAGTTACTCAATTTGAACCGAGAACTCGCCCACTCGTAGAAAAATGCCCACAATATACCAAAAGACATGAGATAATTAATTTTTTGCATGACAATACCAGAAAACATATTGCAAACCTAGTGAAGGTGACTTTGGAGCCATTTTGATGAAACATCTTATCCACCCACCCTATTCACCACACGTTGCTCCCTCAGATTACAATTTGTTTCGGTTTATGCATCATGGCCTTTCTGAACAACACTTCAGATCTTCTGAAAATATGAAAATTAAGAAAAATGCTTGATGGGTACTTGAATACTTTTTTTTTCTATATAGCAGAAACCATGTTTTATCCGAAAGGTGGGAAAAGGTTGTAGCTTCCAAAGAGCATTAAAAAAAAAATATATAAATTAATTCAAGCACCTAATAGCACTTTCCCATCATACAAAAAAAAGGTAGTTGAAGTTTAAAACTGTTTTAATATTTTTAACTGCTAGATTCAGTACTGGGATACATAACTCTAGCGTCATAAACAATACAATATATTGTATTCTTATTAACATAACGTTCTAAATTGTATGTCTCGAATTACTTATTTGCTGTATTTTATTTACTTTTTTGTATTTTACGTCTCATAACTGCGACATTTAATCTAAAGGATGCGATTAGATATGAATAATATGAGTGATGGCAAGAAAATACATAACATACTCTGAGCGAGATTCAAACCCTTATAGATAAATCTTCGGACAGCCAGCCTAATACCTTGTGTGAAGAGATGCTCCATTTTTCGACTCTTTACACTTAGAGGGTTCAATCATGTGTCAAATAAGCGAAAGGAACATTCAAACAACATCCCATCGCAGACAAGTACTAATGCGATGATATTTGTGTGCATGGTTTTGGGTTCGATTCTCCATGTCGCATACAAACACGAGTAGCGGTTCGGATCTTACTTTAAATAGTAAGTTCCGTCCTATATATCATTGTTCTGAGAAAGGAAGTTATAATCTAATCAAGTAACAAAGAAGACAAAAAGTATGCAGAATGTAATTATCATATATGAGTATATACGTATATGTTGTTTAAGCAAAATAATCAGTATATATCTCAAATAATAATGTATGCTACAGACTATCTTCTTTCTGTATATTTGCTTTCGCTTTTAAGACTTGTTATTTATTTTAGGGTATATTAGGATGACAGATCTATATAGTTCACCCATACACATCTCCCTATATATTCAGATCGCATATATCATTGTTAGAGAGACATCATAACTCACAATTAAAATAAACTATTTTGAAAGATTCCATCCAAAGAGAAAAAATCAATGTCTATGCAATACTCGAAAAATCATTCACTTTTTGCTAAAGAGTGTTGTCAGTTTTAAAGGAAAGAAAGAAGCAGACAGGCGAGGGGAATGAATAGTAAGTACAGAGTAGAAGTCACTTAGCTTCACGTCATCGGTTGCCACGAAACAGTCGAAAGAGAAATTTCTCCTAGGGAACGAAAGAAAAGAAGCATTAGTCTCCATTTGCAAACAGTAAATGAGGCAGAAATACGAATTGGAGGCTGCCATTGAATAATCTTGTATGGGTAAGCTTGAGGGGAGAAACTCTAGCTAATTCTCGTAGGTGGAAAACATCATTTGAATGCGTCTCCCATCAAAGACCCCCTACCATTTCATCTGAGGCTTACTCTCACTCGTCCATGCATTGAAGAAAACTTTTTTCTCTTCACACGCTGTAGTTTTAAGGTATCAATTTTCACCATTAATGCAACCGTTCGTTACTTTCTGAATATAAGAAAAATTGTCAGCCTTATATTTACGGTAAGTGCTAAAAGCCACTAGTACCGAGATTTTTCATACAATCATCACTCACCCACCAAACCATTAAATGAACGTATTAGCAACAATTGAAATGATTTTTTAAGTTATCAGGTGTGATCTCTTTAAATAACATATGAAGAAATAGTTTATAACATGCTTCTAAATCTCTAATTTCGCCTTCTGATAAAATAATGTCTCCACTTTATATAATTATCAATTTCATGTGAAAAATTAGATTTATTACTACTTTGTAATTATTTATTTTTATGAAAGATTTTGTGATTCAAATTTGCATAGCACAATACGTGTCACTAGTTACCCCTGACATAAAACTGTGTATTTTGAAAATTGACTTTTGTCCTATAATACTAACATGTCATGGACTGAATGAATATATTATATTTATCTCAAGTTTAATTATAAAATTCAGGTAACATTCTGGAAAAAAATAAACTTTGCATTTATATTGTTATGTTATTAACGTATAAGTGATAATTTTGTTCTAGAATTTGAATTTCTCAAAAATTCTTGTTAGCGTAGCCTACATTTAAAGACTTCTCATTGAGTTAAGTTTTAGAAAGTGTGTTTTATGTAGCTAAAAATACTCTATTTAGCATACATTTTTCTTGAATTTTCAATAAACACTCTTACACTAAATAAGTCTTATGCTGTTGATTTATAGCTAGAAGCAATGAGTTGTCAGAAGCTTCTTTTGAACAAAGTCCACAGTGAATATTTTCTTAAGGACAACCTATTGTTTCGTAGTGTTAAGTGATGTCGAGTGAGCGGAAATCTTTTATTGTAGTTTAAGTTTTCAACACTTTACACTTGAACATTTTCATCACAGAGATATCGAGATAATTTTGTTTGTTTTTTGCAACCAATTTAGCGTCCAAAAATAGATTATGTCTTCTTCATCCACAACAGCACAATTGCATAGCAGGAATATGCGTATCATGTTTCCTCAGATACATGGGAATGTGTCCAGTATGTGCCTTATGTACCTATGAGAGAGAAATCACATGGATGGCAAGTGATAGTCACAGTCTATGTCCGCCCTAGGCACATGCCTGACATGTACCTGGGTAACATGTCGAGTATGTTCTAGGTATGTTCTCCATGCCGCAAGCGCCAATGAACCACAAAGTTATTTCCCCAAAATATGTTAAATCACCTATATGCGTAATGTGTTTACATTAAGGCAAGTCTGAAAAACACTTTAAACAATTAAAAAAGTGCATCCCAAGGTGGGTACGAACTACCAACCTTTGTATTACAGGCCGCGTGCTCTACCGACTTGGCGACGAAGGCGATGAAGAGAACGTCCCTTATAGAGGGATAAATTGTTGAGGTCTTTTGAATTTGGCTAATCAGGGTGCTCCTTTAACCGCGTATATTCGACGATAACTGTTTGGGATCAGATAAAATCTGCTCGCCACGTAATTTTTTTAACAAAATGACGAGTGTCTATTTACTTTATTTCATGGTTCTTCCACAATCGCTTTCAAGTGATTGGCGACAGTTGTCATCTAATAAAGTTGATGCGTTTATTGCTTCTAGTACACAATCGCTTAGAAAAAGAAGCAACAACTGTGCTTTCAACTATAGGTATATAAATGCTATATTTGTGGTACATAGTTGCAAATATCAATTAGGTGTAACGAGTACCTAAAACTGTAACGAGTAGCTGAAGTACATACTTAGCACATGAATATCATATGTGTCAAGTATCGGGTACCTAAAGTAGCTGTGGCACCTAAATGGCACATGCCTGGCACACCTTGTGCTGTTAGGAATTAGCATTCTAATCAAATTGGAAGTGTTTTAAATTATCCATTCCCAGTTTCAACGTTTAAAGTCATAGAACGAAAACGATAACAGATAGCGAGAAGCTACTTTTTTTTTAACAATTCAGTGTTTCAAGTCAACGTACCATGACCATCCCGAACACTCTACGAAAGCCGGAAATGGTTGAAATTTGCTACTACTTCCGGTATTAATGCTGATTTTTATAGAGAAAAAACGGTAAGCGATATGGGAAGTGATTTCTTCAATTAATTCCGTGTCCCAAGAATATATTCCATTTCCTCCTTTAACCTTCTATTTAAACCTGGAGTGGTTCAAATTAACCATTTCCAGTTTCAATATATCCAGTATCAATCCAGTTTATTGACATAGAACAAAATGGTATTAAATAACACCAAACTGTTTTCTGCAAACGATTCAGAGTGCCAAGAAATCATACCACCACAACTTGCAACACTCTACCCAGGGCTGTAACTTGTATGGGCAGGTGGGCAACTGCCCCTTCAGGGAAGCTTTCCCCCACAGGCTCCTAGGGCCCATAAACAGTAAGAGAAAGATGGAAAGAGGGGGCTCAAACAAATTAGAAAAAAAAACTTTTCTAGGAGGCCCAAATACGCGTATTAATGCTTGCCCCCCGGAAAAAAAAATCTAAGTTACGGCCCTGACTTTACCTAAACTGGAAGTGATTAAGACTAACAATTTCTGGTTTCGACCTTTATTGTCATGGAACAAAAACAGTAAGACGTAGCATGTAATGGCTTTTTCGTATGGATTCAACGTCTGAGGAATAGGTTTTGTCTTTCATCTTATTAATCTGTTGCAACTGGGTGTACAGCGGACCACAGAAATTCTTGATGTACAAGGTCCGCGAGATAGGCAACCCAACTAACGCCTGCTCCAAGATTAATTACGCCTGGTAGAGTATCTAGAACACCAGCATGAAGTTGCCCCCAACTGTTAAAAGCACAAATTGTAAAGAGTGCTTTTGTGCAGAAGTGGAGCGAAACACTGGCTGACGAAATGACAAAGGGAGTCTTTGAATACTTGTACTCACAGTACTTCTTGTTTGTATGATACACACGTAAAACTATACATAGCCACTTGAAAAAATATACGGATATCAGAGGCGCTGATGAGAAGATAACAGTCGGGGGACTTAGTTAATCTTATAATTAACTCAAATGAGGATTATATAAACAAGTTTACTTAGTTCAAATAACTATAAATATCCGCGTATCAAATAATATACGGATAGATTATGCGGTACATATGGTAGGTTATTTTTTTAACTAACTCAAAGCTTTGCTCTGAGTTTTGAAACTATTAACAATAGTCCTACCTGCAAATCAATTAAAAGTATCGATGGATCATTTGGGAGGAAGAACCCAACCCCCAATGAAAATTTTTCATTGGGGGTCTAACAAGCGTGAGCTCCTAAGTTCCGGCGCTCCTGATTCATACGTAATACTAATTAGAAAGAAGAAATTGTTGATTTCATTATTCGTTAAATAATTTTTGAAAATGCTAACTACTGGTAATTTATTTGTAATGGAGAACTTATCCGTATTAAAGTAGGCCTATTTCCCGTTAACTAGCAAATATAACTTAAGGTTCATGATTTGTATAATATTTGTGAAATTTTACACATTGAGACACAAAGAGAAAAGGAGAGAATATAGTGTCAATAAACAACAACTTAAAAATGCACCACATTAACGGATAATATCAAATATAGAACCAGTGACAGAATTAACTCTGCAACTAATTTCCTCCATTCATTTTTCTTGCTTTATTTTCAAGATCACTGAATTTTTCCACTGGAGATTATCTTTCATTTAGCAGCATCCAACTGGAGCTCATCATCGTAAATGAAACATTTTAAAAAGGGTAAACAGCGAACGCGGTAACCGATCCCGGCCCGCCAGATTAGAAAACTACAACTCTTACCACTCATCTAAAGCGTTACTTCTTCCGGTTCACCTAAATAAAGAGCCTTTTCTGTTCGTTCAAAACAGTAGCTTGTTAATAGATTCATTGGCAAAATACAGGAATATGTAGTTGACTCGGAGGGCACTGTATTCACTAAATTATCAACATTACAGATTTTTTAAAAAAAAAAAACACAAAATACGAAACTACTTTATTTTAAATGAAATACGGCACATGTATTATACTCATAAAGACAAATCAATTGCTGCGTAGTAATCGTGGTTAAGTGGTTCGAACAGTAATCTGAAGGTAGTCGAATCAAATCGAATCCACGAACGAGCAGTACATTTTTTGCATTAGAATTTTTGATGGCGATTGATCGGCGATGACACACGTTTTATTTTCTTCTGATATTTGAATACTCGGCTGTTTCAATACTTGAACTATCAAATCTTCAGGAATAAAAACAGTAATAATAATTATTATTATTATCTCATAGAAGATTAAAAGTTAAGAGCTTATTATCGCTCAGGGCATAACATTACAACCAGAAATGTAACATTTGGCAAGAATATTTCGGTTATGGTTAGTGTTGCTCACGAGAAGAGGAATTTCTCATCTCGTTTCTGATATAAAATGAACAAAATTGAGACGAGACTTAACATTTTACATTTCAGACGGGACAAGGCCAACTCAAATTATTGTCTCGCTTTTGAGATGGAAATCGAGGCGAGACGAAAAGTGACGAGAACATTTCTTGTTTTATCTCGATTCTCAAATTAGTGTATGTCCATTCTTTTAGTAGCAATTGCTTTGCAGATTGAATCTTATATGCTATTTTGTTACTTTGTATTTCGGAGCTCATTGAATTTATTATGGTCTTAGTTATTATGTAAGTATTTTTGTAGCAAAGCTTTTATAATTACTTCTGCATATCCTAAAAGTTAGTTTATTATATGCCTTACTGTTCAGTGATATTAAGTTATTTTTATTACAGTTATCTTCCTCAAAATGTACAGTAGAACACTTTCTACATGAAACTTCAGTAGAACCCTTTGGTTTAAAATTTTGGTAGTTGCAGAGTTGTGTCCTGGAGGTTCAGGCACCCTCCCGAAATCCCGATTTATCTCTAAGTTTTGCCTAATTTTAGGGAAACTTGAAAAATTTTAATACCATTATTTTATTATTATTATTATTATTATTATTATTATTATTATTATTATTATTATTATTATTATTATTACTGAAAATTTAAAACCTAAATATTATCCTATTGCAATTTAAATAAGCGTACTGAAGTTGATAGGAAAAGAAAAAAAAAGGATAAGAGATAGTGATAGAGAAAGGATAAGAGCGATTAGTGTCCGAAAGGAAATTACAAGGTGTCAGCTCCTGGACAACATTAATATCAAAACTTCGGATGCCTAAACAGAAATTAAGTAGGATTTGTCTTCACCACGATACATAGTAACACGCTTTCTTTGGCTAAAAGACTTTGGATTATGTATGTGTTAAATTGATATTTTAATAAAATGTACATACCAATATAAAAAAGAATAGTTCCTACTTACAAACTTTGGTTGAACGGATATATGGAACGTGTTGTAAATGGCGGACGAAAATATTATTTCTAGCAGTAGGAGTAATAGTGGAAGACGATCGGAATAATTGCTCGGATACCATATCGTTTCAGACACATTTATGACTCATACTAGGCCCTAAGCATGACCCTTCGGGACCGTATTCATGAATTGTTTGCTAAACACATTACGTTTTCCACCACAGTATGAACCAAGGTTGTAGACAGACATGTGACGTCAGTTTGCTAGTATTTCCCCTGTGAAGAAAGCAGCCTCCATTCTAACTTGTAAGACCGAAACAAATTGAGCATTTTTAATTTTATTTCACGTCAGAAGTATGAATATTATAGTTCAAAAAAACAACGTACCGCAGCAAGAATCGAACACCGGGACCCCTGAATTACGAAACGAATGCTCACGCCACTACGCTAAGACTTCTCAGTTAAGTAAGAGTCAAAAAACACTCGTTTATGAAGCAAATTGCACACCTTTACGATAACGACGAAACACACTGATTTCAGTCATGATAAAATACTATAGTCGAGAGACTTCAAATTTAAATTAAAAAACGAAAAATTGACATATAGTGCCTCAGACCACTTTCTTTTCTGATTCACTGAAAGTATCTCCGTATCTTGCTATTATTGCAATTACAAATATCAATATCCAAAAATGCCTGAAGTTCTTTCTTCACATACGAGGAGAAAGCATACTTTGTGAAATTAACACCGGGGTCATTTTTGCAAGGTGATTGTGAACCTTTAAAGCGTTCATATTACAAAGTAGGAGAGCGAAATGGCCTAATATAGCATAGGAAAAGCGTCTTAAAGTTTTCGACTCCCCTCATATGTCGTACGTTGCGCAAATTTATTAAGTGAGGGCGCGGCAGAGTCAGCAGCATTTGTGAATCACGTTCCAAGAGTTACGGGTTCGGTTCCCGCTGGTGTCAACGATTTTTTTTCTTTTTTGCTGCAACCAATAAAGCAGCCACTTGTTGCTACAAGTAAAATGTTAATTCTCCATATGTTTATAATGAATTAAAACAATAGAAATATTCAAATTAGTTGTAAAATCTTTCAATATTTCATGGTAAGTGGCAACAAAATATAATCTATTTCGTAAATATATTGATATCACGAGTTATATTATGGTTACCACAGTCGTTGTGTAAAAATGTCCTTATGCTTCGTGTCTACATCTGTTGACAGTGTGTGATTTACAAGCACTGGCACAAATGGCGCGGGGAATGAAAGGTCATGTCCCCTCCAATCTTGGAACTGAGGGATTTTGCCACCAATAATCCGATTTGAAATGTGTTTTGGGGGAGAAATGTGATGTATTGTGTCCGATTACCACAAAGGAAAATGAGATGAAATTGATATCCCCCAGATTAAGCCTCAAATCTGCCCGCCTCACAATGTTGAAGACAACTCTGCTCCCCTGATCCTCCACAGTATTGTTTTTTAACATCAAAAATATTTTGATCGTCGCTCTAAAAAGTATGGGAACGGTCTTACCCGTCCTCCCCCCAATATTGGAGACAGATTTTCGCCGCTTAATAGAAGTGGAATAAGGGGTAATAAGGGGTTATAGTAAGTTTCAAAATTTTCGGTGGGAGCTTTTGCCCCCTAAAACCGTTTTTCCGCAGAAAAGAAAACACATATTCGTTTATGTGTAATATCTACCTGCTAAATTTTATCAAAATCGGAGTGTTACACTTGGGAAGTACTATATGTTAGACATATAGAGTTTAAACCAGACCGCAGTGGCTCAGTGGTAAAGCGTTAACTTCGGGTACGTTCGATCTCAGCTCGCGCCAAGTGAACTATGTGGTTGACAAACACCGTGTGCGTGGGTTTTCTCGGGGTTCTCCCAGTTTTTGTATTCCACCATTTCATTTATTTCTCATCATTACCATCTCTTTTAGCCTAGCTGACATATCCGTGGGACGTAAAACTCAAAGATTTCATTTCATTGTAGAGTTTAACGTCCCTTTGAGCAGCGAGGCTATATAAGACAGAACCTACTGATTAACGTGGAATCCGAACCACATGAGCTCCAGTCGAGAATGGAAGACCAACTGAGTACGTAACAAGTAGTAACTGTTTTCATGAATATATGTATCATATAGAAATCTTTTCAAGTCTGATACTAAATTATTATTATTATTATTATTATTATTATTATTATTATTATTATTATTATTATTATTATTATTATTATTATTATTTACTTGAGATGCAAACTATAGTTGCAGTATTGTAGAAGGAATATTGCCTAACGGATAATGCTTTTGAGAATTGTTAGAATCTACTCTTCCCACCCTGTAAATACGTAAATTCCTCTTCCACTCTACAAATAAAGCACTGATTAGCATATAGCAATGGAAAAGGATTAAATTTTAAACAGGAAAGTAAAACTTTACATATTGTTTTTTTTTTCTGTAAAACAGATGATTGTTTAGTTTTAGTGGATGAACGTTAAAAAGGTAAGGGAAAGAATTAATTTCGTTATACGACAAATAGCTGTCGTTTCTAAAGAGAGCAGAAACATGGCAAGTAAACATAAATCGAAATCTCTGGTGAGCTAATACTCACAGAACACTGTGTTAACATTTTGATTTTGTCTTATGCCTAGTACAATATTGCATGTTAACGTGCAAAAAATGCCTGAAGGAAAGTGGAACAGAATACTAAAGAGTAGTGCAGTGCTCACTTTAAGTCAAACAACATATTTCGAAATAAGGAGTGGATTCTGGCTGTTAGCAAATAAAATATACTTTTTGTGAGCTGTTGGAGCAACCAACTGCACATACTGATAGAAATAGAAGCTACTGCTAGAAATAGAAGAGATTTAAATGCTTCGGCAAAGTAAAAATATGCTTCGTAGCAATTGAATCTCGACTATGAACAATTATGACCGCAGCGAGATCCGTATACGGAGTCCATGACTTCGTTAGTAGTCCATGACTGCACTGTCTGAGCAGCGACTATTTACTTGCTTTTGCTAGTATATCAATGCATTTCGGGCACAACTTTGGAACATGAGCATTGAAGTGAAATAATTAGAATGATGGGATTGACAGTTTGAACTGTCCACTATTGCAACCCTAGTTGGGCATTACAACATTACGCAAACTCTATTTTATATGCAACCATTATTATACATTTCATTTTCATAAACTTGCTCTTACGATAACAATTCCGATTTCCTAATTAAATTCAATGTATAGATAATTGTTTAGTTGAGTTGAATTTGAGCTTAGCGTCCTTTTCAGCAGCGAGGCTATATGAGACGGGACCTACTGATTAACATGGAATCCGAACCACATGAGCTCCCATCGGAATCGAACCAGGGCCTTCCACACCGAAGGTATAGATAATTGTGTCTTATATAGCAGCTAATATCGACTTTATGTTGAATAAACACCGTGCTCGAGGGTTTTCTCGGGTTTCTCCCGTTTCCTCACACTTTCTTCATTCCACCATTTCATTCATTTCTCATCATCACCGTCTCCTCTAGACTAACCGGCATAACCGTGGGACGTGAAACTAAATATTTCATTTTATGTTTCTTGCTATAAAGTATAAAATAACTAAACATTTTATGTAAATAAATTAGAAACCTAAGATATTGCAGATTACTGAAGTTGCGATTTCATTCAATTTTAAGCATTATAGATCTATATAATTGTTCAAGTTGCTTTATAAAGATGCAGATTATGAATTATACTAATTTTTTCAATGAAATGAAAATAAATCTTTAAGTTAGACGTCCCATGCATATGTCAGCTATGTAAAGGAGACGGTGATGATGAGGAATGAATGAAAATTGTGGAACGAAGAAAGTGGGAGGAAAAAGGGGAACCCTGATAAAACCCACGCACACACGGTGTTTCTCCACCACAAATCTCACTTTGTGCAAGCTGGGATCCAACCAAGAACCCCATGCACCAGAGATGAACGCTCTACCACTAAGCCACCGCGGCCGTATGAAAAATACTACCATATTTATTCTGCTCCCCCCCTCTCTCTCTCTCTCTCTCTCTCTCTCTATATATATATATATATATATATATATATATATATACCAGGAGCATGAATAATTTTCAATTTGGATGTATGGTTTCAAGTTGATATATAACTCAGATCTATGTTCTTAATGAGTTGAGTTGATTTTAAGTTTAACGTCCCTTTTAAGAGCAAGACTATATGAGACGTGGACGTATTGATTAACGTAAAACAGAACCACGTGAACTCCTGCCGGGTGGTGATGATGATGATTTTGACGCAGCTTTCATTTATGCCACACATAAAGTTCGGAAGACAGTGTCTCATATTTAGGAATCTTTTGATGTCAGCAATCATAGGCTAAAGTGTGGACGTCTACTGTTATTTGAAAACATAACACTCTGTACGAGGTTGGCAACATTGTCAACTCAATAAGCTCAAATATTGATTAGTTTCATTCGCTATGTTAGTATAAAAGTATTTGCACAGGCATAATTCCACTTGATCATATTATTTCTGTAATATTGAACATTTCTATTTACTTTCCCATAGTGAGCCAATATAGGGACACGACATATTCCATATTCCTGTGTTTTGGCAATCAATTTGACTATAAGCAAGCTACTCTTTGAGCGAAAAGAAAATACTCTTTATTTAGGCGAGCCGGAGTAAGTAACGCTTTAGATGAATGGTTAGCGTTGCAATTTGCCAATTTCCTGGCCCGGCTTCGATTTCCGCCTGCTCCCTTTCCTGTTTCCAAAATTTTTCATTTACAAGGCTGAGCTCCAGTTGGATGCTGCTAAACGAAGATAATCTCCAGTGGAGAAATTCAGTGATGATGTAATAATGAAAATAAAGGAAGAAAAATGAATGGAGAAAACGAATTACAAAGTTAATTTTGTTAATGTTTCTATATTTGATATTATCCCTTAATTTCGTGCATTTTTAAATTGTTAATTGACACTTTATTCTCCCCTTTTCTCCTTGTGTCTCAATGTGTAAATTTTCACAAATATTATATAAATCAGGAACCATCAGTTATATTTGCAACATAAGGGAAATTCGCTTAGTACGAATAAGTTCTCCAACTCGTTTGAGAGTTATCGAATTTTGCATTTTTAATATTTACAAATAAATTACTGGGTACCAATATTTAGCATTTTCAAAAGTCATTTAACGAATAATAAAATCGGGCAAGTTCTTCTTTCCAAGTAGTATTACGTATCAATCAGTGGAGCCGGAACTAAGGAGCTCAGGCCCTGTTAGACCCCGAAAATTTTCATTGGAGGCTGGGCTATTTCCCGAATGAACGATCCATATTTTAATTGATTTGCAGGTAGGACTATTCTTAATAGTTTCAAAACTCAGCGCAAGGCTTTGTGTTTACTTCAAAAATATCGTACTACATATACCGCATAATCTATCCGTATATTATTTGATACGCATATATATATAAATACGCATATATATGGGAGTCGTTGTAAAATTTATTTTGTTATTTGTTATTTGTTATTTGTTAACATCAACACAAATTTTAGGATGTGACAAAACTGTCAGATTACGGAGATAGACGTCTGGAGATTTTGTCTATTTGATGATCATTGCAGATATGTAAATTTCGGCAATGAGATAAGCAAACACGTGGAGTGACGTGAAGCAAAAGTGGCAGTTTGGAAATTGACGTATTCACAATAAATACCCTACCAAGATTGGAAGGAGATCATTAGAAGAAGAGCCTTCGAAGACGTTCATTCGAAGAGCATTCTTAGACGAGTATTATTCAACGAGATTTATTTCTAGAGAATCAGTTGTTAGAGAATAGTCACTAGCCATGGTGAACTAGTCTTCAGGATAATTTCTACAACTATTCAACATTCTAAACTCTTGGTAGCATCATCATTACAAGTGGCTGGATTTAGCTCTGCTGCACCTTGCTTCCTGAGGACCATCATCAACATCGATTCAGAAGGTATGTGTTTGCTATCTGGTCATCGTTGTCAAATAGAGAAAATAGTCAGTGATCTGATAATGTTTTGTACATTCTCTACACAACACACAGTACACTTTAATCACGAAGTTCTTTACTGAAAATACAAATGTTTATTAATGAAAACTTGGCATGTGTTTATTTTCTTGAAATTAGTTACTGAATTTTCCCGGACATTATAGAGAATGTTCGGAGGACAATCTCCCTGCGTTTTGAGCTACGCATTTGCGATAGAAGGCACACGAAGGGGGGTTGACAATATATATATATATATATATATACATATATATATATATATATATATATATATATATATATGTGTGTGTGTGTGTGTGTGTGTGTGTGTGTGTGTGTGTGTATGTATGTATGTATGTATATAGTCATTTGAAGTATGTTAACTTGTTTATAATCACTCATTTGAGTTGATTATGAAGTTATTTAAGTCCCCTGACTGTTATCAACTCATCGGCACTTCTGGTGTCCGTATATTATTTTCAGGTATTGTACTGTTTACTGTGAGTACAAGTATCCAAAGACATCCTTTTGTCATTTCGTCAGCCAGCGTTTCTCCTCACTCCTGCACAAAAACACACTTTATATTTGTTCTTTTAACAGTTGGGGACAACTTCATGCTGCTGTTCTACATACTCTACCAGGCGTAATTAATCTTGGAGCAGGCGTAAGTTGGGTTGCCTATCTCGCGGACTTTGTACATCAAAAATTTCTGCGGCTCACTGTACTACTTCAAGTTCGAGTATTGAGCTGCCATAGTTTCGAAATCTACCATAGTTTCACACTGAGAAACGAAACTCACATATCATCATCATTATTATTATTATTATTATTATTATTATTATTATTATTATTATTATTATTATTATTATTATTATTATTATTATTCGTTAAAGTACGAAGTTTCAAATCAGGCGATGCAGTATTTACGTAAACTGAATGATAATTTATTTGATAATATTCACTAGCACACTATACACTGGCGAGGTTTTGCTTTGGGAAATGAAGTGTATACGACATTGAATAGTAAAAATATTACAATAAAAATATATTATTAAAAGTATTGATTAAGTAATTGGAGTTAAACATGCTTTCCAGTAAGGATTATATATAGAGAGGATTTACTTTATAAAGTGCGATGCAAACGAATATTCTAGTTTTAATCCGATTAGAAACCGATAACTTACACAATACTATTTACTTCATTAGTTCTATAAACCTCTATGCTTATCGTATTATAATTATCTTTAAAATTATGATTTTGTCATTTCGAAACGTAGAACGAGAAATAAATGTAATATTCTACCTAGGTACTTGTTAAGGAAACCTTAGAAAAAGTGATGATTTCAGGGCATGACCTGTGGGAGAATTTGAGACCCTGTCGACATAAATTCGTGGCCATATCTTCGATCATGCTCAAAGTGGACAATTAATGTTCTAGCAATTTCCTCTCACTCATATATTGACCATTACCCGGGGAGAATCTTCTGAAATTAAAATTAGTTTTTCATTACAAATCAAAGGATAATAATGAAATATTGAACATACTTAATATTTTGTTTTCAGTTTTGGATTTTAGATTTGCAATTCATATAATGTTCCCTTCTAATCGAATTTGAGAGAAACGTAGTTGCCAAAGATTTATTCAAAGAAATGTTTTCAGTCCTCTGATGAAAATAAGGAACATACTTTAAAGGAAAAAAAACAAAACGAGTACTTCCTACAGGGGTTGAACACACAAACTTATGATTGATAGACTATTGACCCAAACCGCTCGACCAGTTCGTACGTCTTCACTAAGCTTCTTTAGACTTTTGTGTAAAGTAGTTTCCTGCTCCACACTTTTTTTGTTTGTTTGTTTATGTCGATGCCGCTATAAGTTTGTGGTGAATATTTGGGCGTTACAGGTCTTGCAATGCATAAAGGTCTTTTTCGTATAAACTACATTCAATTTTACGTTCTAATAACTTATATGCAACAGGTTTAATCTGTGAAATGATTGGGGTTGGAGTAATCTAATGGTTTTCTTAGTTAGGAGCCTGGATATGCAAACCCGCTTAACGTGGGGATTTACTATTGTGAAATTTGGTACCTGGGGAACGTTTCTAGTATGTTCCTAGTATGTTCATTGCAGTAAGCGTCAACGAACCACAAAATTACTCCCCCAAAACTATGTTAAATCGCCTATATGCGTAATGTGTTTCCATTGAAGTGAGTCTAAACAACACTTTAAACAAGTAGAAAAGAAAATAGGGCTAGCCTAGGGTAGGCGCGAACCACCAACCTTTGTATTACTAGCTGCGTGCTCTTCCGACATTGTTTTTTAAGTTCGTCCCAACCGGGATATGTTCGCCATGGGTAGTTCGCGCAATTTTTGCGTAATTCAAACACGAGAGGGACACGAATACAGAAAGATCCAGGACAGTTAAAATTCCGACCTGATCTTCAGGGGGATTCGAATCCCCAGTGGATTGCGCTTCATGATCCGAAGCCGAAAGCCCGAGACCACTCGGCTATTGCCACCGGTCGACTTGGCCTGAGAGGCAATGAAGAGAACGTGGCTTGTAGAGGGATAAATTATTGAGGTCTTTTCCATTAGGCTAATCAGAGTGCTCCTTTAACCGCATATATTCGGCTATAACCGTTTGAATCAGATAAAATCTGCTCGCCATGTAATTTTATAAGAAAATGACGAGTGTCTATTTACTTTATTTCATGATTCTTCCATATTCACTTTCAAATGATCGGCGACAGTTGCCATCTAATAAAGTTGATGCGTTTATTGCTTCTAGTACACAATCGCTTAAAAAAAGATGCAACAAATGCATCAAATGTGGGAGATGAATTTAGAAGTCCTAAATGGCGAATGCCTAGCACATATTGTGCTTTTAGGGTATCTGGAACAATATGTACCTAAAGGACGTACCTACAACATGAAAGATATATGTCCCAAGTGACGACATAAAAACAAATGACTGTTAGAGTACGAAACTGAGCTAGGTATATAAATGCTATATGTATGGTACATAGCTGCAAATAGCAGTTAGGTGTAACAAGTACTTAAAACTGTAGGTAGCTGAAGTACATACTTAGCACATGAATATCATATGTGCCAAGTGTCAGGTACCTAAAAAGTAGCTGGAACACCAAAATGGCACATGCCTAGCACATATTGTGCTGTTAAGGTGAGTGGGATACCCTGCAAAAGTCAAGGAATTTGAAATTTCTAGAAAAGTTACGGAATTCTCAGAATTTCTGCACCTAGTCAGGGAAATTTCAATCTTTTGAAAGCACAGTGCCGTTCTGTAACAGTGTGGAATTTTTTTTATCATAATTTTTCGTCAACGTTTCTCTGCAGTATCAAGCATGTCATTTCAGAAACAGTTTTCTACGGCTCCTTTAACTTGTCATTTGGAACAAACATTAGTTGACGGAATAATGAAAACGAAAGAGTTACGGTATGTGGAAAGAAAGTTCTGTTAACATTTGATTCAACAGAGGAAGGAACGCAGATATTGTAAAATATTTTACAAGACATTGAATATGTACTTTTTATAATAGTAGATATGTACTTTTTAGAATGATTGAGATCATGATGAAATGAAAATTGTTATATTTGAATGAATAGAGAACGGGACATAGATATTGTAAAAACTTTTTAAATGCCGTACTTTTTTATTTCTTTTCTCGAGATTTCTTCATAGTTTGTTATTAAAATACTCCTACCGTATCCTCATTTTATTGTCCTAACAAACCAATATATCTTGCCAGTAAAATAGTTTAGATTGATCGAGCTCCTGATATGATAACCACAGTATCTCATGTCAACCCCCCTCCCTCCATTACGAAATGCTGGCTAAACGAAAAAATGTATGTTTGCAGTAAAATAGTTTAGAATGATCGAGCCCCTGTTGTGATGACCACACTATTTCATGTCACGGACTCCCCACCTTTACGAAATCCTGGCTACGAGCCTGCTAGGTAGTGATGGTGCTCTTTGTAGAAGCTACTGATTGTTCGACTTGCTCGGTAATTTCACTCTTAAATTATACACGTAATTATCTAACCTCGAGCAAAATACGCACTATGTTTTTTTTTTTTTCAAAAAAAAGTTGCAGTATTTTTTACGATTCTTCACTAAACACATTTAAAATTGGAAGGTGTCAGTCTGTCATCATCGACTCAGCTCCAAGCAGTAGAGACAATTAAGAGTCCTCAGAAGTATTTACTTCATACTCTACCAAAATCAATTTTTCTTACGTGTTGTCGTGGAACATACATAAAATAAAGTAAGGAGAAATTGCGTGGTAGGAGAGTTGGCGCGAAGGCCAGATAGAGGGAAGAAAAGGGGTGGTGAGTTCTAAAGAACGGAAAATTGGAAACTTTGCAAATAAAGACGTCAGTTAAATTCATGTGTTGATAGAAGCTGTTCGCTGAGAAATATGCCCCACGTTTTACGTGAATGGTGTAAAATAAGTGTGTACATTATTCCAAACATTCGGTATAAGTTCATAGGAAGGTCGGGGTGTAAAACAATGAAAAAGGTATGCATATTTGAGTTAGTTCATTTTCGAACTAGCGTTGTATGTAATTTACCGCTAGTATGCAAAATTACATCTAAGCCGGGCGGGTTCGCTATACGCTTTCCAATAGGACGGTTCGCGCATTTATGAAGTACAGAGATTGAGCATTCATTCATTGAAAGCAATACTAGAAGACATCACGCGTGCGGGATAACATTTTGTTCGTCAACATCATATTTGGGAGAGTAATGAGAAAATATGATATATAAGTACAGTTGTTTCCTGTAAGTACATCAGGCCCGGAGCTAGCGGGTGCCTAGGGGGCTGAGTCCCTACTACTTCGACCTTCAGCCCTCTGAAACTTTTATTTGTTTGTTAAAATGTATGCTCTATCCATAAAGGGTGAACTCAAGTCAGCCCCCCTTAAAGGGTCCCCGCTCCCTTTGTCTTAGTGTTCTGCCTACAGGACTGAGTAAATGTTTATTTCAATGGGGTTTTATCCATTAAGTAACGTCTTTTTTTTTTCTAGGAGCACAGTTTGTAGTTATGATTTCACAGTACCGATATTAAGTAATCTATCGTAAATGGCATATATAATTTTACTGACATTTGTATTAAGTTTCTTAAACATATTTTATATGTTATTTATCATACCAGGTTGTTTCTGTAGTATTGCCTACCCGAGTGAGATATCCTGTACCCCTGTAAGAGATTTGGTCTGATTTTGAATTCCTTTTAGCAGCGAGGTTGTGACACTTGGACATACAGATTAACGTGAAATCTAAACCGCATGAACTCCCTCTGGGAATCGAATACGCGTCTCCCATGCCAAAGGCAAATGAGCTAAGCGCTTAGCCACAAGAAAGCTTTCCTATAGGAGAGATCGCGTAGAATACGGGGTTTGAGAAACGGCTACCAATAAGAACAAAATACTATTAACAATCATTGCTGATCTAGTATTGTGAAAAAAGGTATACCCAATTGAGTCATTCTTTGCAATGTTGCTTCAATAGTGGCAACTTGATTGAATTATGCATAAACTATCTTATTATCGTGAAACGTATTTTTCTTTATCGGTGAGTAAATCACCCCAAATTAATAATGAAAATGAACTTCTAACTCTTGACTGATTTTAAACCCATTCCCATGGGAATTGTGAAAAAACGTCTAATAAGTATACATAATATTGTATCAAAATCGAATATTTTTCACGAAAATAGTTGTGAACTTTTTGGGGGGGATAGAGGGGAGACGTAATTACCCGTTCACACTTCGCTGGTTTTAACTTCAAAGGGAATGATTGGGAAGCCTCAAACAAAATATACGTCATATTGATCAAAATCGATTTCTATTTTCCTCGAAAATCATGGTAGATTTTTTTTTAATTCGCAGGGTGAGGAATTTACCTCTTTGTTCTTGACAGATTTTAATTCAAGCTCTGGAGATGATTAGAATGTAATAAAGATAATATGCACAGTGCTTTGTCAAAATCGAATATATTTTACGTATTTTATATTCCAAAATTGTTTTATATGCATGTTAAACTTGAAGCATAAAGTGTATTTGACCATTTTAGCCCCTTATTGCTCATTCTTATATTTATTTTGGAAGATGAGAGGAAAGTGGTACATATCGAGTTTATTTAAAATCAGACAAATTTTACGAGAGTTATTATGGAACAAACAGACAGACAGACACACAAGTATCAATCGAATCGAATAGTAGAACATAATTGAACTTGTCTGCACGATAGTTGTGATAAGAACATATATGAACTAGCGTATGCCCCCACGTTTTATCGTAAACAATATCTTCAATCTTCCTAAGTTCAATTTCTCTTTGTCTTCGATATTGAATGCAGGTGAATAATTAATACAATTTCATGGTTCTGCGTTCAATAGTTTTAGTGATCTACTACAAAAAAAAAAAAAAAAAAAACTTCCGTACCCCTTTTAACGTTCGCATTCGCAAAATTCTGTTTAATCTAGAACCTAGGATGCAATAACAACGCTCATACAAAATTTCAGGCTTCTACATCTGACCGTTTGGTAGGTCTGGGAAACGGAAAAAATCATTCAAGAACCGGACACCCCTCTTAGGAATTGTATTTCGCAAAACTCTGTCTTATCTGCAACTTATGTTGTAAGGAGAATGTTCATACAAAATTTCAAGGTTATCCAAGGCCTTACAATTTCGGAGAACTGCCAAATTGCAAAGAAAAAACTCATCACCCTTAGGATATGCAATTCCCAAAATCTCGCCTTGTTTGTAGCCTATTTTGCAAGGAGATTGTGTATTTATAAAAACATCAAGGTTTTATGTTAGTTCCCATCTTCTCTCAAGGTAAGCAATTGAAAAATCTTTATTTTATTTGTAGCCTAGGGTGAGAGAAAAACGTTTATTCAAATTTCAAGGTTCTGTGTCTAATAGCTTCAGAGATCTGGGGAATGGAAAAAAAATCATTCACTCCTCCCACAGTACTTCAAAATACGTATTTTGGAAAACCCTACTTTATCTAATGTACAGCCTAGAGTGCAAGATAAATATTTCCACAAAATTTCAGGATTCTATGCATCATAGTGTTGGAATATACTAATAAGTGTGAATTTGAAATCACATTCGAAATCTACGTATATTGAAAACGTTGAATAGTTTATCCATTTTTCATTAATTTGAAAAAAAAATGCATTTCTATAATCACCAGCTTGTGGTTCTTATTCTTCAACTTTATATCCTGAACTAGCCTTTGGCTTGCTGGGGGCTCTGCCCCCAGACCCCCTGCCTTTCCTCGGTCTATGGACTCGCGTCTAGTATACATCAGCTTTTGCGTCAACAATAAATTTCGTGCATTTGCTCATAAAATAATGAATTTGGCCCAGATGACGGCTTCGCCCCTGACTTACGCGTTTACTCGGCCTATGGCCTTGCACCTTTAATACTACCAAATTTCAAGTTTCTTTTCTATTTCAACTATCTAAAAGATAAGATTTTGTATCCCAAGAAAACGCCTAGGGATGGGCACGAGCGAGTTCGAGCGAGTTTTCTTTGAAATTTAACTCGACTCGAAACATACATCTTTGAGCTCAACTCGGAAAATTTTATTCGGGTCGAGTTTCAAGTCGAGTCGAGCCAAAACGAGTCAAATCGAGACAAATCATGTATGTAGTTTCAAATACACTCTTCAAGTATCGTACATAACAATATAATTATTATCGATGAAACTTTTACTACTACTACTAGTACAAGTAGTAGTAGTGCTTATTATTATTATTATTATTATTATTATTATTATTATTATTATTATTATTATTATTATTATTATTATTATTATTATTATTATTATTATTATTATTATTATAGCAACACCGTGAATAAACATGAAAGATAGACTGCTTGTATCTGAATACTAAAAACTAGTTGACTGTCGACCTCGGTAGCGAAGAAGTCTTCACAAGATATAGACATCGTTTACGAGGTTCAGGCTTTGACATCCGGAGGAGCAAGTATTCGGGCTCGAGCCGAAAATTGTTAAAGTTATAGGACGCCGGCCAAACATCTTCAAAACTGCTCGGCCCAGGTTTACTGTAGTCAACAGTTCGAGCGGCTAGACACACAACTCATTCACTATCGAGACGAACCGAGAAGTGAACCGAGCCAACAGCTCACCCAACTGAGCCAGCTCGAGCCGATGGCTCACCTGAGCCGAACCGAACCTAGCTGATGGCTCAACCCAACCGAGCCGGCTGGAGCCATAGTTTCGTTTGAGCCGAATCGAACCATGCCAATGGACTCGTTTTAACCGAGCCGGATCGAGTCAATGGCTCAACCTAAGCCGAGTCGAACCGGGTCGGTGGCTCATTCCAACCGAACTGCCTTGAACTATGGGCTCAATTGGGACGAGTCGATGACTCATCCCAGACAAGCCGGTTCAAGTCATCGCATCGGCTCAATTGAGCCGAGCCGATGGCTCATACCAAAAGAGCCGGCTCGAGCTGTTCGCACAGTAGAAACGAGTCGAGCCGGTTGACATCAGTACCCGAGTTTGAGTTCTGCTTGGGCTCAAAAATTCGACTGTGCAGGTCTCAGTCTTGATGGTAACAACTGCAATATATGCTTATACTGCTGCTCACGACATTTGAGACTGTATCCTTATAAAAACCTATTGTCGTCTCGTTATCCAGACGAGACGAGATACGGGCAGTGACCCCTCTCGTAAACAACACTAAAAGTATTCCACATTACTGCTTACATTTCTCATTCCTTTCGCTTTCCAGTCTATTCAGACCATGATTTCAAAAAGAGTTAATACGAGCTGAACGAGCAAGCCACTTACCAAACTCGACTCTACTCGAAACTCGACCTCTTTGGCGCTAGAGACCCGGGTTCGATTCCCGGCGGGAACTCATGTGGTTCGGATTCCACGTTAATCAGTAGGTTCACCACTCATATAGCCTCGCTGCTGAACGGGACGTAAAACTCGAAATCAATCAATCAATCAATCAAAACTCGACCTCAAAACCAGTGACTTGGCTCGGAACTCGATTTGAGAAAATTACCTTTGACTCGACTCGTGCCCATCCCTAAACACGCCCATTTCAATAACATGGGAATTTCTTCATCCTCCCTTTGGATCCCTTGAAAACTTAAAATATTCTTTTTTGTCAATTTTGCTTTGGATTAGACCCGGAAGGCTAATCATCATCCCAAATTTCATCATTCTAATCCTGCCGAAAGTGATTAAACATTATGGGGTGTAGAAGGTGTCCCATATAAATAACATGGGAAAGATTTTTCAGTTCCCCATAAAACCACTCTACGGTTGGATCTTTTTTTTTAAGTTTTGATTATTTATTTGGATAACGCCAACAAAAACGTACAAACATAGCGAATTTCAGGTTTATGTTCTAATTCCAAGTACCTAAAATATGAGATTATAGGTACCAAAAAAAAAAAAAAAAAAATGGGGAATTTCTTCGTAGCCCCTTTAGACCCCTAAAGATGAAAAATATTCACTTTTGGTATTTTTTCTGTGGTTTAGTCCCAAAAAGCTACAATCAAGTCAAATTTAATCATTGTAACCCTTCAGAAAGTGCCTAATAATTTTTGGGCGTAAAAGGTGTCCCTTATAAATAATATGGGAAAAATTTCTCAGTTCCCATAAACCCCCCTAAAGTTGGAAATTTTTATTTATAGTGGTTCACTTAACGCCAATGAAAACGTAGAAGCATTTCAAGTATTTCTCCAATTCGAAGTACCTAAAACATGAGATTATAGGTTCAAAAAA
This sequence comes from Thermobia domestica, assembly GCF_964235325.1. Taxonomy (NCBI): domain Eukaryota; kingdom Metazoa; phylum Arthropoda; class Insecta; order Zygentoma; family Lepismatidae; genus Thermobia; species Thermobia domestica. The sequence continues at coordinate 287,422,586 of NC_137459.1, read as the reverse complement.
GACCTATTTATATAACATGGGGAATTTCTTTATCTCCCTTTAGATCTCCTAAAAATTAAAAATATTAACTTTTGGCAATTTTCCTGTGGATTAGTCCCGGAAAGCTACAATGATGCCAAGTTTGAACTTTCCACTTCAACCGAAAGTACCCCTTTATTTTATGTCAGTTCATGTAGTTTTATATATAGTTAGGATAGAATATCGATTCTCAAAGATAAAATTTAAGATAAAACAGATGGAAATATAAAGTATTATCAGAGTAAACGTGTATCATAGTTTCATTTTGTGAAAAAAAATATTGAGGTTAAAAATCAATATTAACGAACCTTTTAGGAACAGTTAAGGAACTTTTACATTTGTAGACTGAAAATGAAATCCGTGCTAAGTGCCAAAAACGGAAAAGCTCGGTTTAATGTCAAAATGTGGACTATGTGCCTAACACTGCTCAGTTAAAATCAGTCTATCTAATATTCACTGTGGAAGTAGTTCAAATAATCTCCAAATAATGCGCGTGGGCCTATGTACCACCAGTTGTGAAGTAAAATCTGAGTTTCTTTACTCAACAATTGGTAAGTTTACATTTAAGGATTCTGCGGATGTACTGCATGCGTAAGTAGTGAATTTTAAACCCTGATATATATATATATATATATATATATATATATATATATATATATATATATATATATATAAAGAAAATAAGATGAGCATGCTGATCTTATCTGAGAATTAAAAAAAAAGTTCAGTTAATTTTGAAGCAGGTTGCTCACAACGGTCAGATTCTTTGACATACAGCACTCTCTTTAGGAAACTTGGTAACTTTGTTTTTGGAACAATCCAAAGATACACTTGAATAAATTATGATTCCCAATACTCTCACACACCGAGCGAGAAAAAGTTTCTCCAGAAGGATTTTGTTTCACGTTTTACTTCTCCGAGTGTGGCGGGTTTCTCCTCGCAAGCGTCACGAGGGGATGTTTGTTTACCATAAACTTTCAGAATTGACAAGTTCTGACAGCACCCTTAATGGAAAATATCACACTTGACCAAATACGGTTTCAGATTTCTTCCTTCTGACTTTCAGGAAAGAAATGTTGCTAGCTACTTATGCCTTTTCTACTACATACGGAGAGAATACGCTAAGCACAAAATCATTTTTGCAAATTCAACAGTGTATAGAGTGTAACCATTTTGCGATAATGTTATTGTATACATCATGGTGTTGAGAACGTATTTGGAAATCAGAAAAAAATCTTCAAAATTATATTTTATAAAAGTAGAATCTGATTACAGTTGGCCATTGTATGACGAAAGAGCACTCAGTGGAAATATCAAGATTAACAATGAAGCAAATAAAGGGAGTATACGATGTAGGGCAATGAAATAAACTAGTTTTGGCAGTGTTCCACGAATAGTGCATCTGCAAAACCATCTACTACGTTATACCTCTATCATTTTGTTTGCCTGTCTTTTATCAACGCCAACCTTTGTGTCTGCTCATTGTTCTCTGTGTGTGGTTTCCTGAGAATAACAGCAGAAAACTGTGGCATCACAGAGCAACAAACTGTAAATGACTGACGACAACATCAAGGATAAACTAGATTTCTCATAAATGAGAGAGAAATTGGTACGGAAAAGAAAGGGGGAAGGTAAAAATTATAATGAACATAGGCCTAATTGATGCACGAAACTAATGAAAGCATGGTAATTCTAACGATAATAAAAAAACACAGAGAAAGTAATGCTCAAGAATTTTCTAATCAGAAGTAAGTGAGCTTTCAGTGTGGCTGAATTCTTATAAATGGTGACTTTGTTTAACATTTGGTCATGAGAAACACACTGATAGCTCTTCTCCCTCGCCCCTAAGAGTTAGGAATGGTTTATTTTAATATTTTGTATTATAACAATATTTTACATTACTTCGATCTATCGGAATAACTAAACAACTAACAATTACCTAGGTATATTTAAAAAAAAATGAAATATATGCTACATACAAACCAAGTATAGTCTATCGTAGACCTTAGGATAATGATCAAATACTATACTCAGGGGTGACTGAGATTTATGGTCGAAGATTTTAATAATCATTACTAATATATATTACTAATATATATTACTAATATATATATATATATATATATATATATATATATATATATATATATATATATATATATATATATATAGGCGCGGATCCAAGGGGTTATTCCCTCCTTGACGCTCAGGTATACACTGAATAAAATGGGCTTCAATCCTGCTTTACACTGGATAAAGCTGTAAACTATGGTAAGTTCCCTTGATCATACGGATCCGTCACTATATATGGGGTGAACCTGAAAGATATGCACAAACTCCGGGAGGTGTATCGTAACATCAAAAGAAGTCGAAAAGTCCTCTTGCATGTTGTCGAATTCCGTGTCGTGTGCGAGTGATAGGGGTGCCAACTTGGAATTGACGATCGAATCCTAACAATTGGAATGAAACAGAACAATATGCATGAATTGCGAAAAGCGGTTTGTGACATCAAAACTAGTTAAATGTGGCTATGAACATCAGCAAAATGGTACATTAGGCAGTTACATGGACAGAGATAGTTTGTGCATATCTTTCCCAATTGGCAGGATGAGACTGTCGATTCCAAGTTGGCACCCCTGTCACTTGTATATACACGACATGGAATTGGAAAACATGCAAGAGGACTTTCTGTATACTTTTGATGTCACGAATCAACTTCCAGAATTTGTGCACATCTTTCAGGTTCACCTTGTATATATTCCTTGACACATGCTTTCCAGTTTTACTAAAGTTGTGTTGAAAACTCTACCTAAATACTAGAATAAATAGACTACCTGAGTTTTACATTTCTAAGAAATAGAATTCAGACCTGAAGAATCTTGTGAAGACTTCCCCTATTGTCAGATCTTAACTACCAATTGTACCTTTTTTGAAATATAACATTCTCCCTTTTTATTTTCAGTCCAATTTCTCTGATTATACATAATTAGGGTTTCTTCTTACAGCACTACTTATTTTTCAACTAAAAGTAGTCTATGTAAAAAATGAATATTCGTTCTTTTTTTTAAAAAAATCTATTTAACAAAACTCTTTTATATACAACTTCCAATGAAAAGAAAAAATCTTTTGTGGCATCTAACGATGATTTTATTATTATTGTTATTAGTAGTAGTATTATTAAGGAAGTAGAAACCTTTCATTCTTAGTAATTATGCAAGGTAACTTGAACATCTGATCATAGAATCTCATCCATTTGTTGGCTACTGAAATGAAAAAAAAAGAAAAAAAAAAGAAATATAAAATTACTTTTTCCTACTGAAGAATTTAAATATGTAATATTAAAAATGCATTTACAAACATAGCTGTAGCACTATATTTCTCTGAGACTTCACATGCACGCTATCACAGTAATATGTCATATATATATATATATATATATATATATATATAATATACAATCAGCAACAATATTAAGTACAGGTAGGAGATATAAGAAATGTAGCTCCAACCTATACTTAATATTGTTTCTGATTGTACATACTTCAAGAATGTTGATATACATTAGGTGTTAAATTCCGAAATCCTAAAGTGTATTAAGAAAGTATGTTTCGATTTTCCTTCATAATAATTTATATATGAGCCTTGTAAAATAAACAGAATCCTTCTTTGAAAATCTTCTGCAGAGCATTCTCCCACTCTTGAAACAACATGACTCATTCTTTCACCCGCTAGAAGTCATACCTTTTGATCGTTTGTATACTAATATAGTAATAAGAAAAAAAAACTCCTATGTCGGTGGAGCATTTTGCTCCCCTATGACAAATCTGAAATGACGCTACTGATCAAGGACGCCGATCCTTGGGGGGCCGAGGGGGCCAGGGCCCCCAAAGTTCATGTGGGCTCCCTATTGTATTTATGAGTATACAATATTTGGCATAATTTGAGTGCGATTTGTCTTAAAATCTTCATGCATATACCTTCTTCATCTGAATGGGCTCCCCCCAAATTTACAGAGAAATTGGCACCCTTGCTACTGGTCAGAAAGTTTCTAAAAAGGAACAGCAGTAGATTATACGAAGTATATTCATTCAGTGTCATTAATGCCAGTAAGAAGAATAAATTTCGAATTCAAATGTTGTAAATGTCAATAATGAATGTTTAAAATAACAGTCAAGCACAGCATATACTTATACGTAATTATACTTACATGGTCCACGAAATATTTACCTGTCTTTAGCAACCTGAGATATTTAACACGCTAAAAGAAATGCTGACCTAAACGACATTATCTTCAATATTCTGAATGTCTTATACAAATTGGTAAACAGAACATTGGCAATACGTTCTAAACGATATAATTTCAACCTTCTTTAGAGTAAAACAGTTGAATTCCTTAGAACACCAAATCATCAAAAACAGTTTTTTTTTCTTGCATTCGGTATTATTTAAATACATGAAGAAACAAATACGTTGACCGATTTAGAAATACTTACTCCATTTAGAACCTATTATTACAGGACATCCTCCGTGAAAACTATTTGGATCTGCTGAACCATTTCGCAATAAGTTAAACCAGAAGACAGCTGTTCCCAACTTTGGCTGAATAGATACTCCGATTCTTGGGAACACTGTCGCTCCTCCAGATTCTACATCAGATAGCTGCATTAAAATAAAGTTAAGATATTTATCAAGTTTCGGTAAATATAAACTAGCAGCTTAAATTTCGTACTCATAATAATAGAACAGTATTTACAAATTTATTATTTGATCATTCTCTTCTAATGTTACTCTACGCAATGTTCAATTATGTTTGATATTCAATTATCAATTGGGAATCGCGGTGGTTCAGTGGATGCCGGTGGGTGTAGCCGAGAGGTCTGAGGCGTTAGGTTGACGGTCGTGAGGTGAAACCCATTGGGGGTTCGAGTCCCTCTGTATTAGCAAGGATGGAATTTTAACTGTCCTCGATGTTTCTGTGTTCGTGTCTCTGTTGAGTCTAGTAGTCCTGAAAAGTGGTGGAAATATGAAATTAAGTCAGGATTTTTTTTAAGTGGTAGGGCTCTTATCTATGGTGCGTGGGCTCCCTGGTTCGATCCCCGCTCAAGTCAAGTGAACTTTGTGGTGGACAAACACCGTGTGCGTAGGTTTTCTGGGAGTTCTCTCGTTTCCTCCCACTTTATTCATTCCATCATTTTATTCTTTCTCATCATCATCGTCTCCTTTAGCCTAGCTGGTATAACCGTGGGATGTAAAACTCAAAGATTTTATTTCAGTTTTCAAATTATCAATTATTCGTATAAATGCTAAATTAAATACACGGAAGATAAAATATTACTAATTTCCTAGCAGAGAAAGTTATAATTTTCATTTGTCGGAAAAAAAGAAGAAAAATATAATTATGAGGTAATTCCAAGTTTATCATTTTAAAAGTTTGGATCGATAGCCTAAAAAATTGCTTGAATGTGTGAATGAAGACTGTTTTTATCGTCTGTCAACACTTAGAGATCTCATTAGAGTTTTTCCAGGTAAAATGGGTGTTGGTACAGATATTAATATCAAATAAAGGTTATGAGCCACCACACAAAGCTTTCTTGCTCGCATTTCTTAAATTAAATTGTATAACGCTACCGTTATTACTGAAGTATTCATTGACGAAATACACAGGTTGGATAAAAAGTGATGACAACACTCTTCTGACGTCAGAGGGCTGCGTTTAAGCACTACAATAGTTCCGTAGCTGATAATGGAATGTGAGCAGTATTCTTAGGTTTCCTTAAGAAAATTTCCCTCGACTGACTTAAAATTTTCCCTTTTCTGATCAAATTTCCCTGGTTTGTTGAGTGTCCAATATCTCTGACAGAAGTTATGTGATAAGATTAATTTAAGTATATTAAAGGAAATGCCAACCACATTTTTTTTATTCACTTGCTTTTTGTTTTTGTTTTTTTTAGTTTATTTTCATCGTTTTTTTACAAATGTATACACACAAATAAAATCAGACAATAAAATGAAATGAAATGAAGTAATTTTTTACGTCTCACGTTTATGCACTTAGGCTAACGTTGACAATGATTAAAACAACTGAATGGTGATGAAAGAATAAGAAAGTGAGAGGAAACGGAAAAAATGAAATGAAATCTTTCAGTTTTACGTCTCACGGATACACCGGTTAGGTTAAAGGAGACGGTGATGATGAGAAATGAATGAAATGGTGGAATGAAGAAAGTGGAAGGAAACGGGAGAACCCCGAGAAAACACACGCACACGGTGTTTGTCCACCACAAGTTCACTTGGTTGGAGCAGGGTTTGAACCACGGATCCCAAGCAACGGAGGTGAACACTCTACCACTGAGCCACCGAGGAAACGGGAGTACCTCGAGAAAATCCACAGACACAATGTTTTTTTTTTTCTTACCAGAAGTTTACTTGGCTGGGGACCCAACCAGGGACTCCACCCATCAGAGGTACTCTACCACTGAGCCACCGTCTCTTCCATCAGCCAAGAATGGTTGCAAATTATGCTACTTTCATCTCACAAAAACTATTTCTATTGTATTGGTTTGTTTCTGAAGAACAAAGAAAATTTTAAGCATTTATATTGGTCAATCCGTCAGCAAGGGAATTTCCCTGGATTTTTCACGTTTTATCGAAAAATTCCCTTTTCCCCCTTTTGCAAAATTTACCTAGGTTAGGGAAATTTCACTCAAACTACGAACACTGAATATGAGGCGCTGAATTGTGGTGAGTGGTGGCGACTGTTTATTGTTCAGTCAAAAGCAGCAGTGTTGCAAAGTAGAGGGGAAAAGTGACAGCCCCGTAACAATATATTTCGGAAAGACGAACAAAGTACGTGGATTAAGATTGAAGTGGTGCATGGGTGCAATGCACAACAATGTTTTCAGATAATTTGTGAAAAAGTTTTCACCAAAAAAAAAACAAAAAAAATGTTCAAAGCAGTATGACAGAACAGAACTCCTTCCGTGGCATATGGCGGTCCCTGTGAGATATCCAAGAAAATGGGCACGTTGGCGGCGTACGAGTCCTTCACGTGTGTGGCAGAATGCGATAAGAGAAGGGAGGCGCCCCCATTGAACGAATGTAACAGGTGTGCTTCTGTACATGAAGACAGGATCAAAAGATAAGAATAAAAACAATGTGGACACTACTTTTTATCTAGTGTATACCGGAAGCCTACCTCCGCATATGTCACACAATATTTTAATTATTTTTTTGTATGCTTTTAAAACTCAACTCACTGCGTTATTCAAGAGCAACTTTACATGTTTCTATATCACTTACGTATATCATAAACGTTGCTATTCTATCACCTGTCACTGCTGTATAACCATCCATTCTCTCGTTACTAGATGATCTGCTCCAAAACACAGTATCAGTATGTGGAAGGTACGTTCCACCAACTCCATAATTTGCTACCTACAATTGAATATAAGGAAAAGATGTAAAAGGAAAACAAAACACACGTACAAGAACTAATATGTAAAAAATATGAGTAATATAGCATGCTTAAGACCCATATATATTAACATTACATAGTAACAATCTAAAAAGCATAGTGTTGCTTGTCGTACTATATGGTTGTAAAAATTGGACACTGACTTGCATAAAACACCAAAAACAATTTTTGTTTAACTAGAGTCTGGGGAAAATATTTGGTGCAAAATATGAGAAGGAACAGGGTAATTTAGGAAGCCGCACGACCCTGGATTTCATACTAATCACAGGTCGATGGATATCATACATGTAATAAAAATCGATCTATCTTTAAGTAGATGTGACTCACTCATGGGTAACGCGAGCAGGTTGCTTATAGCCTAATGGAGTTAACTCATAAGCAAGCACTTAATTCAATGAGTAATCAATATTTAAGTTCTTCAAAGAATGGTAAAGTAGTATTAGTAGAAAGAATGTTTGCCCTAACTGTTCAAGACTTATAAATATATTTGTCATAAAGTAAGAGTTATAATAGGGAAGCATGTGTAGAAAAAAGGACTTCCGAGACAGGTTTAGTACATAAATGTTGGTTATGTTTTACTTGTTCGTAAACATCATATACACGAATAATTTCCATGGTGGCACTTCATTTTCTGTTACAGACAGCATTGTCGACGTCATCAAGATGGCCGCCATTAAAAACTGTAGCTCAATTACTTTCTGTTTGATTTTTAAGAAACCTAGCTTGAAAGAACTTGTTGAGGCGAGTACAAGTAGTTATAGGCTATAAAGGTTTGACGTAATACCAATAGTCTTAGAGATAAGTGACAAAATGTACTTTTGTCGTCACTTTTGTAGTTATATATATATATATATATATATATATATATATATATATATATATATATATATATATATATATATATATATATATATATATATATATATGTATATGTATATGTATATGTATATATATGTATGTATGTATATACGAGTCTTATATATTAATATATATTATTGCAAAATGGTTAACTTTCATCTGATTGTCATGAACTTGACGTCATATAAAAGCTAACTCCTAGGAGAATAAAATAACTTTTTGAAACTTAGTGATAAAATCAACAGTTTTCGAGCAAAATGATTAAGTAAAGAGATTTGCTAAATTTTTGAACATTAGATTTGTAAAGATTTTTGTTGTAACTCTAACCCTAAATTTGATTAATAGCACGTTTCGTCCTGAAAATTATATATATTAGTACACTAGTGTTTTAATCACTGTCATCAACATTTCTTAAGGCTATTTCTACCTAATTTTGGAAGATATTGCTATGTGAAATCGTCTTCCATGTTGGACAAGATATTTTCAGTCGTTGTATGTGAATAATTCCTTCCTTCGCACTCGCACATTTCAATATATGGTAGATTGTATACGAGACATTTACATGGTGGACTACACTTAGTCTTCCAGCACCAGCATCTAATCAATTGCAAAATTGAATTCGGAGTACACGAAATTTCACACGAATAGGACATAATTTCCAACTGCCATCCGTGGTGACTAGGAGATGGGATTGTAGTTTGAAGTTGATCATCTTCATTCTTATTTAATTAAGCATTACTTGGTAGTGGACTCTTTTTATAGTAGAAACCAAAGTACTCCTTGTAGGGGCTAATTTTTCCTAGCTTGCTTCTTCGAAAATAGGTCCCCCTCCAAATCCTCGACTTTACAAATATTAATTCCAGGTTTATAAACTTGGCAATCTAATGCCTCGAGTTCATCAAATGTGTCATCGGTGATTATCTCACTTGTTCCTAGAGGTGTCGTAGCCTGGATAACTTCACCTGTGGCATTAATAAAGGTTTTCCAGTAGGAATACTTTTCATTTCCAGTCCAAGTTCAACTTGAATCGCAACCTGAAAGAACATGAAAAGCTAGTAGTGCAGCAATTATGGCATCTAATGAAATAAAAATGCCAGAGATTAAAGTAGTTGTTCTTGATTTGGATAAAAAGAAACAAAACACTGGAATCTTTGAGTATCTCCTCAAAGCAAGTATCTGTATATCAGTGGATTCTAAAAAGAAAATTGTACTATTCTAGCTCTTTGTTTTGCACTGTTGTAAAAATGAAAATGAAATCTTTGAGTTTTACGTCCCACGTTTATGCCGGTTAGGCTAAAGGAGATGGTGATTATGAGAAATGAATAAAATGGCGGAATGAAGAAAGTGGGAGGAAAGGGAGAACCACGAGAAAACCCACGCACACGGTGTTTGTCCACCACAAAGTTCACTTGGCGGAGAAGGGTTTGAACCCGTGACCCCAAGCACCAGAGGTGAACGCTCTACCACTGAGCCACCGCGGGAGCTTTGACAGAATGACATGGTGAATATAACATTAAAACACATTCAAAGAAGATGAAACATATTGATTTATGTACACTCAGAGGCGAGATGATTATATATAGGGTAAGTATGACTAGTCATACATCATCCCCCTCCCCCATTTCACGGTATCTCATAGAATGAAATATTACAAAGCTTCTGGGAAAAATGTCTTAGGTAAGTTCCGAGTGAGTAATTTTCAGACGATCTTTTCAAAAAGGACTAACGTGATTTTGTTCATATTTGATATTTAATATAAATATAAATTAGTAATCTGACAATATGACAACCTGTTTGTCCTGAGAAATACATAATTGGTAGTTAATTGGTAATTATTCCTGGGGTGAGTTTTTTCCAGACGATTTCCTCAAAAACGACTTAGATGATATTTTCATATTTCATAAATAAATATTTCATTAAGAACTTGTCAATATCGCGAAACTCGTTGATTCTTTAAAGATTCACAAGACGTATTTCATTTTCGTTGTGAGATTTTCCAAGATTTTCCAAGAATGTCTCAGGTGATTTTGTTCAGATTTCATAAATTCTACAAGATTATTATAGTTTAATGAAAACGAAATGTCCAAGGATGAAACATATATCAATCGATATATTTTATTGAACTGAGCAAGATAATATGAATGAGCGGAAGACTCATGCTTAGTTTGCGAGAAAATGAAGAAAAATTAATTTGTAAACCTAAAAATGGATGTTGTACGAGAACCATTCCAGTTGTTGAAGTGAAACTTATACTGATTTATACTCTAATTAAGCTCCTCATTATGATAGTACCAAGACAACAACAAAGTATGGTTAATGAGATAATAGCCTAAAATTATCATAAAATCTGAAAGTTGAACTAAATATTGTCCATAGGACCTGTCTAAAGTATATATAGGAGATAAATCACAAAAAGTGAACAAGATAATAAGTTAGAGGGTAAATTCTAATGTGTAGTTTTCAAGAAAAAAAAGAAAAAGTAATTCTTGCGGCGCTAAGAGGTGTCATTCGTTTCATTTTACTAAAATAAATTGTTATATAGGCCTATTAGTGTCTTGTATATGCAACAAAATACAGTGTTAACCAGCAGATCGTTGTATTCTCCTAACGAAAACTCACAAATTTTTTACGCACATACTACTTCTAAATATTTCAACGATAATCCGATAATATAGCAGAAAGTTTTTTTTTTTAAATATTTATTTATTTTTTTAAAAAATCCTCAAAGAATAATTTACTCTTGGGAGTGAATTCTTTTTATCGAATGATCTCTCAAAACGATATTTTGTTCATAAATATTTCATTAATAACCCTGTAAAGATGCATAAATCACTTGTCATGAAAATATTCAGACGAGATAGTTTACTCTCACGTTTTTTTAAAGACAATTTCCTCAAATATCATCCGAATTTCCTCAAATGCAACTTTTTTCATGGTTATTAACTAACTTCTTGTTCCCCTCAACCATAGGTTGGTGGGCAACATGAAAATTTTAATACTTTTCTCTCGCTTGGGAGAGCTGTTTTATACTTTGATAAGGCCTCTTCTTCGTAATTGCATCTAGATATTCTATCCTATTTTTAATTAACAAACTAACATTTCATTAATAACCCTAATAAATTACATAAACAACATCTCGAAAAAATCGAAAAGGGGTTGTTTGCTTTTGGGAGAATTTGCTTCGGATGAAGTTTACTAGAAACGTCTCATAATCTTGTTCGTGTTTCATAAATAAATTTCTCATGTCAGTAATAATTGCAGCATAACGTGATGTAGTGTTAAAAGTTGGAACATTCTTGTGCGGTAGCACGTACCCTTTACTTTTTAAGTTATTTTTCTGCGTTTTAATGTATTTGCTTACTGGTCATCTTACGAGACGGTGCTTGTAGGCTATTAAAATGTTCTTTTAATTCAACACATTGGATAAAGTACCTGAAATTATAAAACTGGATAAAGTACCTGAAATAATAATTTCTGTAAATTAACACTCATTGTGTAAGGTTGTATTTTCGCAGGTTTCAAGGTCAATAAGGTGTAAAACAGTTTATTCGTGTGGGGCGAGAAAATAGGTAACATATTGAATGTTTTAATTGCAGAAATCGAACATTTTTCTACACTAAGGATTTGATCTCCTGTTGTTCTTTGCAACCTGGCTTTACTTACTTCATGTTTTGTTGTGACTCTTACTTCATCACAGACATTCTCCCAATGCCAGGAGGCAAAAAGAGTGCCACTCAGTTTCTAGTCCAAAATCTGTTTTCTGGTTGCAAATGTTTCATTTTTTCTATTCTTATATTGACAGCCACTTTCATTGGAAAAGTAAATAATGAACGTGCAGAGACACTGTCCTACTTACAGTACTTATTATAAATTCAATGTCTAATGCTTTCAATGCTTTCACCTTTCCCAATACTTTATTAACTTCTTACTTCTTATAATGCTTTATTTTGTTTTTATCCATTAATAGTAATCAATTCTGTTTAATTTTCAAAATTAAATTTTTATTTAAATGTTGAACTTCTTCTAAGGTGTAAGTTATTTAACATTAAAATTGAAATAATAAATTAACACAATGTGTTCTATGATTCAAGTTGGGTAAGTATCTAGTTCAAAAGCAAATGGTAGAAAGCAGCATAAATAAGTCTTTTCCGTGCAATTTTTGAAAATTCACAAACTCCTAACTTCGTTCAGTCAAATATCAAAGTTAAAATTTTCCTACAGTTTTCTCTTTTATATATATCTCCACTGACTTCTATCCTTAGCTAACTGCATCCAGTTACTACTTTGTATTCCAATCTCTGCGAGATCCATCTTAATATTGTCCTCCCATCTGCGCCTAGGTCTTCCTAATGGTCGTTTTCCGATTGGTCTTCCAGTCAAGACTTTGAAAGCGTTTCTACTTTCTTCCATTCTAGCTACATGACCCGCCCACCTAAGCCTCCTAGACTTGACGACCCTAACAATGTTGGGTAAACCGTATAAATTATGTAATTCCTCATTATGAAGTTTCCGCCGTTCCCCATTCCCGTTCTTCTTGGGTCCGAATATTCGTCTCAGGATCTTGTTCTCAAATACTTTCAGTCTATGTTCTTCCCTCAGAGTAAGTGACCATGTTTCGCAGCCATACAAAACAACAGGCATGATTATCGTTTTGTGTATTTTAAGCTTCAAATTCCTCGACAGAATTCGCGACGACAAGAGATTTTGAACCAATAGTAACACGAATTCCCTCCTTTTAGTCGACATTTAATTTCTTCGTGAATATGATTTTCCTCTGTTAATATCGATCCTAGATATTTGAAACTATCCACTTTATCAAAAGTATTATTTAATATTTTAACGCATCTATAATTTGCTGCATTACGGTCCCGACGCACTTCCATGTATTTAGTTTTCTCTGCATTTACTTCTATACCCATGTCCCTGCAAGCGTTTAATAAGATCTTTGCATTTCTTTCTATTGTTCTCCTATCATCCCCTATTAAATTTACATCATCAGCATATGCCATAACCTGGTAAATACCGTTCAACTCTAGGCCCTGGTTGCTATCTTTGACTTTCCTTATAGCGTATTCCAGAGCAAAGTTAAATAATAATGGCGACAACGCATCCCCTTGTTTCAGGCCATTTTCGACGTGAAAGCTCGTGGACAAAAATTTTCCTACCCGGACTTTACTTTGGGATTCATTTAAACATATCTTAATTAATCTAATTAGCTTTCTCGGTATTCCAAGTTCTGTAAGAATGTTGTATAATCTTTCTCTCCTAACCGAGTCGTACGACTTTCTAAAATCAATAAATAGTTGATGCACCGGGGTATTGCATTCCCACTTTTTTTTCGAGTATTTGACGAATGGTAAATATTTGGTCGATAGTTGATCGATTTCGTCTAAATCCGCACTGATAATCTCCAATAATTTCATTTTCGTATGGGGTCAGTCTTGCTAATAGAATATTTGAAAGTGTTTTGTAGAATGTTGTCAGAAGAGAAATGCCTCGATAATTATTACAGTCAGTTTTGTCGCCTTTCTTGTGAATTGGAACAATGATTGATTCTTGCCACTCTTGTGGCAATTCTTCCTTGTTCCAGATAAGGAGAATGAGTTTGTGTATCTTGTTCCACAATTTTTCGCCTCCAGCTAAAATTAACTCAGCCGGAATTTCATCTACACCCGGAGATTTGTGTTTCTTTAATTTCTTTATAGCGGCTTCTACTTCTATTCGGTTGGGTTCTGGAATATACGGTTCTGCGGTGTGTATCTCTTTTTCTCCATGCACACTAGTTTTTGGTTGCGTGTTAAGCAAACCGTCAAAGAAATCTTTCCATCTATTTAAGATGCTATCCGTGTCAGTGAGAACTGTACCGTCAGATTTATTTAATATATAAGCACGAGGTTGATAGCCTTTCTTAAATTCGTTGATTCCCTTATACATGTCCCGGATGTTTTTATTTTTACTATTATATTCAAGTTCTTTAATTTTAGCTTTCAGAAAATCGCGTTTCTTTGTTCTAAAAGTTTTGGAAGTTTCCCGTCTGATATCTGCGAAATTTTGTGTAGTTATTTCATTCGGATTTTGTAGCCAGCGTAATTTTGCCTGTTTTTTGTTCTCTGCTAGTTTTATGCATTCCTGGTCGAACCATGGTTTGTTCCTACGTATTTCCGCGTGTCCCAAGTTTTATTTTGCTGAAATTTTAATGCTATCTCTAATTTCAATCCAGGTATCCTCAACACTAGTGCACTCCGAATCTTCTAAAGCCAAGAATCTATTCGAAACTTCAATCTGGTATTTCTCTCTTACCTGGTTCTCTTCTAATTTCTTTAAATTGAATCTCTCCGTTTTCGGACAATGAATATTACCTTTATTCAACGATAACCTCTCTCGTATTATCGCTGCTACCATGTAGTGGTCAGTGTCACAATCAGCCCCTCTAAACGACCGGACATCAATTATGCTAAATTGCCTTCTTCTATCTATTAAAACGTGATCAATTTGATTATGTTTTCCCATCTGGTGATGTCCAAGTGTATTTATGAATGTCGCGATGTGGGAATTTTGTACTCTTCACGATTAGGTTTCTGGATGTTGCAAAGTTCACGAGTCTAACACCGTTGTCATTACTTTCCTTATGCAGACTTTCGTTCCCTATAATCGGTTTGAAAATATCCTCTCGTCCTACCTTCGCATTGAAATCCCCTAATAGAATTTTAATATGGTATCTCGGGAGTTGGTCAAATATCCGTTCCACTTCTTCGTAAAAACTGTCTTTTATATCGTCATCCTTATCTTCAGTTGGGGCATGTACATTTAAGACAATAATATCACACCACCGTCCCTTAAGAGTAATAAAAGAAAGTCTGTCAGTAACAAATTCAATTTGTTTAATTGCTGGTAATATACGTTTATGAACGAAAAATCCTGTTCCTAACTGGTGATTTTTATTTCCTTCCCCGTAAAAAAACGTAAAATTTCCGGAATTCACAGATCCATTTCCATCCCACATAACTTCCTGAACTCCTACTGCGTCCATCCTGTATTTCTCTAACTCACTCGTTACGGACTTAAACGCGCCTGCCCTATAAAGACTCCTAATATTCCATGTTCCAAATCTCATGTCCATTTTCTTTTGCTGATGTCGTGCCAAGTTATCAGTCCTTGTCCAAGGCTTTTGTGAATATTTCTGAACAAGTGCGTTTTTTTACAAGATGAGGTTGTTAGCCCTACCCAAACCCCCAAGCTGGAGGACCACTCCTAGTCGGCTGTCCGCGACTGCTTATTCAGTATATTCGCAGCTAACCTCTATATCTAGAGGCCTTCTCCTCGATCCGCAACTTGAGGACGCGCATGCCGTGGTGACAGGAACCCATATGAAATTATAATTTAAAATATCAGCTTTGATATTTCACCACCTTATTATAAACGTCAGCTCTAAAAACTAAAATTTGTTAAATTTTGATACTAAACTTAGGGAATAATTTTCATCTGTTAGGGTTCAATTAGAGCTTTTCATGCTGAGATAAAATTGAAGAAAAGATAATGGTGTTTTAAAATAGTCCAGTCCTAAGGCATATAAATTTACCTTAACGTCTGCAAAGTCACTTATTAACACACAGTACTAAACAAAAATTACAGCCATTCACAAACTGGCTGGGATTATTTTTTTAAAAAAAAGTTTTGAGCAGCCCATAGTATATGGTAATAGTATATTAAAAATTTTTAAAAAGTAGAAATGATGAAGAAACCTTCATCGATTCCACGCAATTTCATATGGATAGACACATTTGTAAAGAATTTATTTTGATACTTGAAACCTTAATTAACGCATAACCTTAAGAACCACCTAGCATAAAAAATATGACTGCAAAATAGTGTTTCTTTTTAGTTAAACAAATCTCTTGATGCTTTAAATACATTTATTCTGTTAGAAGATTGCCATTTTGCTAAACATGACAAGCCCGTGCTGAGAAAGGAGCAGAGTTGCTGATGAAAGCAGGTAGGTGTAGAAGAGTCAAATTTGTGTGATTTGCAAACTTGCATGTGTATGATGTAGCTCCAATTAAAAAGAACCTTTATGTCAGCTTTGACCTCTCGTAGTGGAGAACAACCTCATGCCAACCAGCACTGGCTCTGATCCGCTATCAGTGCTAGGTAAAACAATTCATATTCTTGTTTCGTAGTAGAACCAATTCATAGCAGCAGTGCACCTGATTTTCCGCTGTTCACTGTTCAAGCCGGGCATTGCAGTTTTTCCATATGCTAGAATTTAGATGTGGGATAGTTTTCTCGGCTTACTGAGATTTATCCATCTACACTCTTCCAAGCTTACTAACGTTGTTAGTCGCCATTTCTTAATCGTTTTTTTTTTCTTCCAGAACTCTGGTAGATAGCCTCTCGTGAGCGCTAGGAGCCAGGAATCAACATATCATGACCCTGCATGTTCCTAGAAGACCAACTTAGTGCATGGGGGACCTGGGAAATAGATAGAGGTCTGTGCCCAGGATCGGGTGCAGCGAGATTTGCAGGGTAGTCCCCCAAAACATCTTTCTATTTCTGTTTTTTTCCGTACACCCTCCTGACCAACCGTCAGTACGAACCAAATTCTGGTAAAAGCTCGCATATACAGTAACGGCATGGTGTGAGGTCCACCCCACTAACTGCAATTATTGGATGCGGAGAACAAATGGTTCATTGAGTTTAAGCAGAAATCATTCGATGTCTATATAGATTTTTTCTCTCCAGCAAGTCAGAACTAAATTTTTTTGTCAGTGTGGCCTGACAAAACTGGCTTGTTAAGTATGAATAATCGGCCTGTATATAACTCAGCTGGGTACTTCAACGTGATATCATATTTGTCAACATTATATCTAGTATGAGACTTACACCAAGAACATTTAGCTTAGTTCATATAAACGAGCACATACAATAACTTGATTTTAATCTTAATTAAATAAGATAAATATTATGTAAGTATTTTTACATCGCCTTAGAAATTTTAACACTAATAAATCATATTGTTTTTAAAACTGAAATTTCGACTATTTGTGAGATGTTAAAATATAACGTTTTATTTTATTAGTAAAATATGCATTACCTGATAATTCTCTGCTGCACTAGGCTTGATACAATTCAGACCAGTAACCATTTCAATTTTCTTGGATGTTTGTAAAATGATAGGATCGTCTTTCTCTCTAACCCAGCTCCTGTTGGTATATAAGGTAAACGATATTTTGAATTTAAGTTATTGACTAAAATATAGTGCGTTCAAATCAAGTACAATGATCGAAGTTGTGATAAAAAGAGACACGAAGTTATAGTACACTAAAGTACATGGAAAAGTCAACACTTGCTTTTAACACTATAATATTTATTTACAATATCTGGACATGAATCTTTTAAGTTCTGAAAGAACTTTCAGATAGAGGGCTTGGAGATGAAATGTGTTCAAAATGACTAAAAGTGGATTGATTCCCTTGTGCACTTATCGCCCCAAACATCTAAAATAAGTAATTTGAAAACACAAATTAAAACTTTCCTATTAACAATATTTGTATTACGGGATATTGCAACACACATCATGTTTCAACTTCTTTTGGTGTACAACATGTTTGAAAAAGGTTATAAATTAAATACACTGTATCCTTCATTTAGACGCCTTGGATTACTTTCCAAATTAATTTCGTTATTAAATGACCATTTCAAATCTATTGCATTTGATGTTTTATTTATTTTAGGTATTATATTTTTCAATAATTCAGGTGTTGAAAGAGGAACCAGAAAGTAAATTATTTTCTGGAAATTATAGGGAAACCTCAACGATAACAACGTCCAATAGTAGGTTATATTCATAAGCTATGGAGCCTGTTTTGTTAGAGTTTACATTAGAATTAGCTCCACATATTAGAAAATAATGTAGTCTTCAAGTAATCGAAGTGTGTCGTACAATCTATTCTTCTTCAATTTGTGGATTAGCTCTTCTCTCATTTAACACTTCAGCTATTAATGCACAGATGTTGCCAATATAAGACATATTAGAATAATCATAAAGTAATGTAGTGGGTGTATTTTTTTTATATAAACTAAAAATAAACAAACTTAAGAAAGTTCAGTTTTTTAACGTCTCACGCTTATGTCCTTGAAGTTAAGGGAGACGATGATTAAGGCAAATGATGTAATAATTGGGAGGAAACAGGAGTACCCCTAGAAAACTTACGGACACAATGTTGCCCACCATAAGCTTAATTTGCTGACGATCGAACCAGGAACCCCATGGTAAGCGCTCTACCACTGAGCCACTGTGCTACTCAAAATTAAGAAAGAAAATGAAATGTAACAACACTCACAATTTCTCTTATATAATTGTTCCGTAATATTAATGATGATTCTGTTAAAACACTTGAAATAACACTAAATATAAAATATTATAATGGAATTTAGCAAAATATAACGGTATATGTAACAAAACTCAAGTCAACTATGTAGTGTGTGTTTACGACATAAGTTTCACGAACGACATGCATTTTCCTCAAAAGCAATCCCACTTCACCACGCGTGACAGTTTACAGTTTACAAAGTGCATGACAGCATATATGTAACACACACACGTTTAGACGTCTTCTGCATATGATCCTGAGCAATATAATTGTTGTAGATCCTGTCTTCCGAACTTAGCTAAAATCATTCCTTTCATTGGCTTTTCTAAAGTACAAAAGTTCATATTAAAATCAAATTAAATATTTTAGCTTACTGTTCAATACTTAAAAAAAAAAACCACGTTTATGCTCCAAGGCTAAGAGAGACGGTAATGATGATGATAAACAAAATAATGAAATAAAGAAAATTACAGGAAACAGGAGAGTCCCGAGAAAACTTATGAATACGATATTTGTCTACCACAAAACCCACTTGGCGGGAGATAAATGAAAAATGATAAAAGTGAAATACCATTATCATAAAGGAAGAAGGGAATAATGGAATGCTGTTACAATGAAATATAACATAATATCGAGGAATCCAACGAATCCAACTGTTCCTTATCTGAAGGAATTATATGCATTAGCAGCATTCTAACTCAGACGTACCATCATTTCGTTTATACGCCTATTCATTCATGAAAATCGACTGCTTCTCCCAGAGAACATAGCTACTCTCAACTTCGTAACTACTTTCTCATCAGAACTTATTTCTGGATTCCCATGGTGCAAGAACATACGATTCCTCAATAATTTTATTGCTAGTTTCGTTAATTTTCATGTCTCAAGATTATGTTTCGTAAACTAAAGATATTCAAAAGTATATAAGCATTGATAATAAAACAAACTTATATATATATATATATATCCAAGACAAAGTGGGACAAATTCACAGCCTATCCTACTTGCGCTAGTGTGTGTAATATTATAAGTAACCTAAAATCGAAGACACTATTTTTTTCTCCTTCCACATACGTAAGTAACGACAATATTTTTTGTGATCACTATTACCATTAATCACATTACTCTTAATTTCGCCATGTCAATGTAGTTTCTTTTACCACTCATCATTTATCCTCATTTGTATTACTATAATTGTACTTTGCAGCGCATTAGTTTGCGACTTGAGATATAATTAAATTACAGTTCTTGTAAATATATAAAATATAAAAATGTATATATATATATATATATATATATATATATATATATATATATATATATATATATATATATATATATATGATGTTTGAATACTACAACGAAACCATTGTAAACTTACCATGCGTCTAAAACAAAAGACGTTCTAAGTAGTAATTTAATATAATACACATACTCTCCTATCAAATACCTGTTAAGGCAATGCACCACTTTTGTTACAATAAATGATCACACATTTAGTTAACTGAAACTAAACTATCTGAATAATGAAAATTTAAATAGTTGCTTGCCTGTTAATGTAGGCCTACTATTGTTTGAAATAAATATTGCTAACCACCTATCTATTAAAGGAGTTCTGTTCAAAACTATTTTTAATGAGAGTTCCAAGATAGACCTAGTAGCTAAATAAAGTATACATCTACTTTGAACAAATCCTTTACTGTGAGCACAGATTTTTTAAAAGTAAAATAAGCAGAGATGTTTTACTTTTATTTTGGTAAGACGGTACATTCACGGAGAAAAGTTTGTTCCTTTCGATCCAATAACGTTTGTTCTGTAAGTTTAAATTCGAAGCCTCGTTTCACACCTTGTTTTGCTTTCGTATGTACTTACATTATCTGCCTGCGAATGTTAGCAACGTTCTCTCGGGGTACAATTACTACGATATTCCACGACCAGCAACAGTCTTTTGTTCATCTAACTTGTTCATAACTAACATGTTTAGCGCACACATTGGAAATAGTCTAGTCATACCCTGCTATTATTCCTGCTTTAAAGTAAACGGTATCAATCGAGAACAACAGCTATTGTTTTGCTCTTGCTATTCAGAGCACGAGAGTTCACTGAACACATCACCATCTCTTTAGAAACTAGAAACTAAGTATAATTTAACTCAGTATGTAACGAAATATTAGTATTTTTAGTAGCTTTTCAAAGGTATCAGAGCAAGAAGCGAGATATCGAGAAGCGGTTTCTTGCAATTGATTCAATGTCCCAAGGATAGGTTCCACCTCCTCCAGTAACACTCTGTTCAAAACAAGAGTGGCTCAAATTAGAAATTTCCAGTTTCAACGTTTATTGCTATAGACCGAAAATATTAGCATATAGCTAGAAGCGGCTTTTTGCAAACAATTCACGGTCTCAAGGCAACATACCAAGAATATCCGTAACACTCTTCCAAAACCGAAAATGGTTCAAATCTCCTATAATTTTCGGTTTGAATATTGATTTCCACATAGCAAAAACGGTAAGAGATATCGAAATGTTTTTTTTTTTTCTGATATCGATTTATTGTCCCAAGAATAGATTCCATCCTCTCCGTTAACCCTCTATTCAAACAGGAAGTGGTTCATATTAGCCATCTCCAGTTTCAACAGTTATCGCCATAGAACAGAAATGATAATAAATATTTGCAAGCGATTATCTGCAGCCGATTCAGGGTCTCAAGAGAGAATATCATCACAATCAGCAACACTACGCCAAAACCAAAAGTGATTTAAACTTACTACTACTTTCGGTTTCAATACTGATTTTACTCGTAATAGAGCGAAAACGGTAAGAGATATCAAGATGCAGTTTTTGCAAACGAGTCAGCTTCCCAAGAGCAAGTTCCATATTCTCTGTTAACCCGCTATTCAAATCGGAAATTTCAAAGTAATCATTTCCGGCTTCAACATTTATCCCCGTAGAACGAATATGGTGACAGATAGCAACAACCAGTTTTCTGCGATCGATACAGGGTGTCAAGAGAGCATACCATCACAGCACTCAATGCTCTGCCAAAACCAGAAGTGGTTGAAATTTACTACTACTTACGATTTCAATACTGATTTTCGTAGAACAAAAATCGTAAAAGATATCTAAAAGCAGTTTTTTTTTTTTCAATCGATTCACCTTTCTAATAGGTTATATATCCTCCCTTTACTGTCTGTTCAATGCGGAAGTGATTCAAATTAACGATTCCCAGTTTAAATTTTTATCACCATTGAACAAAAACAGTAAGGTAATGCGAGTAATAGATTTTTGAAATGGATTCAGCATCCAAGGAACAGGTTTGATCTTATTAATCTATTGTAACCAGTAGTTATAGACGTACTACAGTACTTCCAGCTTGAGTATTGAAATCAATAGTTTGGAAGTCTACCATAGTTTAACACTTGGAAATGAAACTCACTTGTATGATTATAGGCTAGTTTTGACCAAACAACACTTTTGGAACGAAAATCAAGAAGCCATAGTATTTTACTAGTACACGAATTTTGCATAAAACTTTGCCAAAGATGTATTAACATAATCATTCTCAAAGTATCAAGAGTTGTACATGGTCTTAGTATAAGTCTTGGGTAATGATTGTCTATAATTTTAACGTTAATCTTCTTCTTATATCTAAAAAGACTGCCATTAATGCCGATAATAGAAGTAAAGTAGTTGTAAACCTAATAATAATATTGAATGGTTGATCTCTCAAATTAGGCAAATTCGAAATCCTTTGTTCAAAAATTGGTATACCATTAACAAATTTATGTCTCAAGTTTCATATATTGAAATTAAACGATAACCAGTTTCCGCCTATATATCATCATGATCATAGGTATTCTGCCATTATTGGCAGGTCATTTGTCATAGCTGAGAAGTTTCCGTGCTCCACGGTCTTCCGCAAACCTCTTCTTCTTCACATATGATCTTTCTGTTTTTATATCGTTCATTAACTGTAGCCTCCTTCACACATTCCCTATCTTTCCTGCCACCATACCCTCTAGCACGTCCTTTATGATACAGTTTCTTCTCAGGCAATGTCCTAACCAGTTTATCTTTCTCTTCTCAATAATACCTAAAAGTGTTCTTTTCTCCACCACCATTTCTAACACACTCTCATTCATCTTCCGCTCGACCCAAATAATTCTTTCCATTTTTCTCCACATCCACATTTCGAAGGCTTCCAGTCGTTTTTCATCACTTTTACGTAATGTCCATTTTCCGTACCATATAATAAAACACCCCACATGAAGCATTTTATAAGTCTTTTTCTCAACTCTTTATTCAAGGTCCCACGAAACAAACTTTTCTTCCTCCTAAAGGCTTCTTTCACCATTCCTGTTCTTGCTTTTATTTCACGTTCACACTTCATGTCATTACTAAGAATACTACCCAGATATCGAAAACTATTCACTTGTTCTATTTTCTCCCCTCCCACTTTTATATTTGACACAGACTGCTTCGTTCCAATCACCATACCTTTTGTCTTTCTAACATTTATTTCATTTCCCTACTCCCTACCATAAGTACGGAACGGTTGCGAACGAGGGTTTTTCCCGCCTATGGATTTTCGTGTTCACTAACACAAATCGATTGACCATAGTCTCGTTCCACATTTCGTGTGACACCAGAAAAAGTTAGCTCTAAAGTATTTATACCTTTGTGTGTTATTACGCAGAAGTACAAATTAACAAGTCTAAATAGATACATTTTTATTCAGCATACCAAATAAAATAGAAAATATTTATTTCATAGAGCACCGAGCTTAATGTGGAATCCAAAAGATATAAGCTAGAATCAAGTATGAAACTGGAGGCACCAGCGCTAACCATATATCCACGAGAGTTTCTTACGAATGCTTGTATGCTAGTTCTAGGAGCTACTTATATAATAGTTTACGTTAACATAATGTATAACGTTATCTGAAGAATTCAGATTTAGAACTTGACCAATTTTTATATGAAGCTTTCAACTAGAAGACTTACTGTTTACTTGTTCTTATGCTAGATGCAGCCCAGTTTTTTCTCCATCTGTGTAAACTTCTCTCCATTCTAGAAATTACTAGTTTCCGGAAGATATTAGCATCAGTTCGAGACATAAAATCATGTAGAATAACGATGTAAGGGGAATGAGATACTTCTTCCATTTTCATTGCGCCGACTCGTAAATAAAATTCATCATTGTGTAAAAATTTGCACTTCAGTTTGGCATCCAAACGTGCTGGCTGAAAAGTTATTTTTAGAACAAATATCAAAATGCTTCACTTTCAGCATGTAATAGGCAATCCACGTTGCAAACATGGAAATCGTTGAACAAGAAAACTAATCAGTGCAAACTTGCCATTTAAAATAGCTGTAATTAATGACATTTGATATCTCATAGTACATTAATTAGTGACATATGGTTTATCAAAACAAGACAAATGATTTTAGAACATGTATGATAGTTCCAGACAACAGTTGAAACTAATATGTTAATAAACAGCAAGTATTATTTTTTCTTAAAATACTGAATATATTGACAGCTTAACACAAAACAAATACCTTTGATTAATTAATAATACTAATTGAGGTAACACATTTATATTATAATGTTTTCTCTCTAACCTCATGGTTATGATTATTGCATTTGTGTGTAAATTATCTAAAAGTAAAAATTATCTTACGCGAATGTTTTCGTGACGGCACAGCCTATTAAAAATATCACGTGTCTGATACTCTGGTAATATTTTAAATAATTCAACCTTGTTGTTTGTTTTGTTTTTACTGTACTTCTTCTTCTTGGCAAGACTGTAGTTAAATGGCTTTGGATAGGTTCTCCATGAATCACCACGAGAACCTTTCCTCTCTAGTACTTCATCATGCTGAAAAAAAGAACATTTCTTAAACGAAAAGTAAATATTTCATATTCAACGTGATATGTTGTACTAATAATGGATGTTCAATTTGCAAATTATAAAATTGTCCATAAATTGAATAATAATATAGTATAATGCATTGCGAAAAAGCGGACGTTATTTAAGCATTCTATTGATTGTGATTTGAAAAGATATACCTAGCTCATATGTCCTAAACATCGTATGCGAGTCAGTCCAGATCAGAATATATTGATCAATTCAAATACATCTCTAACCAGTGATGCTCGAAGTACCTAGTATGGCTTTTAGCTTATATTTCTAAGTCCCAGTCTTGCACTGGATTGCTTTGAGTTTAGTGAACCTTGTAGCAGCGAGGATCTACAGCTGGACATGTGATCCAAACTACATGAGCTCCCGCCGGGTATCGAACCCGGTCTCCCTCGTCAGAGGCACGTAATCTAACCATATAATCACACGGGAGCTCCAACTCCCAGTCTTTTAGCCTGCCATGCGCAGTTAGTTACCAATATAATGGAAACAGCTAAAAGAAAGTGCAACTAACGTGGTTAATAAGACGTGAAACTACCGTTAGCCTACAGGACAACTCTGATTCGTCCTGGAATTAAGGTCGTAGTTCATGAAAGGTTTTCTGAGGTATATTATAGAAATACTCATGTAGTGCACCAATGAGTTTCGTCAGTGAGGATGGAAGAAGATAACTGCTCTGGACTCCGAGCTCCAGAAGTGATCACAAGTATTCAATAGGGTTGAGATCTGAGGATTAGGTAGGTCAGGAGAGATGTGGTAGTTGATCTCGATATTCAAAAAAAAAAAAAAAAAACTCAACAGCTCCAGTAGAACAAATTAGCGCATTGTTCCTTGAAAAAATCACGGAATGAAATAAATTGTCTAAAACACATGAAAACCTTAAGGAAAATTCCTTTGAAATATAACAACGCCGCGTACTAAAACTGAATTATTGTGTTCCTAAAACTAATGATCTGCAAGTTTTATGTTGCGGGTCAACACCTGTTGTTCTAGAAAACGCTTTTGCAAGGAAATGCCACATTGTTAAAAGGAAAAATATTTTCAGCTACGACATGATTTACAATATTTCCTAGTTACTCTTAATCTTTAAAAAAGTGGTCTCTCTTGCTTTCTTTTAATTGCCTAATTACATTTCTTAACTATCAGTATTGAATCTAATGAAGAACAATTTAATATGTAAAGCTTCTGTGAGAAAGAGGGAATATTAAAAGTTAAGCATTTACTTTGTATTACTTCTTCACATCTTATATCGTAATTTTGTCATTTGAAAGTAATGCTACTTCATAGACAAGATGAGGTAAGAAAGAAGGCGTTACAAAAAGTTCATAAAGGATGTGATGTTACAACATTTATATCATATTTATTATTGCAGTATACTGTGTAATGACTTACGTACCTTTAAAGGTCGATGAATGTTCTTAATAGTGTTCGTACAATCACTTTACCATTTTATAGCCTTTATATACGAATCATGTAACACTAAAACATTGTGTCAAATCTAAACTTGGGTGAACTAGCTGGGTGACCTAGTGACGAGATTAGAAAAAATTCTCGTCTCGAAAACGATAGCTACGAGAATTGTAGTGTATTTAATCTCGTCTCGGATTTGAAAGTGTATCTCTCGTCTTGTTCTCGAGATAAGACCTTAGACAAAGCAAAAAACGAATCTCGTGAGCAAAACTATCTGAAAGTATTCCTTCTTAACCAATAACTACACTTTTGTGAATACAGTATAGGGGATTACGCGAAATATTGTCATGTATGGAGTGTGAATAGCCACCGTTATCCGTGAAGATGTTAATGGATTGATTTCCTTAGCAAACTCGTCCGAAATAATCGCTCTAGCCATCTATTGCACAGAACATAATTCAAAAATTCGCGTACATCTATGGGATATATATATCTGCTGTTACCTGTTAATATGTTAACGTGTTGACTCAATTAACGAACTCGGTTGAGATAATCGCTCTAGCTAACTATCGCAAAAAACGAATTTAAAAGTCGCTTATATCTGTGGGGTATTGGCTATACATAGCCACCAATAAAGCTGTCGTTATCCGTTAATATCTTAACTGGTTGACTTCATTAACTAACTCCGCCGACAAAATCGCTCCAGCTATCTATTTAAGAAAATAGAATTCAAAAATTTCGTTGCATGTATGCGACATGGGTCATAGATAGCCACCATAGATAGTCACCTTTAAATTCGCCGTTATCCGTTCATATATTAACGGATTGACTCCATTAATGAATTCGGTTGAGATAATTGCTCTAGTTGTGTACAACAAAAAAGAATAAAAAAAATTTCTTACATGTGTTGGATATGAAATATAAATAGCCACCGTTAAAGTCACTATAACGCGTTAAACTGTTAACAAATTCATTCCATTAACAAATTCGGCCAAGGTAATCGCTCTATCTATTTACTAAAAAAAACACAGAATTTAAAAATTCTCTTAAATGCATGAGATATATACTAAAGAGGTCCGCCGTTAAAGTCGCGTTAATTGTTCGTTAATATGTTAACAATCAATAGCTATCTCTTTAAAAACAATCAAAATTAACATACATGCATGTTATGAGCAGCCATCGTTACAGTCGCCGTTATCCGTTAACATGTTAATGCATTGATTGTATTAACGATCTCGGGCGACATAATCGCTCTAGCTGTCTCTGGCAAAATCGAAAGTCAAAAATTCGCTTACATAAATGAGAAATGAATTACAGATAATCACGTCAAAGTCAACGTTACGGCTTAAAATGCTAACATATTAACTCTATTTATGAATTTGGTCAAGGTAGGCTAATTACTCTAGCTATCTGTTGCGTAAACTATTATTTTTTTTAAAAAAAAATGCTTATACGCATGGAATATGAGCTTTAAATAGCCACCGTTATCCTTTAACATTTTAACACATTGACTCCATTAACGAGGTCGCTCGAGATAATCTGGCAGGTAATCTATTGCAAAAACGGAATCAAAAATTTGCTTACTTCTGTTGGATATGGGTTATAGATAATCAACGTTAAAGTCGCCATAACCCGTTAAGATGTGAACAGATTGACTCCATGATCTAACTCGGCCGAGATAATTGCTCTAGCTATCTATTGCAAAGAAAAGATAAAATCGCTTACATATGAGGAACATGGGCTAAATATAGCGATGGTTAAAGTCACCGTTCTCCGTAAATATGTTAACAGATTGACTTCATTAACAAACTTAACCGAGATAATAGCTGTAGCCATCTATTGCAGAAAAAAAATAAAAATTCTGGTTTACATGCATGGGATGTGGAATTTACATAGTCACTGTTAAAGTAATTGTATCTTTTAATCCGTTAACGGATTCACTCCATTAACGAACTTTGTCGATATAATCCCTCCAGCTATCTGTTGCAAAAAGTGAAAAAAAAGCAGAATTAAAGAATTCGCTATATTATACATGCTATATCTCAGAGATTGCCAAACCGTCGATCGGGAGCTACTAGTAGCTCGCGGGAATATTTTCGGTAGATCGCGTTAACTATCAGGTTGGCTATCCTTGATTCCTCCCAGGGGGCGCTGACGAGAACAACTGCTTGATTCTCTCCGCAACTGACATTCTCAGGCTCATCTCACAGTTGATTTTATACGCCTGGGGTGGTTGTTGTTATTATGTTTGTCGTGTGTGTATTAGGCATTTGCTAATTTGGATAGTTTGATTTTTTATTTACAAGAAATGTAAGTTTATAGGCAAAAAACAAATGTAAGATTTTTTGAAAGAAATGTTGGTAGTTCTTTAGGTTGGTAGCTCACAGTAGGATTTAAAAACGGTCCGGTAGCTCGGAAGCTTCATACGTTTGGCGTCCACTAGTACATCTGCTATAGATAGCCACCGTCAAAGTCACCGTTATCCGTTAATACTCTAACAGATTGACTTTATTAACGAACTTGACTGAAATAATCACTCAAGCTGTGTGTTGCAAAAAAAAAAAAAAAAAAAAAGATAATTTAAAAAAAATCTCTTAAATGCATTAAAATTTAATACATGTAAAAGATTTTTTTTAATTATCTTTTTTTTTTTTTTTTTTTTGCAACACACAGCTATCTCGTTCGAGTTTGCTAATGGGGTTAAAACGTTAACAATTAATGTATAACAGGACTTTAACGGTGGCTCTCTGTAGTCCATATCCCATACATGTAAACGATATTTATTTTTTTCAATGAATAGCTAGAGCAATTATCTCGGCAAAGTTCGTTAATGGAATCAATCCGTTAATGGATTAAAGGATAACGGCAACTTTAACAGTGACTATCTCTACGCTGAAAAAAAATGTAATTAAATTATCACAGATCAATGTAAAGTCATTTAATCTTCATTTTATAAGTTTATATACATTTCCTTAGATTAAATTACAAAATTTGCTGTTTTTTTTTTTTTTTTTTTTTTTTTAGAAATTTACAGTAGATTTATAAGAAAGTATGACATTTTTATTGATAAAAAAGTAATTTTACACCATTTCATATTAGTAATTTTACTTTATAGGTGTAAATTGATTTACATAGAGGATTGGCAAAGAGATTGCCAAAGATTTTGTAAATTTACGTATGAAAAATTTTACAGTATATATCATATTTAACATAAGCATCCATTCAAAAGTTATCAACCAAAGTAATGAATGGATGGACGAACATACTAACAACACAATTTTATAAGTATCACTGCGTGATCATAATAAATAAGTACATGTTATATTTTTCTGACAACAAACAATATTTTTGTAAAGAAAGGAGATTGATTTACATCTATTTAAAGCTGCGTTATTCCCTTAACCTTCAAAATAGATTACATTAATGCAAATAATTCATCCAGCGAGGGACGTAGATCCAATGAAACCTACAAGAACATAGCTGACGAAAAGCCATATTCCCATCCCTCCCCTATTGTTTTTAAGCACTTAAATGCTTTATCTTAAGTTATCTAAAACGGATCTTGGAATAGTGTTTCTTCTATAGAATATTCAGTATTTACCTTGGAGACAAAGTGCTATGTTACCTTCCAAAAGAAAAGGTTAAATTATTCGTTTTTCCTTTAAAATGTTATCCTGTAAAATGTTGCTTACGCCTCTTTGTTATAAAACTGACGATGCATCTGTTGCGTTCTTGTTATCTGGCGTAGATTGATACTTCTCAACTCAGGAAGTCTCATAATTGTTTCGTGTTTCTGGGACATTACTTTTTGTTTTTGTGCCCCTTTCAGAAATCGAATTGAGTCCTATTGTACATATACTAAAATATAAATGCTAACCATTAGGTATGTATAATAAACAATCAGCCCTATATGTGAAAAGTTAAATGACTTTTCTAAAGGAAAATAAACATTACCTATAATATGGTATTGATTCTTCAATTCCACTTACCACTCTATAAGACGTTCTAAGAAATGGTTTCACCTGTGTGGCTGTTGCGGTTGTATTTTCTTCCGTATTTGCTTTAAACAAAGCCATTTCCAGCCAATCAATAGCCTTATCAAAGAGTCCATTATTAAATGCATGTTTTCCAATAAATAAGCAGTCTCTGGCTGAGAAAGGAAAATAAGTTTGTCATTTTAGTAAAATTGCTCCCAGAATGCTAACGGTTTGTAAAGGACTTAAAATAATACCAGGAATACTGAACTTTGATAAAACTGTCTTGCCACTATTTTCGAATATATCATCTGCTGTAAAATACTCGTATTATTTCCAGAAGCATTATATGAAAAGTGAAAAAAATGAATATTCTTTTCCTCCACCCGCTAAATTTCAAGAATTTATTCCACGATAATTTTTGTTTAAAAATATTCGATTTTAGCATAATATATTCTACATTTTCTATGAGAATTCCCAATCATCCGCTATCCAGCAAGTTAAAATCAATAAAGCACTGAATTTGCTCTCTTATCTCCTCCCCTTGGTTTCTTTCATATTTTGCTTTACTCTTTTCCGTAATCCCTAGTGTTTGAAATAAAATCAGTCAAAAGTGAGCATTAAATTCAGCCCCTTCTTTCTCTCCCCTCCCCTTCCTTAATTAGAAAAAAACTGTATATGTTCCACGGTAATTTCGGTTATAACTGTTCGATTTTGTGGTATATGTCATGTATATTCTTTACAGCTTCACAATCATTCACTTTGCATGTAGCTGAAATCAGTAAAGAAAAAGTAGTGATATTAGACACTCCTTTTTTAAAAGTTATATAAACTTATATAAAACTCATATACAGTTTTAATACAATTATTTTCCGTAGTCCCTTGTGCTTGATATTTAAAATGAGTCAAGAATGAGAGGTGAATTTAACCCCCTTAATGTAGTATAGATAACCCCTCCCACAGATTAAAAAAATAGTATGGTCCAAGATATTTTGCATAAAAATATTAGATTTTCATGAAATGTGGTGTATACTTTTTGAGGTTTCAGAATCATTCTCAGTACTTGGATTTAAAATCAAGCGAGAAGAGAGAGTAAACCTCCTCTTTTCTGAAGGTTTAGAAAAATGTGATAACTTTTGTAAATACTATTGGATTTTAACACAATATAATGTACATGATTATTGAGGTTTTCACATAACTCCCACTCTTTGCTTTTGAAGTCAAACAAATACCAAGACTCACTTAATCTCCACTGCCTCTCGTCCGAAGATTTAAATAGATTATCTTATACATTTCGTTATAAAAAGAAAGAAATTGTCGAATATGGTCTATTTGTTCCTGAGAATTTCCAATCATCTCAATCGCTTCTATTTGAAACTGACCAATAATGAGACTCCCCAATTTTATATAACATATTTATCTGAATATTTATTAAACACACTAATTGTTTATAGAACATAGACTGTAGTTTGGAGTCGGAGATTAGAGACTTACTTAGTTTCGGGTTCCAATTAGTGACAGAGCGGATCACTCTTTTCAACGCATAGCATAATTAGTTATTCTATACTCGCTTCAACTAGAATCAGAAAAGAATGTCTATACGGATAGGTTAATTTAATAAAAACTGGTGAGCTGTCAATGTCAATTCAGAAATCGACTTCAGGCTTATTATTCACACATGATTTTGCAATGCCACTGAATGAAATAGAATCAACATATATAAAGCTAGATTTTGCTTCAGCAGCTGTAATATTTAATGAACTAAATAATACGTTATACCTGAAATGCCATAAAACACCTTTATTACCAGTAGTGTATAATGTAACATCTCTTTTTATGACACTGTCGATGCATAAAACAGACGTAATTAATACTATACATATCCCTATTAGTGTATGAATGACAATATAATGAACAGAGAGTAATAAACTAACAAAGAATAATAGCAGCTTTTGCTCTTTTCGAACTATAATACAGCGTAATGATCTCACGTGAGTCTGATGTTCAAGAGAAGAACTTTCAAAGGAGAAAATC
Source organism: Thermobia domestica (assembly GCF_964235325.1). Lineage (NCBI taxonomy): Eukaryota > Metazoa > Arthropoda > Insecta > Zygentoma > Lepismatidae > Thermobia > Thermobia domestica. The sequence continues at coordinate 287,390,528 of NC_137459.1, read as the reverse complement.
GTGACAAGATAAGAAGTCTTATTATCAAAGACTTGGACGATCACGTAAGCAGTGTCGAATGTCTAACTCGGTGTCAAACCCTAGTTTGTTACGATAAAACTCTAAGCACGCCAGTTTAATGTAAGTTTAATTCAGACACTAAATCAATAGAAAAAAATCTTGAAAGAAATAAAAATAAAGGAAGTTTATATATATAGTTGCATGCTCTACTATGGCGTGAATAGGAAAGATTCTCTTCGTTTCTACTGTTCAGAGGTTCTTTAATCTCTTCAAAGATAGATTTCTTTTTCAGCGTGGTACAATTATCGTAAAACACACTTTACTGAATAAATAAGAACAAAGAATAACGAACGTTCTGATTATTGTCGGAGTATAATTATAACACTGGTAAAAACAATTTTAAGATTACTACCTAGCGAATATGATTACGGACAAATTCCAGCCCAAATAAAAACAACAGGTGATAATGTAGTGTACGTATCAAAAGTTGTGTTATGACGATAGTATTAAGTTATTTAACACAATACCCAAAGGTACCAAGCAAACATACTAGCATTACAAACCAAAAATTATACTAAATATTATATAAATGAAACATATTACACTGATGAACTTAATTAGAAGCATCTGACAGTAAACAACGTTTTGATTCGTCACCCACTTATATACATATCGTGTTGCATTTTGAAGTAACAGTGTTTCTTTCCGATAATATGGCTTAATATATCTGCAAAGATGATCAAAGTTGGTCATCGCAAAAGTAAACAAATATTTATGGTACCAATAGTGCCATGGTGTCGGTTCCAGACTACGTAAAAGGTTTCAGCAACCTCAAAATATAACCTGTTACTTAGCAATGAGCATCCAAAACCATCACTGTACAAGGATACTATAATTTGGCCCTAAATGGCATAGGCAGAGAACGACAGAAGTTCTTCATAGGAATTCTCACTTACTAAAGGGATATCTTACTAGTGTCTATATGTACTTACATGAACTGTGGTTAAATGTTTGCTAGTTTGAGTATGTCTCATTGAATTCGATTCAGAAAATGTCTGTTTATCGTAGCATTTTTAATATCACGTTTATATATGATATCAATATAACTATATTATTTCTTTAAGATAAGTCAAGCTCTAGTTTGAAAAGTGATTTGTATGATTTGCGACGTCTCCTTATATAAAGAAAATCCAACAATAGATTGTAAACCCCCCATATCATACTTTGTGATATTGTCTGTTTATATAATTTATGCTCACTTGGGATATCAGCCACGGATATTCGTTACCCAGAGGTACGCAAAGCCATTTTCAGTGGCTAGGAAAATTTAAAGTAATCATAAAACAAGCATTTTTCATGTGTCTCTATATGCAAAAAAGGGAGAGATAGTTAAGTGAAAAATTTGTCTAGTTTTATATACATACAATGGCTAATGTTGAATGCCTAACAATATGTCAGTCGTCTTATTTCTCAAGGAATAAGGTTATATACAAACCTGTTAGCGGCTTGTAACTTTTATATGTTTTATTTTCCATACGAATCTCCCCTTTTACAAATAATTGCAAGTCAAAAGAATAAGTATCCTGAAGAATCAGCAGCGAATTAGCAGCCCCAGAGAAATCATCAAACGTCGGAGAATTCACAGCATTTGTCTCGAATTTGTCGATGAGCTCTGAAAAAAATAAATAAAAATATATTTAGTAACCTATCTATGTCCATATTTCCCTTCCCCCCCAAAAAATGATTGAATTATGTGCGTTCTTTCAAGTAAGATTTTTCTTCTGCTTACAATTAAAGGTGCTTATAAGGTGCTCATAAGGTGTTTATCATCCTATTATTTTTCTTCATTATTTTTCAAGTTAATAATGAGTGAAAGAACAATCTATACTATTATATATATATATATATATATATATATATATATATATATATATATATATATATATATAAGTAGGAGTGATGAACTCATCATCGCCCAGATTATACTACTGTAGGCAAAAATGACTCCTTTTATCAAGAAGGAAAGAGCAATGGAAGGATTTTCAAAAATACTTATACTAATGGGGTTAAAGAACCTTTCACTTTTTTAGAAAAGATTTTGTATCTCGCGAACCCCTGAAGCTACGAAGTTGTAATTCTGCATATGAACTTACCATTAACCCTTCGAGTACCAAGACTGGGTCAATTTGACCCAGATGATATTTTACAAAGAAATGCTACAATTTCAAGAAGACGTAGTGGGCCAATATTTTAGGTATTCCTCAGATAACAACCATTTTTTACTTTTGGAAACCATTTTAGTAGAATTCATATATAAAATAAACACAAAGTACCTCAAAATATAGCAGAAATTGTAGCTGGGTCAATTTGACCCAGCCTTGGTACTCCGCGGCACGGGACACAAAATAACATTTATTATTATTATTATTATTATTATTATTATTATTATTATTATTATTATTATTATTATTATTATTATTATTATTATGCTGATTGAAACGGATTTTTTTTTCTTTTACCTGCAACAATCAATTCACCGCTCTACCAAGCTTTGATTCGGGTGAGAGTAATAGAATGTTTTATTTTAGTAAACTCTTTTTTCCCACCCTTTCCCCTCTACACTTACCGCTGTACATTTTTTTCTCGGCAATTGCTACATCTAAAACAACCCAGAAGGATACAGTATCCACGTTAAGAAAATAGTTGAACTCTGTGGTAGAAAACTGAGTGTGTAGAAACCATCTACAAGTCGCCACACATAGCGAGCTAAGAACGTGTCAAATGTGCGTATTGTGAAGGAAATGACAACAAGTACTCTCAAAAGTCTGCAATCTGCCACAAGTTTGTATGCAAAGCACACTGCACCAGCGAACTACTCTGAAAGAGCTGTCAGGTGTAACCAAAATAGCATGTGTGACAGGGATTATCCTAACAAGACAGCATATTTCCATGTTTAAATTTCTAATGTTAAAGTACTATAATTCAGGTATTGTTTGAAAGTTCACACAGATCACGTGACGAAGTTAGGGTTAGGATTAGGATTTAGACTTCTGGGCATCTATGGCCATGTCAAGAGCCGCCACTGACAGTGTATACAGCGTATAAAATTTACTGTAATATAAAGAACGATCAGGTACATTGCCCTATTTATTGTACTTTCGAAATTTTAACTCTCTGATCAAACTTGAGATATAACTTTGACCCATGCGTTTTTTTGTTAAATATATATATATATTTAACAAAAAAAAACGCATGTGTCAAAATGACCCTGGCTCAGTACTTTACGTAACATTTTAGACTTGATACTCTAAGGGTTAAAAATAACTGAACACATACCTAACGCTTTTGAAAATTTCACACCTAAAAATTGGAACACGGTAGTTTATACGAGGAACACGTGACCAGGATGTATTCCATCGGCTGAGATTCGACTGCATTTCACGACGTAGGTCCTTGCCAGTACGCTCATAACGTTCTCATACAATCACACAATTTGTGAACATAATGAGAGGGAAGTAGGATACGAACTTGAGAAAACCACCAAAACTTGAGAACAATTAGGCAATGAAATCAAAATTAATGATATTTTCAAGAAGTTATATGAAAAGTAATTTTTCATTGGAAAGCATCTGTATGATAAAAATAACGCTACAATGTGAATCAATCCTTTAAGCTCAAATATTGGAAAATTATTTACAGATATTATTTCGTAAGGAAATAAAGCACGAAGTTCACGGTTATCTTCGAGCATCATACAGTTTTGTAAACAGGCAAGTTTTGAGATTTCTTAACAATGTAACAAAACACCACAGTTAAGATTGTAACCTTATGAAGCTATGTGTGGTTACCGAAGACGAGCTTAAGCTAAGGCATATGTTGTCCTGTTCTACTTCGATAAGAATTCTTCACGAAACCTTGGAAGTCGTTCAAAAGCTTTTTTCATTAGAGAATGATTTAGAGTTTGTTCTGAATTATAGCGACTTACTGGTTCAAAAGATACAATCAGGCAAAAATTTTCTTGTAGGGCTTATATCTGGAGAACTGCGTATAGTGTAGCCAAACCAAAATTATCACTTAACTCAATGTGATATCCTTATTCCCTTAAAAAAAATTAAAAAATACGAAAACTCGCTTTCGGGACCGTTCAAAAATGTTGTGCCCCTGATCCAAATGATCCTATATACGTCATTGAATCAAAAAATTTCTTGTACGTCCGATATCTGGAGAACTACATACAGTGTACCCAAATCCAAACTATCACTTAACTCAGTATGATGTGCTTATTTGGTAAAAAAAAAAAAAAAAAAAAAAAAACGAAAACTCGATTTAGGGGCCATTCAACAATTTTGTGGCACCTAATCTAAGAAATGAAAATATTTCATTGAATCAAAAATTTTCTTGTACGCTTTATATCTGGAGAAGTACATAGAGTGCAGCCAAACAAGAACTATTACCTAACTCAGTATGATATGGTTATTCCGTAAAAAAGAAAATACGAAAACTTGATTTCGGGGCCGTTCAAAAATGTTGTGTCCTCTGATCCAAAAAATCCAATATATTTCATTCAATCAAAAAATTTCTTATACGTGCCATATTTGAATGTAGCCAAACCCAAACTGTCACTTAACTCAGTACGATGTGCTTATTCCGTAAAAATTTAAAAAAAAAATCGATTTCCGTGCATTTCAAATATTCTGTGGCCCCTGATTTAAAAAATCCAATATATTTCATTCAATCAAACTTTTTCTTGCACGCCCTATATCTGGAGAACTAGAGTAAAGGAGGCTGATTCTGATCGTTCTGGGCACAAACAGCTCGCAGCTGAATATAATGAACGCAATTTGCAAAAGCAAATTACTATGACATACCTTGATATGTCCTCCAAAATTCCCGAGATAGTAGGGGGTAAATCATTACGCCATAGATTATATATATAAAGTTGTAAATACCTATTGTCGATCGGAAATACCCGCCTTATGCGGGTGATTCCGACACGTAGGTGGGTGATTACGATCGCTATACAAAAAAACGAAAAATACTAGATTACTATGTTTAGTATTAAGCATGCAACATGGAAATATCATAGAACAAACAAATAGTGAAAGTGATAGCATAGAACACACAAGAAATAGAACTGATAGCATAGAACATGTAAACAAACACAATTTGTAATGCGCTAATAATAGACGTAGCTATGCTAAAACATGAAGGAGAAAATTATCATCTAATGTCAAGAACGATTTTAGATTCGACATTTACCGCAAACAAATTGCTTTTTACTCCTAGAACCCACACAGCTTTCGTAATACCATTCGCGACCTTTGCCTTGACACTGAATCCAGTCCTCACGTTTAGCACATCGTGGATCAGAGTATTACAATAAGCAGAAGTTGTAGAAATCATGTGCAGTTCGTTGCAAGGATGCAAATGTGGACTTCGTGGCAGCTAGTACGTAAGAAGAATCGGAGTCATCATCCGTGTCATCAAGGGTGTCTAGAAACCTTTTCTTAGTCCTCGTAGACTTGCCTGATTGTGTCTTTCATTTAGATTTGGTGTTAACCAAACTCTTCCGACCAGTTTTTAACTTCAGTGCAGTAATATGATGTGCTGATGTCAAGACAGTGGCACTGTTTCTGTCTTCGTGGGTGCGAAATTTTTATGTTCCCTTTTTTGGGTGATGGAAGAATGTTCTTCAATGACGCACCTGATGATGGTATGATAGAGGTGGACTGCTTGCCGCCGGCAGTGATTTCCTCACAGATGTCTTAGGGAGGTCCTCGGTAATAGGTCCAGTTGTACTCGTTGCCATTAGCTACTGCAAAAGCATATACAGGTTTCCTAATGTCCTTTCGTATAAGACCACTCCCGAATTTCGCCAACCCGATTATGCGTTGTTTCAACATTTTCTTTTGATCAGTGTAAACACTTGGTTTTTACGTTTTCTCAAATTTACGTTTTCTCCCTTATATAAGCTGATATAAGCATGAACCATATTAACCTGTATATAGTTCAGCTTAGTAAAAAAATGAAACATTGTTATAGATTACACATGTAGGTGGCACCACATATGTATGAATTATGAATTTCTCTCCTTTCCTTTCCTTTCTTTCTTTCCTTTCTTTCATTCTTTTCCTTCTCTTTTCATTTGTAATTTCTTAACCATCCTTTTACCTATGTTAAGTAGGGTCGTTACGAAGGGGTACGGACAAAATCTCGCGGCCGAAACATCGCCGGCCAAAACATCGAATCCGAAAATCTTGCGTGGCCAAAACTTCGCCGCCCATAACCTCGCGGGACAAAATCTCGCCAGGCCGAAACCTCGCCATCTCAAACCTCGCGGACTAAAATCTCGCTTGGCCAAAAATTTGCGGAATGAAACCTTTTCTTAAAATTTACCCAATGAGTTTCTTAATATGCAATTCCATATTACAACAACAACAACTAATAATAATAATAATAATAATAATAATAATAATAATAATAATAATAATAATAATAATAATAATGTGGTGTTTGGTTTGGTGTTGATAATTTATAATCTTCATATTTTTTTTTACATATTTCCTTAATTGTAAGGTCTATGAAGTAATGTGCATATACAATTTTTTTTACACAAAAGTCTGGATTTAAACAATGCAAAAAATTTTTAAGTTAATTTCCATATATTCTTATACTGTCTAACCAACCAATTAATAATGTATCCACCACAATAATAATAATAATAATCACAATATAAAACATCGTGTGTGAGGGCTTTCTTGGGGCATTCCCGTTTTTTCTCACTTTCTTTATTCCATCATCTCCTTCACCCCTATCATCTACGTCTTTTTTAACCTACAGGATATAATCGAGGGACGTAAAAACTCACATATTATTTCATACTTTCATAAATATTATTCGATTTTGTTAGAATTTCCTAAGGTCACCGTCAAAGTGAAATAAAAAAAACATCCCAGGCTCAAACTCCATCTATATTGAAAATTTGATCGAGACAGGTCGGATGCTTCAAGAATTATTAAGTCACAAACGCAGTCAATTTAATTTTTATGTATTTCTATATGTTTCCCCCTTTCCCTCCGCCTTTCCGTCAAAGTGAAATGATAAAAAACATCCCAGGCGGTAACCTGATCTGTCTGGCAAATTCGATCGAGATTATTTTCTTGCTTCAAGAGTTATTAAGTTTTATTTATTTTTATATATCTCCCCCTCCATTTCATTATGCCGTCAAAGTGAAATTACAAAAGACATCACAGGCGCGAACCTCATTTATGTTGAAAATTTGATCGAGATCGGTCGTGTGGCTCAAGAGGTATGATGTCACAAATATAGTAATTTTCATTCTTATATATGCAGATTTTCAAAGCACGCGTTAGAATATTTTCTTGTCATTATTTTAATATCGTCGTGACGGTGTTTTATACTGACGACATTTCTTCCCAGGCAAGATTACGTCTCGCGTAGTTTAGACCAGGTGAGATTCTGTGTCCAGAGATCAGGAACGCGAGGTTTTGGCAGGCGAGATTTTGGGACGCGAGGTTTTGGCAAGGCGAGGTTTCGGCCTGGCGAGATTTTGGACCGCGAGGTTTTGGACAGGCGAGGTTTTGGCCCGGCGAGATTTTAACTCGCTAGGTTTTGGGCGGCGAGGTTTTGAACAGGCAAGGTTTTGGTCTGGCGAGATTTTGTCCCGAAAGGTTTTAGGCGGCGAGGTTTTGGCCAGGCGAGGTTTCGGCCCGGCGAGATTTTGGGCCGCGAGGTTTTAGGCGGTGAGGTTTTGATCAAGCGAGGTTTTTATCCTCGAGGTTGTCGCCGCGAGATTCTGGTCGCGAAGTTTTGTACCCAAACCGTTACGAAACTGGCACTTCTTAGCCTACATCTGTGTACCAAATTTCAGCTCAATTGGCTGAGTACTTTTTGCTGTAGGAAGACCAATTGTTACATTTATCATTCCGTGGGGAATATTCTCATTGCAGTTAAATCAATAATATTAAAATTTTCCAAAATTTATTTAGAACATGTCAATGTAAGGATTTGCTTAAGGTGAGCGTGTGAAACTCGGCACTTAATGTTAACTATTTAATAAAAGTAATTGAAAATGTGCTTCGGTGTTTTCGAAAAATCGGTTTCTAAAGGTGGAAATTGGGACAATTTCAACAATATTAAAGTTTCGCAATACGTATTCAGGAAATTACAAATTAAAGGATATTTAAGTTGATAGTGTGTAATTCGGTGTGCATACTCTTAACTAAAAATAATCATTATACTATTTTTAAAGTTTTCGAAAATTCCACTATTAAGCGCACAATATACAGGGGTGCCCACAAGGGGGGGCTATGACGCAAACTGCGTCATTGAAATATTTGGGGGGGTTAAAATCTATATAAATATGTTTGATGGGGGGTAAAATTAATCGAAAAGAAGATTTTTTCATGGAAGAACACCTACGGATAGACAATTGGGGGGGTGCGTCATGGACATAAGGGGGGGCACCACTGCAATATATATATATATTTTTCGATATTGAAATCGACTTCTGTCTCACCATTTTGAGAAAATGAGTGAACTAATCGAAACGATTTTTAAATAGCACTATTCTACAGTCATATTTCTATAATCCAATTTTCCTTATTTTTTAAAGGGGATGATAGGGTTTGAAATTTATGCCAAAATAGAGTATCTCACTTAAATTATGGAGACGAAATCTTCTGTATAAATTTATTGAAAAAGAAGTTGATACGTGTCCTAGCGTTTACAAGAGTGAATTTGTATATATTTCTCAATATCTTTAGTAGCTCGGGGGAAGACAACGGTAAGTCATATTTTCTATCTTTTCATTAAACTGGGAGAGAAGGTTCAAAATTCCTATGCAACGCAATGCAATGACACATAACAAGCAAGCCTCCCCTGCCATCTGCAGATACATTATAGAAATTAAACTACCTACATACTCTTCTGTAGTCCGATTCCAACTCATTCTGCCTAATAACTCTATTTGACGGGAAGTTGCGATTATCATTGTCTTCCCCCGATCCGCTTCTATATAAACACGATTGATGTTCTCTCATCATCAAGAAAATACGGCAAAATCATTTGAAATTAATTATTGAATGTGTTAGAACTAGGCGTGAGTCAGGTTTTATAATGTCATCTTGATTAAAATGCGTAAAGTCAGATCCTCAGAAGAAATAGGATGTAAGGATTTGTACGCCGAAAACTGTGTATCTTACCAATCTTTCGTGTTGGCGAAATGAAATTCGTTACATAAAATCCTTATTTAAAATAACTGATAACGTTCCGTAGTGTTTTGTAAAATTCCAGTTGTAAAGAAGCTTGTAAGTAAATTTCTAAATTTCTCATTTTATTCCTAAAATGACGGATATTTGTTTTAGTAAGTAAATAAGTATCAGCAGATGAAGTGAAATGAAAAGACTACCTTAAGATGTAAATGAAATGAAATGAAATCTTTGAGGTTTACATCCCACGATTATGCTAAAGGAGACAGTGATAATGAGAAATGAAGGAAATTGTTGGATAAAGAAAGTGGGAGAAAACGGGAGAACCCCGAGAAAACCCACACACACGGTGTTGAGTTGAGTTGATTTTAGTTTAGCGTCCCTTTCAGCAGCGAGGCTATATGAGACGTGGACCTACTGATTAACGTGGAATCCGAACCACATGAGCTCCCGCCGAGCACACGGTGTTTATCCACCACAAGATCACTTGGCACGAGCTGGGATTGAACCAAGGACCCCATACACCAGAGGTGAACGCTATGCCACTGAGCCACTACAGCCTCCCTACCTTAAGATGCGTTCATTCTTGAGTTACATAAGCATTAATATAGTTTACACAAAACTTTATCTTTCTATGCATGCCCCCGTCTTACTTCAATTTCTCTCGAATTCTCGCTAATCTAACTCAATGAACTTGCTGCCTGTTCCACACATTGTAGATCGGAACTCATGCTTTTCTTAAAGTTAACTTTTTATTTTGATGTTGAGGTCAGTCAACCTCAAAGTATTAAACCTCATACTTCTTATACTCAATGCTGAGTAAGAAGAATAATAACTCTTTCGTACTAAAGAAGAATTCTGGTGTCCGTGTTAAGGCGAATATATTACGCCGTCAACGTTGTGATTCCACTCTGTTTTCTTCCTTAATCTCATCAAACAATATAAAAGAAAAGTGGTTGGTAAACAATCATCTCCTTTCAATGAAAAAGACCTCAGAAGGAAAAACTGGAAAAGGGGAAGGGGTACATAAAAAATAGATCAAATGAGAGTTTAAAGAAACTTTCGATTTAAACCTTGTAAAAGGAAATGACCCTTCAAGTACTGTGCAAATGAAATGTGATATTCATTGCGTTTGTTTTCTCATTACAAGTACCTTTGAGCACTTAATAATGAGATTACTTAATTCCATGCTGAAAATGCTCTAATTCTGCCTTTAAAAGTGATTTTTAATTTACCAGGGATCATGTGAGTTTTAAGTCTCAACTACAAATCACAACTACAAGGGTCAGTGAGTACCATAAACTCATAGCAAAATGAGCTCAATCTATCTTATTCGCTACCAAACACGTTATCCTTCCTGTTGAGGATCAAGCACGTTTCCCATCAATTTTTGAGTGCCATATTAAACGAACCCATTTTCACCCGAGATATTTTCACAATTTGTCAGAAATGTAAAATGATGTCATTTGTAAGAATAGATTTCGTTGTTTATTTCTGTCACTTCAAGGAATATGACTATTAAAATTACGCAAGTTTAAATTAGCTTTATTTGGAAATCTTAATAATACGAGAGAAAGGATTAATATAGTAATATTTTGCAGAATGTAAAATAGTTTAACGTAAAATTACGTCAAAACTTTGCTTGTTTGTAGGCATTGATACACCATGTTTGATGTTGTTTTCTACTCATATAACACTACTTGAAGTTCTTTATTTTTACTGACAAAAAAGTGATAAAGTGTTATTTATATGTTCTTCTTTATTGTTTTGTTTTTCTTTCTTTGAAACAAAAAAGTTACAATCTAATTATGTATTTTTTGTAAAACTCAATGTCGTAAGGAGAGTGATGTCTTCGATGATTTAGTTCTTAAATTATGTATTTTCTCAATTTTATTCAACAAAAATAATAAGTCTTCTTCTTTCATATGTCCACTCTTTTTTCTTTCTGCTCCCTTTCGATGTCGCAGGTTATTAATGCTTTGTCTTAATGTAGTAATAATGTGATCACTATGATCCTTGCCATAAATTATTTGTTCAGTACAGAAAAACTGACAGTATTAATATATTGCATGTGAAGATGGTATATACAATTGTAATAATAATTTATTTTATTTGATTTGCGCTTAGTGTCTCTCGCATAAGCGAAGCTGTGCGAGATATGAACCTACAGCTTAGCGTGGAATCCGAAACATGATGATGATGTTGATTTCCACAAATTTGTGCGGGTAACACTCAATGCTAACACTAGATGTATCAATTCTTTATATCGCAAAACACGAAAATGAGACCCTATAATGAGGAATACCTTAAAATGAGTTCCACATGGTGTAACGATGAAAGATGTTCTATATTGGAGTGTTTTATGTGTAATAAAAAAACAATAAATTGGTGAAGTATTAAATTAATGTGTACTAACAGGATATCGCTATAAGGCCGGCATTATCCACGCGGTTGTCCGGCCGCTGCTGATCCAATAATGATCTTGTCGCTCCTTTTATCCATGCTGTAGCAGTAGCAGTTGCTGAACCTAAAACTGGATTTGGACGAAGCACTTTTTGTGTCAATTTTTGAGAAAAAGAAGGGTCACAGTTCTCGTACACATCCCATATTCACCTGATTTAACCTCAGTGGATTTTATACTATTTCGTAAGCTCAAAACTGCCCTCAGAAAGGAGCGTTTTGATAATGTTGCATCGATTCAAGCGAATGTGACGGCGGTACTGAACTGCATTCAAGTGGCCGACTGTTCTAGGATCCTGAAACAAGAAATGCGAAACAAGAAACATAATTAGAAAATTGCCTAGTTCTATTGGAGAAGCTAGAAAGTACGCAACTGAGCTGGACTGCTAGTCACTTTACTTCGATGAAGGAATGATTGAAACTATTGTTCGTTATGCTAATATGGAAACAGCTGGCCAAAGAGAAAACTTTCGAATGGATCCTGTCTGGATAAATAACATTAATATGATAGAAGTAGGAGCTTTTGTTGGCCTTTTTTTCTTTCTGAACCTAAACAAGGCAATCAAATGCCAGCTACGTTTCTACAGGGTAATTTAGGAAGCCATGTTTATCCAAGTATTATACCATGAGAGAGAGATTCAATTTCATTTCCAATTGTTTGAGATTTGATGATAAGTTAATACGACCAGAAAGAAAAAATGAAATGAAATCTTTGACTTTTACGTCCCATGGTTATGCCGGTTAGGCTAAAGGAGACGGCGATGATGAGTGATGAATGAAATGGTGGAATGAAGAAAGTGGGAGAAAACGGGAGAACCCCGAGAAAACCCACGCACACGGTGTTTGTCCACCACAAAGTTCACTTGGTGGGGGCTGGGATCGAACCCAGGACCCCAAGCACCAGAGGTGAACGCTCTACCACTTTTTTTTTAAGTCAACTGACTCACCGAACGTGTTCCAGTAACTTACTTAATCTACTTATATTTAATATTACTTGCTTTACTCATTTTTTACTTGCTTTCTCCAATTCCTAGAGCGACAGGGACACGAACACAGAAATATCGAGGACAGTTAAAATCACAAAGGCTCTCCCACCGGGAATCGAACCCGGGACCCCGTACACCAAAGGCGCACGTGCTAGCCACTAGACCAGCAGGGAGGGCTACCACCGAGCCATCGTGGCCCCCCTACGACCAGAAAGAAAGCTGATCTCTTCACACACATTTGTTGGTTATGGGACCGATACATTTTCCTTTGTACAAACTTACCAACCATCATGTCAAATAACTGTAGATGAGCAGTTACTTGGCTTTCATAAAAAATGCAAGTTTCAACCTATATTCCTAATAAACCAGGCAAAATGGTGTCAAGCTTGCCCTTATGTGTGACGACAATTTCATTTTACCTTGTCAATGGTATACTGTACCTTGTAAAGCACACCCCAATGGTGACAAAGCACTAACTGATTATTTTGTCGAAGAGTTGACAAAACCTATTCATGTAAGATACAGATGGTGATCAGAAAAATGGAAAAACCTGAACGAAATTGCAACTTACCAGAATAATATGGTGTCGGGCCACCTTTCGCCTTCAGAACAGCCTTGATGCGACGTGGGATGGAGGCATAGAGGTCGCGAATGGTAGCAAGTAGAATTTTACACCATTCCTCGTGCAGGGCATCGGCCAGTTCTGTGAGAGAGGATGGAGGTGGAAATCGTCGCCGGAGTCGTGTTTCTAAGACGGACCACAGATGTTCAATTATGTTGAGATCTGGGGATTGGACGGGCCAGGGGAGGTGTTGAACTTCATCCCGATGTTCCTCAAACCACGCTTCAACAACGCCAGCTGTGTGAATGGGTGCATTATCATCCTTAAAGATGGCGTCATTGTCCTGGAACAACATCTGGACCATAGGATACAAGTGGTCTTCTAAAATTGCGACATAATCGTTGGCAGTGATTCTTCCGCTAAGTGTGACCACAGGACCCAATGAAAACCATGATATGGCGGCCCACAGCATCACCGAGCCGCCGCCATGTTTCACAGTTGGGCGGAGACACTGCAGATCATAAGCTTCTTTGGGCGTTTTCCACACATAAACACGGCCCGTAGTTGGGAATAGGGTGAAGGATGACTCATCCGACCATATCACACGTTTCCAGTCCTCAATGGTCCAAGTTGCATGGTCGCGGCACCATTTGCGGCGTGCGAAAGCGTTATGGTCCCTGATGAGCGGTTTAGCCCGTGCAACACGACCCCGTAAGTTCATGTCATGTAATTCGCGGCGGACTGTGATTATCGAAACAGGGTGGGGGAGGTGCTGATTGAGTTCCTCCGTCACTTGCTCCGCAGTAGCACGACGGTTCTGTGTGACAATGCGCTTTAATACCCGGCGTGACCTGTCACTCATGATTTTCTTCCGCCCACCCGCTTCCCCGATGTGGTTTTCCCGTGTGTTGTGTAGGCCGTCATCACCTTCGACACTGTCTCACGCGACACACCTAACACAGTAGCCACTGCCGTCACACTCACTCCACATAACCGCGCACCAACAATTTGCCCTCTTAGAAAATCTGAGAGGTCTTCCATTTTACACTACCTCCGTCTGCTGCAGCCACTGGACACTGCTGTTCCACTGCGCCAGACGTAGTATGGAGACCGACCTAACACACCACCACCAGCTGTCTGGCGCTGCGGGCGCCACGACACCACTGCCAACCCATACATCTGACGTGTTGCCAACTACAGGTGTTTCCATTTTTCTGATCACCATCTGTATTTCAATATTACAACTGACAATTGGTTTACCAGTTTTTCATTGATGAAAAAGGTGCTAACCGATTTCCAGCTCACAATGGTGGGTACTGTGTGAAAGAACAAAGTAGAATTTCCATCAGAATTGCTAGTGATAAAAAAATCGAGAACCGGACACATCAGTTTTAGTGTGTGACACATACCAAACAATATATCCTTCTAGTCCTAGAAAAGGCAATGTTGTATTTGTAGCCTCGTCTACACTGAGAAAAAATACGTATGTGGCGTACATAAAATGTAGGTTACATGTGTAAATCCTGTACTTTTTGACTTAACATACAGCAAACGTCTAACTGAAAAAAAGTATATTTTATACATACATTGCGCACAAGTGCTCCGAATAAACGTACTTTCCGTACGAATGAAAGAACTGTATATAGGCGGTCAGGATATCCCATACAAATGGACATATGTAGCATATAGCTGACGCGTGTAACATGCGTATATGTATGTAATATACGGAAGACTGTTAGGTGTGATACATCCTGCAATGGCATGGTATAGCGAGAAAAATATGTAGCATATGGACAACATATGCTTCGTACTGACTTTCGTAGTAAGCATAAAGATTTCGTATATTTGTATATACAATAAACCGCTGTCTAGATAACGGATTTTTCACAGTGTATGCATGAGTCAGCAACACTTTAAGAAAGCAATAAGCCCGTAGTTAATGAGTTTTACAATCGCACAGAAGGCGGTGTAGATGTTTACGATAAACTGCAAAACATACTCCAGTAGCAGAAAAACGAAACGCTGGCCTCTTGCTGTATTTTATGGAATTCCACATAGAAGTGGCATCAATGCGAACATAATTTCCGCTAAATATGGCAGCAGCTAATGGATGCAAAAGATTAGACTGTCTGCAGTTTCTGTACGATTTAGGAGAATAGTTAGAAAAAACTATTCATGTTAGGCAGACTACAGACAAAAAAAAAAAACTCTACTTCAAATCTTCGTCTGAAAATTGAAGACTTTCTCGCAATTAGAGATGCGTCAGGAAGACGAGAATTGGAACCATCGTACAGGTCATCACGGAAGGTTTGTGTCCCTTAAGTCTGGACAAAAGGTATGCAGTGTGGTGCTCACGATGTTAACATTTTATATGTGCGCAACATAGGAACTTTGTGACAATTGTTCGAAAAGCGAATACCACAAGAACTCATTTTTTGTATTCTATAATTAAACTTTTGAAGCTATTGAGAAATATAATTTACTAATTTACTTGGGATAAAAGTTCAACAAACAGAATATTTCCCCTTATATTACTAACTAGCTGTTATGCCAGTTATTCGTACGGGTCAGATAAAATATCAATGTAAACAAACTGAACAACGAAAGAACAATTAAGAAATATTCTAAAATTTGATCTATTTTGTGTAAATGTATATCCAACAACGTAGATGTGTTTTCATTGTGATGGCCGATGGGGACTGAATTTGAACGTAAACACTGTCGGGAGTGTCACTATACATATGAGCGACCCCGATAAATATGGATTTGACACAGATATTGGTCATTTTCTACTACTTTTACATATCCCAGTAAACGCCCCCTGTGACTCCCTGGTTCCAATTTTCAAAAAACAATGAATCTGCCCCCCAGCCGATGGTGGCTGTATTTGGAAGTCAACACCCGTGGGTGTATCACCATTCATCCCAGCAAGCGCGAAAACCATGGATTTGACATTAATAATCGATCATTTTGGGTTATTTTTACATGTTTCGATAACTCTCTATTATGGCCCCTGTTCCTTTGCTGATGGGGGCTAAATTTGAAAGTAAACGTGATTTTGAGTTTCACCATTGTACTCAGCGACTCCGAAAACTATTAATTTCACACTAATATCTGTCACTTTCGATTATTTTTACATGTTTCCGTAACTCCCCTCTCCGCAGGCAACCCCGGCCTGCATGCAATGGCGGCTGAATTTGAATGTCATCGCTAATGAAAGTATCACCATTGATCTCAGCGACCGCGAAGACTATTGATTTGACACTAATATCGGTCATTGTGGATTATTTTTATATGTCTCGGTGACCCCATTTATTATTGCAACGTTCCTTAGCTGATGTGGGCTAAATGTGAAAATGAACCGATCTTGAGTTTCACCATTTAGCTCAGCGATCCCGAAAACTATGGATTTGACGTTAATATCGGTAATTTTAGATTATTTTTACATGTCTCGGAATTCCTCCCTCTGGTGACCCAAGGCCCGCATACAACTGTGGATGAATTTGAATGTCATCGCTAATGGTAGTGTCAACATTGATCTCAGCGACCGCGAAAGTTATGAATTCGACACTAATATCGGTCATTTTTACTACCTTTACGTGTCCCGGTAAAAGCTCCCCTGAAACTTCCTTAGTTCGAATTAAAAAAAAAAAAACGCTTTGTCTTGGTCTGGGGCCTGGACCAAGGTATCCGTGACCAAAATTTGGTAACTCTCGGTCAACTTGTCTGGTTCCCAGACCGCACACAGACAGACAGAAACACAAACAAACTCTTTATTTTATTTATATTAGATGGATGTAACGTTAATAAATAAATATTTAGAATGTAAAAATGTAATTTTGCAATTTTTGTATCTTTCCTCTAATTATGTTAATTGTTATTCAACAATGCAATTCAAAAACACAGAAATATATATATATATATCTTTTAATAATGAAAGTTTCTTTCAAAAGATTTTTTTTTAGCTAAAGATACACAATGAATGTATATAGATATCCATAGATCATGCATTTATAAATTATTTGGATAACATTATTTATTTAAGGAAAACAATATTCTCTGGGTGAAAATTCATCCATCTTAGTAATAACAGGTGAACAAGTGAGTTTCGTTTCATAGTGTGAAACTACGGCAGATTTCCAAACTATGGCAATTCAATATTCACACTTCAGGTAGTACATCTGCAAGGGCGCCCATCAGGGGGGCAAGATGGGGCGCTTGCCCCCCCCCCCCTCCAGTTAGAGAAAATTGTGCTTCGGAAATCCAATAGATATTTTACAATAGTTACCGCAAAATTTGAGACTACATTTGAAATGTCGCTTATACTTGCCCCCCTTGTAAACCACAATATGGGCGCCTTTGTACAGCGGGAGACACTTCTAAATGGTACAGTCATATGGAGATTTACGGCTAAGGTGTACCATTTAGAAGTGTCCCCCGCTGTACATCTATACGCTGAATCCACATCAGAAACCCATTACTCGTTATGTCTTGCTGGTTTTGTTCTCTGGAGACAAAGGTTGAAACCGGAAATCGTTAATTTGAACCACTTAGCGCTTAGATAAATGAATAAGGAAGGAGATAGAACCTACTTTTGGGATGGTGGATCGATTGCAAGAAGCTTCATATCGATATCTCTTACCATTTTCGCTCCATGAAAATCAGTATTGAAACCGGAAGAAGTAGCGAATTTCAACCACTCGCGTTTTTGGAAGTGTTCGGGATACTCATGGTACGTTGACTTGAGACGCTGATTCTTTTGAAAAAGAAAAGCTTCTCGCTATATGTTGCCGTTTTTGTTCTAGGGCGATAAACGTTGAAACTGGAAATTGCTTATTTAAACCACTTTAGGTTTGAATAGAGGGTTAGTGGAGAAGATGGAAACTATTCTAGGGATGCTGAATCGATTGCCGGAGAACGCGTTCTGATATCTTTTACCATGTTTGCTCTGTAGAAATCAGTATTAAAACCGGGAATTCCGGTTTCGGAAGCGTGCTCAAGATATTCATAGAACATTGCCTTGGGATGCTCAATCGTTTGCAAAGAAATACCTCTCGCTATTTGTTACCGTTTTCATTTTATGAGGCTAAACGTTAAAACCGGAGATGACTGATTTGGACTACTTCCGGTTTGAACAGGGAGTTACCAAAGGAAATAAAGTCATCCTTGGGACGCCGAATCAATTGCAAAACACTGAATCTCGATATCTGTTACTGTTTTCCTCTGATACCTCTCGACAGACGGACAGATGAATAAAGCCGTTCTATAATACATCCGACGCTTACGCATAGTACAGTTTGGAAGCCTAAAAATTATCCTAGTATTCCAGGGTTAGTACCGAAATGAACGCACTGGACAGAATCCACTGGTAAAAGGGATAATCATAATACATCTGATCGCAGAAACAATTCCTCGTATCGGAATTCATCAATATCAGCCTACTCTCACGGATCATTACGTTTGCCCGTTTCTCCTTTGAATTGCTCTGGGCAGCCATTTGCCTCCACTATTACCCGTGCACCCTTGAATTTCTTCACTCAGATTGTCCTGAACCATAAGAAATTCACCTAGTCATATTCTACTTCAATTTTCGATTATGTGTAAACGACAAAACGTTTTCGTAAAAATGATCTGATTCTTTTAAGTTTGCTCAGATGGATGGCCAAATCAAATAGCCCACGTGGGATATATAAGAAATAATGTTCGAAGTAAAAACAAACTTGAACATACCGTGTGTGATCTTGCGTTGTCCTTTTAGAACTGATGATTTTCACCAATTGTAACATGTATTGTTTTGCCGTGGAAAAGTTTCGTACTTTCTTTGGGGTGCTTAGAGGAGAAACTTTTGCCCATCGTTTGCATACGATTGAGGAGTAAAGAAGATATGTTTTCCGTGATATACGCGCAATTCCTTTGAATACATTGCAATGAAGCATAAAGATTTCTCCCTGTCTCCGTCTCCAGTAGTATAGCCATATGAGAAGAGGACATTTAACGGGTAGTATTTTTAAGACGCACTGAAGTTAGTACACGTATTAAATGCGAATACATAATATTTCATTCCGTAGAGTAATAAAGTTGTTACAAGTTTTTACTGTCTTTTTAATTCTTTTGAAGTTTGTAGATACAATATGAGTCATACATTTCATAGTGTGTGTCATACAACATATAAGTGTTCCGGTGTTACTCTGAATAAGGAGCAGTAGTTTTGTGAAATCAATTGGATTTCATTCTGTGATAAATTTGTTTCGTATTTCTTTATGTATATATAATTAGCGTGAAACACACTTTCGCCTAGAGAGAACTGCTTTCCATTTAATTAATGATAGTAATTTCCTTGTAAAATATTCTCCCTTGCAGACAATTTTAAAGTAGAGCGTAATTGAAAATATTGATTCCACTGTAAGATTTAAAAAGCATAGGAGCATAAAAGCTTGCGGAAAATTAAAGACCCACCAGCACTGATGGTTCAAAAGTAAAAGTCTATCCTTTTAAGACTAATTTTATATTTATCGGTTAATAACTCCAATTTCCATATAACCTATCACTTTGATATAAATCTATCCATAAGATGTATAGGCGCATGATATGAGTTTGCTTTTGTAGGTTACATAAAATAAAATAAAATCTTTAAAACAATATTCTTTCAAAATAATAACCTTCGTTCCTTTCTGAAAGATATATCCTGTCAGTCTTATGTTTTTTCTCTCGTTTTTGTACTTATACTCGCTGCAAACAGTAAATCAGAAACCGTAGAAGACGAAGATGCAGACGGATAGGTCCCTACGTAAAGTCATTCTATTTTGACAACGTATTTTGCTACGTATTTTGTTCAGCTGTCTATCGTATGATTTTTCTTGCTGTACGAATAACATGTGATTTACAAAAAAAAAAGAAGAAAGAAAAGAAACGAACGGTGACAATAAAAGTGTTAGAAGCCTAACATGCGTGATAGTTCGGATACATATATCCAAGATTAACATACAACATTGTATTCAGCATGTATATTTTCATAGCTTTCTATCATAAACTGCACATTACATATCCTACTCACAATTACAATTGCGTCCAACTCTAAATAATTGGAAAAAGAGAATTTTTTTTTTCATTTTTAAGCTTATCTGACCAATTGCAGTGCTGCAATACAAGATTCTTCTTCTTGTCTTAGTGTTTGTTAGTTCTTTTGCTACAAGTAATCAATTATACACTTTTTGCAACAAATACAAACAACGCCTCGGGAAGGTTTTTTAGCGTTTTTGAAAACTTAGGTCTGATGCACTTATTCCCTTTTTCCAATCAGTGATTCAATTTGAAGTTACGAAGTTACTGTCTTTGCACACGGTTTACAGTTTAGAATGTATAGACTGACTGATCAGGGGTAAGTATTCTCATGACAACCGTCCTTATCCTATGATAAATATATTTAGGGTGTGGCCCCGTTAAACAAGGACTACAGCAATTGGAAGTGTGTGCATAGTGTGTGCGGAATATATATGATAAGGCTCCCTATAGCCACCAGATTACGGTGCTACTGCGCACAGGTACATCAGTGCAACATCAAACGTGGTAATGTGTAGACAGTGGAGTGTGCGCTAACAGGATAGGAAGAGACAATCACGGACAATCACGGACTGCGTGGTTTCTCTGGAAGGAAGGCGTTACTACATCACCGATCCATACAAGATTAGTTTCCGTGTATGGAAACCCAGCATCAACTCGCAAAACTCTTGTTTTGTTGGGTAGATAACGTGCGACCCAAGACGCAAAGCTGACAATATTCAGTGTGTGTATTACCTAATACTTGAGAGAAGGTGAATCATGTTCTATGATTTGGCAAACGCAACAGGTCTATCAGGTTGAAGACTGCACAACATATATCCATCATGACTTGAACCTGAGAAAAGTATATGTGCAATGAGTGTCCCATTGTGTCACCCAGCGTAGAGAGATATGCCAACTATTGCTGCTGTGGTACAGCACGGATACGGCGGAGTTTTTGGAATGCCTGGCCATCGTAGACAAGTCATAGTTCTGACAAGAGATTTCGACAAGAAATGCCGTTCTGTGGAATATAGACACGCTGGTAGTCCTCCCTGAAGAACACACGGTCATGATTATTCGTCTGAAAGCAAGTGGCGACTGTGATATGGGATCAAAAGGGAACCTCCTATTAGAATTGATGCCCCCAGGAATATCCATTAATAGTGATCGGTACTGCAAACCATTGCGACAACTGCGCAGATGCATTCAGCAACTGTCCCGGAAATTGCTTGCGGAATTCGGAATGTTGTTCTCCAACACGACAATGCGAGTCCACATTGCAGTCTATGGATCATCGATCGGATAGTACCCCGAGTGAATGTACCTTGGCTGACACAATGAAAGAGGTCTTGCGCGGTTAAGAACTCGACATACTCACCATGTATGTCAAGTTTCAGCCCATTGTGCAATGGCGCCGATGTGCTCCCAGGGAATGTTCAACGTAAATACAGAAACTGCCGTAATTCTGGTAACGGTGCATAGATGTTGTGGAGGTCAACCTGTAATATGACTTTATTGACGTTGTTCCAAAAATGGTTATTGTAACGAACATCACTTGAGTGTCAATCATTTTTAATCGCCCCAAGTGCATATATGATCATTCACTAATATTGAATGGGCGTGAGAGAACATACATTATTATAATTAAGAAAATAAGAACCCAATATTTGTCTCCAAAACAATTATTTAATAGTTTGGTATGTTTGGAGCTCATCCATGGAGTTGTTTTTCAACCTACCAACAACAAATTCACAATAACTAACACATGACAATACACTGAAAGTTATATTTACATAGATTATTCACAGATGCCAATAGCGCAGATAAAAGCAAATCAAACTGTTTGACAACCTGTGTGAGGGGAAATACATTGGACAAACAAAACGGGACTACAATTTAAGAGTAAAGGAACATGTGAGGAACATAAAAGCACGCTCAACTAAAACCAATCTCACAACATTTAACACTTACAATGCTGATCTGTAGGTCGAAACCCATCCCAAGCATGGTGGTCATTTTTGTTAGATTTTAAAAATCATATCTCAAAATCTAGAAATATGAGATACAGTATGCGGCAAAACAAACAGTACTGAAATTCGCGTACGGATGGCGCGCAGGTGCAATGCGATATGAGCTGTGATTGCCACATATGTGTTTAGTTGTGTGTGGACTATCTTAGTGTGCAGTTGGCGCGAAGATAATGTTACTTACAACAGAGGAGAAAATGTTTATTTTAGAGCACTATTTCCGTTCATACAGTGTGGGGCATTGTCTCACTACAGAAGATGAGTGCACACTTCTGCTGTATTGCTCTGGAGCTATAGCATGTGAAGATGAAGATTTCATCAGTAACATATGGTTCAGTGATGAGAACCATGTGAACATTGATCGCTAGACAATCGACAGTTGATTACTGACCCATTCTTGCATGATTTGAGCGGAGTTTGTCGCACAAAGTATCTGTCGTTACAACAATGGATGCAGCAAGATAAAGCTACTGCCCGTTCTGCAAATGAGTCAGTTGTCCTTCTGACCACAAGAGTTCAGAAATCGCTTGATTTCCCGTGGAACGGACTTTCCATATCCTTCTCTCTCCCCTGACCCCACGGCTCCTGATGTCTACATATGGGGTATGCTGAAGGAAGCACTTTTCCGAACAGATAGCCTCTTACCACTATACCGGATTTAAGAGACAAGATTCGGTCATTTGTTTCGTCGTTTCAGCAACCCGTGTTCACTAACATGTTCATCGATCTACAGGACCGCTATGAATAATGTGTGCGACATGATCGTCAATACAGGGTGTCCGAGAAGTCCTTCCCTGATTACAGAAATTGATAACTCAGGCTAGAAATACGATAGAAATATGAACATATAATTTACAGGCGCGATTCCTTTTAAATTTACAATATGTGTTGAGTATTATTCAGTTTGCACCCATTTGGCAACATTTCCTATGTTTCATTATGTTATACAACAAATAAATAAATAACTGCCAACAATGTTATTTCAGTACTGTTTGTTTTGCCGCATACTGTACATGTATCATACACTGCTGAAAAGATTGAATCTTTCTCTTTATTCTGATATATAACACGTTACATTATGAGGACATGCCTTCCTTGGAAGATGCATCGTAAATGAGATAAAATGTACTCAAAATAAAAAAAAATAACAAGATAGATGATGTTCAAAATGAAAACACATGCCTAAAGATATGCTCACAGAACAATTATGAGCATTTGCTCACCATCTAGTGACGGAATGAGAAACTATGATGTCCAAACATTACTCAGAACTGCTAACTTCGCAACTGTACGACAAATCATCATTGAAATAAATTTTAAAATAGACTCCGTATATTAATGTGATCCGCATTGTAGAGAAGATCGATCACTCTGGATATATACGTGATTAGCACTGTAAGTGTTAAGTGAATCTAACTACTCAATGCCAGAATCGAAATTAAGATATAAATTCAAAAACTTAACGAACAACTTAGTTGCTGAGTTATTTTTCATTGTGAAAGAAGAACGAAGCCTAAACCGTGATGTTGGTAGCATTTCTAAGGAACTTTTTAAAATCATTAAAAAGTATGTCACAAATTCTGTAAAATACAAGATTTGGTTACAATCAATAAATTTGAGAATGTAGTTGATCCAATTTAATAGAGGGATTATACATATTATGTATTTCAAATTCGGTTTGAACCTTTGAACATGAAGTTTTACTTATAAAAGTTATAGTATTTTATTAGATTGTTAAATACTTTCATTTTTTTCTATCTGATGCTATTGTCATACATAAATAATCTATGTAAATGTAACATTCAGTGTATTGTCAAGTGTTAATTACCGTGAGTTTGTTGTTGATAGGTTGAAAAAGAACTCCATAGATGCGCTCGAAACGTACCAAACTATTAAATAATGAATTGAGTATTCAATAAATATTAAACATGAGGATGAATACTTATTTGTCTTTTTTAATTATTACAAGTACGATGTTAAAGGCAAAAGCATTGTGTGAAAGAATAGGCAACAATATTGTGTGAAGGTGAAGTTAAATCTATTACGTGAAAGTCAGAGTAAGTTGCGTAGACTGTGAGATTTTGAAGCATTTTTTGGTTCCCAGAGTTATGTACAATCGAATTTCTAAATCATTAGAAACAAGAAAAGCAACATAAATACTATCTAAATACCAATTAAAGGTCAGTTTTGAGCGGAAAATATAAAAATCTAATGAAGGACGATTTTTTTTACAACTATGCTATTTCACCTGTCAAATTAAATCAGATAAAATTCTCTAAAATATACACTTAATGTTACATGAACAGAAATACCTTTCAATTTATACACTTTCAAAGACGTCTTTAAGTCTTTCCAATCCACAACAATTCTTCTCAGCATATGATAAGCATTAATTGGATGATTAACATACTCAGAACTATCTTCCTGAACCTCTTCCTTGTATCTTTTTATATATCTACAAGTAGAACAAACAAAATTAATATGACATCTATCCGGAAAGTATTAAACTTTCCACTAAACTAGAGAAGTAACCTAGAACATGGCTCCTCCTGGAATTCCAAACAGTCAACGAGATATGACGAAGGGTCGTATTTGAAAAACGGATAACACTTTCTCAGACTTAAAGAAAGAAAAATAATTCCGTAGAGAATGAAGTAGTTAAATATGCAATAACTCGTCTTCTATTCCACATAATAACTACCTGGAATATATGACGAGTTATTACGTATTTAACTTTGTTCCTCTCTACGGAATTAGTATGTTTTTTTTCTTTATTTCTGAAAAAGTGAGATTTTTGTAAATACAACTCTTTGTCATATCGTTGATGAGTTGTTCAGAGGATCATTTACTTCCCGAAACGATTTTAGAATAAATTCACATTATGCCGAGTATTAGTCTCCTCACACTTCTTCGTTTCTGCTGAGCCCTAAAATATGAATTGCAGAAAAAATAGTCGTGTTTACCTGTTAATATCAGATGACAGAGAGACTAAACCTGAAGTGTAAGTAGGAATAGGATAATCATATTACTGAATTTGAAACCTTGCCCAAACAAAGTTATTGGAAATGGAAAACGCTTTAAAGATATTAAACAAACACAAATCTCCATGTATAGACGAAATTCCGGCTGAGTTAATTTTAGCTCGAGACGAAAAATTGTGAAACAAGATAAACTTATTCTCCTTATCTGGAACAAGAAGGAATTGCTTCAAGAGTGGAAAGAATCAATCATTGTTCCAATTCATAAGAAAGGTGACTAAGCTGATTGTAATAATTATCGAGGATTTTCTCTTCTGTCAGCATCCTCTAAAATCTTTTAAACATTCTATTAGCAAGAATGATCCAAATACGCAGATGAAATTATTGGAGATTATCAGTGCGGATTTAGATGAAATCGATCAACTATCAACCAAATGTTTACCATTCGACAAATACTCGAAAAGAAATGAGAATTCAATACCCCAGTACATCAATTATTTATTGATTTTAGGAATGCTTACGACTCGGTTAGGAGAGAAACATTGTACAACATTATTACAGAATTTGGAATACCGAAAAAGCTAATTAGATTAATTAAAATAAGTTTAAACGAATCCTAAAGTAAAATCCGGGTAGGAAACTTTTTGTTCACGAGATTTCACGTCAAAAATAGCCTTGAACAAGGAGATGCGTTGTCCCCATTATTATTCAACTTTGTCCTGGAGTATGCTATAAGGAAAATCAAAGATAGCAACCAATGCCTAGAGTATAATGGTATTCACCAGGTTATGGCGTACGCTGATGATGTAAATTTAATAGAAGATGATAGGAGAACAATAGAAAGAAATGCAGAGGTCTTATTAAATGCTTGCAGGGACTTGGTTTAGAAGTAAATCCAGATAAAACGAAATACATGGAAGTTCGTCGGGATTGTAGTATGGCAAATTATGGATGCGTTAAAATATCAAATAATACTTTTGATATTAGTGAATACTTTCGAGTGGATACTTTCAAATATCTAGGATCAATATTAACAGACGAAAACCATATTCAGGAAGAAATTAAATGTCGACTAAAAGTAGGGAATTCTTGTTATCACTGAGTTCAAAATCTCTTGTCTTCGCGAATTCTGTCGAGGAATCTGAAGCTTAAAGTATATAAAACGATAATCCTGCCTGTTGTTCTGTATGGTTGCGAAACATGGTTGCTAACGCTGAGGGAAGAAGGAAGACTGGAAGTATTTGAGAACAAGATTTTGAGACGAATATTCGGACAAAAGAGGAACGGAAATGGGAATGGTGGAAACTTCATAACGAGGATCTACATATTTATACGGTTTACCCAACATTGTTAGGGTCGTCAAGTTTAGGAGGCTTAGGTGGGCTGGTCATGTAGCTAGAATGGAAGAAAGGAGAAACGCTTTCAAAGTCTTGACTGGAAGACCAATCGGAAAACAACCATTAGGCAGACCTAGGCGCAGATGGGAGGACAATATTAAGATGGATCTCGCAGAGATTGTAATACAAAGTAGAAACTGGATGCAGTTAGCTAAGGATAGAAGTCAGTGGAGAGCTTTTGTGAACTCTGCATTGAACCTCCGGGTTCCATAGGCCATAGAGTTAGTTAGTACCGAGAATACATAAGATGTGACATTCAGTTCTCCGATTCACCGCAATGTGTTCAATAGTTTCTACCGGGAACCAAACCCCGGTCCTCGTACGCGCTATCTATTAGTCCAGAGAGGAGAGTATAATACATAATAGGCATAATACTTGATACTGGTAGAGTCTATGAAACCAATTTGTTGATTCCTTTTTAACATTTGCTTGCCTCTGGGATAGCAAACTTGCGAGGGATCAGCTGTTGTCAACTCCAAATATACTATCCTGAGTACCATGGCCTGCATTGTAAAAATGAGATGAAATCTTTCATTTCAACGTATCACAATTATGCCCTTTAAGCTAAGAGATATAGATAATTAAGGCAAATGAATGGTGATGGAAAAATTGGTGGAATGAGAATTTGGAAGTACCCTGGGGTTGCCCATCCCAAATTTACCTCTCTGGAGATCGAAACAGGGACCGCACACACCAGAGGTAAACGCTATTCCACTGAACCACTGTGCCCCCATGGGCTACATTGTAAAATGGTTATAATACATGTGAATAGCATAACTTGAAAGTTTCAAAGGTTCTTGGCAGACACCTGCAAATAAATTGTTGCAGAATGTAGTTACATTTTCTAAAACAATATTTTAGATATTTATCAGGATTTATAGGAATTTAAAATCAATAATAACTAGTGATACTGTGCATTGTAGAACCAAGTGATTTTATTTTAATAATATATGTATTACCTCATTATTCATGAATTACAATCTTAATCAACAACAGTAGTTAATAATCTTTCAAGAAAACATACGCTTCAAGTTCAGATATTAGTGATAATTATATAGTTTGTAAAAAAAATTAGTTATGTTCATACAAACCGCGGCTAACGCACCTACAGCCTATGGAGACGCACATGGATATCACGAAAGCTACCACCTTTGGTCTTTTCAGAATAGACACGAGTCTTGGTTGTAGTGACCACCTAGATAAATCCATGTGTGTTTTAAAGAGAAATAATCGTTTTTGTGGTATATCGGTTTACAGGCATATTATCAATATGTATGCAATGATCTACAAATACGGCAAGGAAATAGTATATGTCAAAATACATTAATGTATTAATTAACAATTTTAGATTCTTGCACTTTTTTTTTGAAGAAATTGTTGATTTACAGTTAAGTAGCTACTGCTTCAGCACTATCCCTTCGAGCATCACCGTTCATACATTATTCTCTTTAGAACGAAATAAGTTTTTATATTATAACACTGTGTTTATGGTGCACAAGAGAAGAGAAATTTTGAGTAAAATAAGGAAATTTCCCTCCGTTTTTAAAATTTAATGCCCCTTAAAGCGACGCCGACTACAGGTACTCGAATATAATCTACCTTCAAATATAATACTAAAACAATAAAGTTATACGTTGGTAAAGTTTGATTGCAATATGTAGAATAATTAAGAGGAAAAAATGTTCTCAATCCTGTTTGACAGTACAGATGAAATATCATCAGGGAATCGAACCCAGTAGACTGAAATTAAAGGAAAATCTCAGGGCATGAATTTTGTTCATAAATTTACAAAAGGAGAGGAGAAAAGTTTCGAGAAGAGAAGAGACTTGTACAAAAATTTACAACAGTCATATGGAGTATGGTTCATCAGGAGTCATGACTAGGTGCTATATATGGAGTATTGGACTATAGGTTCAGAGACTTGAACATTGCGGAAGTTAGAGAAGAAATATTTAGTGAGCTTCGAAATGTAGTGTTGGAGGAAGATGGAGAAGATAACATGGACGGACAGAGTAAAAAAGAAGATGTTTCAAAGCAGGTATGAGAGAAGAGGACGATTTTAGTCACCGCCCTTTGTAGGAAGTACAATTGGATCGAACACATCTTGCGAAGAAATTGTCTTCTTCATGTCGCCATAGAGGGAAATATGGAAGGAAAGCGAAGAGTAGGAAGAATAATACAACTGATTGATGATTTGAAAAACACAAGAAAATATTGGGAGTTAAAAGAAAAAGTTGAAGATCGAAACACGTGGGAAAACATTTTCAGGTCCGAATTAAAAAAGAAGAAAGAAATGTTGCAGGACCTGCCTCAGACAGAATACTTAATAATAACATATACCGGGTGCGTAAAACATATGCACACTTCTGAACTATCATAGAAAATTTATCTTCCAAAATATAAGATTAAAATTTTGAGTAAAGGGGGGCTAATTTAAAAAATAAGTAAATTTTTTGGTCAAGATGAATGTTCCAAGTGGTGGTTAAAGTGGATATTCAAAATGGTAGCTTTCAGTATGGTACATTTCTGAGTACGACTGGTTTCCCTACTTCGCACCAAATAGTCTAATCGGATTTCTGCGCATACCATTTGAATATCATCCCAAAGTGTGTCCAGGTTACATGGTATACGACGATACATCTTATCCTTTATTGTATCCTATGGGAAAAATATTGAGCGGGTCTGGAAAGCGTGCAGAAAACTTGACTGATCCCCTGCGTCATATGTAGTAACCTGGTACATTTTGTTGCACAGATGCTCCCACATACCTATGATACGGCGGGGTGCCATCTTGTTGGTAATTAAACCGATCATTACCGTACATTGCACAAGTGACAGAGAAAATGGATGAGCAAGCATTGTTAGATACTTTTCTCCAGTTACAGTACTGTCGAAACGGAAAGACCCAATGATTTCGCTAGGAGACAAACGACACCACACATTTACACCAGGCAAATTTGCAGCCTTTTATCGTAATATGGGGGATTATCTTAAGTCCAGTACATACAATTATACCTACTAGCAGTTCTATTAAGTTTGAATTGTGCTTGATCTGACCAAACAATGCTACCAGTACATCCCAGTTTACGTGTAACCATCTGAAACTATTCACAAAATTGTATCCTGTGATCTGACTAAAGAAGGTCGTGAGATGTTACTCTGACTTCATATTGATCCTGTGCTCAATCGACTCGTTTTTACATATGAAGTAATTATGCAAACGGAGAAATACTCGATCACAAAAGTGTATGAATTACGAGCGTTAAAATTTCAAAATTTAACAGACTTTGCAAGAAGTTTGAAGTTATCACTTTTTGAGATAGACGCTTCATTTTTGGTATCGGAGGGTTTCCCTGAGTGCCCAGCAGAGTGGTGAGGTCAAAACGTATGCATTTTGCAAGATAATGGCACTTATTATGGAGGAGGTGAAGAGTAATGGTGTTTTACAACTCATAAATTTCCTTCTGTTTGACACACTTGCTCGATAGACTGATAAAATGTATTTGTCACCCCTATTCGACTGTATTGTCATCCAAATTGCACTTTCCTGCGTGGCCACCTTCAAATTGAACAATGACATGTCTCTGAAACGCTTGGCCGCGGAACAAACGTAAATGGGAATCCGAACCAAGTCGGCCTCTGCTCATTCATTGTGAAAGACAGTATTCAATATCTGTCAACGGATTGTAATGGCGATAGTTGGAAAATAGTGTCCAAACTTCAGGAAATATTTTACGATATTTTGCCACAAATGTGTCCAAAAAACAAACAATCGGCTAGCGAGGATGTATGCAAACATCGGTTTTCTCCAGAATAAAAGCCACCTCTTTCACAGCTTTGAGCGCACATTCCCGCTAACCTTTTTTTTTAATTTTTTGGCCTATTTTGTCGCTGAATATCTACAAATATTCCCTGGAGTTTGACCAATATATTCCCATAATCGGCATTTCAGTTCGCTGAAAACTTTTTAAAAAATGCCAAGTGATGATGTATTGAAACATCGTCTTCTGTAATGCATAAGCATAAACCGAAAGGTTTCGGAGTACCATTCAGGGTAGTTCCGCGGCCGACCGCTCTTGCGCTGCGCAATCTGTTTGAAGCGTCAATTCGGCCCGATTGACTACAAATGAAATGCCGGTGTTGGAAAATGACATTCGTATTCACTGTCAGTGCCAGCCTGTGGTGGATAATTTATTTGAATTGACTTCATTTTAATAATAAACTGATTTTTGTTTTCCATATATGATACTATGTTGTGCGCTTCAGTGCAATTTTTTTTGTTGGACAGCTGATCTGGGCAAAACAACACATTGGTGACAGAGCCTTTTGAATCACAAGATTACTTATAAATACCACGATGTTGTTCGTTGAATTTCGCACTTCTGGAAAAGCGTTTCGGAGACAATAATGTCATTGTTCAGTTTGAAGGTGGTCACACAGGAAAGTGATATTTGAATGACAATACAGTCGAATAAGGGTAGCAAATACATTTTATTAGCTTATAGACTCTGTGTGCCAAACAGGAGGCAATTTACAATTTGTAAGATACTATTACCCTTCAACCCCTCCCCAGTAAATGCCCTTATCTTGCAAGCTGCGTATGTTCTGACCTCATCACTGTTTTGGGTACCCAAGATAACCTCCTTATATGAAAAATGAAGTGTCTATCTCAAAAAGTGGTATCTTCAAGCTTTCTGCAAAATGAATTTAATTTTGAACTTAGAACACTCGTAATTCGAACACACTTCCGATTGAGAATTTCTCGGTTTGAGTAATTGTTTCATATGTAAAAACGAGTCGATTGAGCATAGTGTCAGTGTAAAGTCAGAGTTACACCTCGCGACCTTCCTTAGTGACTCGTGGCACTTAGTTCTTGCATTAGCCTTGGAATGTGCAAATGTAGCTTACGTTTCTTCAGCATCCGTAGCACACTACTAGCACTTGCATTGCTCTCACGTGACCCTTGTCTTGAAGATTTTTTTGTGGTGAACGCTGAAATAGTTCTAGCACCGCAACTGAGGATTCAGCACTTGTACGAGGTAGCCCTGATCGACCTTTCTGCACATCGCACATTGTACCTTGAATTTTGAATTTGTCTCGTATACGTGTAATTGTTGCTCTTGGAAATGAGTCAGCTCCTTACCCACGTTCCCACTGTCTCTGAACTGCAGCAACATTCTCAAACTTCTAGTTCCACTTAATAAGGTGATTCAACTCTTCAAATTTCAAATGTCCGTCTGCCATGTTGATGTTATTCTTTTTCTACTAACTGGGTTGCACAGCTAGGCCAACGGTTCTGCTATCATCTGTTGAGGAAACATAATATGACTTTTTCTCAGAAATTTAACATTGTATGTTGGAAAATGAATTTTCTATGCCAGCTAAAAGTGTGCATACATTTTTTGACACACTCGGCATATGTTTAACTTGGGGAGATTAAATCCATGCTTCCACTCTTGGCAATCTTTAACCCTAGGCTGTAAATATCATTGCAATGATCTAGAGAAACATTGCCTCTCTAATTTATAGTGCAAAATTATTTTAAATGTATGCGTGCAAACTTGCATCATGAGATGGAGTTTGCCCTCATTTACCACCTTATACTTATTGGACTGCAACCCCAAACAATACTAATATTTCTGCATGTTGAAGAAAGACATATACCAAGCTTCGTTGAAATTGGTAAGTTTTGCGAGAGTTATTGTGGAATAGACGAACAGACAGACAGACAAATATCAATCGAGTCGAATGGTAGAAGAATACCTAATACTTCCTTCAATGAATTCCTAGAAGTTACGTTTCAAACTGCTTCACCCAATACCATCTCAACTTCATCTTTAATGCTAAATATTTAAGTGTGACAAAACTACCAGTATTCCTTCTTCTTCAAAATAAAATAGAGATTATTTTTCTCATCTTGAGAGACAGTGGCTCATTTGAGCACAGACCTTTGACGCTAGAGGTTCCTAGTTCGATCTTTGGCCTCGGTAGTTTGGATGATGAACAACATCGTAACCGTGTGTTTTCTCGAGGTTTTCTCGTTTCCTTTCACATTCTCATTCCACGCATTATTTTATACTCACTCGCTCTCGCTTTCATTAATGATAAGTCTTCTTTAGCGTCAAGGGCATAATCGTGGGACATGGAACTATCATTCCATTTCTACTATTTTTTTTTTCGCTTTTGTATGTTCTGATTATTTTTATAAAACAGAATTTTCTACACTAACCACGAATAAACGATATAGCCAATAAATTTTCGCTTAGACCCTATTTATTGAAAGGATTTTTGAGTTCACTAGAATGCCAAGAAATGGATTATTAATATAAATTTGACAAAATGTATTGCAAATTTCATTACAACTAACGCTTGTAAATTTATAGACGGATTGGAACCATACTATGGAAAATATTTCTTCATAATTGGAAACAAAAATGTGCACAAATATTCTCGCATCCCAATAATGTTAAGGTAGCATGTGTTTACTTCTTTTATAACCTGATGTGTAAGAGAGATGGCATTTGCTTTCCATGATAGAAGTTTTGACAGTTTTAACACGCAACATCTGAGTTGTTTGGATGGGCTATTGAG
Source organism: Thermobia domestica (assembly GCF_964235325.1). Taxonomy (NCBI): domain Eukaryota; kingdom Metazoa; phylum Arthropoda; class Insecta; order Zygentoma; family Lepismatidae; genus Thermobia; species Thermobia domestica. The sequence goes on along the minus strand of NC_137459.1, from coordinate 287,357,256 downwards.
AAACTGCTCATAATCGGAGGAAGCTGCACGCAAATGTGAAAGGTTTCGACACACAGGAGGCATATTATATGAAACTAATTATTCAGTGGTTTCATCACGTACTCTAGAGTTTTCAAAAGTTTAAAGGCGCCAAGTTTGCATTGTAGTAGGAAATACAGAATGTAAGCATGACAATTTTGATTCTTACCTTAAACAATGTCATAAATATTTCAAAACTTCGAAAATTTCTAGTTGTAAAGCTCCCTCTTGGCTATATGGTTAGTGTACACGCCGTTGACGCAGGATAGTCAGGCTTTTCCCAGTGCGAGCTAATGTGGTTTGGATTCCACATTAAACTGTAGGCCCATGTCTTATATAGGCTCGCTGCTGAAAGGGACGCTACAGTACAATATAACCAAACCGATTCCGTAATTGCGACAAATATGTAATTCTAACAATAGACCTATTAATTTAGTGAAAGGCGAAACTATTTGTAAATGCGAAAAAGTTACGTAATACTAATAGCTCAACCATGAATTCTCTTTCTAAAGTAAAACGAAAGTACACCCATGCTCGTTAAATCTTGCGCGTACACTGTAGCTCATGATCTCTAGCATTTTTTACACTCTTCCTTCCGCCTTAGGCTTAAGTTGAGTACTTACTAAGAGGAAATGATAGAAAACATTCCTTGAATGAAAATGGAAGATTCTTTGACGGAATAGACTTAGAAATAGCAGAGAATGAGAAGTACCTTCCAGCTTTATTTATGGGCATCTCTGGAGTATTCGACAACATATGATGGCCATCACTTTTTAAAAATCAGCAGCGCTATACAACATACCTAAAGACTATTACTAAAATAGAAAAACAAAAGCTACCTGATACCAACATAGATAAAAGAACTACGAAGGCCTATCCTCAAGGATCACTTCTCGGTCGAATTTTCTGGAATTTTTCAACCCTGTCTGGAACAACTAAACTATTTACCACAAATGGCAGGAGTGATAGCGTTGACATTATAAATATCAACTTGAGCGCCAAGAGAAAATAATTAGAAGAAAAAGGAAGCATTAATATTGGTCAGCTCAGCACTTAGCGTGAGAAGAATAAACTGCAAGTATTAGTCGAGAAAATAAAATACATGTTATTCCACGGAAGCTTGAATAGGAACCCGACAATGAAAGCAAGAAGAACGACCATAAAAAGAATAAGAGAGCATAAGTATCTAGAGATCATACTGGAGAAAAAGAAACTTCAACAAACATATTATAACAGCATGTGAAAAATCTAAAAAAGTGATGCACAACATAATAAGCATTGGCCAGAAGAACTTATACACTACAAACAATACGCAAATACCATAACACAATATTAGAGTCAATAATAGACTACGGAAGCAGCATTTGAAGACATAGGCCTATTGTCATACAAAATTTTGAAATGAGTCAAGATATAGACAGAATCCAATGAGGAATACTGATCAGGGTAATTGGAGCATACAATATAACAGCACTAGACAAACTATTAACTATTCGGAGAATTCCACTCCAACATTGAGGATAAATAAATGAAGGGCATATTACTGGTTAAATCGAAATGATCAGGTCAAAGTAATTCTAACGTAAGACCAACCGTACATTCAGAAAATAATATAGAAAAACAAATAAAAAGGAAATGGGAGGAAATATGGGACATATCCACAACAGGGAGAAAACTATTTGAAATATTCCCAGATCAAACAACGGCTTGAATTAAATCACATAGTATCTTCTCAAGGAATCATACACTTTCTAAGTGAGCATGGTCCATACAAAATCAGATTTACACTGACTTGATTTAACAACCAATTCAAATTGTGAATGTGAAGAAGACAATGCAACTGCGCAACATGTAGTTCTCAAGTGCAGAATAATACCACAAATGGAAGAAAAATAAAAAACACTAAAGAACAAGTTAACAAAGCAAATAATAAAAATCAGATAATATTTGGCAACTTAAATGATCTTGCACAAAAGAAGTATCATAAAATCGAAATTAAGGAAACAAAGAAAATAGTGCCAAGTGCAAATGGAGAGATGAGTGAATGAGCCACGGACAAAGAAAGAGGAAGAAAGAAAATAATAAAGGGATCTACAAGGCTGGTGATTCAGGAAAACCGAAATAACAAAGAATTCTTACAAATAAAAATAAAAATCCTGTCGCGGGCAAGTGCACATCATTACCTGGACAAATTTTGGAACACCTAATTGAATCGGATGATGGGGCACAGCCCCTTGACACACAGATTATGTGAAAAAGGACAAAAAAGGAAAACAGGCGCACAGCTGAAACCAAAAGTGAAACAAATTGGAATTAGACAAAATATTAAAATTTCACAAGTGAAAATCAAACGTTTTGATCACACATGTGAAAAGCACAAACGAACCCAACACTATACTGAATCAAGGAGGCTAACCTCTCTTGTGCTAATTACTGTGCCAGCGAGGATCAAGTGCTGCAATACGCATTTGGGAGAAAGCACACATACAACACTTAAGAGGGTTGACGGAAGTTCACACTTTCGAAGGGCAACTTGCTTTTTGAACTTCATCTCATCACCTTGTTCATCTCTTTCATCTTCGTCTGGGCTTCGGCCCTCGGCTGCTTCACTGCGATGGCGGACTCTAGCAACACTAACTGGCAATTGAATCTCGGCAAATATTTCTGATTACCTGCTACAGTTCCTTCAAATCTAAGTACTCACTCTCCACAAACGGCACCCATCGCAACTCCTAACAGCACTTTTCACTTTTCTTGGGGAAGTCAACCACTGCCGTCTGTATCTAGGGAAAGACATTCATCTAATGATTCTACACAGTCAGTGAAACGCATACTGTCACGGTACCCAACGGTCTCAATTGATATAGAATTCATTCCACAGAATAACAATATTGCTACTGGGGTTCAAAGTACATCTTCAATTCAGTCAACTGTCGTTCCTCTTTATCATTTCATAGTCAGAGACTACGACACAAAGTACACCAATCCTAGACAGATTTTTCTGCAAATCATGAACTATGTTCCACGGGTACGGGATATCTGGTCCAAATTGTTCCCACTAAAAACTGCTACATTCTGAAATCTAAAGATCCAAATTTTGGAATTACTATTCCCAACAAAGCCTCCTACGAAATCTTCGGTAGAAACACTAAACTTACAAAACTGACGGATAAGCATCAGAAACAACGTCCACCACCTCTAAAACCACCATTTCCATCAGTCGTTATTATAGTTGTCTTCCCAGAGCTTACCGATGCAGAAATCCAAGAGAAAGCAAAACAAGAAGGGATTTCAGTCGATAAATGCATTCGAATTAAAAATAATAATGTCCCGACGTACCTGGTTCGTGTATTTTCTAGGCAACAAGACACTATTGATTACCTGTTACGTTTCGATGCACCCATTTACAAGAAAACACATCACGTCGAGCCATCAAAACACAAGGACCATTACTATTCGCTGCGAAAAATGTCAGATATACAATAACCATACTACAGCAACCTGTCCCAATCCATCTAAGTGTGGATATTGCTCAGGTCTATATGAAATCAAAGCATGTCCCAAATTAAAGGGACTACCTAAATGTAACACCTGTGGTAGTGGAGATCACCCTACATATAGTTATTGTTGCAAAGCTAAACCAGTACCAAAACCAGAGCACCCAGAGCTAACAGTACCACTAAAATCGACCGAAACAACTCAACCTAACCAATCCATCTTACCACCGCTAACAGTCGAAGATCTTCTCTACATCAGTTTGGTGCTTCAAAACAAATTTTCCTTTTTGCGAGCAAATATTCTTCATCACATTATCTCAGCCGCAAAATCCATCTTTCACATCAATCTCCATGCGACATATTCTAACAGTTATGTTCATTTTCACAATGGATCTCTGGAAACTGCTGTTTAATACAATCTGCATAGTATTCTTCATTATGGGTATTACATTCTTATTTGTTAACTTTCGATCCTTTTCGCAGCATAAACTATTATTAGAAGCATTGTTGTTGGAGGGACATATCAATGTCTTTGCACTTAACGAAACCGTTTTAAAACTGACAATTAAACCTTACGTTTGGGTGAATCGAGTTGCTGACTGAGACACATATGAGAAAGTAGTACTAAATGTGGTCAGTATTTCAGTGAAGTTGTAGGTGCGAAGCTCCAGGGAGATACAGCTACCAGAACATCACATGGAAGTACAGAATTGTCTTCATACAGTTGAAGGTAAAAGCTCTGTAAGACCTCTTGTAAAGGCAAGAGGTGAATAACAAATATATGGGTACATATTAGGACTAGGGGGAAGTCATATAGTAAGGGTATACATGACGGCGGCCATATTGAAATCCGCCATTTTGAATTAATTTTAAGTTTTTAAAATAAGAATAGGGTCATGTGATACATGATTTCAGGCGCAAATGTAATCAGAAGAACAATGGGGACGTTAATTTTGATTTATGCGCAATTGGTAAAAAGTTGCAGCATTTGTATGTCCTTTACCCCTTGTAAATTTTGTATTAATGATAATAATTAAATAAAAAGCAGGTGGATAAATATTAGGTCTATGGTAAGAGTTGGCTTGATGGCGGCCATGTTCAAATCCGCCATTTTGAATCAGACAAAAGTTTTAAACAAAACGCATAACAGTGACACCTTATTAATAGCAAATTTTACCATAAATCCAACGGTATAACCATTTTTGCTTTATCATTAACCAGCACAAAATTAAATGGATCGCTCCTTACGACTACTGCTTTGACGGAATTGTTAACAACAAATGTGTCAAGTGTAACTCGATTGCCTTTGTCAGGTGTGCTCACTGTGAGCAGAGCATTTGTGCAAGTCATGCACTCCTTTCTGAACTACATATTGATTGTACTAATTGAGGACTTTTCTGGAAGAAAGACCCAAGTTCAATTATGACTCAATTCCACTTTGGTCATTTTTCCTTAAATTAGAAACTTGTTTATGCTTTAACAATGCAACTGCGGCTCCAAGACAAGACGAGAATACTAGGACTACCGATGACGACAACATTGCAACTACTTCAATATCTCCACCTCACAAGAAGCATCATGATGACAACATCAGTATTGCTAGTTCCGACGATAGCTCTCGACTCATGCTAGTAGACGACATTCAGCAAAGTCTCACACAAACCTCAACCAGAAGTACATAATTTTCTCTTACAAAAGTATGATCCAAAACCCCACAACATCAAACTGTTACTTCAGCATTTTTTTAAATACAGACCACGCTCAGAAATCGTACAAATTGTCCAAACACAAAACGGCTATATCATAAAGTCACCTCTACCATATTCCGCCACAAGAGTCCGTGACAAGTACAGTTTCGAAATCTTCGGCCAGACTCCAAACTTACGAAGCTTCAGGACCAACGTACCAAACTACTGCCGCCACCAAGACGATCTTCTACGCTATCTGTGGTCATTCGCGGAGTGGATCCATCGTACAACGACGAAGAAATCGATTAGAAACTACACCATGAAGGATATACATTTAAAAAAATGTCTCCGCATCCGCAACAACCAAGGAGCTACTTACATAGTCTGGGTTTTAGCCTAATCGATGGGCATACATCTATAAGAAACGACACAGAGTCGAACCTTCGAAAACGCGGTCCCTTTACCAATACGTTGCGACCGCTGCCAGGAGTATGCACATCGAACATCAAATGCACTAATTCTTTCAAATGTGGTTACTCTCTTGGCCCCACCACACCAGGACCTGTCCAAACATGAAACAACCACATGACTGTCCTACCTGCCATGAACGCAATCCTGCTTATAGTTATAAATGCAAGTCCAAAGCTACTCCTCAAGAAACACAACCTGAATTAGTTGTTCCTATCCACATGCACGATGCACAAAATCATACTGAAACTTGTGCTACATCCGATCAACCTATAACTATTATGCAGGTCTTAGCTTTCGTCACTCTGACGCTTCAAAACATACATTCGTTCGCACGTCCGCTAGTTTTGCAGCACGTTCAATTCGCTGCACATTCTGTCTTTCACCTCGAATTCCATGCAACTTACAACGGACCAACAGCGTACTTTCATATATTCCATCATAGCCAAGCCTTTAAATTCAATCACGTCATGAGCATTATGGTTTAGTGTTTCTCTTTCTTAATGTTCGTTCAATTTTCCTCACAAACCACTTTTTGAACAGCTCCATCCATTAGAAGAAAACGTAACACAGCCCTGGGCATAGATTTAATCTCTTATCGCTATTTTAAGGAAAGTCCATATGTATTTTTTTTACCTTCTCTCACTGATCTATTATTTCATTCGCCGTTCTGGATTTATACCATTTCAATGGAAGACGTCTAAAATTTTGATGTTTCTCAAACCTAGTAAACCCGCCGATAGTATCTCTTCATATCTACCTACTCAACTAACGCACGTATTCAGCAAAATTCTCGAAAAAAATCTTGGTTCAACGACTTCATTACCATCTTACTCGTTATAATCTTTTACCATGTTCACATGCAGGATTTCATCCAAACTGTAGCATTAACAATCAATTACTACGTCTACTCTATCACATAACCAACCATTATAATACATCACGACATCTTGTCTTATTTGATTTGGAGGAAGCATTTGATAAAGTATGGCACGCAGGACTTATGTACAAACTTTTGAACTTTTGGCTTCCTCTAGCTTATATTCAATTCATCTACAACTTTTTGCACTACTGCCTAACATATGTTTATATTAATGATCTTATCCTATATTCATTTACTCTGGCGTGCCCCAAGGATCTTCACTCTCCCCTCTGCTTTATCTTCTTTATGTGGCTGACTTACCATCATTACCTACGAACGTCCATGTTTTCTAATATGCAGATGATATCGCCTTCTTAGCACTTGGCAAAACTGTTCACCAGCTTAACATCTCAATGTAGTCCACCATAGATTCGTTTGTTAACTGGTGTGAAAAATGGCACCTCAAGATAAACGCTCTGAAGACTCAGACTATTGTTTTCTTACCGCTCAGAATACGCACGAAAATCCACCGCAACCCCAATCTACTTCATCTCATAGTCGATGATACTTGTTTGCAACTCAATACCTCGGTCTCACCTTAGACGCACATCTTACTTGTAAATCACATTTACAGAATGTCATTGCAAAGGCTTCAAACCGTCTCAACTTATTAAAACGACTCACGGGAACTTATTGGGTCTCAGTTCTACAACTATGTTAAATACTTACAAGGTCTTTTTGCATTCAGTTCTGACGTGTGCTAATCTGGCTTGGAGTGCTGTGCCACCGTTCTTCCACAACAAACAAAAGCTCTTAGAACGCCATGCATTGCATTTAGCAGTAGCGTACGCAGGAATTTATTTCAGGAAGGGTCCAAATTAAATATGAGAGTATTTTATATTAAAATTCCTTAAATTGCTCGTACAATTAGGCTATTTTTGCACAAAAGTCGAAATTTCGTGGTGGTTCGGATCCCCAGGACCCACCCCCTGCGTATGTCCCTGGCATTTAGGATAAAATTGCCAAGTCCAACATGCGAATTGTATGAAAGAACATCTTTTCCACATATTCTCTTTCATCTTGAATCTCTCCGTCTCAAATATATCGATAAATATCAGCATGAACGAAATCCGCTTCTTCTAGACACCATGAACGCTCACATAGGCTTTTCTATTTCAGATCCTATTATACATACCCCGTTATCTCTTCTTTTCACGATTTACCATTACCACTACACTCTACCCCCAAACCACAACTATCTCCACTAAGCAGAAGAATTGAAGATCGACGATCCCCAGCCTCTCATTGGTCCATCATACACACGGTAACACCTTTGTCACTAATCTGGGCTTTCCACTGTCTTCCATCAATGCTTGGAGCAGCCCCCAAGATTACCCAGCATCTGTCAACTAACATAATCCAGTGCTGTGTTTGTGTTTTGCACTCCACCACACCATATTATCCCCTCTCATGTTCACCTCATGATTGTGACCTAATGATCACAATGTCCAGCCTACCAATGTTTGAAACAAACAAAATAAAATAAAATAAAATCTCCCTATAATTACCCTACCCCTCCCCTCGTTTTCTATACCTCTCTCCTAATTCAGTAAGACAAATATCCCATAGACCAACCACAACTACTCCTATTTCTTCCCACTACGCTGTCACCCACCTCCCCATAGAGGGCGTAACCCACGAACAGGTAGCTAACTCTGGCTAGCAAAAATAAAAACGAACCCAACTTAAAATATGAAGTGAAAGAAATTCTCAAGGAGAAGAAACATGCAGATGAAATACTTAACGCAGCAAAACATTAATACTGAAAACAAAACAGGTGATAAAGCAAATATAGAAAAACTACTCAACATTCATTTTTTTCTTTTTTCTTACTTTTTCTCATGTAAAAAAGGACCATCGCCATACTTGCTTGGTCGCAAAGAGGCACATGGAATGTTTAATTTCGATTTGGTTAGGAATATTATGAATAGGCGTAAATTCAAAAAAAATGTTTAAAGAAAGAATATACAGTGACACAAGTTGATAATTCTTAACTCAAGAAATTTAATGAAATATTTTTAATGTTTTCTCACACTAGAAAAGAAGGGTTGCTTACACATTTTGTTGTAATTGTTTAATATCAGCATTTCACTCTTCTATGTGTTTTAGAATTGCATGGTTTTGATTCATACATACGTATGTTATTCTTTCAAAGTACTCGTGTGTCATGTATTTAAACTTATAGGAAGGAGAAATAGTGGATCTGAAAAGGTGGGGGGACGGTAGGTAGCAGCATGACGCCACGCCGTTCCCCCTGCCTATCTTTGCGTATTGTATTTCTTTAGGAACTGAGGGGACGTCGTGCATATCTTTTCGAGGTGGAGGGACGGCGTCGCCTCGCACTTTTACCCCTACTTATAGGATTTATTTATTATTTTAAAAAAATAATCCTTAGCTCCGTATGGTTTACTTAGGCTATTACAAAGAAAAAAATATTTTTGGAATGTTCGAAAGTTGAAAAGCTCAGCTACAATAATCTGCCATCAGCTGGTTTGATAACGGCAACATTTTCTATTTCGGACAACCTATTTGTGCCTCAAATTTTTCTCTTTCTCTAAGTTCGAGGTGGATCTGTGTACAGTACAACGAAGGGGAAGGGGTGGGAGGAGTAAGTAAACAAGAGCTATTACCGATACTACTCTGCTTCTGAGTAGATACGTAAATTAAAGGAAAAACTTAAGAAAAGTAACTTTCTTATTATGTTGTTTCAGCTCTCATGAATATGAAAATTTTATAGGTATTCCACTATTCTAAAATAAATGAAAAAAGAGAAAGAGAAAAGGAAATGGGATTCGGTGCGGTGACAAAATGTTTTGCGAGTTTGTAGCCTTTCACTCTATTCATCAGAGAGACTCCGCTTTACACCATGCATTGATCTTTTCTCTAGTTGTAGCTCGTTGTTTCAAGCCTCCAGTAAATGTTTCTTTTCCCTGTTTGTTTCTATATTTGCGTACGAAATCTTGATTTCAAAAGGTAATATATGTTTGGTACACATTCTAGACAATAGGTTTAATCCAATTGATTCAACAATTTATTCCCTTCCTTCCCTCCCTTTCGTCACTTTACCCAACTCCTTTGCTGCAAATTTGTGAATTTACCTTCACTAGTACAAAATTGTGATCAAAAGGATGGTTCCAAGAATAGATACTAACGAGCCCTATTTTGTTTCTCGCTTATAATTTTATTATATCTTTAAATATTTTTAAGGAACATTTTCATGCAAGGAATGTTTTCTATCATTTCCGATCATTAGTCACTTGGCCTTAGCCAAAGGCGGAAAGAAAATTTTAATAAATGCGGAAAATCGTGTGAACTACGGTATATGCGCTAGATTTAATGCACATACGTGTACATTCATAAAGTTCTCATTACACTTTTGACTTTTGAAAACTCTGGAGCCAGCACATCTGAATCGCAAAGGGGCCCTCCTGTTACAGAACAACGCTAAGCCCCACGTGGCTAGGGTGATCCGGGACACTATTCTACGCTTTGGGTGGGAAACACTATTGCATCCACCATACTTCCCGGACATTGCACCGTCCGAGTATCAGCTGTTCCATTCCTTTGACAATCACTTTAGAGGACGCCAGTTCAAATCCCTAGTAGAGGTGCAAAATGCACTTGATACTTTCTTTGTTTCACGGCCCACAAAGTTCTACGGCGATGGAATCCATGGCCTGCAAGAACGTTGGCAGAAGGTCGTCGATGCTGGCGAAGACAATTTTTGATGTTACAGGTACGTCTTAGGCAACATGTCGATGTTCGAAGATGGTGGGTGAAAAAGCGACAGAACTTTCTTGGTTATTTTTATACTTAATGTTATCAAATAGTTAGTTTGTTGCAATAAGTAGACCAGTTTCTATGTGAGTGGTCCTGGTTACTTTCTTCTTGATTGGTCCAGTGCTTTCTTTTCTATTAGATATTCGCAAAAATTTCATTAGTTTAATTCCATAATGTTCCAATATGGAAGAAGGTAGAAACGCTTTCAAATTTTTAACTGGAAGCCTACTTGAAAACGACCATTAGGAAGACCTAGGCGCAGATGGGAAAACAATATTAAGATGGATCTCGCAGAAATAGGAATACAGACAGAAAGTGGATCAAATTGGACAGAATTCAATGGAGAGCTTTTGTAAATGGGGATTTGAACCTCCGGGTTCCATAGGCTATATAGTTACTTAGTTGGTTGTTCTTCAGCTTCTCTGCATCTATTTCTCTTATTTCTTCTTGTCAACTTAGACGATAATCCATAACCAATATGGCATAAGGAAATAAAATTCATAAGAAGTATCAGTTTGTGGATATGAAATATGGGTATACGCCGAAGAAGGGAATGGGTGGCTCCCCGAAACAAACTCCTGTACCCCAAATGGAGTTCATCTGTTATGTGTTTATTAAGTGATTTTAATACTTTCAGATAATGAAGGATGTTTATAATAGGATATAAAAGAAAAATGTAAAAAAAAAAAGAAAGAATCTGAGTCAACAAGTTATAATACTTAAAATAACTGAAATTAATAATCAATTTTGTTACTCTTATTTGTATATCTAAATGAACAACTGCAAATTTATTATTTACTATTGTATAACAGTGCTAGAGATCGATCTTATTGTTTCTTCGGGGTTTAGTTTATTTTACAATTTATGTCCATGTTAACAAAAAAAAAAAAAAACAAACAAACAAATGCATTACCACAAACAGTTTTTGTTTCCTTATGAATAGGTCCTTTTTATTTTATTTTATTTTATTTTATTTTATTTTATTTTATTTTATTTTATTACAAATTGTCATTGTAACTTCACACAGTGTCAAGACCCATGTTTCAATAAGGTAGTATGCTGCACAGATAATAATAATAATAATAATAATAATAATAATAATAATAATAATAATAATAATAATAATAATAATAATAATAATAATAATAAATGTATTATGTATAAACACGTAGCGCAAACTACGGTCCGGAATCGTTTTTCCCACTACCGGCTTTTATTACGAAGTCCATTATAAACAGTAAGTTACAATTATTACTACACAGTATATTCTCTATACTGGGTAAAAAATAGGTAATCCAAGGCCCGAGCAACCTAGGGAAGGATCTCGACAGAGCTCCGAAGCAAGCAAGGTGGAGTGGATTTAGAATCCCCAATGCTCCACGCTCCTGTGGTAAGGCGGTTAGGAGTCACAGAGCTCCGAAGCAAGCTTAGTGACTGAGATTAAGAGACCCAACAAAGCTCCAAGGACCAAGCTGCTAAATGGGAAGAGAGGAAGCCTAGAGTTCCGAGCAAGCTAGAGACTTTGCGTTAAGTATCTCCTAGAACTCCATGCAGGCTAGAGGAGAGGTGACTAGTCGCAGACTGAAGCTTGTTACCGAAATCCTCTAGGTTATATAGGTGCTTCAGGTGAAGCGGTGGCGCTGTTGTTCCTCTATGATCACATGACCAGTGTTATCGCTGTTGTCCCTGTTATCTGCACCTATAGTAATCCAGTAGTAAGACGCACGGGTGTTTGTAAATATAAGCACATGCTGGCTGTTTGTAAAAACAACCATGCGGGATATTGCAATATGTATGTATGGTGAGTTTTGAATGATTTCATTTAGTGAAACAAGACTTATGCTTTGCTTTTTCTATGTAGAAGACTGGCCCTCTGAAAAGTCTGAGGTCCTTCCTATCAACCTCGTACATATATATTAAAGAAAGCTGACGGAACAGTTCTCACTGACACAGATAGCATCTTAAATAGATGCAAAGATTTATTTCACGATTTGCTTACACACACAACCTAAAACTAGTGTGCGTGGAGAAAAGGAGATACACACCGCAGAACCGTATATTCCAGAATCCAACTGAATATAGTAGAAACCGCTATAAAGAAATTAAACAAACACAAATCTCAAGGTGTAGACGAAATTTCAGCTGAGTTAATTTTAGCTTGAGGCGAAAAATTGTGCAACAAGATACATAAACTTATTATCTGGAACAGGGAGGAATTGCCACAAGAGTGGAAAGAATCAATCATTGTTCTAATTCACTAGAAAGGCGACAAAACTGACTGCAATAATTGTCGAGGCATTTCTCCTCTGTCAACATCCTATAAAATCCTTTCAAACATTCTATTAGCAACACTGGCTCATACGAAGACGAAATTATTGGAGATTATCAGTGCGGATTTAGACAAAATCGATCAACTATCGAGCAAATATTTACCATTCGACAAATACTCGAAAAGAAGTGGGAATACAATATCCCGGTACATCAACTATTTATTGATTTTAGAAAGCTTACGACTCGGTTATGAGAGAAACATTGTACAACATCCTTACAGAATTTGGAATACCGAAAAAGCTAATTAGATTAATTAAGGTATGTTTAAAAGAATCCAAAGTAAAGTCCGGGTAGGAAAATTTTTGTCCACGAGCTTCACAAGGAAAATCAAAGATAGCAACCAGGGCCTACTGTTGAACGGTATTCACCAGGTTATGGCATATGCTGATGATGTAAATTTAATAGGGGATGATAGGAGAACGATTGAAAGAAATGCAGAGGTCTTATTAAACGCTTGCAATGACTTGAGTTTAGAAGTAAATGCAGGAAAACTAAATACATGGAAACTTGTCGGGACCGTAATACGGCAAATCATGGATGCGTTAAAATATTAAATAATACTTTTGATGAAGTGGATAATTTTAAATATCTGGGATCAATACTAACAGACCAAAATCATATTCACGAAGAAATTAAAAGTCAACTAAAAGCAGGGAATTCGTGTTATTCGTGTTAGTTCAATATCTCCTGTCGTCGCGAATTCTGTCGAGGAATTTGAAGCTTAGAATATATAAAACGATAATCGTGCCTGTTGTTCTGTATGGTTGCGAAACGTGGTCGCTTACTGTGAGGGAAGAACATAGACTGAAAGTATTTGAGAACAAGATCCTGAGGCGAATATTCGGACCCAAGAGGGACGGGAATGGGGAATAACGGAAACTTCATAACGAGGGACTACATAATTTATACGGTTTACCAAACATTGTTAGGGTCATCAAGTCTAGGAGGCTTAGGTGGGCAGGTCATGTAGCTAAGAAGGAAGAAAGTAGAAACGCTTTCAAAGTCTTGACCGGAAAGACGGATCAGAAAACGACCATTAGAAAAACCTAGGCGCAGATGGGAGGACAATATTAAGATGGATCTAATAGAAATAGGAATATAAAATAGATACTTGATCCAGTTGGCTAAGGATAGAAATCAGTGGAAAGCTTTTGTGAACGCGCATTGAACCTCCGAGTTTCATAAGCCATAGAGTTAGTTAGTTAGTATGTCCACTTAATTTTCAGATTCTTTTTTTAAATATATTAATTGTAGATCGGAATCCTCACAGCAGGTACATATTGCAACATCTTGTGACGGCCTAATAATGTTGTCACTCACCGAACTCATACAGTATTGAGGGAAATGTGTGTTGTATAATCCAAGTCGAATTGTGAAACAGGTAATCAGAAGGAATAACGAATCTGTGTTAAATTTTGTTTTAGACTTGTAGAAACTGCTACTGAGATATATGCAGTGATTTCAAGTAGCATTTCGGTGATGCATGAGTGAGTCTTACAATGATATTTGTACGGTTTGAACGTTTCCAATCTGCAAGAATATCCATGGAGGATCCATGATCCCCATCCTGGTCGTCCGTCCTGAGTCAGGATGAGAAGACCCAGGTCATTGCGCTAGTGAGATCTTATGTCAATCGATTGTCCGTAAAACTTCAATTGAGTTAAACATTTCCATCGACTCATATCGCCAAATCTTACACAAAGACCTAGAGATGCTGGAGGGTCAGCGAAATTTGTTCCGAGGTCTTTCACACAGGACTACTGGACGAAACAGCCTTCACATATCCAAAATTCCTAGCCAGTTTCATCATAGAGAACGAGTCGTAGGTTTATGGATATGGTAGTGTGTCCCGATGGTAGTGTGTCCCGATGGAAATCACTTGGATTCTTGAGACCGGAAAAACCCAAACAAGTCCGATCCCAGTGTGCTTATGTTACATATTCGGGATCATGTATCACAAATGAGTTGAACTTGACCGAATTATCGATAAGGATATATATTACAAGATTATGTGTTTCCGTACGTTTAAACGCTTTAGAACAAGTGGTCACTTACAAGGGAAGCTATCCAACTCCTCGACGATTATCGCATTGAAACTTGCACAAGTAGAAAAATGTGTTGCAAGATGGAAATATGATTACTCCGACGATTCGCAAGGTCGTTGAATAGGAATTATTATTATCTTTCCCCACAGCCCCTGAAAGTTATGTACTATGCTCATACATGCCTTGGATAGGATATGAATCTGGTACTCTGAACTTGTTTTTTCACGAACACAAATGTTGCAAACTCAAGATGATAACAGTTGATGGAGATTGTGGTCTCTGATACGTCTTTTATGCGAATCGATGTCAAATGGAGCCTGATACGCGATCGTAAGTTCCAAACGAACATGTTTACCAGGTGGAGAAAAGTGACACGCTGGAACCACAATGCAAAAATGACTTTCAATGATGATTAGTATTATTAGTATGATCGTTAGTCTTATTATTAGTAGTAGTAGTATGATTAGTATTATTAATATTAGTATTATGATGAGTAATAATAATAATAATAATAATAATAATAATAATAATAATAATGAAAAGAAGAAGACAGCAAATGTATTGTTGGGCCATTCAGTAACGAAGAACTTCGGTCCATCTTGAGTGTCCTCTAGCACTGATATAAAGGTTTGAAACTCCACAATGAGCAGTCCCAGGTTTGATTCCTGGTGAGGCACTCGGTCGAAAAAGTGTGAAAAGCTTTTTCAGGCCAGCCATCGTGAATGAGGTTTTCCTGGGTTTTCCTCATATTCACCCCAGGCAAATGCCGGGTTGGTACCTAACATATAGGTCCCAGGGCACTTCTTTTACTCCCGAATTCTTTCTTCCTCTCCTTTGTTCGCAGAAGTACGTCATCCCTCATACGTGACGGGCTAATTGGCCTTAGATGCCGAGAGCCCAGAAATCTAAATCCTAAATCCATAAAACTCCATAAACAACCATACGTCAGCCGGGATTCGAAGTCGGGACTCTTGAGTAGCTGGTTTGACGCCTAAACTCACACAAACATAAGGTCGGCAAGAAGAAGCAATACTATAGTATTAGTATTATAGTATAGCATTAATAATATTATAGCGTTAGTAGTAGTAGTAGTAGCAGTAGTAGTAGTATTAGTGGTAGTAGTAGTAATAGTAGTAGTAGTAGTAGTAGTAGTAGTATATCTTCGTCTTCTTGCCAACCTAGTGATCATGTGGGTTGAAGCATCAAATCAGCGATTCCAAGGTCCCGGCTTCGAATCCCGGATGGAGTATAGTTGTGGATGTTAAACCCGTCATAGCAGTGCTAAATGACACTCAAGACGGGCCGAAGTCCTTCTTTACTGAACAGTCAAAAAATACATTTGTTGTCTTCTTGTTCTTCTCATTATTATTTTTTCTCATCATACAACTCATATTAAAAACTAATCATACTACTACTACCTTTAATAATAATAATAATAATAATAATAATAATAATAATAATAATAATAATAATAATAATAAGACTAAAAATCACACTAATCATCATAGAATGTCACTTTTGCATTGTGGTTCCAGCATGACCCTTTTCTCCACCTGGTAAACATGTTCGTTTGGAACTTACGATCGCGTGTCGGTTCCATTTGACATCGATTCGCATCAATAACATACCAGAGATCACTACCACTACCAACTGTTATCATCTTGGGTTTGTAACGTTTGTGTTCGCGAAAAGAAACAAGTTTAGTGTATCAGATTCATATCCTATCCCAGGCATGTATGACCAGAGTACATAACTTTCAGGGGCTATGGGGAACGGTCATTATAATTCCTATTCAACGACGTTGCGAATCGTCGAAGTAAGCATGTTTCCATCTTTCAACATGTTCTTCTACTTGTGCAAG
Source organism: Thermobia domestica (assembly GCF_964235325.1). Lineage (NCBI taxonomy): Eukaryota > Metazoa > Arthropoda > Insecta > Zygentoma > Lepismatidae > Thermobia > Thermobia domestica. Next base: position 287,340,646 of record NC_137459.1, on the reverse strand, counting down.
TTTCAATGCGATACTCGTCGAGGAGTTGGATGGCCTCCCTTGTTAGTGGCAATTACACCATGACAATGCTCCATGTCACACTTCAGGAATAGTGTCCGACTTCTTGCCCAAACACAGAATATCTGTCATACATTATCCACCTACTCGACGGATCTAGCTCTATGTGACATTTTTCTGATCCCCACTTAAATCATATTAAATCATATTAAACGGGAAACAATTTGGCACCATCCCGGACATTCAGCATAACACGAACAGGGATCTCCGACACATGCTACAGCACGCGTTCCAGGACTGATTCCAGCGATGGCGACAACATTGTTATCGGTGTGTAAATACAGTAGGAAAGTACTTTGAAGGAGACAAGCAAGAATAGGTAGTAATTCGTTCCTATGATCTTTTACAGCATTAGTCTGGATTTTTTTTTATTTATACATATTTCTGGACATTACTAGAATCTATGGTCTCAAGCCCTCCATGTATGAGCGATCACGTCCTTTGGCGAGCATACTATCCAGGGAAGAGTGAAAAGGAGAAAGAAACCGAGAAGAAAGGTAGCGGCATGGTACCTGTAAGTTGGGCAAAATCCCGGCCTGGTGTGGATGAGGAAAACCCAGTTAAAAGCTCACTCACGATGGGTTGCCTCTAAAAGCTGTTAGATCTCTTCGACGGAGTATCCCTACTGGTAGTCAAACCTGCGATCACTTGTAACAGAGGCAAGAATGTTAGCGATTACGCTACGTGGGGCCACTAGTCTCTGAAATAAATAAGCAGGCCTTGTAAGCAGTACTTAAAATTATATTTGTGGAGTATTATTTTTTATATATAATCATTTTCTCCATTATGTATCTCCTAGCCTCACTTTGGTCATTCCTAACTGTTCCCCCACACCATGATTTGCAGGTAACCATTTGCGACAATAATTGATAATATGATCAATTAGTCATATAATCAATTATTGATAATATGACTAACGTCTGTTGCAAGGTTTCCTAGCGTCGTTAGAAACGGCTTCTGGCGAGAGAGACAAAGGATTTAATTCGTAGTAGTTCGAATCATAGATTAATATAAAAATATTTTCATGTAACCTTGGTGCTTAAGTGAAAACATACAAGTGAGAAACGATTGCAACCTTCTTCAAACCCTATTCATAGATTTGCAGTGTTTCGTCAAATACTGTACAATACACTTACGAACATCTCGTATATCTGAACTACCTGTTCTTCGAAATTGATAGATCTGTACTTAAAAGAACTTGTGTTTCTTAGTTCGGACAGAAAATCGCAAAGAATTAAACAATAGAGAGAAGGATCAGCAAAAATAAAGACACTAGGTTGCATTATTGAAAATAAAGGCTTTCCCAGAAAAGAAAAATACTAAAATTTCCTAACCATTAAAGTCGAAACACCTTGAACTATGAACTAATTCATACAGTCAGGAAATATAAAACACACAAAAGCAAACAGTTTTCTGTTATTTTTTAAACTTAAAAATCTATGTACTAAATTTAGAAATAACTATCTTCCTCTCAGCAGTTTTAATTACGATTTACATTAATTATTGTTATTATTTTTTTATTACAAAATCTGCGTCTATTGGCTAACTCGAGAATGAGCGTGATTAACTATGCACTTACAGTGCATAAAAATTTCAGCAAAGCTTCATTCTATGTTCTTACTTGTTACAGTAGCTTTGCTTTAGCCCTTATGAGTACATTATTCCCGGCTTGCTTGCTGTAATTGCCAACTCGAATGAACGAAAAACAATGATTACGAAAATAAAACAGAAGCAAATTGAACATACCTCGCGAAATTATGTGCATGCAATGTCCATTCAAAACAAGCAACATTCGATTCATATACCCGAATCGATATTGACTTTTAATGACGGAGGGAAGAATGCTTACGTTAACTGCACATTCAGAGCCATATCAGCACTTGCAAATAACAACTTCGATTTCTATCACTGGCTAACCCCGTCCAATTCATTTCTGAATGTGGTTTGAATGTGTTGCATAGCGGCTTATATTGACCGAAGATAAAAATTGTTTTCACTAGAATGTTATCTGCAAACAAAACCGTTGTTCACATCATAATACTTTTAAGTTAGTAAAGACAGCCAAAATATCCTGTCAAAAGAGTATAGAAATATTTCATTCCGGTGTATTTAATTCCAGAAACAAAATACTTTTAGAGATATTGTTGAGAACTGGAGCAAGCTATCCATCGCGACTTGAAAACTTCTTTTCCTCAACAAAATTTTAATAGTTGCTCAGTTACGTATTAGGTATATTTGTATTTACTTGGAATATTCAAAGTAGTAAATGTTCTGTTCTGTCATTTTTAAAGTCATATTGGTCTTCCATTCTATTTCATTTTGTTCTACAACTAATTATGTTTGTTTATAGAGACCAAAGACCGACAGGATATTTTTTTTATAAAAAGGAACCTACCTGAAGCAGATCCCACACACAGTCATTTTCGAACCTCTACGGTCAGTAGCGTAGCCAGGATGTGTGTTTGGGGGGGTTAAGTGCTGTTATAGGTACATATAGAGTAATTACAAACAAAAAATATATAAACATAAAAATATATTAAAAATTACAAACATCAAAGTACCAAAGTACATTGTCGGACCTCTTTGGGGGGGCGGCCCCTCTGGGCCCCCCCTTCCCTACGCCACTGTCTACAGTAGTAGTTCTTAACCTAATTCCGATCACAACACCCATTTTATAACATTTTCTTACCAAAGACCCCCTTATAATTTCTGGTTTGTAATAAGCTTGTGGGATTTTTAATATACCTATTGCGGAGATCTCACGATGTCCATCTATTTCTATAATAGTAGAATCAATTTTTTCGTATCTAGTGGATACAGCAAAAGCGAATGGATTAAAACCAAATTTGGTCAGTTCATTCATATTATAGTACAAGTATCGAATCCGATCCGCTATATTGTTTCAAAATGGAGGCTGTTTAAACATTTTAATACTTCATAACTCCCTCAATTTTGGGTCAAATGATAAAAAGTAAACTGATTTCTAATTTTTGATAAAACACTTGGACACTTGGACAATTGTTAAAAGAAGTTTTGGAGTATTTTACATGACTTGATAATGTACGTCACGAAGATTGAATCGGACATTGCCGCACTGCTACGCTCAGGTATCTCATTAGCTTCCCATTTAATTTGTATTTCAATATGCAGGTTTTGTTCCATTTGTATTTTTCTGGAATTTCAATATGCAGTTATCATTAGTTTCATATCGTACCTCTTCATTTAAATTAATTTATAAATAACTCTGCACCTGTTGAAAATGTTTAGTAAACTTTTTTTTGTTGTTGTTGTTCGTAACAGTATGTATACAAATAAAAATATGTCTATCAGAACAAAATTCAAAATCATATTTAAAAATATTTTCCGGTATTAGATGGGAATTATATTTATCTTTTCCGCTTATCTACGCGACCTCCCTAGAGGTCGCGACTCTCAGGTAGAGAACTCTGCTCTACGGTAATGCACTATTCATTATATTCGAGAGGCAACACTTTGCAAAGAACTTTTGAGATGGCTACAAAATACACACCAAATGGCCTGTCGTCAAGAAGGCCTAAGCTCTCGAAGTATATATGTGAAATTCTGCCTTGTCGTATTTTAAATATTTTCGCTACTAGAAAGGACGCCAACACCTCTTTTTTTATTATTTAGAATCGGAGACATTAATATCCAGGAACAAATCAGAAACAAGATTTTGAACTTACAAAGAAATCTTGGAACAATGAGAGAGGGTCAAGAGATTTTTTAAAACATTGAAAGGAGTTGCAAGTATATTGTTCGCGAGTAAATACAGGGAACGTAGCATTTTTTACATCTAACTTTACCATTACACTACACATAGGATATATATATATATATATATATATATATATATATATATATATATATATATATATATATATATATATATATATATATTAATACGATGTGAACTTTGTTATAATGTGTACCTAGGTCAACAAATTCAGTGCTAAATAAAGAGTTTGTACAGAATAACGAACTTATTTTCCTTTAATTCTCTCTCTCTCTCTTTCTCGTGGTTATTTTAACAAGAATGCAAAGTCGTATTTACTCTTGGAAAGCAAAACCCAATTTATAGAGTAAACTAAGCAATTTACATTAACATCACACATCCATACACACTGTACATTTTCCAAATGATTATGTGTATGTGAAGTTTATTAACTGAAACATAAGTTTCAAACATCAACGTCATGCGTCCAAACGAACTCTCAATAGCCTGAAGTCTACATTACAGAGGCTGCGTTTGTTTGTTTGAAGCCAGAACTACAACCCATGAAGAAAAGTAGACCTCTATTTCAAAGAATGATCTTTATGAGGTTCGAAACCCAGACACCAAGCATAGCAGAAGGTGATTATACGATGCACCTGGCAGCTGACGAATATGAGCATACCATTGAAAGGGAGCGTTCAATCTGGCAACTTCGAAATGGTAACACGGTAACGAGGAACACACCCACCTCTATATAAATTAGTATGATACTACCTTATAGAATGAAAGGTAGAATCATACTAATTTCATTTCAATACCATGTTGTTTTTATTCAATGACAAATACACTTAAAGGGGTGAGGAATAACCAGTTTTTTGGCAAATGTGACGCAATTGTTTTTTTCTTAAATCTTTGAGTTTTATGTCCCGCGGTTACGCCGGTTAGGCCAAAGGAGACGGTGATAATGAGTAATGAATGAAATGGTGGAATGAAAAAAGTGGGAGGAAACGGGAGAACCCCGAGAAAACCCACACACACGGTGTTTGTCCACCACAAAGTTCACTTGGCGGGGGCTGGGATCGAACTCGGGTCCCCAAGCACCAGAGATGAACGCTCTACCACTGAGTCACCGCGACCCCATTGTTTTTTCTGTGAGTCAACTACCGAAAAATTTTAGTGAAACATTATTTTTTTTCTTCATACTAAGTTAGACCTACTACTTGAAAGACAGACAAATTGTGGAATGTTTTTTTTTTCTAGTTAGTGTGTGTGATTTTGCTAAATCTGAATAGAGTTCTTACTTTCAGGAAAGACTGAAAATGTGCATTAATTATAATTATTAAATGTTAACTTTCAATAGTACCACTATTATGCTGTTTTTCTTTCATATTTTCACATGAAGTTTCACTGTACTGCAATCATAGTCTGAGGGCATAACAATATATATATATATATATATATATATATATATATATATATATATATATATATATATATATATATATATATGTTAATTAGAGAATAATTGTAATGTGCCCCTAAATAATTCCATTATGCAGTTATTCATTAAGCGATACTTATTTCGGACGTTGATGAAATTAAAGTGTGAAGCTTGCTCGTGGCTAAGCGGTTAGCGTACGAGCCTTTGGCGTGGGAGACCCGGGTTCGATTTCCGACGGGAGATCATGTGGTTCGGATTCCACGTTAAGCTGTAGAGGTCCACGTTTAATATTTAGCCTCGCTGCTGAAAGGAACGCTAAACTCAAAATCAAATCAAGTTGAAATGTGTAAACAAAAAAGAAAAGAAAAACTTTACTCAACATATATTTCTACACTTTCTGAATAAAACTTTACTCATTTAACAGGGAAATGATTGATGTAGCATGAAAATTTGATCTTACACTTCATCTGTACTAACCAATCTAATTCTATTATTTCTTCTTCTGAAAATATAGGTGGAAGTATTTTACAATTACTTATCGTCTTTTCATGTCCAGAATAATACCCGTTCAATACTACATAGAAATAGTGCCTAGTGGTATTGGACATCCCCTTCCCCTGCCAAAGCTTGGACCCCTCTCAACAAAAATTTACAGGTGCGCACCTTCTCACACTCATAGTGACTTGGAAACTTCTTTTCTCCAACAAGGTCATTGGATATAATTCAAATGTTTATATAGTCGATTATAATATCCGTTTTTTTATCGATCTCGTCATGTATAGTAATCGCTTTATGATTTGTTGTAAATTCATGAGTTCATGAGATGTTGTAAATTTCATAGCCCTTCACTAAGCTTAAAGACAATGAAGAGTATCAAATATCTAGAAAGTAAGCCAAATAACATCTACAAAACACATATAAACTAATAATTGCTTTGAATATATAGTGTACAGATTGGGTGCCTAAATGATGACGTCATAAACTATGCATTTAAATTTGTGGTTTATACGAAAAGGTTTGGAAAAGGTTACTAAATTATTTAACAGAGTTTTGTAAATACTGCCTGACTCACTTTATACATTTTTGATATTCTGTAAGTGGGTCGTGGGTTAAAATGACGTGACCCATTCTGACGCACCATGACCCACTGATCCACGCTGTTCAATGCATTGTAGACAGCATCTCCTGAACGCTGGTTAATTCGTCTACGTTCTACTTTCAAGGCCTCCATTTTTCTTTCTTTTTAATTTATCTATATATTTGCTACCTAGATCAGTATATCAGTGAAAAAAATCAGGCTCTTTTAGATATTGATATTTGTACTACTACTTGGCTTTCAAGACATAGTAGAATTTGACATTTTTTTCTTTACGTTGGCCTACTTATCTAGATTCGAGACCTTCAAATTTCAACCTATTTTACACCGAAAAGTATCTGTAATTCAACAAGGAAATAATTATATATGATAATTAAATTGAAATTCATGTAATATGCCCATGGCGAACACTTTACCATTTTATATTATGAAGGTCAGATCCACTCGTATTGTAACAGAGCGGTGCTTGAGCCATTGACCGTAGAAATCCAAACTCCGATTAGTGATAATTTCACAGTCTTGTTTTGTTACAAGTGTAGGCTCTTTAGTTAGTGGAGAGGACGGCGTGGATTATGGGTCAGAGCTGATGACTATGGATTCTGGTGGGAGGTGGGCAGAGTGGGTCATGCTTGGTGGTGGGTCGGAGTTAGTCACGGTGGGTGGTGGGTCATGATGGGTCGTGGATTAGACTGGATCACGGTAGGTGGTGGGTCAATGGGTCATGGATCAAGTTATCATTGATCTACGCCATCAATGTTTAGAAAACATTACCGATATCCTACTTCTTTGAACCACCGCATTATCTTATCCAGATGACTTATCCCTATTCATTTTCACTACAGTTATGGCTCATTTATTCTCACATCCAAAAAGTAATGTGTGCTAACTTCGTACCATTCTCTCAATATTGTAGAAACAAACAAACAAACAAAAACAAAGGACAATAACTCATTGGATGGTTTGAAGTTTAACGTCCCTTACAGCACAAAGGCTATATAAGACGTAGGCCTAGAGCTTAATGTGGAATCCAAAAAACATGAACTCCCACAAGAAATTGAAATCAAGCCTTCCACGTACTAACTATATAGTCACAAGCGAACTCCAAAGAATAACAAATATTTTATTTTAGTTTTAGTTTTGCATTTATCGAATAATAATTCAATTAAAGATTGACTAATATAAATTCAAATTCTAATAAAGTATGAATTCTAGGATAGTCTTAACTTGTGAACTAATTGTTATCTCAAAGCTCTGTAAGAGTGGACCACTCTCCCCAAATTTTCTATATCAACCAAGTTCCAATTTTCACATAATGTTCCTTTTTCATAATATTATATCTTAGTAAAGCACGTTAGTGCATATCACTATGCTACAAGTTCAACTACATTCTATTAATAAAATGTAGATACCTTTTTATTAGTTGCAAATGATCCTCTACTAATTCAGTGTATTCACTTAAAGTTGAAATGATCTCCTTTTCGCTTTGAAATAGTGCTGATAGTTCTTCAATTGATGTTGAATACTCTTGACAATAAGAACCAACAGCTAACCAGATAAGAGGAAGCACTCGCACTGCACAAGAGCATGTCATTCCACAGCTGCAAGGAAAGACAGAAAAAAATATATGCTTTAGAGTAAGTGCAATTATTTCCTTTTTACATATTAATGCGCTTCATTGAAACTATAAACATGTAATACTGCTCCCCCCGCTAGGGAACTCTGGTTAAGTTCTGTTTTATATTTTGTCGACACTGCTATAAAATATTTTTATTACTTTTACAAGTTCCCTGCTTTCCATTCCTTCCTATGAATGCTAGGGGCCAATTTCCCACTAGGGGCTAAAGTAGGAAGTAAGGGGAATCGTAACTGTGTGAACTACAGGACTAAGGGAAAAATTTTGACATGCAAAGCATATGAAAATAAGCCTGCCTACAGGAATGTTAGATTTCATTTACATAAAATAGTCTATAAATTATTGATAAAATTTCAATAGCCAAATAAAGAAATATCAAATTAAGTCGGCAGAACTAAAAGATTAAACTTTTTTTTCTTTTAACATTTCTGCACGCGTGAGTTCCATATTTATAGTCTGATTTCCGCTATCAGACTTTCTTCTGATACTTGGACTTACGCATAAATAATCACCTTAGTATCAAAGATATAGTGTGTGATTACCATCAGATTATTAAACTAATTCGTGATGATCTGGCAACAATTTGCAAAAAATCACAGCAATCCTGAAAGAGACGGCTAACATTGCCAATGGTCCTCACCATCACGCAGAATCATGCTGTAGAAAATCAGTGCCTGGGGAGAGAGTATACGACGGCGCCTTCGTACATATGAATGAGGCTTTTAGAACAGGCCCCCAGCTAGCCAAAGGCTAGTCATACTATAAAACTTCACTATGAATACTTCACACATAATAAATATTGCTATGTCAATTAATAAGGTTAAGAGATTTATTTCTTAGTCAACCATTTTAGCTGAAAGTTATCTTTCAAACATATCCGAACATATTAAAATTTAATTTCACTTGTATCGATCAATATTTTATCACAATCACTTCCTCGTATGTTTGTCCTTTACTCCACTTTTGTTTCTCTTCGCTGGAATAATGGTCACATTAATATAGGTCGCTTTCTATTATTTTTACATGTCATCATGTCCCCCAGGTGGTAGCAATGGAGGCTGAAGTTCGATTTAAATAGCATCAGGAGTGTCACCATTCATCTCAGCGACCCTGAAAGTTATGGATTCGACACTAATATAGGTCGTTTCCGATCATTTATGTCATCCACTAGCACCCACTCGTAGGTGTGCCAGGGTGTCTTGCCCCGATAGTATTCTTTTCCAGACAGTAAGACCTATATTTCAATCAATATTGGAAATATATGTTTTCTATTCTCTTAATTCCCCACGGCGTATACTCTGCAAGTAAATCACAGCGACATTTAGAACCAGCGGCGTAAATCTGTCTTCAACATTGGGGGGAGGGTAAGACCGTTCCTTTTTTCTTTTTTTTTTTAGCGATGTTCAAAATATTTGTGAAGTTGAAAAACAAAACAATGTTGTGGAGGATCAGGGAGCAGAGTTGTCTTCAACATTGTGAAGCGGACAGATTTGACGCTTATTCTGGGGGTACATCAATTTCATCTCATTCCTTTGTGGCAATTGGAAACAAATCATCACATTTCTACCCAAAAAAACACATTTCAAATGGGATTGTTGGGGGGACAGTTTCCCCCAGTTACAAGAGTGGAGGGGACATGCATTTCTTATCCTACCGGAATTTGCGCCGGTGTTTAGAACAATCTCATAAAGAGTACCCTGCTACCTTCATATATCAGCAGCACAATTCATTGAAAGTACACATAGTGTTTCAAGACAACACTGACAATTTTTGGGAGCTGATTCCTGGCACTAACAAGGAGACTTACGGAAGTGTCACTCACCGATTTGAAAGAAACTCTGCATACTTGTAGAACATCGAAAAATAATCGACACGTATTTCTTTTGTTAAGGCAATGGTGAAGATTTAAGGGTAGAAACCACCCTTTGAACGTTAGGGTGGTCTCCAAGCATAGATAGAAAACAATAATTTAATATAGAAGAAAACATACTGCCAAGGGGGTTTTAGGACAGCTGATTCAGAATCTGACATCAAAATTACATAATTGAAAATGGCGGATCCAATATAGTGATTACAATTACAAAATGTTTTCTGGTTTGAAGTTCTCTGCACTTAGCCAAGAACAATTATAGTTAGCAGGGGTTACTACAAGAAGGTTGAAGACCGATTTGAAATCCCTTTCTATTGATGTGAAACCCCTTTATTTCAACGAAATGCTTGATTAAAGTAAGTCTCTGCACCTCTCCCTATTCGGGGTGCTTATTTATAATGAGTCGCTTCGCCTCTCACTATGTCAGAATTTCACATATCCTCAATTGTTATAATTATAAATTTATTGTGAAAACGCTTCACAGTAATATTTCGTTAAAAAAAAGTGTGTGATGTATAAATATTGTTTACACCAAGCTAACCTTATTAAGGCAATAACTGTGACAAATCGCAAAATGCAGCACAATCTTCTAAATAACTGTTTCTGTACCACGCATATCTAATGAGATTTGCAAATCTGGGAGAAGAAGACTGATTATGAATCAGTGATTTGGATCTAAATTATATTATTATTACGGAGATGTAAATTTATGTTGTAGAGGAGAATATCAGTAAAATGTCTCAAGAAGTTTTTCCATGGCCTAAAGACGAACAAATTAAGAGGCTGAATCCTAGAAGTTGTTAGCGCCGAATTTGTTTCTATTTTGAGATACTCTTTTGTTCGTAAAATAGATTGAAAAGTTGATTAATTGTGACCACTCTACGAATCTAATAACAAAATAGACTTTGCGTTAGACACTGGGAGAAAAACCTCTTGAAAACATGATCTCACAAGACCTGATGTTAATTTTCCCGAATTTAATACTTTCGCAAGTACATTTTCAGATTAAAAGAGAGAGCACTATAGTACGATTTTGTACTATAGTGAAAATATTCCATTATTTTCCTGCAAAATAATTAACAACGGTGATAAAAGAACATTATTTTCAGAAATTAAAAGGCGTATGGTGTAGATGTGAGTCGTAGATTTATTGACTATGCCACACTTTCTACTGTTTGTGCTTCTGTAAACGCTATAGTGAAAGGTTCAGAGACTCACTTTAGTCAAGCATGCCAATAAAATGAGTACAGAAAGGGGTTTCAAATTGGTCTGCAACCTCTTCGCATGGCTAACTGCAGAGAATTTCAAACCAGAAGACATTTTGTAATTGTAATCACTATATTTGATCCGCCATTTTCAATTTCGTAACTTTGACGTCAGATTTTGAGTTAGCTCTCCTAAAACCCCCCTGACAGTATGTTTTCTTCTGCATTAAATGGTTGTTTTCGGTATATGCTTAGAGACCACTCTTAACGTTCAAAGTTTGATTTCCACCCTTAAATCTTCACCATTGCCGAAACAAAAAAAAAATAGGTGTCGATTATTTTTCGATGTTCTACAGGTCTGCAATATTTCATTCATATCGGTGAGTGACACTTCCGTAAGTCTCCTTGTAAGATAATACAAAAAGTATAGACCATCCTGTGTGCACAAATACTTTCTTTTCGCACTATGACCAGCCGAAAAGCTGTTGGAAAAATGTAAAAGCAGTCATATCTCGAGAACAAAATGTCGGATCGGAGTCTAGTAAAAGGAAAAGTTCATTATTTTTAGTCGCAGATTCGATTGATGCACAATTTATTGTGATGCAATAACGAACAAAAATCGTGCTACATTGGTCAAGTTGGAAGAACGCTGTTAGAATTCACAAAAAGAAAAGATACACATGTTCGTTAATCTAGTTTGCAAAAAGCAGAATAAATTTTCCGAGGGGGAACTGCTCTTCCGATGGACATATTCTCTGAGTGTATGACTTATCTTTTTGCAAAATACTGAAATATGTAGGTTACATGGAAGAGCACAACTTTTGTAAGTGTAATTATTAAGAATGTGTTATATTTTATAACCTATCTATTATTTTAATCTCTCTTATCTTTTTTTTCTTTCTTCTTTCGTTTTCTTTTTTTATTTTAGAATATATCCTTAGTGTACTTACATCCATGAACCAATTCACTATTGAACTTACTATCATATGAACTTTCAACTTTATTGTATATGTTATCTGACTGTATTTCCCGTCCTACTCTCATAAGTTCTCCAAGTAGAAATTTCATACACACGTTTCGTACGCGGTGCCCTTCCACTTTCCATGCCCTAATACGTTTGTGATACCCCAAATTATGTAAAATTTAAGAATCAGTGACAACACCAGAGGGGAACAGGAGGACAAGTATCCGTTCCCGGTGACGACACCTGCCCCCGCAGACAAATTGTATTATGATATAGATGAAGTGATATAAAATTACCCTTTCCGTATAGAAAAATTTGCTGTCCCTCAATTTTTTTCTGACCCTCCATTTACCTCCACCCAATTACCCACCTAATTAATTAAAACTGGCGTCATCACTGTTAAGAATATTTCAGTGAGTTCTTATATCAACTTCATCCGAATTTAAAATGCTTTTCACTGAATATATTTTATAGGTTAAGAAATAGTTGCTGAATCATTGAAGCAATTGATGCAATTTAGTTCGGTTTGGGTAAAAAACCTCGCGGCCAGAACCTCGCGGCGACAACCTCGCGGACCAAAACCTCGCCTGGCCAAAACCTCGCCTCCCAAAACCTCGCGGCCCAAAATCTCGCCGGGCCGAAACCTCGCCTGGCCAAAACCTCGCCTCCCAAAACCTCGCGGCCCAAAATCTCGCCGGGCCGAAACCTCGCCTGGCCAAAACCTCGCCGCCTAAAACCTCGCGGGACAAAATCTCGCCTGGCCAAAAGCCCGCCTGGCCAAAACCTCGCCGCCCTAAACCTCGCGGGGCCAAAACCTCGACTGGCCAAAACCTCGCCACCCAAAACCTCGCCTTGCCAAAAGCTCGTCTTCCAAAACCTCGCGCCCCAAAATATCGGCATACTCAAAATCTTGCCTGACCAAAATGTAAATGTTCCAACAGATGATAAGGATGACGGTATAAAGAACGCTGTTTCAGAAGAAGTATCACAGGTATTTGACCAAGTCCCGCGATACCATATGAAAATTCTATTTCTATATTAGAGGGTTTCAATGTGAAGGTAGGACGACAGGATGTTTTTAAACTGGTTATAGGGAAAGAAAGTCTGCATAAGAAAAGTAATGACAACTAATGGGGTTAGTTTCGTGAGCTTTGGAACATCCAAAAACTTAAATTTTTAACAAAAATCTAATAATATTTATGAAAGTATGAAATAATATATGAGTTTTTACGACGTCCCTTGATTATGTCCTGTAGGTTAAAGGAGACGTAGATGACCAGGATGAAGGAAATGATCGAATCAAGAAAGTGGGAGGAAACGGGAATAATCCGAGAAAGCCCACGCACACGATGTTTTGTATCTTCTTCTTCTTCTTCTTCTTATTATTATTATTATTATTATTATTATTATTATTATTATTATTATTATTATTATTATTATTATTATTATTATTTGTAATGTGGAATTGCATATTAAGAAACTCATTGGGTAAATTTTAAAGAAAAGTTTCATTCGCGGCGAGGTTTTGGCCACGCGATGTTTTGGGTGACGAGGTTCTGGCCCGGCGAGATTTTGGGCGGCGAGGTTTTGGCAACGCGAAGTTTTGGCCCGGCGAGATTTTGTCCCGCGAGGTTTTGGCCGATGAGGTTTTGGCCACGCGAGGTTTTGGGCGGCGAGGTTTTGGCCACGCGAGGTTTTGGCCCGGCGAGATTTTGTCCCGCGAGGTTTTGGGCGGCGAGGTTTTGGCCACGCGAGGTTTTGGGTGGCGAGGTTTTGGCCACACGAGATTTTTTCCCGGCGAAATTTTGTCCCGCGAGGTTTTGGCCGGCGAGATTTTGGGCGGCGATGTTTCGGCCGCGAGATTTTGTCCGTATCCCATTTAGTTCACTATCGTTGACTATGTAAGCCCTGTAGAAATGGCCGTGAAACGCCTATTTAATCGTAATGTGGAATATCCTAAATGAAGAGTTCAATACATATCCTCACATATTAATGGCTAGACCTTAGACCTTATGAAATATGAATTGAAGTAAAGTATGTTATTTTTCGACGCACTATCCTGCCACTACGACTTTTTTTCACCTGGTTATAAGCCTCTTTACTGAGTCATTGTAGAATTATTTTCCCCGTTCCTCCATCAATAGAAAATTGTCTGAGCAATTTCTTGTCCATAATACAATTAATAATGCTAAAAGACTAACAAATCAAATCTAATTCGTGCCTTTAGCATTTCTTACAATCAACGTACAACTGTAGTTCTCAGCCTTTCTAAAATTATGAGCCCCATAGACTCCTTCTTCCCTACAAACAAAAGCAACAATAATACAACGTATTATAAACTATCTTAACGGTGACCCATCGAAGAACTGCAAACAACCCCCGAAAAATTAAATATTTCAGTTTAATGATCCACGGTTATGTTCTTTAGGGTAAGGGAGACAATGATTAAGGCAAGTGAATGATGATGGAAGATATGGTAGAACAAGAGTGTGGATGGAAATTGAAGTATCCCGAGAAAACCCACAGACACGATACGATGGTGTCCACCACAAAATTACTTGGCTGGGGATCGAACTACGGACACCACGTACCAGAGGTGTACGTCATTTATTCTATTTACAACTAAGTCACGGGCCCTCCCAATATCCCTGGGAAACGCGTGCAACCAATTAAGAATAACTGACGTACAGAAACGTACTTACCGGAAACTCTACGAATTCCACGTTCTAGCCGTTTATACTTGTTGTATATTGGTCTTTCGCACACAATATTCACTAGACCGATACATCTGTCAGAATCATAGTGCTTCCTCCAAAGTAATGGCACGGTGGCTTAGTGATATACTGCTTATTTCTGCTTCGGGATAGACCTCGTTCGATCCCAGACTATAAAAGTTCGTGGTGGATACCATCGTACCCGTGAGTTTTCTCGGGGTTATCGTGTTTTCTCCTAAATTCTCATTTCACGAATTATTTCCCAACAATTAGCTTCCATCCATTATCTGTCTCTACTATTGGATCGGATTTGAGTTTGGCATTCCTTCGCTTACCGAAGTTATATGAGACATGGAGCTACGGATTAAAGTGAGATTCGAACTGCTTGCGTTACCGCCGCCGGGAATCGGAGCCGGCTGTCCTATGCCAAAGTCGTGTACGGTACCCACATAACCGTCAGTGATCTCTCTGTCTTCATTAGTCTAGAAGGCATAACATTTAAACGTTATG
Source organism: Thermobia domestica (assembly GCF_964235325.1). NCBI lineage: Eukaryota > Metazoa > Arthropoda > Insecta > Zygentoma > Lepismatidae > Thermobia > Thermobia domestica. Next base: position 287,325,423 of record NC_137459.1, on the reverse strand, counting down.
GATTCCATATAATTTGAGTTCTTCCTTGAAAGCCGATTCTGTACTGAGACAAAGTAGATCTATCAAATATGGGCATCTTTCCTTTTTCGAATTCCAATGACGTTCTTGTAACTTGGACCACGTTCTAAGACTCTTGTTAGTTGAAATATCATAATTAATTGTAGTTAATTTGTCTTGGTCAACGTTTAATAACATATCCAAAGAATTCTTCAATTTCTTTGGGGTGACTCTTCCGCTGCGGGCCGCATCTGTACCACATTCAGTTATGCACTAATGGAAGTTGCGGCTAAAAATAACAGACATTTCCTCCCTCCCGACTTCAATCCGACATTTTATTCTCGAATTGTGGCTGTTTTTTGCATTTTCCCGCCAGATTTTTGGCTGGTCATACCACCGAAAGGAAGCATTTGTGAACCCTGGTTGGTCTATACTTTGTTTTATCTTGATGTCAGGAATCAGCTCCCAAACGTTGTCGGTATTGTTTTGAAACACCTTATATATTTCTATCTTGTTTCTTATTAGCTTCGGTCTGCCAATCACCTACCAGTATTCCCAAAACAAACCGAAGTTGAACTACATTCACTAAATCGCTTTTCCCCGTATGCTTTCTTGTTGTATAGTACTTATATATTTATATTGTGGTTGACAGAAATTGCCAATATTGATTGAAACATCTGGTTAAAATGCTAGTAGAGGAATTCCCTTTTTAGTGAAGGAATTCCCTCCTTGCACTGTACAGCCATTTTAGTCGAGATGGGATTAGGCAAGATGGGAATTCCCATCTTGCGGACATTCTTATCTTAGAGATATCAGTGGCTGATAAATCGTTAGGCGAGATGGGATGGAATCGTTTTTCGCACGGGAAGAATATACTTATGGAAAATATTTGAATTTCCTTCCCCGCTTATGATACACATTTCAATGAAAGTGCAATTATAAAAATCTATAAAATGTTTAAGTTTTAGTATAAACTTAAATTTCATCACAAGAAACAGACAACATCTATTCCAGTGTGGCGAAAAATTATAGAAATTCCACTTTACCGTTCTTAACAATGGAATTTTAAAAAAATGCTAGGTGATGTGTCCGCTTATTTCTGATGAGGAGTTCATACATCTTCCTAACTTGAGGGGCTCATGAGATACTATATTTTCCGCATTATTTAAAACCACATACTCATTTAATATACACTTTTTAATCAAAGTGGTGATTGAAACCTAGCTCGAGGTGTGTGCAAAGTATGTTCCAAAATTCATTTTTAAGCTTTCAGCCATTTTTCTGTGATGCAATCACAGAAAATAAACAACATCGCTTTCAAAGCAATGGAGAAAAAATATATGGAAAGTGCCTCTTTCTTCTTAAAATTGGAATTCTTATTAACACCAGAAAACATTTCCACTTATTTTTAGTGAGGAGTTTAAGGAGTTTCAAGTTTCATCTCCCTAACATCAAGCATTTATCTGATAACCTATTCAGGGCAAAAACATTTGAATCATCTTTACTTTCCTTACCAACGTACTTCTGAAAATTCCTTTGTTATTCATTGCTCTCGTAACGAAAGGAGTATTCTGTCTGAATTTCACGTTTCTAAATATATTAATATGGACTGATTTTCCGTGTTCCATACAAGCTACATAGTGTCCTCCTACTCCTTCCAGAAGTGAAATTTTAGAAAACGCTTAAATATGTTTCCTTTTTTTTAAGCCCCAGCGTAAGTATACGAAAATTAAAGTTTCACTTCAGACATACATATATATATATATATATATATATATATATATATATATATATATATATATATATATGTGTGTGTGTGTGTGTGTGTTTGTGTGTGTGTGTGTGTGTGTGTGTGTGTGTGTGTGTGTGTGTGTGTGTGTCTGTATGTTGCACTTTATTGCTTGGTAACTACTAGCCAGATCAGAACTTTTGGTGGGCAAATAGCAAATGGCCGAATGAGTAGAAAATGTTCTATTTTGTGGCCAGGGTCGGCTTGACTCGACTCGCCTTATATGTGACACTTTATTTCTCGGTAACCACTGGCCTAATGGGCTATTTTGCCCATGGCCAAACAAATAAAAATTTTATAATTGGTTGCCAGATTTCGACCAGCCTTGTATGTGGTACTTTATGCTTTCATGCTTTAAATATGCACCGACTAACAAGAAGCAAGGGACTCACTTTCAATAAGCATCCCGAAAAACGAAAGGCGAGGGCACGCAAATAGTGAGAGGTGCAGAAACTCACTTTAACCAAGCATCCCGTTTAAATAAGTACAGAAAGTGGTTTTAAATCAGTCTGCAACCTTATCGCAGTAACCCCTGCCAACTACGATTGTTCTTGGCTACACATTTTAAAAAAAGAAGGCGGTTTATTTAATCACCATATTGGATCCGCCATTTTGAATTTTGTAATTTTGATGTCAGATTCTGAATTAGTTGTCCTACAACCACCCTGGTAGTATGTTTCTCCTACATTGAATGAATGTTTTCTGTCTGTGCTTGGAGATCACACCTAACGTTCAAATGGTTGTTTCTACCCTTAAACCCGCACCATTGTCGAAGTAAAAAATACGTGTCATTATTTTTTCGATGTTATTACAAATATGCAAAGTTTCATTCAAATCCATGAGTGACATTTCCCTAAGTCTAGTTGTAAGTGCTCCTCCAAAGTGAAGTCACTGGTATCTACTATTGTTGTTTACCAAACACAGAAAGGCGAGGAAATGAACTGGTGAACGCACAGACTTTATTATTATCACTCCGCGGGCAGTCACGTAGCTATTACGCAGCAATTAAGCGAAAATTCATGTGAGGAGCACTGTTGTTATATCAATGATCAGGTTGAAAGGTTCAAATCTTAAATAATTTAACATCTTACATTGTTGCATTCATTTAGCTCAGGTGTGAATGTACTTTCTGACCACCTTGCATACATTTATATATATATGAAAAAATGTGAACGGAAAACAACCATTAGAAATTAATTTTGCACATAGTTAGTACCTACATTCATTGAATGATGTCAATTTCATTAAAAAGAGTTTCCTGTGGAGGAGAGTAGGTTTCAAAATTATAGCATTCCAGGTGCCCTTAAAGTTAGGAAAATTAAGCTCTGGATATAAACTTCTTATTAAAAATAATCAGACACGTGTTCCAACATTTTCGGAAATTGCATTTTTAAGTGGAAATTTGGACCAGATATTTCTATATTTTTCTCCACATTCAAATCGACATTGTATCCTCGTCGCCATAAGTGTCTTTACATCGCAGTGACGGGTATGTAACCGCGCAGTACTCCAAGGAAGGGATGGTTGTATAAGAATTTTTGATTAATTTTGAAGAGTTTTTATTTTGACTAGGGAATTAACATAGGTATAGGGAGTAAAGACACAGATTTGAAGCATCAGTGCACGAAAAGATTCGTATTCTCAGTTTTTCTATTTATTGTTTTATATGTTAAGTTAAACACCACAATATGTATCACTGATATCGCTGATCGTATAATTTTGTAAAATCGTGTCTGTAACCTAATGTCAAATCATTCATCTCCAGACATGATGTAGAGAAAAGAGAAAGAGATAAGACATCTGTAATATATGCATATCTGACTCAATAAGTAATTGTAGAAATTAGTTAAAGGACACGTAAGAGAGCGAAAAGGAGGTCTAGAAGTCTGAACATTTTTTTAGAATCGTCCTAGATAGGTGAAAATATAGTTAAAAATTGCAAAAGGTGTCATGTAATTTATCTTTCTTTTCTTATATCCTAGTATACTTTTTCTTTCACATCCAAACATCTCTATTCAGAATTACGAGATAAAGGTGAAGAGAGAAAGATTTCCATCTCAAGAATTGTATAAAAAAAGTATTTTGACTTGGGCTAGATTCGAACTCGTAACCCTTGAATCCATGAGTCTGCACACTACCGATTGAGCTAACAATTGCTGTTGCAAAAGCCTGATTTCTACAAGTAACGGTTGCTGAATGGTGTGTATTAACGAAATTGGCCGAGATAATTGCTTCATATAGCTATTGCAATAATAATAATAATTATAATAATAATAATAATAATAATAATAATAATAATAATAATAATAATAATAATAATAATAATAATAATAATAAAGAAGATGAACAGAATTTAAAAAGTCGCATTGTTAAAAGTTTGGTGTGCGAAGTTAGTCCTAATATGAGATTTTATTAACTATATATATAAATGTAAGCGTGGTTTATTCGTGCGTGCTACCCAAACTGCGCAACTCACTACCGTAGTCTCATAAGGGTTGTACGCGTATGGTACAGTAGCCTTGCGTCCTCCAACCGTGAAGAAAAATTCGGTTTGAACCTATGCGTGTCCTAAGAGGAAGGAGGAGATTCAAAGAAAGAAAAGTGGTTTAGAAATTATGCAAAAATAGAATATCTCACGAGGTGAGGTGATATAGAGTTCAGCGTGTCTTTCAGCTGTGACTCTATACAAGATGTGCATCTACGACTTAACGTGGAACGCGAACCACACGACTCCTAACGGGAATCGAAATCCGTATCATCTCTACCTCTATCATGAGAGACACACAAGGGCGCCCATATTGTGGTTTTCAAAGGGGGCAAGTATAAGCGACATTTTAAATATAGTTGCAAATTTTGGGGTAAATATTCAAACAATTTTTGGGTTTTCGACTTGCAAAGTATAATTTCCTCTAGAGGGGGCAAGCGCCCCCTCTTACCCCCTTAATGGACGCCTCTGGAGACACAGGGACATGCAAAAATAATCGAAAATAAACGATATTAATGTTAAATCCATAGCTTTTGAGTACATGAATTATGAAACCTTCTATATCGTTCACATCAAAGTTTAGCATTATCGGCATGGAGGTTTAATGAGAGGGGTGAAAATTCAATAATTCTTAATTGAGAGATATGAGTGTCTATTCAATAGTTTTCGGAGTTGCTGAAATTAATAATTACACTCCAGATACCATTAAAGCCCAAAGCTTTACACTTTCGTTAGCAGGAAGGTTATTCATTTACTTAACTCAGGAGACCTTAAAGTTAAGGATATGAAACTCGATGCATATATTTCTAATTCAAAATTATTAGATACGTATTGTAGCTTAGACTTCTAAGGAGGGGGAGGGTCAATTTATGCAATGATTTCCTTCACACTCGAATAAAATACTGTTCCATTATATTGCGAAAACTCATTTCGAGTAGTGTCATTGCTAATAGTTTTCCGTATTTGTTTAGACCCCTACTCATTTATAACAGAATCTCACTTTTCCTGTAACACCTAAGCAAGCACTCAGTAAAGTAAATGCCATTAAAATCTATATTCATAGGACAGTGGTGCAAATGCAGTTGAGCTCTTCGGCAATCTTTAGCATGGAAAGCGAAAAAAGCCACCACATTGATATTGGAAAAGCAGCTAATGAATTCCTCCCCGAAAAAGGTCACCCGCACATTTATTTTACAGATGGTGGTTTATAGCTATACGTAAGTTTGTTGAAATTGCTCCATAGTTGTGGGGGCGAGACACTGAAGCCATCCGTAATAAGGGGGGAAGTGGCATGCAAAAGTACTCAATATGAACAATATTAATATCGAAATCGTTATGGTATTAGTTTTCGTGGTCACAGATGAATAGTGACGCTGTCAATGTTGCTTAAGTTCAAGTTAAGCCTTGGTTGGCATGGAGGTCAGAGTGGGAGGGTGACAGGCAAATAAATAAATAAATAAATAAATAAATAAACAAATAAATAAAATGAAATCGAAAACATCCTTTATTTGTGTCGAATATATATTTTTCGGGATCTCTGACATAAACGGTAATATTCCAGATGTGGTATATGACCAAGGTTGGCCCCATTCGCGTGCGGTTTCAGAGGAGAGAACCGGTGAAGATTTCAGAACAGTTCCTTTGACTTAAGTTTCAATACACTTAGAGTGAGGAGTGGTAATACACAAATACTGGTGTCACATCCGGACCTATCAGAGGTATGATTTCTGGGGAACTGTCGTTGCTCCAGGGAGACATTACCCCATGATCAGTCCCTAAAATTCTTGCTGCTTTACAGGAGCGTAGGCAGGAATTTATTTCAGCGATCGAAAGCATTTTTAGGGTTAAATTGTTCAGATGGTAATGTATACGTATACTAAATTCGTTTGAAATTCCTCCAGGACCCCATGTTGCATCGTACGGTCACATGTACTTTTTTCTGAGTCAAAACTTTCTCTCTCTCTCTCTCTCTCTATATATATATATATATATATATATATATATATATATATATATATATAACAGTAACAGGATCGGTTGTAGACATTTTGTAAGTGTAAATAAACAATATCTAGTCGCCCCCGCCTAAATGATAATAAAATAATGGAAATCTGTAATAGACAAAAATTCTTCAGATAATTGTTACAATTACAAATTTCTTCAATATATAATAATTCAGTCTTCCAATGAGTATTAAAGGAAAATGGCGAAATTAAACCTAATTAACTGTGGATTAATCCTGACCAAAGTTCCTGTTTTGATAATTTATATATTTTATTTTATTAAATAAGCACAGGAAACAACTAAAATGTATACCTAAGATATATTTTGACAAATACAGTTGAAACATAAAAGTCGAAATAGAATAAAACTCATGAGCTTCAAGTCTAAGTGTCGAGAAATTAAGCTAATTACCATATTTGTATCACAGGTTTGATTTTGACAAAGAGATATCCTCTTACACTTCATTAAAAGCATATTTAAATAGTGTTTTCTAGTGATACAAATATGGTAATTAGCTTAATTTCTCGTTTTCTTTGTTACTGAAAAGTTCATATTATAAAGACACTTTTCTGGTTTTCAATTTGGCAAAATCTCTTATTATTGTATCAATATCAATTTCATTCAGAATGTAATTTTCAATGGCCATCAAAGCTAGTCCATTTAATCGTTCTTGAGATATACTTGATTTCAAATAATTCTTTATTAATTTTAGTTAAACTAATTCAATACACAAATGACAAAAGTGTGTGTCTTAATTGATGTTTAATTTGTCCTCGATCCAGTGGCAGAACTTTAAAATCAGGTTCATTCGCAAAAATTCTTTTCAGGGCCCCTTAGGCCTATAGAACAATTCAATTCTTTCATGTTTCTTTCCAACATAAACATACGAAATCAGGCAATGTAATCACAAGCAAAGATGCACCCAAGATTTTTCTTTGGGGTCCGAAGATTTTTCGGAATAGCCTATAAATGCAAATAATTTTGTGTATCTGCCCCTGAAATTGTGCTAATTGGGGATCCAGCCTCTCAGACTACCTGTGCAGTGTTTCGTTCACACATATTTTTAGGAGGCCACTTTCCCCCGGGAGGAGATCAAAATCATACGTCTGTAATATAATAATAAATAAAATAGTAGCAGCAGTGGCCCTCTGAATACTAAGTGTACCCCCCGGAAGATTTTTTCTTAAAGGAACACCGCATCTATTAGGGATGCCCACGAGACAAGATGTGTAGCTGTCTCGTCTCGAAAATGTGTTGTAAAAGTGATGTCTCGACTCGAAAAATGTATATTTCTCTATTGGAAGAACCGTGTCTCGACTCGAATTTTGTCTGGAAAATCCTGTCTCGACTCGTCTCGTGCGCATCCCTAGCACCTATGTCAGTGCATCCCTGAACACAAGTAACTAATAATCAAAACTCTACTTTGCATTAGAATTATTACTAATTTAAAATATCGCTCCATCTACATTTAATAACAGAGAATGGATTAATAATTATTGTTATACTGTTATAATAAAACAAGCATCTGTATATGCTGCTGTAATTGAAAGTGAGAGTACTGAAAAAAAACTACTTGTCATCCAAATGACCTTTCATCGCTTTCGATTATATCCTTTCAAGTTATATACTTATATGCCACGTGAAAACTAATTGTATTCAAACATATTGTGAAATACATGAAATTTAATTCAGACCCGTAACAGAAATGACCGTATCATTCCATTTTAATTCAACAATTAAATTACTGCAATCAGGTAAAATAACCTTACAGTTTCAAAAGAATGTCGACCTGCAAATGCTTCGTTAACAGTGACTGGTATTGACAACTCTCCACCTCAACATTTGTATGATTTTGTTCAGAACTCCAAAGAAACCTTTTAGAGCCTTCGGTTGTCTCTTATCTTCTTTCATGTTTTGTAGCTTTCTTTTCCGATAAAATGCTCACTTGGTTTTATATCGTTGCTCATTATTATTACATGAAAAACAAAGTACTATTAAAAAGTGAAAGCACACATCATCATAAATTTAAAAAAAATAAAACAAAAACGAAACGACTTAGGATAGAAATGAAAATCTTGACGAATGACAAATGAACTAATAGATATTAAACAAAGTGAGCATTAAGCAGTGGACAGCGATTAGGAACTTAAGTTAAAATTTCCCTCTGAAATGATTTTTAAAAAATCCATTTGTACCGCCCGTCTTTTCTTAGTATTCGCTCCACTCCCTGAGCGAATGGACAAGAAAAGCCTAATTGCTTGCATGGGGGCCCGAAGAATTTTTTAGTGGGGTCATCTCCCTGGTTGGTATATTACGTTTGGTATTTTTATTTGTATTAGGAAAATCTTAAGAAATTATACATATATTATACTTGTCGTAAGCCAGATGGTGCCCAGCCCCCTCGTCCCCTTTTGGGCGCCCATGCTTGCTTCAACTTTGATAATGTGAATTTCATTTACGGTGATCTTTCTCAACCCTTAACTGTGGTCATTGAACCAAAGCACTATGCGAAGACACTGTTTAAGACAAGATGGAGGAGCACCCTTGGAGACATTTCTTTCTACTGTGATAATGCCACCGAATCCATAAACAATACTTGCGGTTGAATTCCTTTCGTTTGTTGATCCATTCGGATTTTAAAGACATATTTGGCAATGATATTCTCTAGCAAGGTGTCGGGAGGATTGTTGAGGGAGGAATGAAGAGTCTGTTATATTTTTATTTTGTGCATATGGTGGGAATGTAGAAAGAATACCACTGTCTTTAGCTCTACGGTCATAGTGCTTAATACAACATATATTGGAAAGCTAAATTTACCTTCATTTTATCTCATATTCGTAAAATATCCCTTTTCTCTCTTTAAAAAGGTCTATCCTGTGCCGTGGAAATTTTTCTCAAACTAGCATCACTTGTGAGTGTGGCATTGGCATCAATTGATGTACGAGTCCATTTCACTTGTAAAGGGTGTTTTACAACCAACCACGCAAAGATTCGACTTTATTGTCCTTTTGATGTATTTTATCTGTATCTCAGTCTGTACAAAATTTATTTGAAGCTATATGAGGAAAATTTTTCATCATAACATTTTTTAAATAAATATTTACATTTAAAACAAAATTCATTTTTCTAATTTGGCTCCCTGTTCACCTGGCGCCTCCTGCGAAGGCTTCAAGATCCGGCCCTGCAGTAACAATGGAATTCTGTATTACCGCCCGACTATCGTTGTTGTGAAAACATTCATCATGATATGACGTAGGGAAATGAGTTACATTAGGGTTCTAAGATCTAATATCAAAGTTGAAACATCGCAAGTGAAACAAAAACATGTAATAGCAAATAGTTTTGAAAATAATTTCAGTTTAAACTAGCTGCGACTACATTTAATTCAAAATTGAACTTCTGGAGCGCAACATATGAGCCTAGCTAAAAGAAAAAATCAATAAGAACAGTCGGGATTTGAACCTAAGCCATACAAGTAGGAGTCCCTTACACTAAATATTCATCTACTATATTTTGTTTACTAAAAATATTTTCCATGCGGCAAAATGCCATTTCACACTGAAACATTAACAACATAAGAACAAAGATTTCAAGAAAATTTGCCAAAGCTTATGTATTAAAAGTATCCCGGTATTCGCCCAGTGGTACTGCAAAATCACTAGTCAGGATGCCTCGTATCGAAATTTGAACCGGGAGACTCTCAATTACGAAGCGTCAACACTAACCAGTAACCTTCGTTCGCTCAGTAAATGTCTTCAAATTACTTTTCTGTAATTATTTTTCAAAAATGTTTATTATTTTCATGAAGCAAAGAGTGCATCTTCTACTTGGGTTGAGAACTATATCTACTACACTTCTAACAGTCAACTAATAGTTGATGTTCATTATTTCTATCGATTTTCTACGTCTACTAAGTTATTTCAATTTTTTATAAGTTTTCTCTTCCGTTTATGACAATGATTAGAAATGAAGGCTCCTCTTCTTATACAAATCTTGATCATTGTAACTTTTTAGTCAAAATTCTGAATTATTCAAAATATTTAAATTAGTTAGAATGAAGAGGATAATACTAAGAAACATGGTTAGAAAAAAGAAACATTGTTGTTTAACGAATTGATAAAATCAAGCTTTTTCAAAACATAAAAAAATACTTTATGGTATGGGATGATCATGGAAAAAGTAAAAATAGCCATCGAGGACACACTAACCAACTACTGTACGCAGATAAGTCAAGGTTCGTTAACTTGGTAACAGAAACCACTAACAGAAAATAGCTGATAGCTTTACGCCTAATCATCTCAGCGACCTCGAAACTATGAACGCTGCATTAACATCGGTTGTCGTTTTCGATCACTTTATATGTTACTCCCTTCCATTGTCCCAAGCTATGCAAGATGTCTTACCCCTTATCCCAATGCATGAAAAGCAAATAATATTTTTGCAAACACATCCAGGGGCAGGGACGGAGTAACAGAACGCACACAGCTTGCTGTATAGCTTTAGGGCAAATACCTAAAGGCATAAGCAATAGGCCACTTGACCAAGAGCAATGTTGCCAAACGTATGACAAGGTAAGCCCACGCGCAGCCTGTCTCTTTGCGTGACATTACCTCCGACACAAAATCACTGACCCTTCGAACAAGATAACATTGTTGCGCTTTCAGAGTCAGGTTTTAATTGCATTTGTGTTGAAGAAATGAAATGAAATCTTTAAGTTTTACGTCCCACGATTGTGCCGGTTAGGCTAAAGGAGACGGTGATGATGAGTAATAAATGAAATGAAGAGAGTGGGAGGAAATGGGAGAACCCCGAGGAAACCCACGCACACGATGTTCGTCCGCCACAAAGTTCAATTGGCGGGAGCTGGGATCGAACCAGAGGCCCCAAGCACTAGAGGTGAAAGCTCTGCTACTGAGCCACCGCGGCCCTAAAGGAAAAGAAAAGCGCACCCAAGACAATACCTCTAGAATTGTGGGAAACTTGTCCAAATAGACTTTTCTTTTTATTTACATTTAAAAAGAAATAAAATATATTTCCATGATGGAGTAAAATTCCACTAATATAATAGACATCTAAATTAGAAATAGCAAAAACAGCTGAAAGTAAGGAGAAAGCAGTAATTTCACACCAGGTTCCAAAGAGAATACACAGCAGCAGGAGTGCCCACAAGGGGGGCTATGACGCAAAGTGCGTCATTGAAATATTTGGAGGGGTAAAAATCTGTATAAATATGTTTGAGGGAGTGTAAAAATTAATCGAAAAGAAGATTTTTTCATGGAAGGACACGTACGGGTAGACAATTGGGGAGGGGTGCGTCATGGATATAAGGGGGGTGGGCAACACTGCACAGCAGCAAGCGAGTAAGCAAACAACAGCATTACTCCTCCTGTGGTCCTGTCCCGAGCATGTGTCAAAGGTGACGTCATTGCACGATATGACGGAAACGCGTTCAGTGATGAATTTACCAAGCCAGTAACTACTGTGTTTACGCCACGGAGTCCGACACTCTATAAAGTGCCTTTTATCTATACAGGATTATGCGCGATCAACATTATAACTTGTTACATTTTTCATTCTCTGTTGCAAGAAAATAATTGACATAAGGATAGGACCTGTACTTAAACGCAAAATTACATAAACGGTCTGGTACTTTTAGTTAGAAAGATCCATCAAGTGGAGGTGGGGTAAGTTCTCAAACATTTAAATATACGACGTCTTATATACTGTAGGTGCACTACGCAACCAGTTACTAGAGAACAAATCCCGAAGTAGGACTGGTATCAAAACGAGACAATACGAGACTATTTACAGTATTAGTCTCCTTTCAATCGACAAATAGCGGTCTCAGTCTCGTCTCGATAGTTTCGAAATAAATTATTTGAAATTATTCCACACTAAATTTGACAGTTGATAAATAAAATATACCTCCAATAGTTCTCCCTATTGCTTCAGAATATATAATGGATGCACCATTTTCTAGTAGATAAAGTATGAATTAGCAATTCATATACAACATTCAAAAATGCATATGTCTGTTTCCATTAAATATATTCATTTTTTCTTAAATTATTTATTTACTAATTGAAATACCCGGCGTTGCACGGGAAGAATAGGTTTATATTTCAAAGATATATTTGAGATTAGTTTTTCCAGTAGCATACATATTTGAATCGGAATGAAATAGTACGAATCCATTTCCAGCAGAAGCAAATGAATCAACTTGCCGCTAACGAAGAATAAAAACTTGGGCTTTTATGGTATCGAGAGTGTCATTATTCACTTCAGCGACCCCGAAAACTATTGAATAGTGTAACATATAATCCATAGATTTTATGGATTTTATGTCACTGGTTATTAAATATTTATTGAAAAGGTGTCTCTAGGAATAATTTATATTATATTATTTTGTACCGAAAAAGCTTTTTCGTTCTTGCCTATTCTTTTGTTTTTGTTGGTTATGCCCTCTGGTGGGACGTACTAGCACGACGGACGAGCTATCTCTATAGGAGGCCATAGTTGTGCTGGAACGTCCGAGGGAGGAAGTATAATGGTTGTTTCGCTACTATTATCATAATTTGTGATCGAGTTATTGTATCAAAAGTTATTCTATATACATAATCTACGAGTGATATTCGAAGTATAATTCTGTTAAAGTTTAAAATTCGGATATAATCATGAAGTTTAAAGTGGAGTGCTGTAACCTCATGTTGGCTATTTGTTCTATTCGATAGCACGGATTGGCTTAATAAGGCAGCGAGGTACGTAAGTTTCATGCTTTTCCTTCCTTCATTATATTATGCTTACATTTAAAGGGCCCTTTGCCATTTTGTTACTTTTAGGCACTTTGCCTATAACTTTTCTACCTTTTTTCTAAATTGAATTAGATTCCTGCATTATTACCAATCGGCGTGACTAGTTAGAACAAGTTAGCTGGTACTGAGGCAAATAAGTTACGCTGCTAATTGGATAATGGTCTAAGATTGAATCTATTGAAATTCTCTTTCCACTATTACGAAGACCATAATGAAATACTGACTGTTGAATTGTTAAATATATGTTGATTATTGGGTTCTTGAAAGTTTAAATATACTGTTTGAATTTCTAAAGGAGATCGGTTGTACGAGTATTATTTTATGAACTCAAATCCTCCTACTACTATTCAGGGATTTATTTTCATAGTATTGCTTGTTAGTAGCGATAATAGATTACGTATCCTTTCTATATTTCAGTGTGGAATTACGAAACCACTAAAATTAATATCGGGGGAACCGATCGATGTGTTCTCCTCTCCCACCCATACATATACGCTAGTTTTCGAATTTGAGGTTATATATGGTTTAATTGAAATTAAAAAGATACCGAAATTAGCGTAATATAAGTATGGTTACACATTATTCCAGCACAACTATCATTAATTTTCTGTATATGGAAGGGGTGGTAATCGTGCAATATCACTCGTAGATATATAAAAGATGTTCAGTATTGTATAATTTATGGTGTATAAGAATTTCAGTATTGCTCGCAATGAAAGGGTAAAGTATACGGGGTGTGAGATTGACACTAGAGGTCTCGGGTTCGATCCAAGTGTTGCTTTTGGATTTTCTCATTTGTAAAAGCTTATCCGTTGGTATATTACATGGACTGTGCTATCCTTGTTAAATCGGAGTTTATTTCCTTATTTGAACATAACATGAATCAGTCTAAAGACGAAAAAACTGGTGGTAAACAAAAACATATAATAGTGGACGACGAGATTAGTCTTATGAATGTCGCCGGACCTATTAGAGGTGACCGGAGTGTTCCTTTCTCCGATAGTGGTAAGGACCTTGAACTAATTACCCAGAACACCGAGTCAATAACGTTAGAAGCCCCAATGGATTTGTCAAAACCAAAACTGTGTGAAATTGTTTATAAAAGTGGAAATGATAAGATGAGGCAAAGGATTTTAAATCCTGTAGTTATCAACCGTCATAGTGAATCGAGTATGCCACACCTGCAGGCCAAGGCTCGCGACCTTCAAACAGGTTTTTCTTTATCTCACTCATTGCCTCGAGGCTATCAACCTACTGAACAATATAAAAACTTTTCTTTAGGGCATGGTTTTCAAAACAAATCTGTCGTTATTCCTTTTAAATCTGATAAACTAATGAACTCAATAGCCATAATACCTTTTGAACGAATGATTGCGAATTTGCCCTTTTGTGATGGACACAATGAAGTGTTATTATTCGAGTGGCTGCTAGGTTTATATCAAATTGTAAAGACAATGTTATATTCTTTTGACATTGTATTAATTGCTTCACTTTCTAGAACAGGAGGCACTTTAAAACAAATTCTTTTAGAGTGCGTTACTAATAATTGTGAGTGGCATGGGGTTACAACTCGTATACGAGAAGCTTTAATTTCAGAAACCGGATTACGTGTAATAAAACAGCATTTTTTAGAACGCTTGCAAGACAGGGATGAAAATATAATGGAATATTTTGATCACGTGTCTGACTGTTATTATATATTATTTGGTGAATATGATTCAATTCCCATATTATATTACATATTGGGAGGTATGAATCCCCGATTACGTTATGAACTTTTCCGGTATTCTGAACCAGGAAGTCTTGAGGAACTAAAAGATAGGTTACAAACTTATAATTTGCAGCAACAATCTGTGTTAACGTATGAACGTAAGCTTCTAGAAAGCCCTCAACAAGTGCGAATTAAGTGTCATCTTTGTCACGGAAACCATAAACTAGTAAATTGTCCCCATAGACTGCAACCTATTCATAATAAAGGTATTGGTCAAGAGAAAAGAACTTACAATAACATCAGTAATTTTAAGAAAGGAAGTGTGCGGACATTTAATGATAAAATGGTGCATCGTCCCCTTGCAGTGTTTGTTAAAGCAATTATATATGAAAACCATGTTGAAGGTGCAATTGATACTTGTTCGACAGTTAGTTTGATCGACAATGCATTAGTAAAATTGTTGGAGAACAATAAACAAATAAAAAGAAAAAAAGAAAGTTTTGTTGGTGCGGGAATAGACGGGAGAACAGTGACTATTAATGAATCTGTGGAAATACCTATACGGATTGACTCTGTTACTATGAATATTAAATTTTTCATTCGCCCTTGTTTGTCTCCAAAATTTATATTAGGTATTGATGTCGTTAAAGCTAATCATATGGTCATCGATACGGTGAACGACGTAGTGATATTGAAGGGTGGACAAGTGCGTGCCCCTATATTTTATAAACGTTACATACCATCAAGTTCAAGCATTAATGAGTCTTCTAAGTCTTTTGTTAGTGGACCAGTCCAGCGGAACCGGAGGGGGAGGATCGAGTTGTTTTGGCCCACGTCTAATCCGAAAAGGCGGCTCCAGAGGGAGGTGACTAATGGATTCCAGGGAGCAATAGGAACCCGTGGTGTGATGCTGAGAAACGATGGTCCAGTGGTTCATGCCTCGGTTGATAGTACGAGTTCGGCGAGTCGGTCCCCGGTTGCAGGATCGAGCCAGCAGTCCAGTCTTCAGAGGATAGTAACTGAAGAGTCGTTTTCGTCTACTGATGGTACCCAGGCCTCCACAAAAAGAGAGCCACCTGCTGTAGATCCTCAATTGGATAATCCGGAGGGAGAGCTTCAACGTTATGTAGAGCAGTTATATGCTTCGTACTCCGATGTTTTTACTGAAAAGGTAGGCACAGTACATAACTATACCTTAGATATTCATGTAAACGATGAATCACCAATACGGTTAAAACCTTATCCTTTGCCCCGCCAAGACCAGAAAGAGCTTGATAAGATTTTGGATAATTTATTAAAAGATAACATAATAGAAAAATCAACGAGTCCATGGGCATTTCCTGCCTTTTTGGTGGATAAAAAGACGGGAAATAAGAGACTTGTGATCGATTATTCTAAATTGAACAAGAGGTTAAATATTGTTTCTCAGCCTTCTCCCATTATGGAGGACGTTCTTTCGGCTTTGAGCAAAGGAAAAGTGTTTTCCGTGGTCGACATGTCTTCAGCGTATTCACAATTATTATTATCAGAACGTTCAAAAAAATATACTTCTTTTGTAACTCATCGCGGTAGTTATATGTACCGAAAGTTACCTTTTGGATTAACAATGGGTAGTTATGCTTTAATGGAAGTACTTAATAAGTTATTGTATGAGTTGAAGGATGAAGGAATTGAATATTACTGTGATGATATAATTATTTTTAGTAAAAATGTAGAACAACATAAAGTCTTGCTAGAGAAGGTACTTACTATTTTCCGTAATAATGGGATTACAATATCACCAACTAAAAGTCTATTGTTTCAAACTAAGATAAATTATTTAGGATTTGTGATTTCAAATGGGAACTTGGAAATGGATCCTAAAAGAATTGATGTTATACGAAATTTACCCCCACCAAAAAATCGAAAAGCTTTAATATCTTTGGCAGCATTTCTCCAGTTTTATGGGAAGTTTGTTGAAGGATTTAATGAAATCATGTATCCTATACATAAGTTGCGCAGTATACGGACAAAATTTGCTTGGAAAACAGAGCAGAAGGCCGCTTTAGACAAAATAAAGGAGTTGTTTGAAACTCAGATTGTTTTAAAGTTACCAGAATTAGACCGGAAGTTCATAGTGCGGACGGAAGCAAGCACCCGGGCCCTTAGCGGGGTCGTCGAACAAATGGATAGCGCCGGGAATATTAGGCCTGTGAGTTTTTATTCGCGAACTCTTAAGCCAGCGGACTTTCATAAGAGTGTGTATCATCTTGAGTTGCAGGCAGTGGTAGAAACTCTTGAACGATATAAATTGTATTTACGTAATCGATTTGATCTTTTGATAGATAACCAAGCATTGACGTACGCCTTGAGTAATGTAAGGCGGATGAAAAAGTATGGCAGCTTATTGTATAGGTTAGCATGCTTTAATTTTGATGTTAAACATTTGTCATCAGTCCAAAATATCGGTGCAGACTTGATTTCACGGATTTATGATCCTTTCAATTTCGATATTTATGATACTACTTTAGGTGAGGAAGAAATTAAGAAAAATTTGTTAAATATAAATTTCTGGAATAATCCCAATTCTTCTATTTCCATAAAGGAACATCAGTTGCGGGACCCTGAATGTTTACAGATTATTGAACAATTGCAGCAAGGTAAGGAAGTTAAATCGTTCAAATTAGTTAATGGGATTCTTTGCAAGAAAACCAAGGCTCATATTCGTCCGTTTAAGATATATGTTCCGAACGCTCTTAGGCCTATGATTATGGATTTGTACCATAATGACCCACTATTGGGGTCACACCTAGGGGTTTATAAATCAATCAATAGAATCGCCATGAGATACACGTGGGATCGGATTTTTACGGACGTTCATGATTATATTACTTCGTGTGAATTATGCCAACGCGCGAAAGCGAGTAATGTTACCCCGCGGGGAGAGTTAATCTCTGAAGTAAGCAAAATTATTAATTCCCATTGGGACATTGATACCCTAGGTCCCCTACCAAGAAGTAGGGCTGGGCGATATATATTGATAATTGTTGATAGATGCAGTAAATTTTTAATGTTAGAGCCTCTCAGGGAATTGAAAAGTTCTCTTGTTATTAGGATATTACGTAAATTGATGAACCGACACGGTTATATACATATTCTTTCCCATGACAACGCGTCAATTTTTACATCACAGATTTTTCGTGATTTTCTTGCGGGATTGGGGATTAGAGATTGTCGGGTATCACCTTATTTTCCAGTTGCAAATTCAGCGGAACGTCCGATAAGAGTAATTAAAGATATTTTGAAAACATATGTTCATGATAAACAAGAACATTGGGATAAGATGTTGGGAGAGATAGAATTCTCTTTGAATAATTCTATCCACGAGGAGACACGTGTTTCTCCCATGGAGACGAAATATAATTATAACGTCAATGATCCGTTAGACGTGAAATGGAGAATCGATATTTTATTTCAGAATAAACCAGATCGCGATACTTTGCAATGTGCTATTCAAAATATGGAGAGAGCGTGGCAACGTCGTAAACGGTTATATGACCAAAATAGGGTCCCCACTGATTATCAGGTGGGGCAGAAAGTTCTTTTAAAATCCCAACTGAAATCTTCATTGACAGATAAGATTAATAAAGGATTATCTATGAGATGGTCTGAACCGTTCGAGATCGTTAAGCTGTTGACGAACAACACATTACTCGTTCGGAATGTAGAAAATCCGAGAGATGTGAGAAGAACGCATGTGGCGTTAGTAAAGAGATTTCGTGAGAGGAGGTCTGTACCGTGAATTTTTGGTACTGTACTGTTCCTAACATAGAGAGACCTGTGAGTAATGATATAAGAGTAATATTGAAATTTTCAGCAAACTGTAAATAATTATATGTATATATATGTAATTTGTTTTTGGTGTTTTCGTACTGTTTGTCTTTTTTCTATTTATGTAGGGTGGCCACCTGCTAATCTAGTCATGTTTGTTCGGCTTCTTGTTTTGTATTTCGTCTCCATTTGTTGTGAACGTAATGGGAACCCATGATTTCTTGGTGTGCTTATGGATTGCTGGAAGGAGGATATGAAATGAAATTTGAAGGTCGGATACATGTATTTGTATATATGCTATTTTCCTCAGGTATTGTGTTATGTTACTAGAATCGATTTGGAGATTATACCCACATCAGAATTTATTTTGCACTTAAAAAGAAATAATTATATATTGAAAGTAATTTTTCCATAGGAATCGATATTATTTATTAACATATTATTTGGATCTTATGATTCTAATTTGTCTCTGGTTATAATGACAATGTTTTCTGAAACTTTTGCAAATATTTTTACTAATTGGATCCACGGTGAATTCAGATGGACGTATGTGGATTGATAATTTATTTTCTCTTTTTCTAAACTTTTCCTAGTATGAGTGATTTTGTATGGTTGATATAGGGGGATTTTTTTTTTATTCTTAGTATGATTGTTTGGATGAGTGTTTGTTCTTTTCTTTCCTATACTAACATTTTTCTATTATAATATCGTCCACAATATGTCCTTATCTGTAATTCTCTTTATTTCTCGATTCGCTCGCTTTCAAAAAAGTTTTTTTTTTTTTGCTTGCGAGTGGGCCGGGGCGAGGGTGTAACATATAATCCATAGATTTTATGGATTTTATGTCACTGGTTATTAAATATTTATTGAAAAGGTGTCTCTAGGAATAATTTATATTATATTATTTTGTACCGAAAAAGCTTTTTCGTTCTTGCCTATTCTTTTGTTTTTGTTGGTTATGCCCTCTGGTAAGACGTACTAGCACGACGGACGAGCTATCTCTATAGGAGGCCATAGTTGTGCTGGAACGTCCGAGGGAGGAAGTATAATGGTTGTTTCGCTACTATTATCATAATTTGTGATCGAGTTATTGTATCAAAAGTTATTCTATATACATAATCTACGAGTGATATTCGAAGTATAATTCTGTTAAAGTTTAAAATTCGGATATAACCATGAAGTTTAAAGTGGAGTGCTGTAACCTCATATTGGCTATTTGTTCTATTCGATAGCACGGATTGGCTTAATAAGGCAGCGAGGTACGTAAGTTTCATGCTTTTCCTTCCTTCATTATATTATGCTTACATTTAAAGGGCCCTTTGCCATTTTGTTACTTTTAGGCACTTTGCCTATAACTTTTCTACCTTTTTTCTAAATTGAATTAGATTCCTGCATTATTACCAATCGGCGTGACTAGTTAGAACAAGTTAGCTGGTACTGAGGCAAATAAGTTACGCTGCTAATTGGATAATAGTCTAAGATTGAATCTATTGAAATTCTCTTTCCACTATTACGAAGACCATAATGAAATACTGACTGTTGAATTGTTAAATATATGTTGATTATTGGGTTCTTGAAAGTTTAAATATACTGTTTGAATTTCTAAAGGAGATCGGTTGTACGAGTATTATTTTATGAACTCAAATCCTCCTACTACTATTCAGGGATTTATTTTCATAGTATTGCTTGTTAGTAGCGATAATAGATTACGTATCCTTTCTATATTTCAGTGTGGAATTACGAAACCACTAAAATTAATATCGGGGGAACCGATCGATGTGTTCTCCTCTCCCACCCATACATATACGCTAGTTTTCGAATTTGAGGTTATATATGGTTTAATTGAAATTAAAAAGATACCGAAATTAGCGTAATATAAGTATGGTTACAATAGACACTCATATCTTTCAATTAGGAATTTTTAGGACCTCGAAAGCTATGGATTTAACATTAATATCGTTCATTTTCGATTATTTTTACATGCCCCTGTGTCTCCCATGATAGAGCTGGAGGTAATACGGGTTTAGATTCCCGGCAGGAGTCGTGTGGTTCGGGTTCCACGTTACGTCGTAGATGCACATCTTGTATAGAGTCACAGCTGAAAGACACGCTGAACTCTATATCACCTCACCTCGTGAGATGTTCTATTTTTGCATAATTTCTAAACCACTTTTCTTTCTTTGAATCTCCTCCTTCCTCTTAAGACACGCATAGGTTCAAACCGAATCTTTCTTTACAGTTGGAGGACGCAAGGCTACTGTACCATACGCGTACAACCCTTATGAGACTACGGTAGTGAGTTGCGCAGTTTGAGTAGCACGCACGAATAAACCACGCTTACATTTATTATATATAATTAATAAAATCTCATATTAGGACTAACTTCGCACACCAAAATTTTAACAATGTGACTTTTTAAATTCTGTTCATCTTTATTATTATTATTATTATTATTATTATTATTATTATTATTATTATTATTATTATTGCAATAGCTATATGAAGCAATTATCTCGGCCAATTTCGTTAATACACACCATTCAGCGATCGTTAGTTGTAGAAATCAGGCTTTTGCAACAGCAATTGTTAGCCCAGTTTTGCTCGAGCCTTCGAGCAACGCACATCGCAGAGTCTCCGGAGTGTGACGTCATAAGTTTCTTTTCCTACACCTTTGCGCTGTGTGTTAGGTCGTTTTCTGTAGCCTAAATTGGACTGTTAGTGACCATTTTCGTGATTACAGTGTAATTAGTGTTTGTTCCCGAGATAGTACAATGTCATATAAAAAGGACTTGCAATATAAATTTATGTTTGACAAGCGTTATCGTAGTTCACGCCCCAATTCGAGCCAGGTCTACCAATGGTTAAATGAGACTTTTCCTCGTCTCTTCGAGCAAATTTGTGCTCTTCAACTTCATGAAGAGTCTTATAGTATTTACATTAAGTTCAAGAGTGTCAACGACTATGAACAGTTTGCGTCGATCGTTCCGGAGTCTGTGCTATTTCACCACGCCGATGGAAATTCGAGTATTGTGAGGATCTTGCCGGCCGAGGACCCAGTAAAATGGTGCGTGTTTATGATTTTCCGCTGGAAGCTCCAATCCAAGTATTAGAAGACCATTTCCGTGTATATGGTACAGTACGACGTGTAGAACGGCAATTTTGGGCTGCTCCATTCCCTACTGGGATTGATAGTGGTGTCCGTATCATCCATATGGAACTCAATAAACATATCCCATCCCGTTTAATAGTGCAGGGTAACAAAGTAAGTGTTTCGTATGACGGGCAACCGATTACGTGTTTTTCTCTTGCCAGAGTGAATTTCATACCATCTCCAGGTGTCCTTTAAAGAAAAAAAACAGTTCTGTAGGCGTGAAGCCCACCCTGGGCCCTGTGAATATGACTGAATTAGGCAAGGTGACGCGTACCCTGCAGTCATCTGGATCCGTGGAACGTGTGGCTGAAGCCCCCTTGGTCTCCGGCCCTGGCCCCGCGGGTGTCAATAGTCTCGCCGATACTTCTGAGTTCCCTGAGTTACCCCAACGTTCAGTTGCTCCAGAGTTATCCACGAAATCGACATCAGAGCGGGAACCTCCACAAATGACGGTGCCCTCACTAGGGCTGTGCGATATCGAAATTTCGATATCGACATTCGATATTTTTCTGATATCGATATCGAATAGATATATCGATATCGACAATATCGATATCGATATCGACAATATCGGATATCGATATCGACAATATCGGATATCGATATCGAAAATATCGATATCGAATATCGATATCGACAATATCGATATCGGATATCGACAATATCGAATATCGATATCGACAATATCGATATCGGATATCGACAATATCGAATATCGATATCGACAATATCGAATATCGATATCGACAATATCGATATCGGATATCGACAGAATCGAATATCGATATCGACAATATGGAATATCGATATCGATAATATCGATATCGACATCAAATATCGATATCGACAACATCCAATATTGATATCAACAACAAATATGGATATTCAACATATTGATTGGTCTTGAATATTCATGTTGATGGGGGCCGCGGTGGCTCGGTGGTAGAGCGTTTACCTCTGGTGCTTGGGGTTCCGGGTTCGATCCCAGACCCTGCCAAGTGAACTTCGTGGTGGACAAACACCGTGTGCGTGAATTTTCTCGGGGTTCTCCCGTTTCCTCTCACTTTCTTCATTCCACCATTTCATTCATTTGTCATAATCACCGTCTCCTTTAGCCTAACCGGCATAACCGCGGAACCTAAAACTCAAAGATTTCATTTCATTTCATTCATGTTGATATAAACAATCTGGTCTCAAAACGTTTCAATGGGGGATATCTCACAATACATGTTAGTCACAGAAAACAGACTTGTGTTACTTCTAATCCACCGCTCTTTTCTCCGAAAAAGTTAATAAAAATATTCATTGAATTGTCTTTCTCAGTTATCATATTGATCATCATTGCGGAAATAATGAGAGTGAAACATGGTGACAGAATATGCGTGTTTTATTTGTGTGTAGGTGTTTATTTCATGTATTTGTGAATGTGCACGTGTAGCGGTATGCGTTTCAGAGAGAGAGAGAGAGAAGTTCTTTCTATATCATAACACGTGCGTGTGTTGTATTTTAAGCTCACGCACAAACAATACTTTATCCAGATATGGACGATAGAGGCCGTGATGGCTTAGTGGTAGAGCGTTCACTTCTGGTGCATGAGGTCCCGGGTTCAAACCCTGCTCTTGCTAAGTGAACTATTTGGTGGACAAACACCGTTGCGTGGGTTGGCTCGGGGTTCTCCCGTTTCCTCCCACCATTTTCTTCATTTCACCATTTTCATTCATTTCTCATTATCACTGTCTCCTTTAGCCTAACCGGCATAATCGTTGGATGTAAAACTCAAAAATTTCATTTCATTTCAGATATGGACGAATGACGCACCCGATCAACAAAAGCAAAATCGGGGAATCCCCGTTTCTCTTTTGTGCTAATCATTTGATGCCTCACTGCAACAGGAAATCGATGCATATCTTTCAGTGCCATCTACAGACAGTGGTGCTATTCAGCCGATTCGCACCGATTCGCTAGAACCGGTTGTTAATATATTTCGAGTTTGCTAAACCGTTTGTTATACCCAGGCATAAGACTAAATTTTATTCAGTTATACCCAAGAACGAGCAAGTTTCAGTTTGTTTAGCTTTGTTCTTAGAAATTCTTACAGCTACAGGGTTAGATATATGATCTCTCAGAATAAGGTATAAGCGATTTTTTCTTAATTTCAAATGGGCTGGTTAGATATCAAGAATGAAAACTGGGATCACATGAGTGCAATGGTGAGGGTTATTTACATTTGAAACGCATACATACCATTATCAATAATTGTTGGTCCATTGCTGGGTTAAGGTGTTTCCAATACTTCTTGACAAACATCTATTTTGGATAATTCGTTTCCAAGATATTCGCAGTGCTACCTAATTTCGTCACAACACCTTATATTGGGTTGTTGTGTAGGTCTCTACTTGTCACGTGTGGCATCCAGTGAAAAATTTGCCTTTGTCTATCTTGTATGATTTGCTTCCTAAGAGAGAGGGAGAGAGACAGGGGTTGTAAATAAGGGCCCCGCAGACCCCACATTACGGGGGCCTAGGCCATCACGGGGCCCCCAAATTGTGATGTAGGACGTAGAAAAGGAGCCCCATTCCACGTTGTCTGCGGGGTGGCCCCCAATCCCTTAGTTACGCCAGTGGAGAGAGTTATCTTTCTATGTATGCATCTACTATCTCTCATATATATATATATATATATATATATATATATATATATATATATATATATATATATATATATATATATATATAACCAGTCACCAAAAATTAGAATAGCACCACTGCCTACAGATATGGAAGAAAACCTCCTTCACTGGAGGAAATCTCATGACAGTGAATTTCCAAAATTAGCTCTCCTGGCTCGTATTTGTGTAGATACCAGCGTTCTATCGGAAAGAGTATTTAGTGGATGCAATATCGTAACTGATGCTCATACTTCACTTTCAGTTAGTGCAGAACATGCGAAACAACTGATTTTCTTTCCATGAACAAAAGAGCTCGTTCCTAAATAGCAGTGTCATGAACTTCAATGCATCATACATTTCTAGTTGAATACTCAGTGCTGATAGGCATATTTCTAAACAAGACAGTTATTGTTCATTTTTCTCTGTATGTGTGATCTGTGTTTGTGTTCTTCTAAGTTAATCCGTTGGCTTTACAAATTTAACACTTGGACTCTATTTTAATATCCAATTAAAAGAAAGCACGCGATCAATCGAGATCTCTTTCATGTTATTATTAAATTGATAATCTTTTTGTATTAAAGAGCTTTACGCAAAGACGTGACATCTCCCACATGAACTTAAGCGGTTTCTTGTTATTGGTTTTGTGCAAACTCATATCTAAAAGTGTTCATGTTTTTATTAAATTTAGGCTAAACCTTACGTCTTATACCATTATTAAGTTCTGCTTATGAAATCAATTTAGAAAGGTTCTAAGTCATTCCTAATAACTGTGCACCTAATAGTGCATATTCTAATACTTAAGCAAATCCAAAGAAATAGGGAAGTGTTAATACTACCTAAACAGAATATGTAGGTCTGTGTAGTGAAATGACAGAATGGAGGCTTTTGTTTGTTTTAGTGGGCTGAGTTATGTGGCTCAACTTACATCTAGTAACTACATACAAATAAACGGAAAATTACTACTTTGCACAAAAAACTAGTAAATTTTTGTTTCCCTTTCTGTTTAGATTTAAGCAAATTTTAGCACAGACATTTTATTTTTCACTCGCAATGGCAATACAGCACAAACATTAATTGTAGTGAGGATATCAAGTTGACTCGGTTAAGGAATGCAGCCATGTTAATGATGAGAAATATTTTGGAGGGCATAGTTCACCGGCTCTGCACTGGTTTTGGCTTTATCTTCGAAAGAAACAGCATTTCTGCCTAATACAATTTTTGCACAAAGTTTGGTTTGATTCGGTGAAGAAGTGTAGCCGATAACATAAGTTAAATACACAATATTTAGGTGGATTAAATAGACGTAGAAACATCCCTACCCCACTGCCGCCGATTTGGACTATCTTCAAAAGGAACCAAATTTTTAACCCATACTAATCCTCTGTAAATTTGGCTTCATTCTGTTAAGAAATTAAATATTAACATGGAATGTTGGGAAACATAGTCCCCAAGCCCTAAATTAATTTGACTCATGAAACGGGGCGTTTTTCTGTCTCATACGAGTATCGTGCAGTTTGGTTTCATTCGGTTAAGGAATGCAAATGCAGCTACTATCGCGAGCCAAAAAGCGTTATATATATATATATATATATATATATATATATATATATATATAGCAAAACCCGCCGCAATTTTTTCGAGGAAGTGTGAAACACCAATATCGAATATCGATATTGACGATATCGGATATCGATATCGAATATCGACGATATCGGATATCGATATCGACAATATCGGATATCGATATCGACAATATCGGATATCGATATCGAATATCGACGATATCGATATATCGACATCGATATTTTTGCGATATCGATTATCGATATAACATGATATCGATATCGACGATATCGATATATCGACATA
The DNA here is from genome assembly GCF_964235325.1 of Thermobia domestica. Lineage (NCBI taxonomy): Eukaryota > Metazoa > Arthropoda > Insecta > Zygentoma > Lepismatidae > Thermobia > Thermobia domestica. The sequence goes on along the minus strand of NC_137459.1, from coordinate 287,299,127 downwards.
TCGCACAGCCCTAGCCCTCACTGCTCCCTCCCGAGCCACCACTGGAAGATCCGCGTGCAGTTGTTATTTCTGCAAGATGCTTCTTCAATTACGAGTGAATCTTTATCATCTGGCACTGATACCTTTCTTAATCCCCCTCTACTAGCAAGTGTTGTTTCTGTGGAACCAGATCCTGCCTCCCAGCAAAAAAGAAGAAGAGTGTCAAGGTCAGTTACGAAGAAAAAGGAACTGACTGCTTCTCTGTCTGCCTCTCAAGGAACGAAACAGCCAATATCACGTGCTACCCGCTCAAACGAGAGGGCAATTTCTGATTCCGAGTTGTAGTGAGTGCAAAAGTGTGTTTATTTCAACTTCCGACAACGAAGTTTTGTGTGCGACTCGTGGTCTCCTGTTATGGCTTGTCTTGATATTGTGTTTATTTTACTAGTTTGTTCTCTATTAACGGGCAAGTTTTTTGTTATATATTTGATTTCTTTCTACAACAGTGTACTTCCGGGTTCTTTACGTAAGTACTATTTTGTATATTTTTTTCTTTTTCAATGTGAGTATGCCAATGATAAACTCTTTCACCCTTCTTACGTTAAATATTAATCGGATTAGTTCAGCGCAAAATATAGCACTACTCAAGCAATTTATTGAGGGGCGTCGCCCGGATGTATGTTGTTTAACAGAACTGACTTTTCATTCATTTGACTTTCTTACTGATTATCATGCTATTATTAATTGTGAATCTTCTACTGGTGTTGCTATTTTAGTGAGGAAAGGCTTAACCTATGATAGAATAATGTTGTCCCCTGATGGAAGGGCAATTCGCTGTTATATTCAAGATATGTGCTTCCTCTGTATCTATGCTTTTTCTGGATATCTCAAGATACGAGAAAGGGAAGAGTTTTTTGCCACAACTATTCCATCTTTAATTCCTCCAGGCGTTCAACACTGTATTGTGGTGGGGGATTTTAATGCGGTGATTGATCCTCGTGACTCTCTCACCCTTTCCCCTCCGTGTCACGCCTTAGTTGAGCTGGTGCGCGCTCTCAAGTTACATGATGCGCTGATCACCTCTAATTCTAAGCACGCCATGACATTTACCTGTTCTACAACCCGCAGTCGCTTAGACAGGGCCTATGTAACGGACCCTTTATGTAAAGCAGTGTTACATGTTTTAACTATTCCTGTCCCGCTGTCTACTCATGCAGCGGTAGAAGTAGCTTTTAAGTTACCGTTTTCTCTTCCTGCCGCACGTGTCCCTTCCTATTGGAAGATCAACAATGATGTGATGTCACAAGAGGAAGTGGTAGACGCTTTTACTTCGCGTTTTGAGTACTGGTGTAAAATGCAACGATATTATCCAACGGTAGGAGCATGGTGGAGTCAATATTGCAAACCCAAAATACGTAGTTTTTTTCAATGGCGTGGTAAACTTGTACGTCAACAGGATCGTCAGTTATACGATTTTTTCTACCGTGCGCTCTGTGACCTTTGGGCGGCACCACCGTCCCTTGTCAATCAGGCCAGTATCAATGATCTTAAACGCTGGATGCGACAGATAGATTCTCATGCCTCGCTTCAGGCATATTTTTCAGAGGACTTATATCATTGTTTTCCGGAGGAAACATCTTCCTTGTATCATGTCGATCTTTTGCTGCGTCAACGGCGTGCCACATTCATCGAGTTCCTTGTTATGGCGGATGGCAATATCACGACTGATTCGCTCAACATGGTACAAGAATTTACTCTGTACTACACCGAGTTTGCGAGCGCGAAGACAATGGATTACACTTCCGCCCCTGAATTTTTATCAGCAATCCCTCACACGCTGTCAGAGAGTGACGGCCATGACTTGATGCGTCCTATCACAGAGGAAGAGATCTTTTCTGTTCTCCGGCGTGCCAAAGGCCGCAGTTCCCCAGGGGTCGACGGTTTGAATTTTTCCTTTTATAAGCGTTATTGGCCTTTTCTCCGCGTGACTCTTGTTTCACTTTTTAATTCGTGGCTCTCGGGTGCCCCTTTTGCGCACAATACAGCTATAGTGGTGCTTCTCCCGAAATCACCTACTGCACGTGAGGTTTCCGATTACCGGCCCATTTCCTTATTACCAGTTGACCTGAAATTATTTACGAAGGTTCTAGCAGCTAGAGTTCGTCCTATTATTCAACGACTAATTAGTCCGTTCCAGGCGGCGCTACACCAGACTCATAACATTCAATACACTCTTCGTTCTCTCCGGGATCTTTTTGCATATTTTTATTTTCGTCAGGTTCCTGCAGGAGCCCTCGCAATTGATTTGGCCAAAGCATACGATAGCGTAGATCTTCACTTTCTCCGCCTAACGCTTGACGCCTGGGGCTTTCCTCCAGCTTTCTGCCAGGTAATAGTGAATCTGTATGCTACGGCGAATTTCCGTCTTCAAATTAATGGCCATTTATCTCCACCCATTTCGTTACAGCGTGGTTTGCGTCAAGGGTGTTGTTTTAGCACTATATTGTTTGCCTTAGTTTTAGACCCGCTTCTTTACCGTTTGGCCGCCTTATCCCCCTCGGGACCTTCACTTTTTCACAGCCAAAATATTTTCGGTTACGCTGATGATTTAACCATTACTGGAGTGGATTCTGCATCTTTGCAGGGAGTCTTTCCTGTTCTGCAGCGCTATTCTCGTTGCGCAGGTCTTCACTACAATGACCGGAAAACTCATGTGTTACAATTTAATGACTTTCAGTTATCTGCGAACACTCTGGGTTCCCAAAATTTACCGCATGTCTCTTCCTTAACTATATTAGGCATACCTTTCACGTCCCAACCCACTCCCCACTATGATGAGATTTGGGCACCTCTTTTAACACAAGTCCGCAGTTTGTTTTATTCCCAGCGGTTTCGTCGACTTCATTTACTCCACCGTATCCACTTTATTAATATTTATGTTGCACCCAAGCTGTGGTATCGAGCGCGCGTTTTTCCCTTACCGGAGATATATGCCAAACGTTTTGAATCTCTGTTCCTTTGGCATATCTGGCGTGGATTTTTTCCCGTCTTCCGCGTACCGCACTTTATCTGCCACGTTCTATGGGTGGGTTAGGCTTGGTCAACATTCGCTTAAAATGCCAAACTTTATTCATGTCAGACTCCTACTCCGCGCTCTCTTCACCTGGTTCTTTCACTAATCACTGGTTTAGCTGTTTCTGGCCGGATTATGAACATCCAATGAATCCACCTCTCATTCATTTCCCAGCCCAGTGTCCGGCGTATGTCCGGACTTTCATCCGTTACTGGACGTATTCCGGGGTGATCCTCAACCCGAGGACACACAATGCACGCTCGTTATATTGTGCTCTTGCCATGTTAACATATCCTCAAACGAAACTGCGCGTCGTTCAGCTTTTTCCATATGTCGGTTGGCAGCAAGTGTGGGCCAATCTCTCGAACCCTGTACTACCTTCGTACATGCAAGTCCTTTGGTTTCAGGTTGTACACCAGCTTACCCCTACACGCGAGCGTTTGTTCGCGATTCAACGCGTTCCTGATGCGTTGTGTGCTACATGCAACCAAGAGGACACTCAGGCTCATCGCTATACCCAATGTGCTGGAGCCCCTCCTGTCTGGCACGCTTTTCAGGAAATAGTGGGACGTATCACTCGTCGTCCGCCCTCTCAGTTTACGGTGGAGCATATGTATTTCCCTGATTTTCGTTTTTCCCCCCCCCCCCCCGCTAAACATCGGGCCGTGCTCTTTCTTGCAGCCAGTACTCTTGCTTATTTCCAGCACTATGTAACCTTTCTGGATGCGTGCACTTATTTTGATTTTTTGAGACGAACACGTCGCAAGCTTTATTCTTCAGATCGCGATCGGCACTATTTTAGCCGATTTTTGGAAGTTGTTCTGCAATGAACTTTTCGCTGTCTCCTTTTTTTTAATTTATTGTTATTATTATTATTGTTATTATTATTATTATTATGTATTTTCCTTTAATTATTGATTTTATTTCTGTATCTTATGTCTTTAAGCTGAGTACTCACTTTCAAGTTGTTTAAATACTTTTCTGTTGTATCACGAATAGTTGAGTGAATGTTCTGTATTTGAAGTTAGTACCAATAAAACTAGTTAGCTCAATCGGTAGTGTGCAGGCTCATGCATTCAAGGGTTACGAGTTCGAATCTAGCCCAAGTCAAAAGATTTTTTTCTGATATAATTCTTGAAATGGAAATGTTTCTCTCTTCACCTTTATCTCGTAATTCTGAATAGAGATGTTTGGATGTGAAAGAAAAAGTATACTAGGATATAAGAGAAGAAAGATAAATTACATGATACTTTTTGCAATTTTTAACTATATTTTCACCTATCTAGGACGTTTCTAAAAAAATGTTCACACTTCTAGACCTCCTTTTTGGTCTCTTACGTGTCCTTTAACTAATTTCCACAATTACTTATTGAGTCACATATACATATATTACAGATGTCTTATCTCTTTCTCTTTTCTCTACATCATGTCTGGAGATGAATGATTTGACATTAGGTTACAGACACGATTTTACAAAATAATACGATCAGCGATATCAGTGATACATATTGTGGTGTTTAACTTAACATATAAAACAATAAATAGAAAAACTGAGAATACGAATCTTTTCGTGCACTGATGCTTCAAATCTGTGTCTTTACTCCCTATACCTATGTTAATTCCCTAGTCAAAATAAAAACTCTTCAAAATTAATCAAAAATTCTTATACAACCATCCCTTCCTTGGAGTACTGCGCGGTCACATACCCGTCACTGCGATGTAAAGGCACTTATGGCGACGAGGATACGTCTCACTTAGACAGGAAAATGGCTGAACAGTTTTAAATGAATTTACCTAGGTATAACATTGTTCCTGAGCCCGGTTTCATCATGGAATTTAAATTAAAATAAGAATCCTAACTAGGAGAGGTTTAAAATTTATGTCTAAAGTAGAGTATTCCAGGATCCCCTCAGTCTAGGGGAATGAAACTTGACACAAAATCTCGTCTTTAAAAGTGAGTGACCACGTGCTCCATCTTCTCGAAAATTTCACTTAGAGAGGGAGGAAGAATTTCTAAAATATATCAATATGACATTTTGTATTCATAAAATGCCCAAAGTGAGGAAACGTTTCAATCATTTAAATTGATTTTTTAACTTAGTACTTAGGTCGATCTGGGTTTCTATCATATTTCACTTTGATTGGAATGCGCATCCTAAAAGAATGAAAGGGTTTATTTTTTTCACAAAGAATAATTACATAAATTATTTTCCCGTGCAAATAACAGGCGTTTCACTATACTATAATATAAAAGAGTAGAAGTGGGTGACTCAAGCCCAGACTATCATTTATATTAACGTAAAATTTGTCACGTAGGTAAAGAATAAGGAAGAATTTTTGAAAATGCCTATTCTAAGAGGGGTTCAAAATTTCCCAAAACATCCAATTTTCCTTTTAAACATTTGTAACTTTTCATTATGATACAATTCGGACTTTTAACATAGGCTTTTTGTGATAGAAATTTAGCAGTAAAATAGGACTCATTCAATTTTTCTTTCCGTCTTATTTCTATATTTTCTTTTCCCTTCTTTTTTTTTGGTTCAGTTTCCATTAGTAGTCTGGAATGGAAGGTATGACCTACGCCACCTACTAGGTTTATTATAGGGGCCGCGGTGGCTCAGTGGTAGAGCGTTCACCTCTAGTGCTTGGGGTCCCGGGTTCGATCCCAGCCCCCGCCAAGTGGGCTTTGTGGTGGACAAACACCGTGTGCGTGGGTTTTCTCGGGGTTCTCCCGTTTCCTCCCACTTTCTTCATTCCACCATTTCATTTATTACTCATCATCACCGTCTCCTTTAGCCTAACCGGCATAACCGTGGGACGTAAAACTCACAGATTTCACAGATAGGTTTATTATAATGTACAAAGGGTGTTCAAAAAGTTTTGCACAGTGGTCTCTAATTTTTTATTTGTTGCAGGAGGAGAATGAATTTTTTTGCGAAACATAGTTGCAGCATTTAGCTATAAGTTGGTATATAAAAGTATTTTCTTTTATTTACAGGTGAGCCATAATGGACCGTGAAGTAGATGTCAGGTTGCGACAACGGTCGGTGATGGAGTTCCTCTTCAAGACCGGCAATGACTCTGCCACATCGATTCACAGGAAGTTCCTCCCTGTTTATGGGGAGGACACATTGGATCACAGCAGCATCCAGCGGTGGTTGCAGAGGTTTAAAGAAGGTGATTTCTCTCTGCTGGACAATCCACGATGCGGTAGACCATCGACGGTAGTGAGTGATGTGAATAAGGAGACCATTAATCAAATCATCCAAAATGACAGATGTATGACGACACGACAGCTTGCTGAAATGACTGGTTTGTCATTGGGTAGTGTGGTATCAGTGGTACAGTCACTAGGGTACAGAAAAATCTGTGCACATTGGGTGCCTAGATTATTGACAAGAGAAATGAAAAGGATGATGAATGATGTGTTCTAGCCAGTGTTGTCAGATGGCGGGAAATTTCCCGCAAAACCGGAAATTCTTAGCATTGCTAAGAATGCGGGAAATTCTGGTTGAAAATGGGAAATTCTGTCAACTTTTCTTCCTTTACATATCGTCTCTTTTTCACTCCTTATTTTCATCTCTTTGTACATGAAATAATACATGGATTGGAAGCTTCTTTTAAGGTCAAAATAACCAGAGCAGCAAGACAGGTTTATAAACCGAACCAAATGGAACTGATTGTTAATCGCACTAATATGTATATTTCTCCCTATACCTAATAGACTACAGATAGAAAATATAAGGATAGCCCTATAATAGATTTGTCTTCCCATAGGAAAATATGTACTTCTGACTGATTGTTCGTAGTTATTTGATTTTAATTTCAAGTTATTAATATAATGATTAATTAATTAATCATTAATGAGTAATTAATTAATTGATTATTGATATTCCTTCTTGGCGGGAAATTTTACAACCGATTGGGAAATTTCAGGGCTTTGAGCGGGAAGTCTGTTATTCTGAATCTGACAACACTGGTGCGAGGGTCTCATGACGACCTTTACTGAAGAGTGGAAACAGTGTTTTGACGGTGTCATTACCCAGGATGAAACATGGTTGTTTTTGTCCGAACCTGAGAGCAAAACATGTCTGAAAGCCCACCTGCGCGGTAAAACATTTGATAGTGAGAAAGACCTTATTTCCTGTGTCAAGCGATAATGTAAAAGTCAATCCCCAGAATTTTACCAAAGTGCATTTACATTATGGAAAGAACGTTGGACCAGATGCGTCACAGTTAGTGGAGGCTACATTGAGTAGGCTCAGTGTATATCTAAATGTATCGGTATCGATTACCTTGAAAGCCCGGTAGCCACAATTAGCCCGAGGATAGAAGACTTATATATTAAAAAATGACAATCTCAGCAAAATGCAGACGTCTTTTAGTTTGAGAAAAAAAAGGAATTAAATCTTTCATTTCTGGTTCTATTATTCTTGTAGTTCTATTATTCTTGTCAAAATTACGGACAGAAAAAGGGAAAATGCATCATGATTATTATGTAGAACATTCCACTTTATTATCGCAAAAATTTCATCCTCCGATTTGCTTAGTTGTGAAAAATTTTAGAGTATATTGCTATACTATGTAATGTATGTGTACAGTCGCTCATTTCTGATGACAATCAGAAAGAGAAATAGAAGGTAAATAGTAGGCGCCTTATGCAGTCATTTTGACGTCTGATTAACATCTTACTGCAAGTTTGACCAACGGATGGTTATCAAAATTGTATTCAGAGACTTTGATTAGGACGTAGTATTGGACGAAGTTAATCACATGTGACTAATTAATCTAGAACAGAGACTAATCTTTTACCCACGGTTTAGCGTGCGACACATTTCGTATTTCGTAATTCATGTAAATTCATTTTTACAGACTACGCATGCGCTCATCTACTTTTCCGTAGTTGCCACATTTATTTTACTCACCGATTCATTGGGGTTCTATAAGTTAATCATACCCAAATCATCATGTTAATTGTACTCAAGTAGACTCTGGATACCAAAAAGTGCACCTTCCTTAGTAAAGATTTTGTATCCTTACTAACTAGTTTGTGACTAACTTTTGATTAACGATTTCTCTCTGAATACCGCCCTAGTAGTTTTCTATTAAGGGGGAAGTATAACTACTTTCATTTTAACATTTTTTTTTTTTTTTTTTTGGCTTGAAATATGTATTCAGGTTCACCTCCTTCCCTCTCAACCTTGGATACGGAATGCAAGAACATATTTAGATTTTGGTTATTCATTCCAGTATATTTTAAACATAATATCTCGGATCTATGCCTGTGCGATATATCGATATATCGATATTGTCGATATCGAATTTGACACATATCAACATTCGATATCGCAAATATATCAACATCGATACATTCATATCCTAAATTTTCGATATCGATCTTGGGGGATGAGTCATAGGGGGCCCCTAAGACTTGCAATGGATGAAGAAACAAAACTTAATTTTTACAATAATGTCTTCCAATGACAAATTCTGTATTACCACAAATAGCAATGTAAATAAATCTACTTGCAAATTTGGAATATTATATACTGTAATCTCTTAGGCGCCAAAACTTTTCCCTTCCCGAAAAAAGATATAAAAACGTACCTGTCAAAAAGAAGTGCTTCGAACTTTGACCTAGAATTCATCATAAGAGAGTTTTTTTTCCTCTCTCTCGGAGATTTCCATCCCATTTGGACTTTGAGACCGCTCATTGACAAAAACTGTACACATGACAGCTATATGCAGAGCAGACATGCTCTTAAGCAGAATCAGAGATTTGGAAACGAAACAAGTTTTCAATTATAATAATAATAATAATAATAATTATTATTATTATTATTATTATTATTATTATTATTATTATTATTATTATTATTATTATTATTATTATTATTATAACAATTGGGTTTACAAGTAGTGTCCCGTCTCTTTATCTTGCATGACACGCCCGGAAGACTACTATGCTAATGGTGTCCCTTAGTCTGTGTTTGTCTCTCTTTAAGTTTCCTGTGGTTGTTTGTTGTTGTCCTGTTAGGCGTTTCTATTTAATTTTTACATAATGTAACCTATTTTCTTTTTTAGTTTTTTTTTTTAAAAAAGCAAAAATGCTGCTTTCCTCTTATATCTATCTCTTACCATTCATCTTGTTTCAACTCCTCAAAAGGTCCAATATATTTCAGACAAAAATTTTCTTTGAGGCCTTTTTTCTCGAGAACTACGTATAGTGTAGCCTAACCAAAACTAAAAATTTACTCAGTATGACCTTATTTCGTAAAAAAAAAAAGAAAAAAGAAAAGAAAAAAAAGAAAACTCGATTTACGGACTGTTTAAAAATTTTGTGGCCCCTGATCCAAAAAAAATTCAATATGTTTCAAACAATCAAACATTTTCTTGTACACCCCATATTTTGAGAACTACATAGAGTGTAGCCAAACCAAAACTAAAAATTTTCTGAGTATGATGTGCTTATTCCGTAAAAAATACGGACACTTAATTTAAGGACTGTTCAAAAATTTTGTGGCCCCTGATCCACAAAATTCAATATATTTCATACAACCAAACAATTTCTTGTACGCTCCATATTTTGAGAACTACGTATAGCGTACCCAAACCAAAACTAACAATTTATTCAGTATGATGTGCTTATTCCGTAAAAAATACGGAAATTTGAATTAGGGACCGTTCAAACATTTTGTGACTCCTGATTCACAACATTAAATATATAACACACAATCAAAAATTTTCTTTTACACTCCATATTTTGATAACTACGTATAGTGTAGCCAAACCAAAACTAACAATTTACTCGCTGTCAGTATGATGTGCTTATTCTGTAAGAAAACACGGAAACTTGAATTAGGGACCGTTCAAAAATTTTGTGGCTCCTGATTCACAAAATAAAATATATAACACATAAATACAACACACAATCAAACATTTTCTTGTACGGCCCATATTTTGAGAACTACATATAGTGTAGCCAAACCAAAACTATCACTTAACTCAGTATGATGTGCTTATTCCGTAAAAAAAAAAAAAAAAAAAAAAAAAAGAGTATGAAAGTTCGGCTCAGATTGTGGCCGCTGATCCAAAAACTAATTATTGACGAGGATCGCAATCTTTTGCATCTTGATGCATTTTTGGATCATTCCTAAAATTCTTGGCCAAGATCGCAATCTTTTGATCTATCTTTTGAATCATTTCTAAAATTCTTGTGTAACTTTTTGTGTCATCCATTTCCCTCACAATAATAAAACCGTCATTCTTGACAATTTAGTTTATTCTCTTATTTTCAGTTTGCCACACTGATATATTTGTTACAAAATTGAGGTTTGGTCCAACGCTTTTCGAATTCTCAACCAACCCAACGACTGAGGTTTTGGATTACCTACTGTTGCAGGAAAAGAAGAATTGCAGGTGGTAATGCACTTTTGCAGTCGTGTATACACTCGCCTAAAGGACATACTATTCAACGTACCTCAACCAAATTTTAAACTTAATGATTTTGTGTGTTTCACATTTTCTTCCCACCCCTAAAAACAAGAGTAGGGTACTAAAGGGTGAATATAAAAAAAATGCAATTTTCTCAAAAGCTGCTCCAACGATTTTGTCCATATTTCATAAATGAATACTTTATTTAAAACCTGATAATATGGTATAAATCGTTTGCCTTGAAAAAAATCTGTGAGGGCTTGTTTATTCTGGGTGTGAGTTTTTTCGGACGATTTCTCAAAAATGACTCTGGCCCTTTCGTTCATATTTCATAAATAAATATGTCATTAATATCCTGATAATACGTCATAATTCTGTTGTTTTCAAAAAATCTACAAATGGTAGTTTATTCTTTTGGGTAGAGTTCTTTTGGATGATTTTCTGAAAAAAAGACTCAGGAGATTTTCTTAGTATTTCACTAAAAACCTGAAAATATAGCATGACTTGTTTGCTACGAAAAAACTCACAAATGATTGTTTACACACGGACTTTTTTTCGATGGTTTTCTCAAAAAGTCAAGCGATTTGGTTCACATTTCATAAATAAATGTTTCATTATAATTCTTATAATGTGCGTAAATTACTTCTTACGGGAAAATTCACAAAGAAGTAGTTTACTTTTGGGAGTAAGTTTCTTTTCAGACTATTTTCTTACAAACGACTCACACGATTTTGTTGCTATTTTTTAAACACATATTTCATTAATAAACCTAACATATGGCGTAAGTCTTACCTTATGAAAAAATCTAGAAGAAGAACGTATACTTTTGAGAGTTGGTTTTCTTTGGTCAAAGTTTTCCTAAAATGTCATGATTTTATTCGTATTTCACAATTGCATTCCATTAATGTTCCATTAACAACTGCATCACATGATTTGGTTTAAGAAATTGAAGTGAGAAAGTTTAAAGCGATGGTCCATACCTTTAATTAATTTGTATGAAAGCAAACTCTTTACTACATGAAACATTGCGCCTAATTACAATGTTGTTTAGTCTTATTACTGAATGAGTATCGGAGGCACTTGCTAGACTTTTCCAACTTATATTGACAAAAGATAAAATTCACTGCTTCTCGATTCTGTATTAAGAGCTTTATTTAGCATCTCTGCCCATAATTGTCAAAACAATAAGTAAATTTAACAAACAATAATTCAATTTAAATCGCTCACTCTTGTACTTACCGCATAGCAGAATCTACCATCCTGGATGCAAGGAAAAGAAGAAAATGATGATATCACAAACGTATGAGTAATGCACGCATCATCATCATTATTATTATTATTTAATAATTTAGGTTCTTTGTGATCACCAACAACTATTAATGTATCTCCAACATAAACACAAAAATACGACAGTGTTTTCTCAGAAGATAATGTTAATCCAAAAGAAAGGTTACCACTGTGACATTTGTACAGAAGTGACAAAAATGATTGTAATGTCACTTCGGAGCGTGAGGTTTGCCACCTAACTGTACTTTGAGGTTGGATGCGGTCACATGTTATAGAAGCGGAACTAATAACAGCCAACTACTTAACTACTTACACTTTCCATGTTATTCTTCTCACTTCAACTCCCATTAATGTATGTAGCCTTTAATCATAAATAAACATTTTATTACATGCTTGCCACCACGCCATTTGGATGCTTCATTTGTGATCGTTATTAGCGAAGATGTGAGATATTGACAACAACATTTAAAAGTAAGATCATATTAAAGTTCAATAACACCTCATGTAAGAAACGTTTCAGTGATCTTTTTGTACTTTCCTTTAGTGAAATGCAACAACAATATGCATTCAAAATAACATACATTGCTAGATTACAGGGTTATACAATTAAAATATTTTCTTCTTAATTGGTAATCATTAAAATTGACATACCATTAATTATTAAATACTAGCATGAATTGAACACTTCGCTGGGTTAAATTAAGAAAAAATAGTAATATGTTCCGTTAGTCAGTCACGTTTTACTATTACTAAAGCGCTCTTTGATATTGGTCATTTTCGGTGATTTTTATATATCCCTCTCCCCTCCCCATGTTGCGGGGATGAATTTGGACTTAAACGGCATCAAAAGTGTCACTGTTCATATCATCGACCCCAAAACTATAGATTCGATACTAATATCGGTCATTTTCGATCATTTGAAATGTTTCTCTCCCTCCCCTAATTTACATCGTCAGAGTGGTATGACAAAAACCATCTCAGATTCGAACTTCATCTAGGTTGAAAATTTGATCGGTCCGGTGGTTTAAGAGTTATTAAGTTTTATTTATTTTTATATATATTTCCCTCTATCATCCTCGTCCCCGAACATCTATCGTGAAAGTGAAATGATTTTAAAAAATCTCAGGTAGGAACCTCATATATGTTAAAAATTTAATCGAGATTAATCTTTTGGTTCCAGAGTTATTAAGTTTTATGTTTAACTCCCCGACCCCTAAGTTTTATCGCCAAAGTGAATAGATAAATAAGATCCCAGGATCGAACCTCATCTATGTTGAAAATTTGATGGTGATCGGTCGGATGGTTCAAGAGTGATAAAGACACAAACACAGTCACTTTCATTTTTATTTTTTACATATATCTCCTCCTCCAGCTCCCCTACGTCGCACCGTCAAAGTTCATCATCATAGGTATTCTGCCCTTACTGGCAGGTCACTTGCAGCAGCTGAGAAGCTTCCATGCTCCACGGTCCTCCGCTAACCTCTTCGTCTTCACGTATGATCTTTCTGTTTTTATATCATCCATTAATTGTAGTCTCCTTCGCCCTCTGCCTCACTTTCCCGCCGCCATACCCTCTGTGACGTCCCTCATGATACAATTTCTTCTTAGGCAATGTCCCAACCAGTTTCTCTTCCCCTTCTTTACAATATCTAAAAGTGTTATTTTATCCCCCACCATTTCTAACACCCACTCATTCGTTTTCCGCTCGACCGAACTAATTCTTTCCATCCTTCTCCACACCCACATTTCGATTGCTTCCAGTCGTGTTTCATCACTTTTACGTAATGTCTGTCAAAGTTAAATTATAAAGAATTATCCCAGCCCCGAATATTATCTATGTTGAAAATTTGATAGAGATCGGTTGGGTGCTTCAAGAGTTAAATTCTATTTCTTTTATATATTAACTTCCTCTCCTCCTCCCCCTCCCCTAGGTTCTACCATCAAAGTGAAAATGTGAAAAAAAAAACTTTCAGAGTGGAACCTCATCTATGTTGAAAATTTAATCGAGATGGGTAGGGTAGTTCAAAAGTTATTAAGTTTTAATTGGTTTTATATATATATATCCCCTCTCCTCCACCTTCCCTAAGTTTTACCGTAAAAGGGATATTATAAAAATCACCCAAGATCCGAACCTCATCTATGTTGATAATTTGATTAAGATCGGTTCGGCGGTTTAAGTGTGATGAAGTCACAAAGACAGTCACTTTTATTTATTTATTTATTTTACATATATGCCCCTTCCCCTCCCCTACTTTGTACCGTTAACGTAAAACGATGAAAACACGCCAGGTCCGAACCTTATATATGTTGAAAGTTTGATTGAGATCGGTCGGGTGGTTCAAGAGTTATTAAGTTTTATTCATTCTTATATATTTTCCCTCTTCCCTTCCCCTAATTCTAACTTCTACCATCAAAATGAAATAATAAAAAAACTTCCCAGGTTTAAACTTCATCTATGTTGAAAATTTGATTGAAATCGATAGGGTGGTTCAAGAGTTATTAAATTATATATATATATATATATATATATATATATATATATATATATATATATATATATATATATATATATATATATCCCTCCTCCTCTTACCTAAAAACCGTCAGAGTGTATAGCTAAAAGCACTCCTAAGCCAGAATTGCATCTACGTCAAAAATTTGATTGAGATTGGTCGTTCGGTTCAAGAGATTAAGAGTCACTTTCAATTTTATAATATGCGAGTAGATTGTCTAATACTTCGACAAGAAAACGCTGCTTTCTTTTGAAAGATTTTTAGATTCGATAACGCACTTAGCTTATTAAGTCATTAAAATTTTATAGAATTGTCATCTAAATAATTAATATAAGCAAAGTCGCCGATCCTAGGGGCCCGGGCCCCCCAATGCTCATGTGGGCTCCCATGTATTTTTATGAATATGTATTTTTTTATTGTTGTATGTATTTTGAGTCTATGGCTTGAGTCTACGGCTCGGATCAATTGAGTCTATGGCTTGAGCTGGTTCGGTTGGGACAAGCCATCAACTCGGCTGAATAGAGCCGATGGTTCGAACCGGCTCGGTTGGGATGAACCACTGACTCGGGTCATGTGAGTCACCGGCTCGAGCCAGCTCCGTTGAAACGAGTCCATCATCTTTGTTCGACTCAGCTCAACTGAGCCCATGGCTTGAACTGGCTTCGTTGGGGTAAGCAATCACCTCGGTTCGGTTCAAAATAACCGCCGAAAATGGTTCCACGTCCAAATACAAAGCGCAGTGTTCAAATTGAGTGTTACAAGCCAATATCCCGCGAACTATGCATCAAATAAAAAAAAAGTGTTAAGAGACAATGTACAATACAGACGGCCTAAAATATGGGTGAAACACGAGGTTCCCCCCGCCTCCCATTTTGGAGGAAAGGGTGAACGTTGAATTGTCAAATGGCAACATAGGGCAAGCGATACCTTCTTTGATAGATCGTGAAATACCAAACAGCTTAGTACAAAAGTTTCGGCGGCCATTTTGAAACAGGCTTTCTCGAAATCAAAACAAATTTTGTACTAAGCTGTTGGGTTTTTCACGAGCTATCCAACAAGGTATCACTCGAACTATATTCCCATTTGAAATTTTCAAGTTGGTCCCGGAGCCCAATGATGGGGGCCCTGAGGACACCGCGACAACATTATTCCATGTTGCCTATGGCCCTTTACTTTTTCATTTTTGTTTTATCCTTTTCTGCTCAGCCTTTTCTGATTTATAAGTACTGGAAATTTTATCTGATACAGGACCATTTTGGGGGCCATCTTGAAAACGGCGCCCCATATCAAATATTGTTTCCTACAAAAGTTGTTCAATTTTCCAAGCTCTTTCTAGCGAGGTATCACTCAAAATACGTTCCCATTTGAAACTTCCCTCCCCCCGTAAACACCCATTAGTGAAATAGCAGCTCCCTACGAGAGCGTTAACCCGTGCCAACTTGACGACAAAGTCATGAAATGACGTTTCCACATTATAATATATTTTAGAATTTCCAACCGTGATAAATGAGAAACTAAAAGAGACAGAAAAACGAAACTTTGCACGAAGCAACTAGAGAAAGGACGACATCTGCCCGTGCATTGATGAACATCACCGGATGGACAGTGTTGCCAACCCAAGAGAAAGTTATGTTTTGTAAACCGAATGACCTAAATTGCATATCATCATTGGAAGCAACAATAAAAGTAAAGACAAAATAGATGGTAAACGCAGACCGGTGTTGCAAACTTTTCGAGAAATTACGTGAAATGTGTGTTAAACGCAAACGCTGTTGGCGCACACAGGGAGTAAGGTACTAACGTTTTGTACACCTTAAATTAAATATTGACAAGAACTGTTTAAGCTGACTAATATTGACAAGAACTGTTTAATATTGACAAGTCTAAAGGGTCCGCTAAACAGTGTTACCATCAACAGAAGAGAAAAGTTGAGTTCGAAAAAGATACAATAACTCGGAAAATGTCACTAGTGCAGTATGCTTTAAATCCTATAATGTAAGGCGGTAGAGCATGAGAAGCATTACTGTGGTTATGTGAGATCGATATGTCATGTACTGACCGAGATATTCAGTATCTTGTTAAAGCTGAGGAGTAATGTTTTTAAAAGATTGCAAAGCTACATACTGCAAGGGCGTTTGCATTTAACACGTGTTTCACCTTATTTCCCAAGAAGTTTGCAACACTGATCTACGTTATCGTCTCTTTTGTCTTTATTTGCATTGTTGCTTCCAATGATGATATACAATTAAGGTCATTCGATTTACAAAAATATAACTTACTCTTGGGTTGGCAACACTGTTCATCCGGTGATTTTCGTCAATACAGAGCCAGACGTCCTCCTTTCTCTAGTTGCTTCTTGCAATGTTTCATTCCTTTGTCACTTTTGTTTTGGTTTCTTCGTTACCATTTTTGGACATTCTAAATTATAATATGAAAACGTCATTTCATGATTTTGTGAGGGGGGTCCCCCTCACAAATATGATACATATTTTCCCTTCATTTTGACGAGCTGAATTCAAATATGATATTAAAGTACTTTGTGGATACCATGTGCGGCACAGGTCTCTACCTAGTTTGAGGGATGCTGAATCACAAGTTGAAAGCGGACTGAAGGTCTTGAAATAGGAGTTTGGCAGAATCCGTTCTTACTGTATGGAATGTATGTTTTACAGAAATGAAACGGTCATCCGGAATTAGTAGCAACAACGATACTACAATGTTGTTGTGCAAACAAAATTGAAAAGTACCCCAGGCGAGGTAAACATCCGTTAAAACAACGAAAAGATTGCGTGCACAACGTTGAATACACTTACAGTTCATTTGACGCTTTTAAACCATGTGCGACAAACCCGTTTTTACTCCATTCGCGAAGTGCAAGCATTCTTGGACAGACGTTATTTCGAGTTATCGTTTTATATAGAGATTGCATATCTGTCATTAGGAAGCGAATGTCTTACGGCGCGGTATGAATTGCATTTTCGCTTTCGTTTTGGTTCAGTGTGTTAGTAAATTCGATACGTTTTGAACACGTGAAGCCTCATAATGAATCCTGTGAATATCATTTCACTTTTACAAACTGCATTTCCTGCTGAAAAATATGTTGCAACAATTATTACAGATAAGGAAAAAGAATTAGCATAACCTTTCATTGATATTTTAGAATATGGTATGAAAAATTCCATTTTTGCTGTCGAAAAGACAGCAGAACTGGACATCGATAAATGCTTAACAGTGTCCATAGCCGTAGACGATCCGGAATGCAAAGTTGTAGATGACATCCCCAAAGGCGATGCAGTACCAATGAAGTACAAGAAAAAAGTCGTCGATTTTTGGAAATCTAAGTCAAGTCTTTGAGGTAAAAGAAAATTTTCAAGTATACAAACTAAGTTTGAAAAAGTAAAACATGTGTCGCAACTTTACCGGTGGAAAGCTTAAATTGAGAATCAAGGAATACACAATGGCAAATGTTCATCTATTTCCAATTTTTTGTATGGAAAGTTCGTTGAAGACAAAAGAGATTTCATGCCTGCACATGACATGGATCTTCGGAAATGGGTGATTGAAAAAGCGAAAAAAATAATCTTAAAAACTTTAAGGGTTCCAAAAGTTGATGCTCCCGTTTTAAACAGGAACATAATATTGTGTCACGAGAAATAACAAAATTCGTGTCACGAGCAGACATTGACAATTCAAAACAAATAAAACTTCGGCCATATCCTTCCAGCTAGAAGTCAAGGATACGTTACCGGAATTCGATATAGACAATACTTACAATTCGATCAAAGTGGTTTTCCATGGAACTGCACTATAACCGTATGTTATCTATACAAGGTCAAAAAAAGTAGAAACTTCTGCACAATCCAAGAATGCCTTATCTTATCGCTATACAATAATACCCCTTAGGCCTGCCAGTGGAAAATTAGTTGGGCCTCGCGTTTCGTTTTTCATATTTCGCGTTTTGTCGCATTTTCTAAATAAAGTTTCGCATATTGCAGCTTTTGTGGAAAAAAATTCCCTGACATTTTTACAATTGTTCCTTTTATTCATAGATCACTATAAAAATAAACCATTAATTACCTAAAAACAAAATACACTGAATATTTCTCTTTACAATGTCAATTTCATTTATAGAAAATCATATATTTTTTTTTTCAAATCAAACTGAGGAATATCAGTAACTAAACTTATTATGGGTAGGAAAGTTTTGCTGTCTTCTGAAAACACATGGGCAGGGTGCGTATTACCGGGGGGTGAGGGGGGTTTTCCCCCTCAATCACATATTGTCCCCCCACCCAAAGAAACCAACTGAAGTATACCCACCAGGGATGCTCGTTTTACCCCCCAAACCATGCTTAGTATAACGCCAAATTTCACTAACTTTTGTCATTTCTTGTAAGTTTAGTCTGCTAGCCGTATTTCGAAATGGGAGATGTATACTATTTAGTTTTGGTCATTTCTGATTTCCCCACCATTTTCACCATTGCTTTGTTGAACTATATTATTATGACTACAATTGCTACTGGCAACCGTATCCACATACCCTTCAATTCGTCGTCGTTCGTGAATTTGAATGTATTAATTTGACATAACAAAGTCACATATGGATTGATAAATGCTCTTAGCGGGTTGCTAAGAAGAAGTAAACAAATAACATCTTCCACATAATTAGCGGAGCGGGACGTCTCATATTGTGTCATATTCATCCTCTACATTTGTATCGATTATCATCTTGTTTTAATTTTTGTTATATTTCATTTTAGTCTACAAGTTTGCATAATCTTCATAAAATCCAATAAATAGAACAAGTAGACTTAATAGAACTTAAGCGGGTTATTATTGCCTGGACATCACTACCTTTTACGGAAATGAACTTTTGAAACTGTACCCAAAATCTGAGTTGTATATTCTCTCGTGGCAACATGTTAATGTACATGCTGAGGATGCGTCCGTAGTGAGCAGACACTTTAGTGAGTAAGCGCATTAGATTTGTTTCAGCCCCCGCCAAGTGAACTTTGTGGTGGACAAACACCGTGTGCGTGGGTTTTCTCGGGGTTCTCCCGTTTCCTCCCACTTTCTTCATTCCACCATTTCATTCATTTCTCATAATCACCGTCTCCTTTAGCCTAACCGGCATAACCGTGGGACGTAAAACTCAAAGATTTCATTTCATTTTTTTTTTCATTTGTTTCAGCATTTGCTAATACGACTGATTCTCCGTGTCTGTATAAGCAGTTCAACTGGAGCAGGCTGTTTAAAGGTAAACCTTCACTTTCCATCTTTCTTTTCGCTGTACAGTTTGCTGTCCACGTCAATAATGCTGTCTGGAAAACTTCAATGTAGTATTTATATTTCATTTGACAACGTAGCACATAGTAAATCAATTCAGCTGTAACCTAACAGTAAAGTAATTGTAAGTGTTGATTTCCTGAGCTCTGTTACGGAATCGACATTTAAAAAAATGGAGAGCGCAGCATTAGCGGGAAATAAAAGCGCAAGCTCTAAATTTAAATTGAGAGTTTTTAAATATTTGGCCTTCGATTTGACCTTGATGCCAGAAATCGGGGCCAGCAACAATCCATTACTCGTATGATAGGCTAATACGTATTTTTAAAAAAAAGAAAGAAAAAAGAAAAATAAGTCCGGGTTAATTGATAATTTTAGTGGTTTTCATAATACTGAAGTAGGTTTTCTTTCTCAAGGCTGTGTGTAGATTTCAATATGAGCGAAAAAATTAACATATGCTTGTGATCATGGCTATCGCTCGGGCCGAATTATTAGGTAAATAAACCTTAGAGAGCTACAAGCACGAGAGTGAATACAACATTTAAACACGTTCAGAAAGGTTAAGTATAGTGAGTGCATGGCAAACAATATGTTCAGAGTAATTTTCAATTCAAAAGACCAATTTTTAGTACGAAAGCCGAAAATCGCAAATGGGGCACTGCCCCACCCAAATATGGGGTTCCGCCGAAATGTGTTGTGCCGATCTTTATTCCATGAGCTCGCCTAACGATCTGCACAAACATTTTTGAAACCTGAGATTTACACTTCGAACAACCTCCTTGTGAGTATAATAACAAACGGTTCTGCGAATTCGAAATATTTTAACAACCAATTCTGCCGAATCGGTGTGAGCCGGCTGAATAGTATCACTGGTTCTACTACTGAGCCACCGCGGCCCCGCCAGATGCTCTGATTGAAATGGTAGTTGCATCCTGAAATTCCTGAATTTAGAAACGTAAAACGTAATGCACTAATTGCTGCAGTTTCAAAATCGACCTTCAAAATTCTTGGATGATTTTGTTTACACTAAGTTTTCACAAATGAAAATAGATGTCTGTAAAAGTTATCTGTTTTATCAGAGAGGAAAGCCTACAAAAGTGGCACATCAGATGTGTTGTCACGTGTACTACCTGGATCAAAATGTAAGGTATAGAGCTGAGAGAATTGTTTGGAGTAGCTCTTAAACATACTATCCACGAACCACTCTTGGCTAATCTTCAGGGCTGGTCTAATACCATCGAATCCAAAACAAAGTATTCGTTTCTCCATGTTGTTTGTTTTCTGTGCTGGCTGACATCAATAGCTTTTTCATAAATTACTGCTTAGTTTTGGCTCCAACGAAGGTAGCTGGTCAAAGGTATGTTTCAGGGACACGAATTGGCAGTGAAACCAGGGATGTAATAGGGCATATACGGAAGTATACGGCGTATACCCACCTAAAATTTTTGTAGTCCAGCGTATACTCACCTTAAATTTACGAAAGAATGAGTGTATATTGGGATGCGTATACGCCAAATAGTCTTCCGTATATGCTATACTTTTGAAAACGATCGAGCGTATACCTACCAAAAATTCTAGTATTACACTACTGAGTGAAACAATTAGCAAATCGCGTAAGGTAGATGGTTGATCATTTTAGTCTGCTTTCAGTTACGACACTTTTCCTACTTCCATCACTTATTCAATCGTTCTCGATTTAAAATATAAGTAATGATCACATTTACGACTTAAAATTAACGCAATTTTCTGTATTGTAGCTATTTTGTTTGTGTACAACGAAGGCATTCATAAGGATCTAGGGTTATTTTTTCGGACTTAGTCTCTGGAAGACACTCCCACTTTTTGTGACCGGAAGTGTATCATGGTGATGCAGTTAAATGTGTACGACTGGCATCACTACCATAATTTAATAATGTTTCAATATAAACATGGTAGGAATATGAACCAGGTGATTAATTAATTTAAAGTTTAATAAAACATCAACATGACTAAATAATGAATGCAGAAAATTATTCACAGGCACAACATTACCCTCCTCAACTAAATTTGAATTATCCGACTTTGTAATTTTATATTTCACATAAAGATACAAATATGCAATGTAGAAAAAGTTATCAGTTTGACCAGGAATAACAACTTCAATAGATCGTTCACATAAAGTGGAAACCGGTAGATATTCAAATTTGGGAGATGACTCACTACTAATATTAAGTCAATAGCGTTTTGGGCCACTGGAATAGTAAACAAGTCGAGCGTGTTTGCACGCTTCTGGTCACAAAAACCTAAACTACCTTCCAGAGATAAAGTCCAAAAATTTTTGATCTTTACGAGTTTCCTTAGGTCAGACTCATTTTCCTTGTATTTTTGTACCAGACAGGGTTGGAAATTGAACGATAAGAGATGCTATAATTTGGTTGCCTGTACGATGTACGATCAAAATACTACTATACTCTAAAAATACGGTAATTTTAAGTAGAAAGTTCGATACGAGATTTATATTTTAAATATAGAACGATTAAAAAATATAGATATGGCAGTAGGAGCAATATTATACCTACAAATCAACTACAGTGACGAACCGTCCCTTTTACGTGTTCCGTTAATTCTTTACTGGCAATTTATTGTTCCCCGACATGCCTTTCTTTGGTGACTTTCTTTCGAGCCACAAAAGTCCATCAAAATCATACGGTGCAAGATGCAATATTTGAAAACATTGTGCCTTTTCTGGTAACATACGTCCAAACAAAAGGGTTGAAGATTTCAAGAAACAAAGTGTAATCACATGCACTTGTAATTCAATATTATAAGCTCCATGACACTGTAAATTTACTGTATGTTAGAACGTAGTAAGAAAGCAAACTTTGAAGAATTGATATGGGTTAATACAATTTGCTGCGCATATGCCGAGTGTTCATTCTACCCGTTTTCATTTTATTTATTTATTTTTAGGTCAAACTCTTAATATAATCATTTTTTATTAAAGTAGCGAAAGACATTTGTAATTTATTTCCTGTAACATATATATATTGTTTACATTACACGTCATGATGCAAGGTGCCTTCTATATTCTCAATATATTAGGTACGATGTTTCTACTTGAAATTCGGTAACTTTTACCCTACTGTATGAATTTTCGATATTATTAATTGCCAACCCTGTTCAGCACTTCATCACATAAGCACAGGAAACTTAAAATTTCACTTTTTTATTGTTTTCCTTTTTTTTCTGTGAGGAAATTATCATTGACAATACTAGCAATAATCCAGCAGTGGGTAGGCTTAACATTAATTTACATAAATAGCAAGCAAAGAATAAAAAATGTGGTTGAAATTCAAGAGTTGCATTTCTCTCACTGTCTTTCTTGATGTCACAACCAGACAACATTACAATATAAAGAAAAATATTGTTGTAAAAGTAGTCAACTAAATGAAATTAACAAAATCAAAAGTCGAGTTCTAATCATGGTCAAGAGCTAGCATAGTTTTTTTTCTTTGTTTTTTCCCCTTAACTGAAATTCTGGAATGAAAAAGGAAACAACAACATCGATACTGTGACGTCCGCTACATCAAGAACAAGCGCCACGAGAAAGAGTCATCTGTGCTTGGAAGAAAGTCACGTGACCAACTTATTATTTCGCGTCTCGATCCAAATAACTAGAGTTCTCTTATAATTTATCTGGTATTCTCAGAAGGTTCTAGCCAACATTTTAACTTTTAGAAAGCGTATTTAATGCAAATGGTAATATACTGTATTTTATACCGGAATACGGTACTTGAAACCTTGAGACCCATGTTTTGTTTTCTTACGTTGAGAAAGAAATCTGAGAAACTACAACTTATTTTAGATATTTCACTGTTGAAAAGCTTATTTAATGCAGATAGTGCTATGCTACATTTTACTCTAGAGGTACGACGCCAGAAGAGCTTGGTGACTATATTTTATTTTCTTATATTCGAGAAAGCAATCTGTGAAATACTGGCCCCATTTTAAAAATTATTTCACCATTGAAAAGCTAATATAATGAATATGGTGACAAACTATATTGTATCCCGGAATGCAGGGCGGGGAGAGATTTGGGAACCAATATTTTTTTTTCTAATAAGTAAGAACTCATCTTAGAAACTACTGATATTTCTTTAAAAAATCCCTCACCATTGAAAAGCTAACTTAATACATAGAGAGATAAGCTATTTCATTCCACAATATTGGAGCGGAAGCGCTTGGGATGCCAAGAAGCAATCTAGGGAAGTACTGGATCGACGTAAAATAATTTTTCAGTTAGAATGGTAATTTAATTCAGATTATGATAGGCTGTATTTTCCTAAAATAGAGTTCGGAAGAAACTGGGGAATCCATTTTAGACTTACAAACTATGTTATGCCTAAGTATCAGGAGTCTTATATAACATCCATGTTCATCTGTCTGTCAACAGGTAAGTATTAGAGCAAAACGGTAAGAGATATCGAGAAGCGGTTTTTCCCAATCGATTCAGCGTCCCAATAATATGTTCCATGTCCCTTGTTAACCTTATATGCAAACCGAATGTAGTAGAAATTAGCCATTTCTAATTTCAACGTCCATCGCCACAGAACAAAAGTAGTAAAAGCGACAAGTTGTTTTTGGAACCATCCGTATCTCTCCACTAAAACCAGAAGTGGTAAAAATTTACTACTACTTTCGGTTTCACTATGGATTTCCATAAAGCAAAAGTGGTGACATAGCGAGGACCATTTTTTATTTACAATTGTTTAAGCGTCCGAAGAATATGTTCCATTTTCGAATTTATTACTCTAGTCCACCAGAACAGAAGATTTAGGATTTAGATTTCTGGGCTTTCGGCATCTAAGGCCATTTAGCCCGTCACGTATGAGCGATGACTTCCCTCGGCGAACACACTATCCGGGGAAAGGAAAGGAAGCAAGCGGCGTGGGACCTATAAGTTAGGCACCACCCCGGCATTTGCCTGGTGTGAATGAGGAAAACCCAGGAAAACTCCATTCAGGATGGCTGGCCTGAAAAACTTTTTACACTTTTACGACCGAGTGCCCCCACCGGGAATCGAACCCGAGACCACTCGCACCGAAGGCGAGAGCGTTAGCGACTACGTTACGTGTGGTCACAGAACAGAACATTGTACACTCATGTCCAAAATTATTGTCACATGTCTAGAAATATGTTGTTGTAGGAATATAAAAAGTTGATAACGAATTCAATCGGTATTTCTTATAATGTTAGTACGTGTATAATTGGCAAATATATGTACGTGGTAAATTTCATGTCGAAAGAGCAGTAAATAAGAGCAATAAAACGAAAATAAAACATTCTTGTCCATTTAGCAACATTTTGTTTTACTCATTCTAATTTTCGTATTTATAATTCTTTTCCTATGAAATTTATCACAAATATACAGTTCCCAATTACACACATAGTATCAGTATTAAAAGTACCCTGCAAAATCATTATCAAATTATATTCTTACAAGAAGACAGTTATAGATATGCGACAATCATTTTGGACATGAGTGTACTTCACCCTTCTCAACTTTCTCACTTTCTAAACAAACATTTACTAATATATTTTTCTCTCCTTGGTTTCAGGAACACTTTTGTGAGATTATTTACATTTTTTAATTGGATTGTTCCTGTTGTTATTACAACCAACGAAAGATTAAAATCTTCATGTTCTGCGTATTGAGGTGAGGGTGTGCAGCTCTTAGGATTACACCGTCAATTATGCGTAATTTATTGCTAAATTCAAAAACATTAAAAATACTTTATAGAATTCACTTGCTATTCAAATAATGAAATCTTTTTATTTTTGCAGTACTAAATGAGAAACAGTTTGTTAAACAATTCATTTCATCACCCTGCAAAGGAAATAGGAAAAACAGATTGTTTCCTTGCACCATCATACGACATTCCTTTGTATTATACATTGATTTCGCCAGGTACGAACCTCTAAAACATCATTGAACCTAACGTCATCCCTTCATCCTACAAAACTAATCTACCACACCGACCGAACAAGATTGTGGCACTAACCATCGAACCGAAAGTATCTCCAAATCCCACAATTTGGGAGTAAGAGGTTGTCCCCAGGCGGGTAACCATTCTGCATTTGTGAAAAGTTCATTGTGACTGAAACATCAACCATTTCGGATGAAGGTCTGGCCAGCTTCTAGCTTTTATTCTTAACGTATATCTTAAGCATCGTTATTGTCACCTCTGACAGACAGGACAATCTATATACTTCCTGTATATCTTTTAGTTTCTACCTCGTCCACTTTGTTTTCCATCCTTTTATAATTGTCGTCTTTCACTTAGGCAATCCTAAACATAATCATTATACTCTAAATTGCTTAGGAGATTGTCAGCTTCCATCCCTATGACATTCTTTGATTTGACTAATTACATGATAATTTGATATTAAATTTGAAGTGCCATCTGAACTAAATAATCTGACATCACTCATCTCCACATGATAAAAAATAAACAAAATACGAGATAGGGAAATGTCATAGGATATATTGAATAAAGAGTACTTTTTTTTTTTCAGAGCACTCCCTACCATGGTGCACTGATAGGTCACTCGAAAACTGTTAATGGAAAGATATGTCATTCGATATATTATGGAAAATAGCATTAAAAAAACTTTTGTAGGAATTTTTTCATGTGAAGCACCATTTGCAAAATGGTCACCATTAAATGTGAGTTCATGTACACTTAGATAAAAGGTCCAGTCATGTAAACCATAAACGGCTTAACATAGAAGTATGAGACCAAACGTGAGATAGGGAAGTATAAGGGCGAATTGAATGGGGAATACAGTTTTTCCCACAGGATTTCCTATTGCGGGGCACTATGGGTCATTCTTAAATTTTACGAAAAAAGAAACAACTTTCATAGTGAACACTGTTTTGTGTGGGGGAATTGTTTATGAAATGACCACCATATAAATGTGAACACTTTCACATTAGCTGTTAATACAACATGGTATAAGAGAAAGACTGCAAAACCAGAGCAAATATTACAAAAATCAGACGATTACATACAGGGCGGTCGTGCATCAATGACGGAAAATTTGGGAGATGCATCTACAGGTAAAAACAAGCAAAAAAATGTCATATGAACATTGGATGAATGAGGCTTCGTTTGGCCGCTAGATGCATCTGAAATGTCACGTTCCGAGGCGGCATTTTGCAATATCGCGAGAACGAAGAGAAATAGGAATGTCGGGTCAAAAGATTTCAAAAGAAACCCCATCCGAAGAATCCAATTATGCATAAGTGATGGCGAAACAGTGGCGGCGGCATGGGTACCACGAAGAAAACGAATGAAATGCGGAGAAAAGTGAACAATTTACATTGACGATATGTAGGAGGGGATGTTACATGTAACGTGCAGTAACAAACGTTAATGAACAAATGCAACAATGGCTACGCTGCAGGGACACTATAGCAGGCGGAATGTAGGAATACAGTATTATTGTAACAGAGAGAAATAGGAATGTCGGGTCAAAAGATATCAAAGGGAACCCCATCCGAAGAATCCAATTATGCATAACTGATGGCGAAACAGTGACAACGCAAGGGGACACAAAGAAAGTTAATGAAATGAGGAGAAAAGTTCAAGTTGGTGGAAACACCACTACTTGAATGCAATCGGGAGCAAGGAATAAAACTAGGTGTACTGTACAGTACATGTGCGAAGACAGAGGACGTATACCTACAGTAGGTGGAACAAGGGAGCGTGCAGAGTGTCGGGTTGAAGAGCTAGCCATATGCAGTGGTGAAAGCGTGGCTAACTAGAGCGTTCGCATTGAAGGTGCAGAGGACAGAGTACAGTTCCTTTGTAGTAAATGGGGCAATCACAGTAACAGCACAAGCGTGTTAGTGTTGAACTCTACAGGCACGGTAGTGACCCGTGTGTATGTGAACGTAGTTTACTTTGTGTCGTGTGAAACAGTGTTGATGCTAACAAACGCGAGACGGACAAATGCTGTGTGTAATGCACCACGATGAATAGGGTAGTATACACTAAAACCCAAAAGGCGGATATACATTTGATGTACGGTTTAGCAAAAGGTAATGAGGAAGAAGCACGCAGATTATACGCGTAACACTACGCAGATCAACAGTAGTAGAAAATGGATCGATCTGGAAAAGTATTGAACAGTATTGGCCAGCATTGGCCAACTCAGGAGCCCCTGGGAAATTGAGCACCTTACACGTGAACCCACGATCTTTTACGATCTCCATTTTAGGGGTGACTTTATTCCCTTTTATGAGCACTTTCTAAGGGGTGTACTCGTTCCCTTTTACGACCTCCATTTTAGGGGTGAACTCGTTCCCTTTTATGAGCATATTTTTCAACCCCTATTTGAACATAGCTGATAACACAGAAGATTACGAACACACAGAAGAGCAGATAACACATAGCAGAGACTACGTAACATAGCAAGGGTGAACTCGTTCCCTTTTATGAGCATATTTTTCAACCCCTATTTGAACATAGCAGATAACACATAAGATTACGAATACATAGAAGAGCGGATAATACATAAGACTACGTAACATAGCAGGAACACTTTTTTCAACCCCTATTCGAACATAGCAGATAACACATAAGATTACGAACACGTAGAAGAGCAGATAACACACAGCAGAGAGTATGTAACATAGTAAGGGTGAACTCGTTCCCTTTTATGAGCATATTTTCCAACCCCTATTTTAACATAGCAGAAATGACATAAGACTACGAACACATAGAAGAGCTAATAAAAGAGTATGGCTTATTTTCCAACCCTTATTTTAACATAGCATAGAATACATAAGATTCGTTCCACCCCTATTGGAACATAGCAGATATTACATACGATTACGTAACATAGCAGGGTGAACTCGTTCCCTTTAATGACCTCCCTTTTAGGGGTGAACTCGTTCTCTTTTATGAGCATATTTTTCAACCCCTATTTTAACATAACAGAAATGACATAAGACTATGTAACATAGCAGGGGTGTACTCATCATCATCATCATCATAGGTATTCTGCCTTTATTGGCAGGTCACTTGCCGCAGCTGAGAAGCTTCCATGCTCCACGGTCCTCCGCTAACCTTTTCGTCTTCGCATATGATCTTTCTGTTTTAATATCATCCATTAATTGTAGTCTCCTTCGCCCCCTCCATCTCTTTCCCGCCACCATACCCTCTAGGATGTCCCTCATGATACAATCTCTTCTTAGGCAATGTCCCAAACAGTTTCTCTTCCTCTTCCTAATAATATCTAGAAGTGTTCTTTTCTCACCCACCATTTCTAACACTCTCTCATTCGTTTTCCGCTCGACCCAACTAATTCTTTCCCTTCTTCTCCACACCCACATTTCGAAGGCTTCCAGTCGATTTTCGTCACCTATACGTAATGTCCACGTTTCCGCCCCATACAGTACAACACTCCACACGAAGCATTTTATGAGTCTTTTTCTCAACTCTTTGTTCAAGGTCCCACAAAACAGACTTTTCTTTCTTTTAAAGGCTTCTTACGCCATTCCTATCCGTGTACTCATTCTAACACTTATTTTATCATAACAGAAATAGCAGACAATGAGCAAAGATTACAATCGAACACTCACGGTCTACAGATAGTCATTTTAGAGGGTGTATTCATTCATTCTCTTTGATGACCATTTTTTTCACCCCTAATTGAAATTACATAGCAGAGCAGATAATACATAAGATTCGTTTCCTTTTATGAGCACTTTTTAGGGGGATGTACTCGTTCTCTTTTATGATTACTTTTTCAACCCCTATTTGAACATTTTAACATAGCAGAAATTTATGAACACATTCTCCACCCCTATTTTAACGTAGCACTGATTTCCTTCCCAACCCTTAATTTAACATAGCAGAAATGACACAAGCATGTCCCCAAACTACTGACCATAGTAAACAAAGGTCAAACTCAAAAACGAAAAAACATATCGAGGTGGTGTTTCCACATTTAGCAATTTGTCATCAGCTAATACATGTTAAGAAAGTACTGACCATCGAGGTCAAAGGTCAAAATACTTAAAACATAATAACTCGAAAACGGAGCCAAATATTGAGGTGCTGTTTCCACATTTAGTAATTGGTCATCAACCACTGCAAGTTCCAAAAGAACGATCATCGAGGTCAAAGGTCAATCTCGTAAATGAAACCACATATTGAGATAACGTTTCCTCATTTAGTAAATTTGTGTAATCTATTCAATTTTGTACAAAGCAGAAAAAAGTGAAGAAGGAATAAATTTGAGTGGCTTATTTACTTTTGTATTAACAAGAAAGGAAGCAAAGATATGCCATATTAACTAGCTGAGAATTATATGTCATCTTGTATTATTTAAGCAAAACGAAAGGCTAAATTTGAGAAAGCGAACATGGACCATTTTACTCAAATTTGGATGGAGTATTTATATTTGTATGAACCAGAAAAAAATGAAGAAGATCCGTTTTAACTAGTTCAATATTTCTGTACAATTTTGTACTACCCAAATAAACGAAATTTTATTTTTGTACCAATCAAAAGAAAATCAAAGAAGGGCCATTTTATACATTTTTGTGCTATTCAAATAATAGAGGGAACAAATTTCAGTGGTCTATTTTATTTTTTGTACCAATCAGAAGAAAAGCAAAGATATGCCATTTTAACTACTTAAACAAACGAAAAGATAAATTTGAATGACCTATTCAATTTTGTACCAACGAGAAATGCCATTTTTATCTCGCTCAGACTTTTATACCATTTTGTACTACTCCAATAAACGAAGGAATACCAACCAGAAAAAAAGAAGTGAAGATTAGGTGGATTATTTTCTTTTGTACCAACTAGAAAAGAGAAGAAGAGCTACTTTAACTAGCTCAGAATTTATGTATCAATCAGAAAAAAGCGAAAAAAGACCATTTTTAACAATCTGAGAATTTATATACATTTTGTACTAATCAAATATACGAAAGAATAAATTTAAGTGACCTATTCAATTTTGTACCAATGAGAAATGTCATTTTAACTGGCTCAGAATTTTACTGCTCAAATAAACAATGGAGTATTTAGTTTTGTACCACCGAGCAAAAAAAGAAATTGCACCATTTTGGAGTATTCAAATAAACAAAGGACTTATAATTTGTGTCAACACAAAAACCAATTAAACGAAGTAATGCATTTGAGTGAGCTATTTAATTTGAAAAACCGAAGCATGATCATCTTAACTAGCTGAGTATTTTATACCATTTTGTATTATTTCAACAAACAAAGGAATAAATTTATATTAACCAGAAAAAGGAAAAAAGGATCATTTTAACTAGCTGCGAATTTTATATCATTTTAAACTAGTCTAATAAACGAAGGCATAAATATGAGTGAGCTATTTAGCTTTGTACGAACCAGAAAAAAGTGAAGAAGGTTCATTATATACCTTTTGGTGCAATTCAAATAATCGAGGGAATAAATTTGGGTGGTCCATTTTATTTTTGTACTCATTCGAAAAAAGCGAAGAAGAACCATTTTATAGCTTTTTTTTGCCATTCCTATTTCCTTTTGTTCCAACGAGAACCATTTATAACAGACTTAGATTTTTATGCCTTTTTTGTAATATTTCTACCAAACAGAAAAAAGCTACACAAATAAAGGAATAAATTTGTAATAACCACAAAAAGCGAAGAAATGCCATTTTTAACTAGCTCAGAATTTCTAGACCATGTTGTACTATTTAAACAAACAAAGGGATAAATTTGAGTGGTTATTCAATTTTGTAGCAAGAAGAAAAAGGAAAGAACTAACATTTTCTACTAATCAAATAAATGAAGGAATAAATTTGGGTAGAATATTTAGTTTTGTACCAAGCAAAATAAGAAAAAGCAGTGAAGAACGAATAAAATTTGGATGGACTATTTTCTTATGTACCAACAAAAAAAAAAGAAACCGAAGGAGGAATAAATTTGGGTGACCTATTGAGTTTTGTACTACTAAGATAAACGAAGGAATAAAATTGAATGTTCTACAGAAGAAAACGGAGAAGGGTCATTTTATTTAATTTTGTAGTACTCAAATATACAAAGGTATAAATCTGTGTAACCCATTCAATTTTTTACTAAGCAGAAAATTTGTTGGCTTTTTTTTTAGAAAGACCATTTTATCTTTTGTATTCAGATTTCCGGCTACTTTTTGCGCTCTACAAATAAACGAAGGAAAAGCAAAGAGAGATCATTTCATGTGCCTTTTGTAACGAAGGAACAAATTTGAAGGAGGCTCATTTTAACTAATCCTGCTGCGAGTAGATCAATTAGTACATAGATTAAAAAAATAAAATAAAACAATGTGGCATTATTGCGACTTTCATTTTCGAATACATGCGGATTAAACCACTGTGGCAAAAAATACTACTCTCTTCTTATGCTTATTTGGAGCAGACTTAAGAGGACCAACAATTAGAAACCCACTAGTAGGGCGTCGATTCAGTAAAACCCGTTATGCTTTAGAAAACCAATTCTTTCTTCTACGGTCTTCGGCATGCATTTTAGACTAAGAGCAGCAAGATTAATATTTGTATTCCCCTGTTGGATAGAAATTCGATACTTGGAAATTGACCCAATAAGCATTTATGAGGTTACAGCTAGTAAAAGAAAACGAATAGATAATTTTGAGACAGTTCCATATGGGTAAATACTGTTGTAGTAGAAACGATAGTTTTTTTAATTAAGTAGAGATAAAGAGAGAGTGTGAAAAAATGGATAATTAAATTTTAAATCATTATTATTATTATTATAGAGGTCAAAGGGAAGAATAAATGAATTTGAGTGGCATATGTACGAACAAGATATGCCATTTTATTATATTATCGTGTGCTGTTTAAACAAATGTAGGGAAATGCACTACTCAAATAAACGTAGGAATTTAGTTTTGTACCGGGCAAAAAAAGGAGTGAAGAATGAATAAAATTTGAATGAAATATTTTCTTTTGTACCAGCTGGGAAAAGTGAAGGAATTTAGTTTTGTACCAAGGCTTGTTTACTTTTGTATTAACGACTAAAAACTTTAACACATACTTGGTTGTGTGCATTACTGTTTTGAATTTTAGAGTATAAGTACAAATTGTTTGGTATTATTTTACAATGGCCGAAGTTTTTCATTTCCCTGTGGTACAACGTAATGGTCGCCCCGCTTATTCTAGGTCTACAGTTATATATTTTCGGTTGGATAATGGTATACAGCCATGTTTTGTTGAACGCAATGCCCACTATAACGATGTGGTAGACAATTATTTGATGGATAGATATTTGTTTAATAGTAGCTATAACAAATGGTATATGGTGGAATTTGATAAACATTTATCGCAGGTAGATATTAAGATTTAACTGCGCACAGTTCTCTTTTCCAATCAGCTACTTTTTTTTTTTTTTGCCATGAAAACTAAGGGTATTAGTTATACTGTGACAGCTTTCTTTCGCTATGGGAGAAGACAGGACACTTTGGATGAGCTATTACAGTTTTGGAATCATGGGTGCGAGTTCAGACCAAGTATCCAGATTGCAGATTTACTTGGTTGCTTTACACGATGTGGTAAAACAGGCCTTTTTGCGGTATCTCCTGATACCTATCTGTTGGACCTCGCAGTATTTGGAAACTTGGTGAAAAAGAATAACAAATGTTTTTTTTTCTCACAGTAAAGCTATACATACAGAATAATCCATTATGGCAAAAAAATACTACTTTCTCCTTATGCTTATTTGGAGTAGACTTAAGAGAATTTCGGTGGTATTACATTATACTTCGATTACAAGAACGATACACTGTGTAAGAATTTCCAATTAATAGCGGTATTGCACTGTGCTTCTAAAATAATAATAATCTGCAATAGTGCTGTTTATTTTTCGAATGAGAGTAGGTTTTACAAGAACATTAAAAACTTTTTAAATAGGTTACATTGCACAAGAGTTTTAAAGGTGTATTGTAGTGTACATTTTCTAGTCTACCAGCAATAATGATCTCTGAGAGAGTTATTAGGTAAAGAAAAAACTTACCCGATAACAATTACACCACCATTCTGCGACAATGTACTTGGGGATTATGTTGCGAAGGACAAAGAGTTAAGAAGGAAGCTTGTAGTTTTTTAACACATTTATACCATCTAATTTCTCACATTTAAGGCTAAATTAAATGGGGAAGAGGTGTATCACAAATTGTGCAAAAGTATTTGGGAGATATAAGTAAGAAGTACTAGGATGGAATTAGCAGATGTGCCAATAGAAAAATTTCAGAACATTTACAAACAGAATATTACACAAGATTTTGTAGGTATTATAATTTTTGAATGAAAGAACAAGAATATTAACACTATTTGTAACAACGATGATTCCGTGGGTGTAGATTGTCTTAGATGGAATACAGGTAATTCTTCCATTAAAATTTACAACTATCTAATTGATTTTGTTCATTGTTCAGACAAGCCTTTACAGGGTATTACGAGATTGGAAGCAATTATCTTTAACTACTATACTGATGAGTGGATCCAATTTTACACACCAAAGAATATTTTACGGATATGGATAAAGTTAACAGATGCTTATTGGGTCAATTTCCAAGTATCGAATTTCTATCCAGCAGGGGAATACAAATATTAATCTTGCTGCTCTTAGTCTAAAATGCATGCCGAAGACCGTAGAAGAAAGAATGGTTTTCTAAAGCATAACGGGTTTTACTGAATCGACGCCCTACTAGTGGGTTTCTAATTGTTGGTCCTCTTAAGTCTGCTCCAAATAAGCATAAGAAGAGAGTAGTATTTTTTGCCATAGTGGTTTAATCCGTATGTATTCGAAAATGAAAGTCGCAATAATGCCACATTGTTTTATTTTATTTTTTTAAATCTATGTACTAATTGATCTACTCGCAGCAGGATTAGTTAAAATGAGCCTCCTTCAAATTTGTTCCTTCGTTACAAAAGGCACATGAAATGATATCTCTGTTTTTCCTTCGTTTATGTGTAGAGCGCAAAAAGTAGCCGGAAAATCTGAATACAAAAGATAAAATGGTCTTTCTAAAAAAAGCCAACAAATTTTCTGCTTAGTAAAAAATTGAATGGGTTACACAGATTTATACCTTTGTATATTTGAGTACTACAAAATTAAATAAAATGACCCTTCTCCGTTTTCTTCTGTAAAACATTCAATTTTATTCCTTCGTTTATCTTAGTAGTACAAAACTCAATAGGTCACCCAAATTTATTCCTCCTTCGGTTTCTTTTTTTTTGTTGGTACATAAGAAAATAATCCATTCAAAT
Source organism: Thermobia domestica (assembly GCF_964235325.1). NCBI lineage: Eukaryota > Metazoa > Arthropoda > Insecta > Zygentoma > Lepismatidae > Thermobia > Thermobia domestica. The sequence continues at coordinate 287,264,249 of NC_137459.1, read as the reverse complement.
TTTATTCGATCTTCACTGCTTTTTCTTATTTTGCTTGGTACAAAACTAAATATTCTACCCAAATTTATTCCTTCATTTATTTGATTAGTACAAAATGTTAGTTCTTTCCTTTTTCTTCTTGCTACAAAATTGAATAACCACTCAAATTTATCCCTTTGTTTGTTTAAATAGTACAACATGGTCTAGAAATTCTGAGCTAGTTAAAAATGGCATTTCTTCGCTTTTTGTGGTTATTACAAATTTATTCCTTTATTTGTGTAGCATTTTTCTGTTTGGTAGAAATATTACAAAAAAGGCATAAAAATCTAAGTCTGTTATAAATGGTTCTCGTTGGAACAAAAGGAAATAGGAATGGCAAAAAAAGCTATAAAATGGTTCTTCTTCGCTTTTTTCGAATGAGTACAAAAATAAAATGGAGAACCCAAATTTATTCCCTCGATTATTTGAATTGCACCAAAAGGTATATAATGAACCTTCTTCACTTTTTTCTGGTTCGTACAAAGCTAAATAACTCACTCATATTTATGCCTTCGTTTATTAGACTAGTTTAAAATGATATAAAATTCGCAGCTAGTTAAAATGATCCTTTTTTCCTTTTTCTGGTTAATATAAATTTATTCCTTTGTTTGTTGAAATAATACAAAATGGTATAAAATACTCAGCTAGTTAAGATGATCCTGCTTCGGTTTTTCAAATTAAATAGCTCACTCAAATGCATTACTTCGTTTGATTGGTTTTTGTGTTGACACAAATTATAAGTCCTTTGTTTATTTGAATACTTCAAAATGGTGCAATTTCTTTTTTTTTTCTCGGTGGTACAAAACTAAATACTCCATTGTTTATTTGAGTAGTAAAATTCTGAGCCAGTTAAAATGACATTTCTCATTGGTACAAAATTGAATAGGTCACTTAAATTTATTCTTTCGTATATTTGATTAGTACAAAATGTATATAAATTCTCAGATTGTTAAAAATGGTCTTTTTTCGCTTTTTTCTGATTGATACATAAATTCTGAACTAGTTAAAGTAGCTCTCCTTCTCTTTTCTAGTTGGTACAAAAGAAAATAATCCACCTAATCTTCACTTCTTTTTTTCTGGTTGGTATTCCTTCGTTTATTGGAGTAGTACAAAATGGTATAAAAGTCTGAGTTAGGTAAAATAATCCTTCTTCGTTTTCTTTTGTTTATTTGATTAGTACAAAATGATATAAAATTCTGAGCTAGATAAAAATGGCATTTCTCGTTGGTACAAAATTGAATAGGTCATTCAAATTTATCTTTTCGTTTGTTTAAATAGTTAAAATGGTATATCTTTGCCTTTCTTCTGATTGGTACAAAAATAAAATAGACCACTGAAATTTGTTCCCTCTATTATTTGAATAGCACAAAAAGGTATAAAATGACCCTTCTTTGATTTTCTTGTGATTGATACAAAAATAAAATTTCGTTTATTTGAGTAGTACAAAATTGTACAGAAATATTGAACTAGTTAAAACGGATCTTCATTTTTTTTCTGGTTCATACAAATATAAATACTCCATCCAAATTTGAGTAAAATGGTCCATGTTCGCTTTCTCAAATTTAGCCTTTCGTTTTGCTTAAATAATACAAGATGACATATAATTCTCAGCTAGTTAATATGGCATATCTTTGCTTTCTTTCTTGTTAATACAAAAGTAAATAAGCCACTCAAATTTATTCCTTCTTCACTTTTTTCTGCTTTGTACAAAATTAAATAGATCACACAAATTTACTATATGAGGAAACGTTATCTCAATATGTGGTTTCATTTACGAGATTGACCTTTGACCTCGATGGTCGTTCTTTTGGAACTTGCAGTGGTTGATGACCAATTACTAAATGTGGAAACACCACTTCAATATTTGGCTCCGTTTTCGAGTTATTGGGTTTTAAGTATTTTGACCTTTGACCTCGATGGCCACTAATTTTGAGACATGTAGTACCTGATGACCAATTACTAAATGTGGCTCCGTTTTCGAGTTATTAGGTTTTAAGTATTTTGACCTTTGACCTCGATGGTCATTATTTTTGGAACATGTAGTTGCTGGTGACCAATTGCTAAATGTGAAAACACCACCTCAATATGTTGCTCCGTTTACGAGTGATTGGGTTTTAAGTGTCATAGGAAGGCGTATCCCACATAAACTATAAGACCCAGGTAAAAATAGTAATGGTATTCGTAATCAGCATGTCCGAAAACCCCCATATGCCGAGTTTCATCCAAATCGGTTAAAATTGTCATAGAGAGGGCGTATCCCACATGAACTACAAGACCCAGGTAAAAGGAATTCTTTGCTATGTAATCTGCTATCTCCGTAGCCTCTGTGGGAAATAGGGGTTAAAGTGGGAACAAGTACATCCCCATTTTTTTTTTAGTTTTTGCTGTGTTCGAATAAGGGTTGGAAACGAAGCTCATAAAAGAAAATAAGTCCACCCTTAAAATGGACTATGTTCAAATAGGGTGGAAAAATAGGCCAACTGCTATGTATATTCTTTACTATGTTAAAATAAGGTTTGGAAAATATGCTCATAAAAGAGAATAAGTCCACCCTAAAATGGACTATGTTTAAATAGAGGTGGACTTCGCTATGTTTCGTAGTCTCTGTGTGATTTCTGTTATGGTAAAATAGGGGTTGGAAAAAGTACGTAGTCTTATGTATTATCTGCTATGTTCATATAGGGGTAAAAACGAATACAGTTGTATGTTCACACCCCCTTTGCTATGTTACATAGGTATTGATTGTCTGTTAAAATAGGGGTTGAAAAAAGGGAATGAATCTTATGTAATTTCTGCTATGTTAAAATAGGGGTTGGAAAAAGTTGTCATAAAAGAGAATGAGTACACCCCCTAAAAAGTGCTCATAAAAGGGAGAGTTCACCCCTAAAAAGTGCTCATAAAAGGGAATAAATTCACCCCTAAAATGACTATCTGTAGACCGTGGGTGTTCGATTGTAATCTTTGCTCATTGCCTGCTATTTCTACTATGTTAAAATAGGGGTGGTGTACTCATAAAAGATTATCTGGTATACTATGTGCTCGTAGTCTCCATGCATTCTCTGCTATGTTAAAATAGGGGTTGAAAAAATTAGCCATACTCTTTTATTAGCTTTGCTATGTATTATCTGCTCTGCTGTGTGTTCATAGTCTCAGTGTAATTTCTGCTATGTTCAAATAGGGGTTGGAAAAAGTGGTCATAAAAGAGAACGAGTACACCCCTAAAAATGATCATAAAAGGGAATGAATACATCCCTGCTGTGTGTTCGTAGTCTTATGCACTGATATGTGTTCATAATCTCCATGTATTCTCTGCTATGATAAAATGTTCAAATAGGGGTTCAAAAAGTAATCATAAAAGAGAACGAATACACACTTGCTATATTACGTATTCTTATGTGTTATCTGCTCTTCTGTGTGTTCCTAATCTTATGTAATTTCTGTTATCTTAAAATAGGGGTTGGAAAATATGCTCATAAAAGAGAATGAATACACCCTTGCTATGTGTTCATAGTCTCTGCTAGGGGTTGAAAAAGTAATCATAAAAGAGAACAAATACACCCCTTTTATGTTTCATATTCTTATCTGTTATCTGATCTTCTATGTGTTACGTAGTCTTATGTATTATCTGCTATGCTATGTGTTAATAGGGGTTGGAAAATATGCTCATAAAAGGGAACGAGTTCACCCCTAAAAAGTGCTCATAAAAGGGAACGAGTACACCCCCTAAAAAGTGCTCATAAAAGGGAACAAATTCACCCCTAAAATGGAGGTCGTAAAAGAGTTGAGTTGATTTTAGTTTAGCGTCCCTTTCAGCAGCGAGGCTATATGAGACGTGGACCTACTGATTAACGTGGAATCCGAACCACATGAGCTCCCGCCGGGAATCGAACCCGGGTCTCCCACGCCAAAGGCGCGTACGCTAGCCAATTAGCCACGGAGGAGCTCGAGGTCGTAAAAGACCGTGGGTTCACGGTGTAAGGTGCTCAATTTCCCAGGGGCTCCTGAGATGTTCTATGTTGGCCAATACTGGCCAATACTGTTCCAGATCGATCCATTTTCTACTACTATCGACAAATTCCAGGACTGGGGATGTTTATTCGCATTCATTAGCGATTGCAGAACACTGGCTTATTCCCCCCCAACAGAGATATTCCGAGGCGACGACGTGTTCGAACACCCGCACTGGAAGAGAGGGTACTCTGACATGTGAGCTTGAGTATTAGTACCCGACAAATAGCAAGGCAGGAACACGTTTTGCATCAACTCGTGCTAAACATCTTGCATAGCAATAATCTCAGAGCTTACCACGTACAACGAACGCATGCGTTATACGATGGTGACTATAAAGCCCGACGACGATTTTGTCGTCGGTTATACCACCACTGCCGTGCATCAGTAACCTTTCTAGCACAGGTGTTGTTCTCGAATGAGGCATTATTCACATGCGATGACATCACAAATGCCCATAGTGACCATCGATGGGCACCCAACAACCCGCATGCAATTGAAGATACGAAGCATCAACAGGGTTTCTAATTGCATGTGTGGGCTGGTATTATTGGCGACAACGTTGTGGGACATTTCTTACCATAGTGATTGAACGCAATATCGTATCTCCAGTTTGTGACCCAGGACCCACCTATTCTACTTGAAGACGTGCCACTGAGGACACAATAGCGTATGTGGTTTATGCATGATTGCGCCCCATTCATATCACACCATTCGTACATATCTGAACGAAACATTACCATGCAGGTGAATAGATCGTATGACAGAAGAGCATGACCCCCACGTTCACCCAACTTGAATCACCTAGGGTTTTTTTTTTCTGTGGGTTACGTGAAGAGTCTCGTGTATACACGGCCCGTGCATGACGTTGAAGACCTTCGCTAGCGTGTATGTGCTGCATTTGCCACACTACGGAAAACTCCAACAATATTGCCACCAGTCAGAGAACCCTTACGCCACCATGTAACTGTCTGTCTTGAAGAACAAGGAGGACATATTGAACACCTTCTGTAGGACGGCATTATGTTGACCACGGTAAGTACAACATCTCTTGTTTTTACAATACATCTTCTATCTTCTTCCATACGTGTTTTGTATGATCTGCACGTTTCATCACAAAGAGTATTTAACAGTTTATTTTTAGCTCCCATGCGCCGCCACTGTTCCGCACTGTGTGTGCATAATTGGATTCTTTGGATGGAATTTTCTTTGAAATCTTTTTACCCGACATTTCTATTTCTCTCCGTTACAAAAATGCCGTATTCCTACATTCCGCCTTCCATACTGTCGCTACTGCGTAGCCATTGTTGCCTTTGTTCATTAACATTTGTTGTTGCATGTTCCATGTAACATCCGCTCCTACAGTTTGTGAGTGTAAATTGTTCACTTTTCCCCGCGTTTCATTCACTTTCTTTGTGGTCCCCCTGGCGCCGCCACTGTTTCGCCATCACTTATGCATAATTGGATTCTTCGGATGGGGTTTCCTTTGAAATCTTTTGACCCGACATTCCTATTTCTCTCCGTTCTCGCGATATTGCAAAATGCCGCCTCGGAACGTGACATTTCAGATGCATCTAGCGGCCAAACGAAGCCTCATTCATCCAATGCTCATATGACATTTTTTGCTTGTTTTCAACTGTAGATTCACCTCCCAAATTTTCCAAGTGACTTTTGCGAAGTTAAACTGAAATCACGTGGTAGTACGTATGGTAAAGCATCGAAACTGTTACCAGTGCACATACTGTAGTGAAATACGAGTGAAGAAGGAAAAAATAATACTATTGACAGGGACGGCACACAGACGACTTCACAAACCACTTATTTTGTTCCTAAAATTGTATAAGCTCCGTTGAAACTCCATAAAACTTTATTAACATATGGGAATCGAGGAAACGTAACAAACTCTAATCATAAAACTTAAAATTCAGGAAACCTTTAAATATTTAATCTGAAAAAATTCGGATCCCGATCCCTAATACATTAAGACTTAATAAAAAAAATATGAATATTTAATCCGAGTTTTAAGAAATACCCACTCTTGTTTTCTACCAACAGAGATGCAATTAATTTCAAATTTGTAATTCTTATCTCTAATCATTTCTCTCACTATTTACAGAGTATTGCCAACTATACATAAGGATTCCATCGTTTACTCTGAAGATTTACCATTTTACGTACAAATGACGAACAATTCAGAAGTTTTCAATAGTGTAGTTGGGAAACTTTGTCAACGTATACGCAAACACAAATACTCTAACTATAAAGCTCTTTTTAAAAAAAGGTATAAATATTGTGAACATAATCCGTATGCCTAATCACCACACAAAATGTTCTGACATAACTACAATGAATGTTAGTGTGTGTATACTTGTTTTCAGTATTACAGCAACCAACCGTCCCATGATCAACGTGACTGGCCCCTTCCGGCTTTATGTTGAATCATTCAGCCAATGTATCACTAATTTTCAACTGACCGATGTGTGACGTAGAATCAAGCTTTAGAGATCGGGGAAGGGTTGTGAAGAATAGTTGGAGCACAGGAAGGGAGGGGTCGAGGTAGCAGAATACAATAAAACAAATAGTAGTGTACCATTAGCCATAGATTCACGAGTAGCGTGTCTAGAAAGCCATCATCCACGCCATCGATGTTCTTGTTTGTCACCGCTGGAGTTTTCAACGCTAAGTTTGATGTCTGCTCCCTGTGTGGTTGACTGAGAATGGGAGAAGCAAATTGTGAGGTCACAAAACATTCAGTTGGAAAAGACTGCAACACATTATCAGTTCTAAGGAGCTCAAGGGTTATCCTCAAATATGTGTTCTAAGGAGTTCACGGATTATCATCAAATATGTGTTCTAAGGAGCTCAAGGGTTATCCTCGAATATATGTTCTAAGGAGCTCAAGCGTTATCATCAAATATGTGTTCTATGAAGTCCACGGGTTATCATCAAATATGTGTTCTAAGGAGCTCAACGGTTATCCTCAAATATGTATAAGTAATACTTATCTAGTTAGGAATTTTTAAAATAATATTTCTTGCTCATTTTTTAATTAAAACTCGATTGTAGTACACGTTTTGAAGTTAATTTAAATGCATTAATATTTTACCTTGCCAAAAATTCAATTTTGATCTGTTTCCAGCACTTACAAGATTCCTTTTAACTTTACGCTCATACGGTAGTCCTAAAGCAAAAACAAATTCTCTCGTTTTCCCTGACATATTTAGTTTGTGACAACTATCTGTCAAAACAAACAAGAAAGAAGTCATGAAATCTGACGGCGGTGGCATGAAAATAGAAATAAGTTCTGCGATTAACTCGGCCATAGTAGCCAAGGTTTGTGTTTGTGTGTGTGTGAGTGGAAGAGGAGGGGAGATATCCAGATCGTAAAATCGGAACATCTAGAAATCATAAAACACTTAATACCTTCAGTACTTTTAATAAACATTTTTAAAAATGTCTGTTTACAAAACACTTACAAATTCTCACACGTTTCTATGTATTATAAACATGAAACTGAATTTGCTACAATAATGAAAATATAGTAACAACAAATGACCTAAAGCAAGGACAACACAAACAAATCAACAATTTTAACTTATGGTTTCTATCTTTATCTACAATGTAACAAAGATAGTGACTAATACATGTCGTAATAGATTTTTTGTTATAATGAGTATCTTTTTAAATTTAATTTATTTTTTGTATATATCATTACTCCCATTCAGGTTCATTCAGACTTCAACAAATTAAAAAAAAAAAAAATGTAATGTAACATTCATAGATTTTTTCAAGTATGAGTTACTTATATACACACACATGATTGTAATCTTGTCATAGGAATTTACTTGCTCCTTTTATTAATCATTGAAACAAATCCAGAAACTCACATATGTGATTTATCTTTTGTAATATGTAATAACCTCATTCTGGTGTTAGCTTCTCAGAACTTAAAAATATTATTTTCTCCAAATTGAAGAATATCTCAAAATGTACACAGCACGTGTTTACAAGGTAAAAACATGCTACAGCACACACTAATGACATAAAAAAGTAGAGATTTAATTAAAGACTTAAGTAAATTAATGTCCATGTTCTATTCTTCATTCTTCAAATGCAACTCACGTAACGAATCACTTCTATTCATTGCTAAATCTTGGCTCTCTTAATGTCTACCATTCTTAGCGATATTACGTGAAAAATATATAATTAATATTTTCAATCATGCAATACAATGATTTCTTCAAACGTGTAAACATAATGCCTAAATTCACTCGTTAGTTAGAGTTTCAGCAACGAGAGTACATAAGATGTGGTCCTACAGTATCACGTGAAATCCAAACTCCTGGACCAAAGACGAGAACGCCAATCATTTTAACACAAAGAAGATTGTTTCATCTACTCGTGTCTCCAATACGAATGTAATGTGGTTCAAAATTTGGATCCATTTTAAATTTAAAAAAAAAAAAAAAAAGTTAACAATCGTCAAAACATACTCACTATATAACTTTCATATTTTTAATATTAATAATACAAAACATAAACCTTATAATAACGATTTAAGAGAAGAAGAAAGCGGTTCGGAAGGTTTACAAAGTAATATAGTACATCATACTCAGAATTTGTCCCAAAATGTGTGAAAAATCACTGCACATAATAAATTTAATAATAAAATGACACTGCTGACGATGCAGCTCTACCCCATACAAGGAACGAGTGCACTTCAAATGGTGTAACATTTTCTAGGAAACTAGAAATAGACCTTCTAACAAAATTTGTCACCTGTCTGCATGTATGCATTTATATTCCTTCACGGCGTTCAAGACAAAATTTGTTACAAAAGTAAATGACTAAAATTTATATGTATTTCGCACTAGTAAGTCCCATCTTATTTTATTTTTTTAATTTTTATTCTATGTTTTCTTAAAAAAATTGTATATATTTTTATAAAGATACAATAATAATAATAGAAAATACAGTTAAAATTTCCAGTTTAGTAGCTCTTTAACGCGAGATGAAGCTGACCGCAGATACGATTGCTGGGACTTGGCATGCAACATTTTCATAAAAATCTTTGGCTTAAAAATATTGGTTTTTATTATAAAAGCTTACAACTAATACATTCCAACTATTTTTTTTCTTTCTTCAAATAATAAATAATCAAATAAATAAAACACAATCCTTGACAAAAAGAAAAAAATGTATACAACTTTGCGAGAGTTTATAATTCACTTTTTAAAAAGTTATTTTTAGGGAAACAAACAAATAATAATAATAATAATAATAATTAAACTGTGCCTCTTTTACTTCTTGTGCAAAATATGGTGGTATCTAGAGAGTTTGTTAATTAAATCTTCTTTAAAAAATAATAAAAGAATACTTTCCTTAAATAATCTTGGAAAAGGTCACTGGAAATTAATAGGTTAAATCTCATACAAGTATGAAACTAAGAAAATATACGTATTCTGAAAATTTTAAGTAGACACGAATTCATGATTATGGAATCACCAAATACAATATCCATGGAACTGGTACTTGTGAGTTTTGGGTTAGTACTGTTATTAGCTATATGCAACAGAATTATTTTTGATTTAAAATTCACACAAAACTGAATGGAATTTCGCCCGTCTTTCCGAAAGAATAAACAAAGGGAATTCATCACTTAACACAGCTGTACAACAGTATTTGGAGATAATCAGGCGGGTAAAGCTATTTTGTATTACTGGGTTATAATTTTTCGAACAAGGTTTATCTTGGTTCTTAACAGCCATTCTGTTTAATGCGAAATCGGGCTTTGAATGAAATTATTTTCGTTATTTATCCCTGGTTTATTTCCAAGTGTATCATTTCTATACATATGAGTCAAGTTAAATTTAATGTAAAAACCCAATAAGTCCTTTCAAACCTGTAAGCATTTTTGCTAAAGATGTGAAACAACATCGTCATGATTTGGCACAGATTATATATATACATATATAAAAATATTAACATGATGCGTGAAAAGCACATGTATAAAACGAAAAACAGAGGCGGTGAAGGGGAAGATCTTACATTGGTCAACTTTCCCTTAACTAGTGATTACAAATATTTTGTTTAGTATACACAAGATCATATATATCAGTAGCAAGTTTTATTGCAGGTTTGGGTAAAATCTACCCTTATATCTAATACACGCTGTTTTATTTAACATACTCAAATGTTTAAAATTTCAAATATGACACTCAAACTGTCATGACACAAAGATTTTTAAAACCACATTAAACGTAAATACTTCTTTAAAATATTAAGCAATACTTTTCTCTTAGTTCAGTTTATTATTAACACAGTTAAGTAGGATAATTCGATACGTATATGTGTAGAACTGCTCCGTAAAAAGAGAAAGGTAAAATCAAGTTCTCAAGTTTTGACCCCTTGAAAATGTTACTTAATTCTGTGACTTTCATAAATATCTCAGTAATGTTCTTTTTCTCGTTAAATTAAGCACAACACAATTAAATTTTAAACCAGTAAAAATTGCACTCCATTAACCAATTTATCAAAAGGCATGAATAAAAGAAATTTCATTACATGGACGCCACTTTGGAATGAGGCATTAAAAAAAATCAATTGGAAGGATGGACGTCTACATTGATTTTTTCTTTTTATTTATTTATTTTTTTTTCAATTTTTCTAAACATATTTAAAATTAAATTAGAATTACAATTCTAAAAATCCTAAGGAACATTTCGCTGATGTTCACTCTTATGAAAATAAAGCCTTCATATACATGAAATATCAATAAATAGCTTAGTACGTATCAAGTTAAAATTATTAAGTATGATAATTTCTCGGAGATCCTATCTTGCTCTGTGTTGAAGTTTGTAACTCAATACACTTAAAAAAAAAAAAAAAAAAAAAAAAAGGAAAAAAAGTCAAATATTGATTTCCACTAGAACTCTTCACACTTGGAATGTATATTCAAATTAAATGTCACTTTGGCAAATCCATTTACTGAGATTCCAGTCGAGAAAGTTCAATAACCTAAGAATAGTTTATCTAAAAACTAAATGCAAGTACAAATGCAACTGCTACTGATGATTAAAATATATTCCAGAAGCTGAAACGTTCTTAAAACTTCCAAATGTTTATTTTAATATTCACAGCTTGCGAAGATAAATAAAGAGAACAAAACAAAAAGGTGTAACAGAAAGTGAGCAGTCAATATAGAAAATTTGGTTTACGCATTTCACTAACACACTATATGAGGTAAGTCATTAATTAATCTCTCTCCTCTACACCAAAAACACTGGTAACTCAAGTTTGCAAAACTGGGAACTAAAAATCTGACAACTCAAATTTTCTTTCAATGGCTGTGATATCCAAAATGATAGCCATTGGATAAAAACAAAGTTCTAGTTGAAAGCGCAAATAGAATTTTTCCAAGAAATACAGTTAGCCAGTGTTTTGCTCCCGATTGTACTTTCAGACAAAACAACAACAACTTTGTACAGAAATACAAGGAACTCTCTGAGTATTTTTGAAATAGCCGAAGCAATTCTGTTTAAGGTTTGAATATTAAACAGAAAAAAAAATAAAAAATACAATAAAATAAAACAACTAGTCACTGTGTTCATACTTCTACATATTACAATGTAATACATACTGGTGATATATATATAATTATTTCAATTGAATGAAACTTGTGTTCAAACTATAACTTGCTTCTGAATACTATTTAGAAAATGCATTCGCGCAATGTACATGTTCAAACAAGCTAACGTACTAGCTTATATGGTGCTTAGTAACTTACCCTGAATGAACATAAAAAAGGATAATCAGTATTACTACCACGGATGTAGAAACTCTTCTACCATGTTTATCAACAAGGAAAATAGACTCACACAGAAATCTTACCAATAGTCTTCTACCATTGCCAGCCCATCACTTACATTTAATAATGCATGTAATAGCACCCATCTTTGTATTTAAATAGCATGAGTCTACTTAAAACCAAAAGTCTAACGAACTGAATCAAGAACATATACACATGAGATTTCAACGGTATCACAGTAAGCACAGGAAAAGCAGTAGTGCAACGAAGTAGTTTTGATACCATCACTGCACAACAGCTATTGATAGCCAGTGGCTACGAAAATCTGATATTGTCTTGGTACCTAGCAAGAATGTAAAGGGTTAGTACTCCGACGCCCATTCCAATGTTCTGCAAAAGTATGGTCTGACATGCTCTTTTAACACTAACTTTACTTGCTTCCTCTGCTACCTCATTCATTTCTGGTACCTGAAATTAGGTTTAAAAAAATCAATTGTTTCAAGTTTATTCAAATATTTACGTTGAATATTCATAAAACTATAATTGGTTTTATGTTTTATGTTGTGTACATGTGAATAAAATTTTCCCTGACGATCGTTTCCTAGTTTATTTGCCAGCTACGCCAATTTATTCGGCTTTTCATTCAATTTAGCGAGTACGTCTGATTTTTTAAGAATTCGTAAATCTGCTAACTGTGTGGTGTAGAAATTTGAAAATACACTATCGTAGACATATTTTAGTAATTAGATTCTATCATCTGCCAATCCAATTCTTAGGATTGATATTACCTTCGTAAGAAGTATCTTTCCCACAGGCTTCTCAATTGTGACGTAGCTCTATACATCCTGTAGCTCTATACATACGAGTGACGTATCCCAACGATCTGTCGTTGAGATATTTTCTACAGAGTTTCTCAAACTGTGACTCGCGGACCATTAGTGGTTCTCGAGGTCTGCCCTTGTGGTTTTCACAGATTGAACATTAGTCCGTAAAAGACACACAAATAGCATTCAAGTGAATCGCGTATCACGCACTACAGTTGAGAACAAACAAGTATGGTATACAATTTAATAAGGTAAAGATTATGCAAATTATAATAAATGTATTTCCCAAGAAGGCTGCATATGATAGTTTAGAACATACCTAATTTTTGTAGTTATTTTACTGTTATTAGAGTTATATTAATGATTTACATGAAAATGTGTAACTCTACAACATATTAAAAAGATAAAAGTAAAAGAAAAAAGTATAACTCATTTACTTTTTCAGAACTAACTTATATTTCTAGTCTTGTTCATTTCAAAACATAACAGCCTTGTCTCATACAACTACCAAAAAGGCAACCAACCTTTGTTAGGACAGTGGTTCGCGGATGTTGCCAGATGTCCGATGTCATTAGGTAGAAGAAGAAACAAAAAAAAAGAAAGAAAGAAAGAAAAAAGAAAATAAAAGAAAGGAAAGGAAAAAACAAGTGAGAAATAAAAACATAATGTTATTACTTTTTGTGAGAAATTAGATAAAAGAAATCTGGAGAAAAAGGGACGTTTGGCACCTTCTTTTCCTCTTTCTAACCGAGAGACTCCTATTGTTTTCTTAGATTTATGCCCTGTTGACAAGGGACAGAGGCGTGAAGGTGTCCTGTGGATTTCCAGGAATAGAGGCTTTCTTATTCTGAAACCTAGTATATATTTAATATTCCTTACATAATTTAAAACACTTTTCTACTTCCATGATCATTCAAACTTAATTTTGATTGTCAAAATTATATCATAAACGACAATATCATTTTTACCTTATTTTAGTAAAATATTAAAACTTTTGACCTATGAAGAATGGTAAAAATGAACAAAAATGAAAGAACACTTTAAGTAGATAGATTCGTAGTCGGCTGTCTTAACCATTAGACCATGGCCACTTCGACCTGAATATGTTGTCATTGATGTATTAGTGCAACCAAATTTTGTCCCCTCCACTTCGGATCTTCTATGATATTTCTGTTTGTTTCATAGATTATTTCGTATTTCTCTTTGATGTCGTCTCTTATGCACTATTTCTAATTACAACTTCTGCCTTCTTACGTAATGTATTTCAGACTTTCGTTGCCTCTCCCCCAAAAACCATAGCTTTCTCTAATTAAATTTATATTCTCCACACTAGTCGGTGTAGGAATACCAGACTCTCAAACAGGTATACATTTACTTATTTGACACATAGTATCTACAAATGTATAGCAATTGATAAATAGTGCATTATAAGCAGAAAGTAGAAAGAACACTTTGGTATCGGACGTATCAATATTTAAGGATCACGTGTTAGATTAACAATGAGAACACACAAGCTTAAATACGAGTAACAGTATTCCTAAGTCCTTTCGTTTGTATGATTAGCTACCTTCACTTAATCCAGAACAAGAAACTCCAAAATTTGATTCTAGTGGAAACGAAAACTTAGAAATTATGCATTCGTCGAAAACGAATTTAACATTGAATCGGTGATCCAACTGCATTTTGTGAATGATTTTCTACTGCACAAGCGAAAAGTAAAAATATAATGCGTACAGTTGCAGAACATAAATTTGTTACACATCGTTAATGGAAAATACTGTTTAAAATTTTCATTTTAAAACCTTTATAAAGTCTCATTCTTAGTAAATCGAAATTCTTTGACTCTTAGCAGAGTTCTGAGTTTTCCCTTATTTATTATATTAACTGACATTACTCGGTTTTTGCGGTTTTTCGCCACCCTTTAAAGAAAGAAAAAAAAAACAACTTCATGATAACTTCTTTATAATTTGCAAGTTATTTTCTTCTGCCAAGACACAATATTAAGTGAACTTTTTTTTGTTTTGTTTTTTTAATGAAGCAATAGCAAGCAGCAATTGGAAATGTGTACAACATTAAACGAAATTTGAAATTTGTTATGATCTAATCACCCTCTCCCTACTCCCTAAACGCTAATTATTAATCGTAGTTATTATTGAAATGATGATGCTGCCTACGCCTGATTTGATTCAAAAAGGATAATGAATTGTGATATGAATGTAAGGTGATATATACATATATATTTTTTTTCAAAAAGTATAGAATAAAAAGTACATATTTTTTTATATATATATTTTGGATTTTGATTTTCGTATTTTCTTATTTTTTCTGAACACTTTTCCTGTCTTTAGTGATGACGTTGAAAAAAGTGCAAAAAATTGCAAACAAAACAGCTACGATTTTATTTAATATTTTCTTTCCAAGACAAGTTAATTTGGATATTTTAATATGAATGACAATAGGGTACAGCACCTAAAATTCCTAGTTCTAATTATTACACAAAAAAAAAAAAATATATATATATATATATATTACAGTTAGATTATTTAAAAACAAGTATAATTAATATAAAAGTTATTTTTAGGAGTATCAGGATTTTACTAACTGTGCTCTCGAGTATATGAAGCGAACGAGCTTTTTGTTCTAATAGTTTCGGGTTATATATCCTGTACAGGCTCAATTTTCGGTGCCTTGCAAGAACATTGGTAAACTCTTCAAATTGAGATATAGCGAACTCTGGTCTATACAAGACAAAATAATGACACTGGGATCTAGTAAGCTGGCCATGCATTACTCAGTTGAGCGCTTGCCATCTGGCTGGTTATCGTCCTTTGTTAGCAAGACTGTGGTCACAAAGCGCTTGTTTAGGGACCTTTTAGTAACTGTTGAATATAAATTGGTTATTCAGGTAATAAAAACACGAAAATAGGCACTAAATTCTAACTTCAAATAATGAAGATAAATATCCAATGGAATACTGAAATTAAACCATGCGCAGTATTAAAATGATCTAGAAACATACATGATCGTATGTGTGTCTAATAAATAATTTACTGCATTTTATTCACAGAAGAATTCACAGAAAAAATATTGTCACTTTCGAAACAAGCACACATAAATAATTAAATATATCTTAGTAGTGTTTAACAAGGAACAATTAATTGCTATTCTACGTGACAACAAGGTAATTATGTATTCGACTGTACATGACATTAAAAAAAAAATCTAAAATAGGCTTTTTGTTTTTACACATATAAAGCACGCAAGAATATGTGGATCAAATTCACTTCATACATTTTCACTTCTGAACATTCCTCAACTGCTGTTAATTTGTCCGTCTTTATTAGTTATTTAGTAATATTGCAACCACTACTTTAGGTAATCGTAATACAGATCTTGAGTTCAATATGTACAGCTTTTTTTCCCTTCCAAATTCACAGAAAAACAAACTGATGAAGTTGTTTTTGAAATGTCAAAATAATGTAAAGAAAGCTAACCTATTTAATCCGATCTTGTTTTTGCCTGTGGAAAGAAATGAAGAACGGGAAGTATACTGTTGTTGGTGGAAATATTTAAGACACCTTCACGAGCACGAGTAAATTTTTCCATTAGTGCAGAGCCATACTACTGACGACTGTTGCACGGAGGTGTACAGAGAATTTATCTTTGAAACTGATTTCCTATATGTCTAAGAATAGTTTTTAGCTTGGGTATGCATTTCTGATATGGGGAGGTTTCTTCCAATATGGCCGAACAGGCAAAGTGCAACATTGGTGGAAAATAGCCTATACCTCCGAAACTATTGCTTTTAGCACAAAATTTCAAAGGACCAAAATTCATCCACACATTATTTTAAATCAGATACGCCATTTTTTACATGAATTACATAAAGTTTTAGATTGGCAATGAATATAATTTATTTTCTGAAACCATTAATTAAACTTGGTACAAAAAACTAAGTATATGAGATTAATTATTTGATTTGTTTTATGTTTTAGGATTTTAGAAAGCTGCATCTGTAAGAAGACAAATAAAGGTCATAAAAAAGTAGAACTTACTCCAGCACCAAGACGACAGAAGAAAACCAGCAGTTTTGAAATATGTGTTATATGTAACATCCCATTTCATGTCTCTACTGCACAGGCAATTCATGGAATATGCAAATCTAAAACTTTAATAACATCTTTGAACCACGTTAATGTATGCAGTAACTATGACACTGTTCAAAGAATGCATCATTCTTTTGTAGCAAGAGCTGTGGAACTAATGGTAGATCACCGTGTCCCGTTGCACTTAGCCAGAGGTATTCCGTTTCAAGCAGTTATGGATGACTTTGACCATCAAGAGGGTACAAAATCAGACATTGGTAGCTTGCATAACACAGTCTTCGTACTATTTCAGAATGTACATCATCATAATGCAGTAATTCAGACCTTAGATTTGAATAGTTTTACATTTGGTAAACACAACAAAAACTGAATGATGTTTTGAGCTGTCAAAAGCTAGTGCCATTTAACAACCTTAAAGTAAGAGAGAACATGATCATAACTTTTCGTCCAGTAACTATCCCAGGCATGCAAACATCAGTTTCAACATCAAAAATAAATTTTACATAGGCA
This sequence comes from Thermobia domestica, assembly GCF_964235325.1. NCBI lineage: Eukaryota > Metazoa > Arthropoda > Insecta > Zygentoma > Lepismatidae > Thermobia > Thermobia domestica. The sequence continues at coordinate 287,246,976 of NC_137459.1, read as the reverse complement.
ATGGCACGATTTTTATCAAACTATGATGTATCTACCAGCAGTTTCTGAGATAATTGCTCTGCCTTCGTGGAGCGCTTTTAACTCACTTATTACTGTACTGAAAAGAAGCTTCCAAACACTATTTCAGCATCTGTTTCCATTATTCCTTTTCTAGCCAACAATCAAGCATCTATATACACAACCATAGTAAATTTTCAGGACTTTTTGATACAGATAAATCAAGAGGTGGAACTCTGTGGAGTGACGAAGGAATATACCATTTAGCCAGGGAACTACAATTGCAGTTCACTGATAAGTTTGAAAACTTTTGGACTGGGTTCATCTCAAAGATAATGAAATCTTTGAAGCATTAGTGGAGACTGAAACATTTGATCCCAAAGTGGCCGAAAGTTACAAGGCAATCATTACTGTAGAGGAGTTCGTGGCATGAACACATAATAGCAGAAGCTGTACAACGAATCCAGCTTCAACAGTTTTTCATGAAATCTAAAATTGAGAAGTACCAGCACTCTTTGATCAGTTCAAAATTCTGGAAACTTTGTGCACGGACAAGGATAGTTTATAATGTGAAGAAGAAAACTGAAGATGTGAGTGGTCTTCTACAGGACTGCCATTTTGACTTTATCAAACAGGACGAATGAAGTTCAAACTTTTTGTTATTGGAACTTTCTTCTAAACATATTATTCCCTATATTGAGAGACATCATTAGACCTGAGAGAGAGGGGAACTGGGATCTCTATTTATGTGCATTCGGCAGAGCCTTGCTTTTTTCTTCTTTCTTTGGTAAAGTCAATTATGCAAAATGGGATTCAGTTTACTATAAAGACTGAAACTTCCTGATATAGTAGAGTCTTTAAAAAGAGGCGAATTTATTGTTTAGTATGGAGAAAGGAAGTTCAGCAGTGTAGGTATGAATCAGGGCTTGAAGATGTGCTACAACCAACCAACTGAAGGGAAGTGTGGTATTATAGAAATGACCCGGAGGAAAGAGGCTGTAGCATTACAAGTCATAATAAAGCATGAGACGTACTCAATAAGTATTCTTCATAGACGAATCTGTGGAATTGTAAAAATCATGAATATGATCTACATTACGATAGATCCACTTTCGTTAAGAAGAGGGCACCAGAGTAAAGAAAAGCAAAAGAAAAAAAAAATGTTGAAGTGAAAGTGGAAACATCTAATGCTGAGAGAAAAATTGATATTTCAAGATATCATGGCTACTCAATTAATAAACTTTTAACATTTGGGCTAACACCAACGTCATTCTTTTTGGCCAAAAATGGCAATCTGATGAAAGCAAACAAATCAGAATTAGTAAAAAGTTTGAAATAAAAATAAAAACCATACTCCAATGTCTTCTAAATACATCCTGTATAGTATTTGATTTTATGCTTCATGCTCGCACCATAGCTGCTACTGCTATGGATTCAATGAAAATCTTTGGCTACTTTGCTGACAATATGCAAAAGAGGATAATTTACCTCTCAAAATCAATCAAAAGGGTTGATATCGTCTTTGATATTTACAAAGATGAGAGTATAAAAGCTGCAGAGAATGAGACGAATTAACATAACAATCTAAAGCAGTGTCACACCTTTGTCCAAGGACATGGATGTATTTTGGGCTTCAATTCAAAACTAAACACAATTTCAACAGTTGTGTAAAATACTTTATTCAACAAAAGGACTGACTCTCAAGTAAGTTTATTTAAGCAGTATGGATGGAGAAAAGCTCACAAATTAGAAGAAAGCAATGTGATAAAAGAACATCATCAGTGTAACACTTGAAGAAGCCGATGAAAGAACAATTCTTCACATAAATCACTGTAAGTATTCACACATTGACAGTGTGTTAATAGCAATATTAGACACAGATGTGTTTGTTTGTGCTGTTTATTATTTTCATAAAGAGTTTCAACCAAATGGCGTAAACGAATTTTGGACCTTTTGGGGAAAGACAATATACAAGATATATCCAAATGTTGTAGATTAAACGGTTTCAATACGAGTTATTGAAGTATTTCCTGCGATTCATTCTCTGAGTGGGTGTGATACTACCAGCAAATTTGGCACAAAACAAACAGCTTTGAAAGTGGCAAAAAAACTATTCATACTTGATTAAAGACTTCGGAAAAGATCAACTGTCAAGCCCAATAACTGAAAATGCTGAAGAGCATTTGGCAAGGATGTTGTTTAAAGACTAGGAAAATGGATGACTTCAGAATCATGAAATACTATCGAATGAAAACTTTAGACTTCACAAAGCTCCCACCAACATCATCTAGTATGGCACTACACATCGAGAGGGCATATTTACAAGTTAACTGGTGGTACACTCTGTTAACATATCTACAAGATATACGTAATTTTAGTGAATATGGGTGTGTCAAACTTGAAACAGGGTGTATTCCTCAAATTACCGCAGAATAACTTCCTCCTGACTTCTCTCACATTTCTACTTGTCAGACTTGTGCAGTGCAGAGCCAAACACTTGCATATGTAGAAAGAATGTAATAGCCTGTTCCAGATTCTGTATCTGTGAACTTTCGAAATGCCACAATGACTGGAACTAGTCTATAGAGATTAGATCTCACTAATCACCATTTACTGCTTTTACTTTTTAAATCACTCCTACGTTGAAGATTGTGTGTTACCAAAATGTATATTTTATCTTAGTAGTTGCAAAGAATGCAGTGTTTTCATTAATAAAGCTTTCTTTGAATAACATTCAAAACTAGTTTCTTTTTTTTTTTTTTTTTTTTTTAACTGTTTAATGAACTAACCCGATCTTCATCAAACTTAGCATTGGTCTGCTTAGTCGCATATATATATATATATATATATATATATATATATATATATATATTTCCGTGTGCAGATCTTATGAGCCACCAAAGTTAGTTAGTTAGTTAGTTCGTTCTCTCTCTCTCTCTCTCGTTGATGTTTCAGTAATGAAAGATGCATCTAGGTTTCCACTAGGATGTACTCAACTCGTTCTGTCTTTTCTGGGCATAACAACACTCGCATTGGTGTTCATGTACCTAGTCGCTCATAGTTTGACTGATAGTTACTAACACTTTCTGTAGACATGTATTCTAGGAGCCATACTACTGACGACTGTTGCACGGAGTTGTATACAGAGAATTTATGTTCAAAATTTGTTTCCTACATGTCTAAGGATGTTTTTAGCTTGGGTACGCGTTTATGGTATGGGGAGGTTTCTCCAAAGTGGTCGACAATATGGCCAGCAGCTAATGTTTAACATTGGTGAAAAATAGCTCATATATCCGTAACTATTGCTTTTAGCTCAAAATTCCGAAGGACCAAAATTAATCAGTACATATTTTTGGGCAATTCTTGCTAGATACGCTTACATACCTGCACTCTTTTTTAGTAAGTATGAGGTGATTCCGTAATTCGCATAATGTTTATTAATTGTAATGTTTAGCGAAAGGTTGCCAATTGTGGCTATTTTCAACGAACTTAAAAAGTTCGTTGTTGAATTCTCTAAGTCTGTGTATGTTTGTCTGTTATTTGCGATTTTTTTTTTTTCAATTTTGAACCGTGCATTCGATAGAGCATCAAAAACTATCAGAGAAGGTGATTAAATTTTTCGCGTCACTCTTACCGTTCCCGAGATATTAGCCAAAAAATGGCAGACTTCCAGATTTAAGGAGCCATATCTCGGGAACCGTAAGTCATAGAGAGATCATATTGGTGTTGATCAATATCTAAGAGGATGGTAAATATTTTGGTATAAAATAATAACCGGTGGTTACTGTCCAACTGGCCACCAATTAATATCAGTACCAAAATGTTTACCATCCTCTTAGGCAGTGGCGGATCCAGGGGGAAGAGGCCATAGCCCCTTCCTTGACGCTCAGGTATACACTGGATAAAATGGGCTTCAATCCTGCTTTACACTGCATAAAATGGCAAAATATGGTTTAGCCCCTCCTTTGATCATATCCTGGATTCGCCTCTGCTCTTAGGCATTGATTAATACCAATATCATCTCTCTATGACTTACCGTTCCCGTGTTATTGGTCAAAAATGGCCAATTTCTAGATATTTAAGGAGCCATAGCTGGGTAAGTTGTGGAGAGATTATATTGATATTGATCAATACCTAAGAGGATGGTAAATACTTAGGTAAAAAATAGTAACTGGTGGCCACTGTCCAACTGGCCACTGGTTTGGCCAGTGGCCATCAATTAATATCGGTACGAAAATGTTTAACATTCTATTAGGGATTGATTAACATCTCTCTATGACTTACCGTTTCCGTCATATTGTCCAAAAGATAGTTCCGATTCCGGGAGATTTAAGGAGCCAAATCTCGAGAACCGTAAGTCACACAGAGACCATATTGGTGTTGATCAATACCTAAAAGGATGGTGAACATTTTGGTACCAAATAGTAACCAGGGGCCGCTGGTTAACTGTCTACTGGCCAACTGGCCACCGTTCCCCAGATATTCACCCAAAAAGTTCGAATTTCTAGATATTTAAGCAGCCATATCCCGAGAACTGTAAGTCACAGAGAGATGATATTTTGCTAATTTTTGCGAGAAAGAGAAGGTGTGGATAGAAAGATTTACTTTTACATCTACAATGACAGTTATCCTTCCCCGTCCATGTCTCCATTCTTTTTAAGTTCGTTCTGGCAATGCTCTTTGAACATTCTCAACTGGTTTTCTTCTTTCTCGGAAAGTTTTATGGTTGTTATTGCCTTTGCTATAAGTTCAAGATTCGTAAAAAAAAAAAAAAAAAAAAAAAAAAAAAAAAAAAAAAAAAAAAAAAAAAGTCAAAATCAATGGTGATCATTACCAAGAACATGGCCTGTCTCCAGTTTGCAGAGACGACATACCAGTATTCTGGGTGATAATCCCATCGTCTGGATCTATACCAGGACGAAGCTTCAAATTACACGTCCAAAGTATCACAGACCTTCTACCAATGCATGGCAGCTGCAATTGGTGTCCATGCTACTCCGTTCTAGTATATACCTGTTGCGAGTCCAGGTGCTAATCCCATGAATTACTATGCTTTTGTTCGAACGGTGTTTTTCAAACTCTGGTTCATACGTTTGATGGCCTCTGGAAAGTCTGCAAGCAGAAGTGGGACAATATATACCTGATACAGCTGCAACGAAGTATGTTGCAATGAAAACTTCGATGAGCAATGGCCCATACTGGTGGTCATCACATTAAACATGGTCGATAGTGGTGATGTGGATTTTGTTAGGTAAGCAAGAAATGCAATCTGTTTATTTACTGGTATTTATGAAGCGACCTAACAAACCCTTGACACGAGTACAAGTTTCTTCATGAAGTACAAACATAATAGCTCCTTTTTCTGGAACAGTTTTAAAAAATTCTCAATTAATAATGACACATGTACTAGAAAATGCAACTGGCTAACAGTCCACAAAGGAAAATATTTTATATTATGCAGTAACAATTTATATCTATCGTTTCGCCCTAACTTTGGTCTCGTTTGGGAAGATGTTAGATTTATGTACAATTGATCACTGAGTTATAATCCTTTCAACTGCTGGAATCACGATTAACCACGTGTTTCAACAAACAGTGCAGCGTATACTTCATGGAAGTATTTCTTGCATATACAATTCTAATTTGCGTATGTATTTATTTCTGATTGAAAAGCCGAAAGAGTAGGCTTTCTTTTCATCAGTATGACCATTCCTACTTTCTAGTAGGAAAAGTAGGACGACCTGTATCTCTGCAAATCTATTGCAAATTCGTATGTATGAGCAATAATAAAAACCACGTTAGAGCAAAAAATTCATATTATTTTTCCCCTTGTCCTTGTTCTATTCCTTTCTTTAAAAAAAAAAATCAAGTAAAGGAAGAAAAATTATAGTTTTATAACGAACTTTAAATGTGTATGAGAGTCGATTAATTCTACACAAAGTTTTGAAATACTTACCATATCTACCAATGATATGTACAAAAACATTCCTGCCGCAAATCCGAATATATAAGTGCTTGCTTCTATTTCTCCCAACAAAATTCCAACTATCAGTCCAAGATAACAGGTACAGGCTGACAGAAAATTGTAGAGTAGAGCTTGTTTCATCGTCATTCCAGAGTTCAGTAAAACAGCAAAATCACCTACAATGAATAAATAAATACTATGTCAAGCAATACAAATACACAATCCGACACTGAGAAGAAGAACCTTCATTCCTACCACATTAGATATAATACAATGTTTAGAAACTTCCTAATATTAAAACTCAATACCTAATATTTTCGGTTTTGAGAATTTGATGAGACAATGAGAAACGCTCTACAAATAAGTAAAAGGACAGTGTTTTTATGTGTTGGTTCGAGTGCGATTCCAGGTGAAACCTGCGACAATTGCACCTTTGAAATCGTACCTGACAATTAAGAAATAATCTAACAAATTAATCCAAATGTTTGGGGAAATAGGACTCAGATTCCACCCCTCTCCTCAACACCCACATTGACTTAATTTAATAATAAATTGACTAAGAATGCTTATTAACAATACATCGATCAATATATTATAAATTTGTACTGCTCAGTAGAACAGAAATAATTTATTAAATGTACAGTAACGAAATAATTTCTTCTCTCAACGTTCATTTTTTAATAAACTATAATAACTAGTAAAAAATTACAGTCATATAAAATACGAAGTTCAACCGTAACATCAAATAATTTCACTTGTGTCATAATTAAGAATGTAATGTAATGAAGAAACACTTCTGAGGTATGCATATATCACGAACAGGTTCAATTACTAATTAATTGAAGCCTAATTTACTATACTTATACTAATTTTGATGCCCAAAAGCTTACTAGCTTTCCGAACTTAAAAGTCCACATATATTATAAATATTCTTGTACCCAGGTTCAGAATTCCTTGTCAAAAAGACTGACTGTGTTGCAAACATTTATTTGTCCTAAGACAATTTATATGTACGAAGAACGAATAATAATATATTAAAGGTTACAATTTGGAAATAAGCAAACAAGAAAAACTGATGGCAAACACAGGATCTCAAACCACTAACTCAATCCCATTCTTTCCGTCTCGCAAAAACGTTACCAAACTCAAAATCCAAACCCGTCTATTCACTTTTCTCTATAATGTTACGTTGTTTACAATTTCAGTGACTCTTTGCTCTTCATCTTCATCAAATGACAGAACAAACCAAACTTTTCAACTCATCATTTCTACTTGCTCTGATGAAGTTGAGAAATCGAAAACATCACTACAAGAATAAACAGCGTGACATTGATAGATAAAACTATAATAACGAGTAGAGAAAGAATCGAGTATTGAACCACCAATTCCTCTATACGTGCAAATTCAATGATTTCACAAACAGTGAAAAAGTGCATGATTGGACCGAGACCAGGACCTTCGGCATACTGTGCTGACGCGTTAACCATTACGCTACCCAGCCCTTTCGCTGAACAACCACACACTGCCTCACACCAAAAGTTGCCTTAACCACTACACTATCCAGTCCGTCCCCTGAATAGCCACACACACTCTCACTCTTTAAAATGAAATCTTTCAGTTTAACGTCCCACAATTATAACCTTTAGGCTAAGCGAGCCAATGATTAAGGCAAGTGAATAATGATGGAATAATTGATGAAATTAGGGTGTGGAAAGAAGAGGAGTACAACGAAAAAACTCACGGAAACGATCTTCTCAGGGCTAAAGTCGGTGTTCTTTCACTCAGACCACATGGTTTGTACCACAACTTCCTGTTGCACTTGGACAATCCTGCGTCTGCTTTTAGAACACCTCTGACGGTTGTGTCAATACCTTAAGAGGACCAGCAAGCAAAACAGGAAGTTGTGGTGCAAACCATATAGTCTGAGTGAAAGAACACTTGACTTCAGGAGTTAGAAGGTGTGTGGCTGTTCAGGGAAAGAACTGGACAGCATAATATTTAACGCATAGGAAGGTATGCCGAAGGTCCGGGTTTAATTCCCTCTTCAGTCACGCACTTTTTCATTCTTTGTGTATCATAGATAAAATTAAATAGATGAATGAGTTTACGGTGTTCAAATATGTACTTTTATTGTAACCTAAACACTTCAATACGCAATGTACACTACATGTTACAAAACTAATTCGTCCTGAGCTTTATAGCACATATCGCAGTAACACCGTTCTGTAACTTCTGTTTAGCATTGCGTTCCCTCGTACATCCCCTTCTACGAGAGTGGACATAAGAAAAGCTTCACCAGTAAAGCTGGAAAACGTTCACTCATTTACAGTATATCAAACTATCTCACGAAATACGGTGAAGAGTACTTCCATGAATACCTAAAGAATAAGTGCAGTATAGAAATTCAATATGTATTGTAAAAAATATGACCTATGAAACACATATGTGCAAATATTTACATTATTCACAAAACTCTACGATTCACAAAAGTCTAAAATACAAAATGTTGCAGAAAGATATGCAAATGTTGATTAGTAAAATTAGTTCTAATCAGGGTTGGCTGGTTTAAACCAAGGTGGTTTAAACCAGCTGGTTTTTTCAAAAAAAACAACTGGTTTAAACCAAAAAAATGAAAAATGTTCGTAAACGTGTAAATATTCGTAAAATCTTTATGAACACATATTTGTGGGTTATCACATTTCACTCCCTTATATTATTCGTACTATATTCAGACCTAAATTACCCATTCTTTACTCAAAGAGATTATATTACAAAAGTAACTTTTTTATGTAACTTTATGGATGTTTCTTTTGTGATATTTTTATAGTTTGTTATTATTGGTATGCAACAAAAGGAAAATTCTAAACATTGTTTCGTTTTAATAATGTTTACTATTAATAAAATACATCGAAATGCCGTACTTTTTTGGGGAGGGGAGTCATACAAAACCCACTGGAGGCAATTATTGAAATAACAAGAATCTTCGGTAACTATTTATGTATAAATGGGTCAGAGCCAAAGTGGATTCAAATAATTCGTATCTTTATTCACTTTTCTTACTGATATGCAAAGTAAGTCGTTATATTTCTTTAACTTGGACTAATAAAAGTCGTAGTGAACTGACTTGGACAAAATTAGTTCTTCTGTTCTCTGTAGTACTTTGAAATTGTACATATGTAATTCTGTATAATGGTTCCACTTGTGCAATTGTTTATCTTTTTGTCCTTCTGTCCTAATGACTCTTGACGATTATATTAAAAATATGTAAAGATCAGTCAACGTATTTTTATCAGGAGTCTTTCGTGAGTGAGTCGGCAGACGTATCGCATTTGTGGCTAATTAGTCCCGGTTTCGAGTTCAAATGGAGGACAATTTCTCTTGGATGTAAGCCGAGAAGCGGTTTGGATTCCGCTTTAAGCTTATGTGACCCCTTCCAGCATAACCCGGTTGTTGCATACTAACACCAAGGTGAAAAAAGCTTATTTCTGCTCATATGTGATATAAATATATAGAGCAAATTATTTAAACCAAAAAAACCTGGTTTAAACCAAAAAAAAAAAAACTTTTTTTTTGTTTTTTCAATAAAAACCATGGTTTTTGCCAACATTGGTTCTAATGGTATGCAGATACGCTTACAAATATTCCGAAGCATTTCACTTACTTCAAATTTTGATTCTCGAATAATCTTTACATTTTCAAACTTTCGACTCTTTCCTAGGGTACTGTTCGCGGAGCAAAAGAAATGAAATTCACGGAAATAAAAACAAATGGACTACCCTGTAAAAGCAATGCATGGATGGCTTGTTCTGTATATTGCTGCAGTTTACTTGTCAATGTAGCTCATTGTAAAATGGGCGTTAGGTTATATTCTTTTCTTTGACAAGTGAAAGTTGCCGACTCATGTTGATGCTTTGTCAATTCTCTGATATTATTTTAATTAATGCCTCTCATTTTAGCTCTTATCTATGTTAATATATGGCTTTTTAAAAAACTAAACATATTTTCTAGAAAAAGGTCTTTGTTTCAAATTTTCAAAATAAAATTCAAAGTTCATAATATAGTGTTGTGCTTCTTTTAAACGCTTTGAAAATCGTTCGAAAGTACAGAGGAGTACCCATATAAAGTCAGCAACTAACCTTTGTGGAAAAAAAAATCAAACCAAACTATTAATTCGTCCCAGGTGTAAGATATAAGGGAACTTTCTTCCTAGGTAATTCGAAGTTTCAATATTATCAGTTACTGTCTTCCAAAAATTCAGATACCGGGTATCCCTTTGAGATATTATATCAGGCTAGCCCCATACCACCTACGAGTTACCAAAATGACTAGTAAAATTTTTCAACAAGTTTTCAACATTTTCATCACCTCCCATATTTTATGAACAGCAATTTTGAAGTAACACCGTACATTATAAACTGGTCAATGCGAACCATATCAGAATGCCCTCTGTGAATCGCTTGACGTATACCCATTTATTCCATTTAAACTCATCATTCAATGCGTAACTTAAATTCCATAAATCAAGAAGCTGAACACCGCTAGGATCAACGCGATACTAACGTTGCGAGAATATTGAATAACTTAACATATTTTTGCGTTTGAAGACAATATTTCCTCTAGTAGAAGAACAAGCCATGAGTAATCCTGGTAAACTCGTTTTTTTTACAAAAAGATTGATTTTAGTTTAGTTGCGTTGATTTTAGTTTAGCGTCCCGTTCAGCAGCGAGGCTATATGAGACGTGGACCTACTGACTAAAGTGGAATCCGAACCACATGAGCTCCCGCCGAAAATCGAACCCGGGTCTCCCAAGCCAAAAGCGCGTACGGTAACAGCTTAGACACGAAGGAGCTCTTTTACAAAAAGAAATGTAAATGGTAAGTCAGTTTGCATCAGCATTCAAATGAAGAACCAAAGATTGAATTTTGCGTCCGAAGTTCCGTCACAAGACTAGTAGTTTTTTTGTGATTAAATTTCAAGATCAGTATAGGAAATTTTCACAATAGGACTATGATATATAACTTATATGATCTGTTGACTTGGTCTCATTGTTCTAACCTGCAGTTTCCCCGTAAGATATACATTATTAATCACTATAGAGTTCCTTTGGCGTGCAAGACTGGCTCGATTCTCGGCGGGAGCTCATGTGGTTCGGATCCCACGTTAAGCTGTAGGTCCACACCTCATATAGTCTCGCTGCTGAAAGAGACGCTAAAATCAAATCAAATCTACTCAAGTAATCACTCCAAGTTGGCTACCTCTCTACTGTATGTTGGGGCTAGATCGCATCGAAACAACGTTATTTCTGTGTTACTACTATTAAATTCACTTCCGTTTGTTAGACACCTGAAGATTTGGCAATATATGCGATCATTCTCATTTCTTACAAACTCTTGCAAACATATTTTACTACGATGTTTTGTAAGGTCAATGAACTCACGGGGAAACTTTTTCATTGAAAGTAACTTCACTAAATACACAGGGAGATGATACTGTTTATTGTTTCTTATGTGACGGCACATCTATGAACAGAAATCTTCATACATAGTTCACGTTAATCCAGTCCACCTGAAGTCTTTTTCTCGTAAGAAATTTGCAAGAAATTTAAAACAAATGACAACTGGATTCACGCCGCAAAGTTTGTGTAGAAAAAAAACTCCATGTCTTAGCAACTGCTATCACAATTTCGGAAAAGTTTACGAATTATCTTTTGTGAATGGAGTTTTCAATAATAGTTTAATAACCTATAAGATCTGTATTCATTAAGCTAACGTCCTAGCCGCACTGGAATACTCCTCCTCGTGAGACCAGAAAAGCTAAGCAATAACGGAAGTGGTCAGGAGAAAGATGTGCGACTATTCCTTTGCATTGCAGAGTCCACTCAGTGTCGTGTGAACAATTTGGGAGCTACATGAAAGAAAGAAAGAAGTAGCGAACTCTGGTCTAGAAGGCCACCATTAACGACGAAGAGAAATGAAATGAAATCTGAGTTTTACGTCCCACGGTTATGCCGGTTAGGCTAAAGGAGACGGTGATGATGAGAGATGAGTGAAATGGTGGAATGAAGAAAGTGGGAGGAAACGGGAGAACCCCGAGAAAACCCACGAGCACGGTGTTTGTCCACCACAAAGTTCACTTGGCGGGGGCTGGGATCGAAGCCGGGACCCCAAGCACCAGAGGTGAACGCTCTACCACTGAGCCACCGCGCTCCCTTTAACGACGAAGAAAGCCGTGTGATGACCGCACATTGCCCCAAAGGAATGAGTGCCACAAAGCCAGATGGTAGACCCTGGCCCTCCAAAGACTGTTGCGCCAGGAGTTTAGTATTAGTTTTACTACATTCATTGTGGTAGTGTTATCTATATTATTTTCTTGAATTAGGTAAATTATTCTACCTGTAAAGTATTCATAACAGCAGAGACATTTCAAACAATATTACGGATCGGAATGGAAATTTCTACATATCTTAAACGGTAGTTTGCTGTCAGAGCGCTTCCTCCCTAAAATACAATTTTAGTAGTACACACGACTCTAAAAGTGCATTACCACCTGCAATTCTCCTTTTTCTTCAATAGCAGGCAACTCCAAAAGCTCGGCGGTTGGGTTGGTTGCGAATTCGAAAGGCGTTGAACTAAACCTCAATTTTGTAACAAATATATCAGTGTGGCAAACTGCAAATAAGAGAATAAAACAAATTGTAAAGAATGACAATTTTATTATCGTGACGGAGTTGGATGACATCAAAAGTTACAAAATGATCTTACGTAAGCAGTTCAAACAAGAGGAATGGGAAGAAACAGATATCAGAGAAAAGCATTTCTCTCCTTCCTCCCCCCAAAAAAGAATCTCATAAAAAGAAATAAAAGTTACTTAATGTAAAGGTTTAATATAAAAGCCCCACCCAAAATTTTGAAAGTTGACACTTGAAAGGCAAAAACAAGTGAACCGAAGTGAATGAAATTTTGCACAGATATTGAAGACAAAATGAGGGAATACGGGTGTCGTATTTTCCTGGAAAAAAGGGTTGGGTGGGGCACCGACCCCTTCAAATCTTTGATCACGAAAAATCAAAAGTGCTAGTAACAGTATGTCAGATGTGTGCAAAGGACATGAAGAATTACAACATAACTTTGTGTATGGAGGGGTCCGTGCACCACCCAAACTTTTTTTTTTTTTAAAGGAAAACACGAAACCCGTATTCCCTCATTTTACGTCTACAATATCTGTGAACAATTTCATTCAATTCGGTTCAATTCTTCCTACCTTTTGCGATGTAAGTTTCAAAATTTAGGGTGGGTTCTTTTGCCCAATAAAACTGTTTTTCGGCAGAAAATAAAAAAAGTATTCGTTTATTTTTTTGCGTATTGTCCGTACACAAAGTTTCCTTGCAATTCTTCATGTCGTTTACACATATCTGACATACTGTTACTAGCGCTTTTGATATAAGGTTTGGAGGGGTCCGAGCCCCACCCAACCGTGTTTTCCAGGAAAATATGAAATCCGTGTTCCCTCATTTTACGTCTACAATATCTGTGCACAATTTCATTCACTTCGGTTCACTTCCTCTGGCCTCTCGGGCGTCAACTGTTAAAAATTTTGGGTTGGGGTTTTTGCCCCCTAAAACCGTTTTTTCGCAGAAAATAAAACAACCCGTACTCCTTTATTTTTTGCGTATTGTCCATACACAAAGTTTCGTTGTATAGCTTCATGTCCTTTACACACATCTGACATACTGTTAGTAGCACTTTTGATATTTCGTGATTAAAAGTTTGAAGAGGTCCGTGGCCCACCTAACCGTTTTTTTTTTTTTTTTTTTTTTTTCAGGAAAATACGGAACCCGTATTCCCTAATTTTATTTCTACAATATCTGTGTAAAATTCATTCACTTCGTATCATTTCTTCTTACCTTCCTGGCGTCAAATTTGAAAATTTTGAAGTGAGTTCTTTTGTCCCCTAAAACCGTTTTTTCCGCAGAAAATAAATTAAAAAATACTCTTATTCCTTTATTTCTTGCGTATTGTCCATACAAAAATTTCGTTGCAATTCTTCATGTCCTTTGCACACATCTGACATACTGTTACTAGCACTTTTGATTTTTCGTGATCAAAGATTTGGAGGGGTCCGTTCCCTACCCAACCGCTTTCTCCAGGAAAATACAAAACCCGTATCCTCATTTTGCGTCTGCAATATCTGTGCACAATTTCATTCACTTTGGTTCAGTTGTTCTTGACTTTCGGGTGTCAACTTTCAAAATGTTGGGTCTGGCATTTATATTAAACCTTTACATTATGTAACTTTTTTCTTTTTTATGAGATTCTTTTTTGGGAAGAGGAAGGACAGAAATGCTTTCCTCTGATATCTGTTTCTTCCCATTCCTCTTGTTTGAACTGCTTAAGATCATTTTGTAACTTTTGATATCATCCAACTCCGTCACAATAATAAAACTTTCATTCTTAACAAGTTGTTTTGTTCTCAAATTTGCAGTTTGCCACACTTATATACTTGTTACAAAATTGAGGTTTGGTCCAATGCCTTTCGAATTCGCAACCAACCCAACCGCCGAGCTTTGTGGATTGCCTGCTATTGCAGGAAAAGTAGAATTGCAGGTGGTAATGCACTTTTAGAGTCGTGTATACAATCTTGTTGTATAGTCCTACAAAAGAATCACCTTCGTTCAAGAGAGCACTTAATCGCTTATATTTGCCAAAGTGCAGAATTCACGCATGATTTAATGTATTGATTGATTAAGCCTGTCTGAAAATGCTGTGACAAGACGTTACATTGCAAAACCAACTTTGTCTGTCCCCATCACCAGGCTTTATTTGTTATTTTTATTATTATTATTATTTTCTTTTAAATATATTGAAGTGCTTCGACTAGCGTATCGAAATGCTTGAAGACTACTCGAACACAGTAATTAAGGCAACATAAACGTATGTTACGCAGGAACAGTGTAGAACTTCTAATAAAACCTTATGTATTTAAATATTGTATAACTTTAGGTTGGCATTTCTATGAAGGTTTAGAGTTCAACGTGTCCACATACTCAATTATTGCTGGAATTGAAGGAGAAATTAGAACGGCATCTGCAAGAGAACTATCAAGGTATTATTCGCCTTAAGAAGCCAGTAACTTACCTAAATGTGATGATGAGAGCAAAGAAGTGTTTTGGGGTGCTCAAAATGTAAAATCAGATTCTCTAATTTTGAGGTTTTAGGTACAGTGCCTAGTAACTCCCAACTGACCCCGAATCCACACAATACAAATGAAAGATTACAGACTATCCACTCCAAAAAGGTCGATTCTTCCACACGATATTTCAAAACATATATGGCTTCTTTTTAATCTGGAGCAAGAATTACAATGGAGAATATCATTATTGAAAAAAGTAAGGACGTTATCTACAACCGTAAACCAGAAGCCATTATCTTCTACTTGAAAACTGGTGTCTAGTTATCATTATGTCATGTTTGATTGGCGAGTTTGAAATCTTCCATTTTCATTAAGAGGCAGTTCTTGTGATTAAATTTCATTTTGTAAGTAATAATTTCACGGAACAAGATCTAACCATTACGTTTTTATTATGCTTCCTATTGAATTTATTGAATCATTTTACCACTAAGATGTTCCTGTTGTTGAACATTCAACGAAATTGTAAAACCCACCGCGTTAAGATTTTTTTTTCGATAGAATAACTCATTCTTTAATCCTTGATTTTTTTAAAAAATTTTAACTCAGAATGGTTATTTTTGGTGTTATCATGGTAAAAAATAAAAAGTCCAATATTTACCCAGGCAAAGACGCCGTGAGCGAAGAAACTGTTTATCTTTTTTTTAATGAAAAAGAAGTAGGTCTAGAAGAAAGTGCGATTTAATAAGTTTTCGTAGTGAAAGTGATGCGTACTTTACAAAACCTATTGATTTTAAAGAAATTACGGCAAAATTATTTTCTGATACATTGTAAGCATTATTAAATAACGTATGACCGGTAAGTCATTTAACACTAGTAATTAAATTGCTCAGTACACTAGTATATTCGTCACACAATTTAGGCTTCTGTCTTTTAAAGCAGTAACCTTTGAATTTAAAATGAAACTGAGTACTTTAAGCATAAACTGAAGATTTCTAGAAGATATATATTTTAGTAAAGTAAAAAAGCAACTATTTTCTACATCCACTTCCGTCACGCTAACTTACAGACCATCCTCTAGTAAAAGGAAGTTTGCTTTACTTTCCGAACCCTGCTAAAAATTCCCTGAATCAAAGGAGTTCAATATATGTGAATATTCTTTTGTATATACAAGAACAAGTAGCAGTGTCACATGTACACTACGTGAAGGGGTTTGGTTTGTATGGCGTGATATTTTCTCAATACTGGAACTGGAATTGGTGGTTGATTTCTGTCACTTCCGATATTAGTAGAGAAATCATAGTGGAGATACTCTTGGGACGTTTAATTGATTGCAGAAAGCCGCGTTTCTCGGTATCTATTACCGTTTACGTTCCATAGTGATCAACGTGAAAACCGGAAATTGCTATCTACCACTTCCAGTTTTAATATCACCTTAAAAAAAAAAAAAAATGATTCCTAACATATGACACTCTACATCCTGACCACATTAGGTGGTGATTCATCAACAGTTCTTGAGATTTTTTCTCTTTGATGAACAGAATAAATACATAAAGGTGTCTTGATAAACCAAACTCCCTAAAAATTAAAATAGTTTCAAACAGATGTGCACCCTGTTTAACCTTTAATATTAAAAGCACCAGAGTTCTACCAGGATCGGTCAGTTTGGGGCTTTGGAAACTACTAATGCTAGTAAATCAAGTGAACTTACCAAGCTCGTGAGGAAATTCTTCACACATAACAGCTACACTAATACTAATGCCCGTCAGAATGCTTTCATTAAATGCAGCTCCAATTGATAAACCATCAATAAAATTGTGTAGACCATCACCGAAAACGACCATCCACGCGACTGTTGCAATAGCACTGTCCTTTCCTTGTTCGAAGCGAAGTACATGCTCATGACCATGACTCACACGTGGTTTCTAAAAAGTAGTAGTTTAATAAATTAATTAGAAATACTAGAAATATTAACATTCTACTACATTCAATATTAACAACAATTTACAAAACATGATTTAAAGTACTCACTGAACAAAACAATGCGTTTATTGTCAAAATTATTAGCGTGTAACAGTTTCGCCAACTATCCACTTTGGCTTCATCAGACACTATCTTAGATAGTTAGATACTGTCTGACAAGGTACATTTGCGAAGTGTCCCCTCGGGATTCATCTAAAATTGATTTAAATGCAAAGTTCTCCGCGGCCCAAAGTGTATTGTGCTAATTTTAGCGCCCATACGTGTAATTTGCATATGGCCACATTCATGTTCAGTTACATCTAAAGAAACTAAAAGCAATTTTGTGACCGAGCGTTATAGTAGTGTATGATTGAATTCTGGGTATATGAAGGCTCATAAATATACAAATTACTCATATGGGCCGCTAAAATTAGTACAATACACATTGAGCCATGGAGAACTTTGCATTTAAATCAGTTTTACATAAATTCCGAGGGGACACTTCGCGAATGTACCTTGTGAGATCTGACAGAGTGTCTGATGATGCAAAAGTGGAGTTGGCGAAACTGTTACACGTTAATAATTTTTAGAAATAACTGGGAAAGTTTGTTGCGTGGGATTGTCACTTCAGATGAAAATGGATCTGCTATGACAATCGTACACGATCAAAAAAAATGGTTGGATTGTGATCAACGTCCACGACGGTTTCCTAAACCAACTCTCCAATCACAGAACGTGTTGTTGTTCAAATGATGGTCTATGATGGGATGATGCATCACGCCTTTCTCAGGCGAGATGAAACCATGAATGCGGGTCGTGCACGAAATGCACCGCAATCTTGTTCGCAAGCATCCATCAATGGTCAACGGATATAGTGTTCTCATGTTGCACGATCCTGTACATCAGCATGTCACTATTAGCGTAGTGGAGTATCTCCATGAGTTGAAGTATGAAATTCCTCCTCACCCACCGTATTTCCATGACGTCTCCACTACCTACTACACACATCTCGTTCACTTCTTCGCAGGGAAGAAGTTTCTTAATGAACGGGCGGTGCAACGTATGGTCAAGGGCTTCTTCCTATCGCAAACTCCAAGCTCTTTCGTCATGATATCTAATCGTTGGTTGGATGATGGCAAAAAAGTGTGGCTGCAGCTGGGGACTGCTTTAACTAACCATTTTTTTTTCTTTCTTTGAAAGTGGCGCATGTTAGATTTTTGAATCGCACCAACCAATTATAATATCGAGAATGAAAGATATCGAATACATCAATGACTACTCTGGATATGTTACACAGTAGACCGAATAGTGAGATAAAATAGAAGACTGTGTGCACTGAAAATAACTCTCTTGCAAGCAGAAAACTGCCGATCAGTGGTCACAGACAACTGCCGATCAGTGGTCACAGACAAGTTTGTTTCAAGTCTTAAAAGGCAATTGCTGAAGCAGTTATCGTACCAAGTAAGAACCACCATAATGCGAAGGATCAACATTTAAGACAAACTTTGCCTCGTGAACCAATTATCATCCAACCACTATTCATTAGTTCATGTTCCATCATATCAAATTTCAGTGACCTGGCTTGCCGGTAATTCCGGTTTCTTTTGAGACGAGAAGGTCGTTAAAGTGAAGTACATGTTGGCTTAGTTTCATGCCAGCAATGTATGACGAGTTTTGATGACGTAGTGTTAGCTTCAATCCACCACAACGAACAACACGTGGGGTCTTGGATTGTGTCTAGACGAAAAGTGATTGGAGTTTCTTGTTCCACAGTTACGTTTCTGTAAAGTATGGATGGAAACATCAGTTGTCTGGGTTAAAACAGACTTTCGAGGAGAGGCAAAACAGATACGAACGGAAAGGAAAGAGACTTCGGAACATTGTCTTTGATATGATGATTCACATCAGTAACTGATATCATTTTCAATAACCATGAGCTTTCGGATCCGCCTGCTCTCTGAAAGATTGAACAGTCCCCATATCAGGTAGAATGAGCACTCTTACAGTTAACACAGCAGAACTTGGTAGCTGTATAGGGTTCCAACCATGACTTCCCTGGCTACAATTTGCACAGACAGCAGCCATTGCATTACATGACCTTTTGATGTCCCGAAACGCTGCCACTTCAAAAAGCAGCGAAGGAACTATAAAATCATTAAGTCGTTTATATTCAATGGGGCGAGAAGCTCCTACTCCAACTACCAAAGGGAAGCTAAATACAGTATTACAGAATTAAAGATGCTTAGGAGATGAATAAGTGTCAAATAAAGGGAAAAGAGTTCGTTACTGCACCAGTGTTCCTACAGGTTCTGTTATTTAAAAACTTTCCATCACTCTTCATTAGAATTCCATGACTACATGAAATTCTCGTGAAGTTGGCCTCCTTCTCTCCTACACCCGACGCTACTTTTTTTTTCGACTGCTTTTATTTTTACATATAATATCACCACCTTTCCCGTTTCTTGATCAAGACTCCACAATTGTGTGCAAACAAGATTATATTTTCATACATAAAATACGTACAAATATCACCAAAACTTTCAAACAGAAAAAGAAAAATAGCAATTTATCTGACTTAAAACTGTTAAAGTATGATTAAAAACAACTATTAAACTATGATTAAAAACAAATTCAATGCAAAATCGTGACCAAACACTGACCTTCGTGCCAGGGAGTAACTGAAATTTACGTCAAGAAAGCCCTTTTCACCTTGATCTCTTCAGTTCGGTATCAACGGCTAGTTCTTTTTAATTTTTTTTTTTTTTTTTTCGATTCATACACAGCCTCTGTTGTTCCAAGTCTCTCAGTTGTGCATCTAGCATTCTTTTCCTTTTTGTTGTGTTCAATTGTATCTTCCTTCTGCTAGTGCAAGTACTCTTCGTAGCGTCTATGGAGCCTTCCACGTAAAGCTGTAAAGCAGCATCTTCTGGTAATCTGCACGTGTTCAATACTTCCTGCCTCTTGTACTTCGTTATGAATATGCTTTTCTGTTATGAATATGCTATAATAGTCTTTTCATTTATATTTTCCACTAAGAGTGATTTATTAACGGAAAGCCCTCTTTCGACCGTTGCATTTCCATGCAAGAATGACAGCTCAATTTTCACTATCCTTCATAAATTCTCTGTGTTTTTCTGTAACTGTTCTTCAGAAACTTGCTGTCTGAGGCGTCAGGTCCTAATTCGTTACAATCTGGAAGACTTCTTGAAGTTCTGCTGAGTTCAAACTGGAGAAAGACATTGGGTGAAAAGAGAAGTTACTCATTATTCCCAATTTTGCAGTAGTTACTCGCATTGGTATCAATAAAAAGAGAACTGAGCACTACTCGTCTAGGCTCACCTCGGAGAAGCCTCGCCCCTTTGGAGTAACCACACCTCTATTTTCGACCCGAGTAACAACTTCGCGTTTGATATCAATAAAAATTAGAGAATCCTCTGTGATGCAAGCAACTTCTCCAAATTTGTGGACCAAGCTCAGTAGATGACTCCGTACAAAATATGGCAGAGTATATGATTGTTTTGCAGCGTAGGAAAACTTACAAGTTGCATAGAAATGTTGCAAATGGTGATTACCAAAAAAAGTTCATGAAACAAAATGTAGAGTGATTAGCACATTTTTTAGGAGAATCAACCGAAAGTTGGGTGGCGAACTACGTAATGACGAAAAGATACAGGTTTTCTTGCGTTACGTGAGTGGTCCGGGATTCCAGGTCAGAGTGTCAGAAGATTCTCATATGGCTCAAAGTACTGTGTCTATAACTACTACAAGTATAATGGATGCGATTATTGCGAAATCTGAAAACTGGATTGTTTTCTGCAAGTGTGCGTAATATGCAAACAGCAAAGGCAGAGTGGCAAGAACAATATACATTTCCGGATGCTATCGGAGCACTTGACTATACACGCATGACAATGAAGAAATCTAGTATTTTGGAGACGAACACGTTAATAGGAAGAGCTTCTTCGTGGCTAAGCGGTTAGCGTACGTGCCTTTGGCGTGGGGACCCGCGTTCGATTCCCACCGGAAGCTCATGTGGTTCGGATTCCACGTTAACCAGCAGATCCCGTCTAATATAGCCTCGCTACTGAAAGGGACGTTAAACTCAAAATCAACTCAACGTTGACAGAAAGAGGGTATACGTGTGAATGTATTTTGTTTATGTCAAGGCGAAAGGGGACACGAATGATGTGGAAAACGCAATCAGATGGACGTGCTTTATGACGTGAGGGGCCAAGTGTCTGATTTCGTTCTTAAAGCCAAACAATCTACAAAGACCTTGGACAGCATGATGTGCGCTTGTCGTGTTAATTTTCATATTGCTGGATTCGAATCAACATCCATCAGCTCGAATAGGTTAATTCCCATGGTTTCAGTATTACTATCTTGTTTCCTGTTTTTCTTTTTTCTTTTTTTTCTTTTTTTTTTTCTTTATTCTCGCTCAAATATTAAAGATTCTCTTTTGGATTTGTGTCTCAGTTGTAGATGTATTTGATATTTTCGTTGCGTTTCACTGTAATTGTCTTCAAAGCTTCGGCTTTCCTTCGTTTGCTTTCTGGTAACTGTGACTTTTAAAATGCCACTGGAAACTCTTATAATAAACACAAATGCAATTTGATTGAAACTGTCGTTGTTACTTGCCCCTTCCATGGTGATTAGGATACTGCGCCATAGGTTACCCACAACGAAATGACCGCGGGAAGGATGGGAGAAATGAGTAATCACTTCTTTTATTGATACGACTTACTGCTACGCGCAGAGGAAACGCTAGTGAACGTTCATAAATCTGGAGCAGTCTAGACCTGAGTAGTGGCTTGTTTTATTGATATGAAATTGAGGGAGGAGGTTACTTCATGTGTAGTTACTCCGATTCTCGAGCAGGACGTCTCAGGAGTAGTTACTTTTTCTTTATTGATATCACCCATTCTTTCACAGAATTTTCAGCAAGCCATCATGTATGAAAATGGGATGAATGTTAATTTACCTTAAGATCTACTGAAGACAGATCTTTAACTGTTTTGTGCTCTGTTGGAGTTTGATAACCATAGAAGTTAAAATCTAGCGGCAATCGTAAAGATTCTTGTTTTTTGGTCTCTGTTCCTGATTGTATGGGAAAACGTGAGACAGCAAATCTGATGTCTACACTTTTGCTCACAATAAAATTTTCTGCTTTTGACACAATACTTAATACCTCTGTATCTGTACATTTGAGCAGTTTTGGTTTTACACATCGAATCATCACAACTCGTAAAGGTTCCCCAATAGCATCAAAGACGAACGGGGCCACTGGTCTTGAAATCTGAAACCCATGCAGGAAGGGTTAGAATTAATGACTACCATCTTGCAGAAAGCTAGGTTGCAATTCATAAATAGGCAGCTTGCGACCTTCTTCAGAGTTTCTATAGTTTTCGTATTTGGCAGCCTTGCTTGTTGCAGAAATTTAATTACATAGTCCCACATTTTCAATGCACTCTGAAAACAAATGGCATTTTCCAACCAGCGGACGTACAATAAACATTCTACGACGAGCTTAAAGGTCACTGAATAAGTAGTGCAATTCACGTAATAGGTCTCATATATTTTAAAATGAAATGAAATATTTAAGTTTTACGTCCCACGGTTATGCTGGTTAGGCTAAAGGAGACAGTGATGATGAGAGATGAGTGAAATGGTGGAATGAAGAAAGTGAGAAGAAACGGGAGAACCCCGAGAAAACCCACGAGCACGGTGTTTGTCCACCACAAAGTCCACACGGCGCGAGCTGGGATTCAACCAGGGACCCCAAGCACCGGAGGTGAAAGCTCTACCACTGAGCCACCGCGCCCCCCCCTCATATATTTTAGTCAACGATTCATCGCAACATCAGTGATTCATAATAGCTTTACATTAAAAATATTTCTGTCACTTTTAAGTGCTTTCCATTTATCAGAACAAAAACATCTGAAGATACTTCATATTTTTCCCTGTCTTTTAAACGGTTTCGTTGATAATCTTTGATTTCCCTAACTTTGCAGTTTGTAGAAATCCTGTGAACGTACATTTTGTATTTCATTATGCGACTACTCGATATCTTAAATATCACGATGTTCACAGACAAAGCCCGATTTTTACTTCTGGATACGTGAAATCACAGACCACATATTAGCCACAGTACACCCACAAAATCCACATAAAAATTCCTGCATTCTAAGAAAATTAGATTATCGTGAGCAATTAGGCGCACAAAATAGTTATTTTTTTCTTTCTTCTAATGACATGTTTGAATTCAAGCCTGCACAAGCCCATTTTAAAAAACTTTTTTGCGCGCCTAGAAGGCATTAAACTGACTTAAGACCATACTTATCAGGAAAAAGAGCAGCATGCTACATGCTAAATGAGTCTTTTGCCCTGATTACCAGTTTCTTTGACAAGAGTAATTTCGTGAAGTTTATGGCCAACTAGATAACCACACTTGACGTCATCATATTATTTATTGTGAAAGTACAACACAGCTCAAGTATACCAGAATTCGATACGAACAGTTGACGGTTTAAAGAACAATATCCTCAACTAAATCGGTAACATTAATCACAATGTTATGCAGTGGACTGCGCAGAATATTTAGCAACGAGTACAGATATGCTTACATGAAGGTCACTTTCAATATCTGATGTGACGGTAAGTGAAATCCCCAGAGATATTTTATGTTTAAAATGCAAGTGCACCTTCGTAACTTGTAACAAACAGAAATCATATTTTCTTTAAAAACAACCATTTTATATTAATCACCCTATACTTACTGATACTTAGATCTTATCTAACTGAGAAATATATATATATATATATATATATATATATATATATATATATATCAATGCAAGTTAATTCTCAACCACAAATACTAGTTCCTGGAAACTCATTCTCGGATTGATTGATTGATTGATTAGCTTGAATTTAAAGTGTCTTCACAGCACCGAGGCAACATGACGCGGACCTATATCTTAGAATGGGATCCAAAACACTACTTGAGTTTGTATTCGACACAAGTGCTTCTACTGGGAATCAAACTAGGAACAATTTACTCCGCGGAACCTCAAAGAAATTATCTTGGTTTCTTTCAAAGCATATCTCTAATAATTTTCTGCAGTTTAAATTTCAAAAAGTAATGCTAACAGTATAGCAATATTAACGAAGTTTCTCCATAAATTACTCGTTATATTTACTTCAACAGTATTGTGACAAGTTGAAGTCCTAACCGCTACCAGCTAGCTTGCCTGGAGCTCTCTGGTTTCCTTGCCTGGAGCTCTGCGAGACCTTAACCTCTCAGTGCTTGTCTGAAGCACTGGAAGATCCTAACAGCAACCACATAGCTTGCCTGGAGCTCTGAAGTACCTTAACCTCTCTCTGCTTGCCTGGAGCTCTATGGTCTGCCTGCTTGCTTAGCTTGCCTGGAACTCTGTGGTATCCTTCCGTTGAATGCCTGAGCCTTGAGACACATATATTTTACCCAAACTACACAGAGTATACTGTACTGGTCCTTGGACCAAAATTAGATTGATTTTGTGTGTTATATTTGTATATAACAAGACTTTTATAATAAAAGCTTGCGGGCAAAATCCCGTGTGCTAAATTGCTCTACCTACTACCTTAGCAAGGCAATTTTGCAAATAAATATAAACTTTCTGTCTCAAAAACATTTCCAGAATATTCTACAAAACAACAAAATTTAAGAGGGAAAATCGTATGACAAAAAGATGGAAAACTTTAAAAATTCTCAGATACTAAGGAATCGCATTTAGACGCAAAATTGAGTTAAGCAAGATTATAAAACACAATCAAAATGTGAGAGCTATATTTGCAACGACTAGAAGCTCTGATGCACAGAGTAGAATATTTACTTTTGATTACAGTACCACTAAATTCTAATTCCTCACACAGCAGTTCAGAAGATGATGAAACTTTTAATAACTAGGAGTCATTAACAAAGGCAAATACGTCCAGTCTGCTAATATCAAGTATATAGAACAGCTTTCCGGACATCATTTACTCGAAGACATTGTTGAGCACAACTATCAGCAAAATACTCAACAACACTGTGAAAGTTTCTTGATATATTTTGATCAAGAAACAAAAGAAATGACCCTGCCGCTAATGTTAAGTGTATACAATAGCTTTTCATTCAGAGTTTCTGAAAGATACAATCGATGATGATAACCTATCTTCAAACTCATCTACACCATTACACTGTCAAACGTGCAGTTTGCACTAACCACAGGGTGTCCAATATACAATGCAACCCGGAGTTTGGGATAATAGAACTTTTGAACCTGAAATGATACACAAATAATGGTTATACCAAAATGAAGCCTTGTTCATGCACATATTTTAAAACTAGGAAGCAACAATTGAAGTACAATAGGAACCACACAGTGTTGCCAGATTTAACCGAAGGTGTAATTTTTTTTTTTTTTAAACATGTAAATTGACTCATGACTCATACATATGGATGTTTTGTCGTTAACTTTCAGTTTGTTTAGTTGGAGTAGCTGGAGTTGGAAACTATGGAGCAGAAAAAAGAATTTTTCATTTCCACCGATAACTAATCGGATGAGGCCTCTGTAAGAGGGAACTAGGGAAATCATAGTTTTCATAAATTAACACTCTGAACTGACAACCCTGCTGATGTTTCAGTGCATCAAAAGATTTGTTAAGGATCTGTCTACATTATGCAATTCCTGAAAACAATGAAAAACAAACTTTGAAATTATCATGATATTTTTTTTTTTTTTTTATTTACATGCACTCAGCAACACTGCTATTCATTTTCATGAGGCTATTTAAAGCAAGAGGTATACAAGAACAATTCTTGAACTATTCAAGACCTAGAAACGAACATTAGCTGTACTATTGAGAGCATTAGCACGTCTAATCTTCGTAAAGTTGCTGCAAACCTGGTGAAACGTGTGAACCAGTGTTTGAATCAAAACAGGGGATACTCCCAACATCCGCTGTAGAGCTGGTAACTCATTTCTCATAGTAGCAGTGAAATGAAATGAAATGAAATCTTTGAGTTTTACGTCCCACGGTTATGCCGGTTAGGCTAAAGGAGACGGTGATTATGAGAAATGAATGAAATGGTGGAATGAAGAAAGTGGGAGGAAACGGGAGAGCCCCGATAAAACCCACGCACACGGTGTTTGTCCACCACAAAGTTCACTTCTCATAGTAGCAGTGTTTCCGGGTGCATGTAAGTAAACGCTTTATCATGATAATTTCAAAGTTTGTTTTTCATTGTTTTCAGGAATTGCATAATATAGACAGATCCTTAACACACCTTCTGATGCACTGAAACATCAGCAAAGTTGCCAATTCAGAGTGTTAATGTATGAAAACTATGATTTCCTAGTTTCCGCTTACAGAGGCCTCATCCGATTAGTTATCGGAGGAAATGAAAAATACTTTTTTCTGCTCCATAGTTTCCAACTCCAGCTACTCCAACTAAACAAACTGAAAATTAACGACAGAACATCCATACGTATGAGTTATGAGTCAATTTAAAAGTTTTGCAAAAAAAAAAAATAAATAAATAAATAAATAAATAAAATAAAAAAAAATTTACACCTTCGGTTACATCTGGCAACACTGTGTGGTTCCTAGTGTGCTTCAATCGTTGCTTCCTAGTTTTAAAATATATACATGAACAAGGCTTCATTTTGGTATACCTATATTTGTGTATCACTTCAGGTTCAAAAGTTCTACTATCCCAAACTCCGGCTTGCGTTGTATATTGAACACCCTGTATCTTAACTGTCTCGAATTCATTTCATTAGGAAGGCTGAATGAACGACGGGGTGCTGCTAACGTGGGATTCAAATTACCACTTAAGTTTGTATCGTATGCAAGCATCCTAACCGGAATCTATCCGGCACGATAAACACAGAAACGTGCATTACCCACTTGACGACGAAGGAGTACTTTGCTAAGAAAGGAACAAATTTCCTCCTCCTGGTAATGCTAATTATATATGCTATATATAATTAAATCCTATTGCCACCATACCTCAAGGATATGATGAATTATAACTATCTCGCTTCACAATTATGCACAGTATAACAACTATCATTGCACAAACTTTGGTAAATATAACATGAAGAGTCTTAGTGTAAATCAGTCAGAAAGAAAAAAAAGTGGATCCATAAAAGATTCCCGGACAGACATATGGAATATCGCTTTCTCTATATACATTAGCATGGAGTTCAATTTCAACAGGAAAAAAAAAAGGAATAAATAATAAAAGTAGCCAAGTTCAGATTATTTTTTGTGATGAATGCCTTTCTTCTATATTTTTTTTTTATTTTTGATTCCCTAAAAATAAATTGACGTAGTTATATTAAAGCACACTACTTTCTTTTCTCCAAATATTTCATGTTCTTCGATTCTATAAATGTACTATCCAGTAGGGTGGAGTGAAAAAGGGGCCAAAAAATATATTTTTCGAAATTCGATTTTGGATAGGAGGCAAAAGTTGCATCATATCGTAGTACTTTACCATGCAAAATTTCAATTCTCTAAAATAATTTTTAGCCGGGGCGCAATGGGCCGTAAGTTTGATAGATTTTATAAATGAGTGAAAAGAGCCCAAATTTTTATTTTTTTAAAATTCTTATTCGGATATAGGGCAAAAGTTGCATCATATTGTAGTACGTTACCACCGGAAATTTCAATTCTCTAAAATATTCTTTAGCAGGGGGAGCAATGGGCCTTAGGTTTGATAGATTTTGTAAATAAATACACATTTATTGTTCATTTGTGTAATTATTAGGCAGTTCTTTGATTGAAGGAGAGTGTAATTTGAAGGTGTTAAGATTCGTTGTCGTGTCTAGGTGGATTTCTAAAGCTATCGAAGTTCATATTCTATATTACACGCTACATCAACCCAGAACTCACCACGTGGAGATGGCTGCCGTCGAGTTCCATCCCACTCGCCCACCAATATTAGATTGAGTGTTTCATAAATTTCATTCACGTCTTCAAGCAAAATACTGCGACTTTATCTGAAAAGTAGTCATGTATTTTCTTAAGTCAAATTTATAACGAATAAAAAAATCTCTCGTGGCTCACATACTGACGAAGATCCTTCACTAAGTATTTTCATTAATCTTTCCACTGCTTGCGTATAACATGGAAACTCAGGGATATCAACACTTGTACTTTCTCAAGAACAAATTTCTCGCAATTTATCCCCTGTGATATAAGTCAGTATTGGCGGTTCTGTTGTTAACCCCATTTTAGTTTATCATTTCTGTGTAATTACTAGCCTCGAAGTTTAATACTGGCACTTGGAAGGTACGAGTTTCGCAACGTTTACATTGTTTTCTGCATTGGAGGATTATATCGGCAGCAAGGATTCGCGTAGCTGATCTGTAGTCACCAATCATGGCAATATTTTCAGTATTCGCATTGAATGCATTTCTGGAAATTACTTTATTGACAGAAGTCTTGTATGGTTCTTGCAAACATCGCGAAAGTCTATGGTTAAGAACAAATGTTTAGCTCCGTATTTGGCAAAAGGTTTCAGTTTTATGCTGAATCACACTGGTGCATATACTTTTACTACGAACTTTACGAGAGTTTAGAGCTCCTCTGAAGAATTTGGCGTTGATATATATAGACGCGAAAGTCTGCAAGCCATTGTTATCCAACGAGCATGCGCAAGTTTTCTGGGTTTCTTATCTGCTAGGTTTTTATCACAGCCTCCTCTTATGACAGATTGACATATGTCATACAAATATCTCTGATCATAACTGAGATGATGCACGTTTAGGTATCTAGGGAGTACTGAAGAAATCTTTCCGAAGCTGCACACTGGATTTGTTTCACAATTCACCAATGATCTACCAATAGACCAGACAAAGTATCAGTTGTTACATCATCGAGTTCTTTCAATAAGTGACGAAGTAGTACTTCAATGATATGCAATAAACGTATGCACCACTGCAAGGGCCTCCCTAAATGGTTTTCGAGCACTATAATCATCATTCTTTTGACCCAGCATTAGTATTAGTACCATCGCAGCCGATAGCTACCATATCTGATAAGCCCACATTATTTTCTTGTAATTCGCGGCAGATGGAACTAGCAATATTCTTTGCTGATGCTGATCCGGTCAAAGAGGCATGGCTGAGAAATTTATTACCCGTTTTTTCAAGGATACAATAATGTTATTCCATCTCCATATCTCTGTGGCTTCCGGACATCACGAGTGTTTGGTCTTTCTTCCCATCAAAATAGATGGTACGAGGTTTCCTTTTATTAACAGTCTCTTTAGTTCTTACACTTTTACGATTTTTCGCAACCTATCTTTCTATTTTACTTCTATCAATTATGTTTTGCAGATGCTCTGGACTCACAATATTAAAATCTTCCAAAACTGCAGTAGCAATTGCTGCAATTTTTCTTCCAGTCACGCCGGTTTTCTCCTTCACCTTTGCTAATGATGGGAGGGATTTTCTCATTTGCGTGCATTCAATCTGTGATTGCTTTCTTGTCTTCTTCAAAGGATACTTCCAACTAAAAACAGGATCTCCTCCAGCTTCAGCGTATTCTTTATTGCCTTCCTTTCTCGTTTCCCAAGATGACGAGAAGTCTGAAAATTCGATAATGTAACTGGTACTGTTTTGGTTGAAAGTTTGACCGCAAGTTGCTTTTTGGCTTTCCTTTCTTCTCTTTTCTTTGTCCAAGTAACATCAATACCACCGATTACCATTTTTCTACTTATCCTTTGGTCTGATAAAACACACTCCAATTCAGGCATTTTGAGTGTTCTGTACAACAACACACCGTGAAATCGAAACACTTGCAAGCTGCTATATCAAACGGTTTACTGCCCTGCTTCTTCAATTCTTGTAATTTACTTCTTTCATGCTATCTCTTACTGCCAATTTTAAAAATATTTTTCAGTTTCCTGTGGTAACTGTTGATCACTATTGATACACGGCCGAGCGAGACAACAGGAATTGAAACACGTCACAAAATGCCTTCCACCTTTTCTGCTACCTTCCTGGAAATCAAATTCTATGCTGGTTCTTTACTTCCACCCCCATTCAGCTGCTGACGTGTAAATAAATAACATGCCATAACGTCTTTATAAGTTGGAAACATTCTCAGGTCGCGACCTTTGGCACTACGAAACATCTCTTCTGCTGATTTTGCCATCTTGCTTCTTCTTTATAGCACAAAACAAAAACATCAGATGCCAGGCTTAATACAGTGGTAGATAATAAACCCATCTATATTTACACAAAAGTGCAAAACAAATCACTAACGTAGCAACACGACCGCTAACCAGACACGTGTCCCGAGCACTCGTACAACACACTAATAGCAATAGTCAGGCTGCCAAACAGTTGCACAAGACTTTAGCACCTGCACGAGCGCGCGCCCTGATTTCGTTCTGTACCCTCTTATTTCCACCCACCAAACTATTATACTAGTGACTTAATACTGCCAACAAGTTCATTATTCCAGAAAAGTACTGTTACTAAATAGCAAAAAACTTGTTTATGGCAAACCAGCAAACTGCTTATAGTTGATCAGTTTTCATCTAATTATTCCCAAATTTCAGGGCCATTGGCCCCGCCTAAAAATAATTTTAGTGAATTAAAGGTTCTTGTTGTTATCTACAGATATAGGATGCATCTTTTGCACTCTATCTACACTAAAACTTACAGTCTATTTCCAGCGATGATCTGTCAAATAGTTACAAAGTAAATGGAAATTGATTTACAAAATCGCAAACTTAAGGCCCCTTGCGCCCCGGCTAAAAATTATTTCAGAGAGCTGAAATTTTCTATGGTAAAGTATTATATGATGCAACTTTTGCCCCCTATCCAAATTCGCAAATCGAAAAAAAAAAAAAAAATCGCTCCACCCTACTATCAAGCATGCCAATTTTGTACGTTGCTCTTACAATGAGAATAATATTTGACAATGTGCATTTCGTGAAGCACTCCACCATGAATAAGTTTGAAAACTACAAGTCTCCACTCATTCACCTGAGTTCTTCACATACCAAACAGTAAGGAATCTGATATGATGAAGCTCCCTGTAAGTTAGGTACGGAGACATGTACATGAAACTGTGTACTTATAGTAATCAAAGTGTGTTTGTACAGTCCGCAGCAAAAAACCTGCAACATGAGCATATAAGTTTATTCTAAAACGACGAAGTCTTTTGCTCCAAAAAAATGTGTGCAGGGGAAGAACGCCGAGGTTTGTCCTCGTGTGATTCGTGCCACCTAGATGTTATGTTGATTCCCTGCGCTGTTAGGCGTAGTTTCACAATAAACTTAAATGCTCATGTTGCAGGTTTTTTGCTGCGGACTGTACGTGTTGCGATTACGTTTTCATTATTCTCTGGCAAATACAAAGGGTGTTCAAAAAGTTTTGCATAGTGGTCTCTAATTTTTTTTATTTGTTGCAGGAGGAGAATGAATTTTTTTGTGAACATACTTGGAACATTAACTATAAGTTGGTATATAAAAGTATTTTCTTTTATTTACAGGTGAGCCATAATGGACCGTGAATTAGATGTTAGGTTGCGACAACGGTCGGTAATGGAGTTCCTCTTCAAGACCGACGACGACTCTGCCACATCGATTCACAGGAAGTTGCTTCCTGTTTATGGGGAGGACACATTGGATCGCAGCAGTATCCAGCGGTGGTTGCAGAGGATTAAAGGTGGTTTCTCTCTACTGGACAATCCACGATGCGGTAGACCATCGACGGTAGTGAGTGATATGAATAAGGAGACCATTAATCAAATCATCCAAAATGACAGGTGTGTGACGACACGACAGCTTGCTGAAATGACTGGTTTGTCATTGGGTAGTGTGGTATTAATGGTACATTCACTAGGGTACAGAAAAATCTGTGCACGTTGGGTGCCTAGATTATTGACAAGAGAAATGAAAAAGATGAGGAAGGGTGTGTGCGAGGGTCTCATGATGACCTTTACTGAAGAGTGGAAACAGTGTTTTGACGGCGTCATTACCCAGGATGAAACATGGTTGTTTTTGTCCGAACCTGAGAGCAAAACACGTCTGAAGGCCCACCTGCGCGGTAAAACATTTGATAATGAGAAAGACCTTATTTCCTGTGTCAAGCAATGGTGTAAAAGTCAATCCTCAGAATTTTACCAAAGTGCATTTACATCATGGAAAGAACGTTGGACCAGATTCGTCACAGCTGATGAAAGCTACATTGAGAAGGCTCAGTGTATAGATAAATGTTCGAAGTATGTTCACAAAAAAATTCATTCTCCTCCTGCAACAAATAAAAAAACAAAACAAAAAATAGAGACCACTGTGCAAAACTTTTTGAACACCCTTTGTACTTTATCATATGTACTGAGTATAAGTGTAAACAGAAAGATGGTGCATTGAATTTTGAACGAAATATTAAATCGTGAAATTTACAAAAAAGAAAATATTACCTCTTGATGACCAAATGAAGCTTTAATTGCCTGTTCCTGATAATCATATATGGCACCAGGATTTGCTGGCACACAAGTACCCGTAGTATGATTTAGCAGCTCCCTTTCTTGGCTTTGAGCAGTATCTGACAAATGGTGTTCACTTGGTGATGATACGCTTGACATACAGGTAAATGAGCTGTCTTTACGAAGTGAATCAGCGTGTTGTTGCTTTTTCTACAAATAAATAAAAGTACAGTATCAGTAAGCTTTTTATTTATCACTTGATAGTTAATTTCGATTCACGTACAACTAAGAAGCCTGGAATAAAAACCACCTGAAATTTACATATTAAAAATCATGACAGTAATAGTCATTTTTTGTAGACATTTACACACTTATTATCCACTTGAATATTACGGTACATATTTTTAACAGCAAAAGATTGTACAATAAAGTTATTTGTCTTAATATCTCAGTTTCTCACTCTCGTTTTTACTCTGGTCCCCTTATTTGATAGTTTCAATATTAATACAAATATATTCTTCAACAAAATGTTCCTTATTTCTAAGACGAGTACATGTGCTTATGAGTACTTATTTTGAGATGGCAAGTTTTTGCCCATTTGCCTCACGAAGCTAAATGCAATCACTTAGCCAGTAATATACTGTTATGCTTTGCTAGATTCTATAAAATAACATATGGGAAATATTAAAAACAAAATATATATTGTAAGAGCTAAACTGCTGACGATTGTAGGTTACGGCACCAGAGGGCGCTCTGGTAAATAGTAGCGTGCAGAATAACTTAAATGAAAGTTAATCATGGATTCCTCCAAGTGCATACAAAAGGTTCCTAGATTTGTAATATTTCGAGATAATGACTATTCTTTGCGTAGTCTTAAGAAGCAATCAATAGAAAGCTATTTACCAGTAAGAACACTGTTCGTCTGCACGACACTGCCATTTAATATCGCGTCTGTTAGTTTCCGCAGATACTTTAACGTTCGTGGATAAAGATGTGCGAAATGTATTTCTACTGAATGGATTAAAACCCAACAAACATCACAAATATCCAGGCCGCAACAGACGATAACCTGCTTTAGCCAGTCCTGACAACTTTCACCTCATTTCTTAAATAAGTAAAGACAGGACCTCCTGCTCCTTGGTCGGTCATTATAATAGAAACTTTGAAGAAGGTTATTTTTCATACTGAAGCAAAAACATGCATTTATTATCTGAAACAGTGTGTTATCATCTTACATTTTAATAAACAATAGAGTACACTGTAGTGTTGAAGTCAGCACTTGAGTTTCCATGCACAGAAAAAAATATGGTGAGGAAGAACAAGTATTTCAACATGATATTGCTATCATGGCAACCATTGCTGCTACCTTTATTTGGTGGTACTTGGCGGGTCATCGCTTGAAAGACAGAGCTAGCAGAAGCCCTGAACGAATTTTTTCCCATCTACCGCTTAGTTTCAACAAACCCAACATGCGGAAAATGCTGAGGCTGTTTTCGGTCCACTAAATGAGATCCAACTGAAGAATACAGTAAAGAAAAAAAAAAATGTAAGAAATTAGAAAGTAAAAAAGTTTCAATATACTTGCGTTGTTTTATTTGTTTTTAGACACACTATTTCCCTTGAGTTTTACACTGAAAGCTTCATTTGAAGCTAGACCTCTGAAAAAAATATGAAGATCCTATTCACATAGTTGTCAAGCTGTCTTATTCCTTATTTAAAGATACTTCTCGTTTCAAATTTGAACTGCAAAAATGAATCTTGCTAATTTACACACTATATGAAAAATGTATTATTTAGGGCCATTATATGAATAAAAGGTACAGGTCACTGCACTAAACTTTCCAGTTCTAATTCCTTAAACTAGAACATGTTGTGTTGCAGTTATTAATGAAACGTTTTCTTGTGAAATGCGAACAAAATTCTAAGCGGTTTCCGGAAAACATCACCCAATGAAAATTCACTCCAAAAAGTAAACTACTCCTTTAAAATGTGTCCATAAGAAATAACTTATGCGTATGTTAGGGTTAGTAATGTAATATTGTTTATAAAATAATAAAATCACATGAGTGGTATTTTACCAAATTGTCAAAACCCTCACCACACGAGTAAATTACCTGCTTTGAATATTCTCATAAAAGTGATTTGTGTAACATTATAAGAATAATAATGAAATTTGTATTTATGAAATATGAGCAAAATTCCTTTCTGCAAAAGTATAATTGTATTGTTAATAGAACGAAAAAAAAGCGTCATCATTACACACCAGAGCATTCTTTTTGATAGAGATTAAGTATGATTCTTCTTTTCTTGATTTCTTACTTTTCGTTGTAATTTCTTTCGAATAATGTTTATGTTAATTGTTTTCTACAGGTTTATCTTATTCCTTCCAATTTTACGTTTCCATATTGTGGAAAAACGAAGAAGTTAATACAATTGTAAGGAAACAGAGAAATCGACTTTATCATCTTTGAGTTTTACGTTAGAAATCTAACTTTACACATACACTGCAACCTTCTCTATCATTTTCCATCTACTCTATATGCAACCACCTTACTGGTTGATAAACTAATTATACACATTACTGTACATTACAATGATAGAACATACTAACCTGTTTGATTTCTGTTATAACTTTTAAAATCCTTTCTGTCATGAAAAAGATCCAGACACCTCCCCATATCATTAGAGAAATATTTAAGTAACTATGGTGTGTGTCTTTCTCGAGAAGTCCGAAAGCCTTGAAAAAGAAACAGCATAGTAAATAAAGTTGTCATTAAAAGCTCTTGTACTTACACATAAACTAAGTTCAAAACAAACTAATAGGGTGATTATTTTGATTTAGAAAGATCAGAAAATCTCAAATTGTTCGTTACCCACTATAATATTTTGAGTTATTTTGAACACCTTCCTCTCGTGGTAGAAAATTCACTCACAACGTAATTACTTTTTAAATCAAAACTGTAAATTGAAATAGTTTGCTCATCTAAAATAATAATAATAATAATAATAATAATAATAATAATAATAATAATAATAATAATAATAATAATAATAATAATAATTTCATTTTAATTAATTACACGTTTAAAGTGCTACGAACAGCGTTAGCCAAGCATAGCATTGCAACATACAAGATCACTAGCACATCTGTGACAGTAGTAATACAAAGTATAAAATTAAATGTTAAACACAGTACATAGACGTGACAGTACAATATCATAGTATAAACAGTCATATAAATTACGCCTAAGAATTAGATTTCTCTATTAAAATATAAATTAAGTATAAAAGTAAACAATGTACCAATTTTGAAAAATTTAAAGGTTTTGACGTTTCGGAACTCTCAGCTGGTTCCTTCCTCAGTGGCAAGGTAAAATGGATTAATACGGAAAGGAGAGAAAAGGAGTAAAACCAGGAATACATACCACTATATAAAAGTAACGTACAAAAAAGATCCTGAGATGGATAAAGCAGAATGAAAAAAGAATGAACTGAATAAAAAAGAACGTGGTGTCTTTGTTAGGCCACTATTGCCAGATCCAAAGTATACATCAAAGGTAAGTACCAAAGTTCGATCAATGTTGCCAGTATCAAGGTTCAATGCAGGTTTGTATTTATGAATAAAGAACGATTCTTTAATTTCTTTTTTCTTTTTTTTTTTCCTGAACCTATTACCTTAACCTGTTTTATATTATGTGAATTTGTTCTAGATGAAACGCTAAACCCGACATGCCTTCTTCATGTGACTCTTCTGATTGTCTAACATGATCCTTCACACTCGTGTTAATATTACGTTTAGTTTGGCTAATGTATGAGGAATCACATTCGCATGGACGCGGTAAATATCTGCTTTATTTAATGGATCGACAAAATAGCTTTTAAATCCACTGAGATGTTTTTTTGTAAACTTTTGGGGGGGGGAATACTTGAAGCAGATATGTTATGCTCTGCAAGAATACGTTGAAAGTTGTGGAAAATAAGGAATTTCAATCCAAGTTTTTGCTTCTTTGGAAGTTACCGTTTTGGGGACTTGCAGCGATCTACGTTTGATTAAACCACTTTTGTAAAATACACAGCTTATAATCGTTTTCTTGTCCTATTTTATATAAAAACTGTATTTCTTCGTTGAGATCCTTTTGACGATCACAAATTAATAATGCTCTACGAAAGAAGTTCTTCCAAATATTGGCCTTGTACATTGGCGGATGAGCTGACTGTTGATGTATGTAAGTAGTGCCTGCATTGGGTTTTCGGTATACTTTTCAAATAAATTTATTATGTGATCGGGTAATCAATAGGTCTAGAAATGGAAGGCCATTATCAGATTCACGTTCAAGGGTGAACTTCAGCCTAGGATGTTGATTGTTGAATTGTTCAAATATTTGTGTAAGTGTATTTTCGTCACTAACAAGTAGTAGAATATATTAAGCATAACGGTAATATCTAACGTATTCAAATGTGTCCTGCCGTAAAATAGACGTTTCAATCTGATTTAAAACGATATTTGACAATATTGGGGATAATGTTTTACCCATGGATAAGCCATCATTCTGAGAAAAATAATGATGTTCAAATTGGAATATATTAGTTGTTAAACAAACCTCAAGTAATTGTAATAAAAAAATAGTTTTATGCGTAGAAGCGACATTTTGTAATAACCGGGATCGAGTACTATTGATAGCAAACTTCCAGTGGTATGGACGGATACATATCAACAACGTCTATGGAGGCAAGTAAAATGGTATTGGCATTTACAAATGATGATAATTGTTGTTTTATGTGGACTGTTTTTTACAACATATTTAAAACCACTATTGTGACTGCTGAGTTTTTTATATAACCATTTTGATAGTAAATAAGCCGGATGATTGAAACCTGATATGATCGGGCGAAGAGGGATGTCAGGCTTGTGCACTTTCGGAAGACCATAAATATTGGGAAGACTAGGTGCATGTATTTTTCTCATATCTTATTCAATGTCAGTTAAAAGTGGTGAAGACTCAATTGTCGACTGTACCTTCTTAATAGCCTGTGGTAACGGATTACAGGGATATGAAACAAAATTACATTTCTCTGCTATTTTTAGAATACCGGAAGCATATCTTTGCTTTGGCATAACAACATATTGGTTTCCTTTATCAGCCTTTAAACATCAGATATCGTGTTTATTAACAAATATTGGAATTCCTTATTTTCCACAACTTTCAACACAAAATCAACGTATTCTTGCAAAGCATAACATATCTGCTTCAAGTATTCCCCCCAAAAAGTTTACAAAAACTTCTCACTGGATTTAAAAGCTATTTTGTCGATCCATTAAATAAGGCAGGTATTTACCGCGTCCATTGCGAATGTGATTCCTCATACATTGGCCAAACTAAACGTAATATTAACACGCGTGTAAAGGAGCATGTTAGACAATATGAAAAGTCACATGAAGAAGGCATGTCGGGTTTAGCGCTTCATCTAAAACAACATTCACATAATATAAAACAGGTTAAGGTAATAGGTTCAGCAAAATCAAAAATAACGGGAAATTAAAGAATCGTTCTTAATTTATAAATACAAACCTGCACTGAACTTTGATACTGGCAACACTGATCGAACTTTGGTACCTACCTTCGATGCATACTTTGGATCTGGCAATACACCACGTTCTTTTTTATTCAGTTCATTCTTTTTTCATTCTGCTCTATCCATCTCAGGATCTTTTTTGTACGTTACTTTTATATAGTGGTATGTATTCCTGGTTTTACTCCTTTTCTCTCCTTTCCGTATTAATCCATTTTACCTTGCCACTGAGGAAGGAACCAGCTGAGAGTTCCGAAACGTCAAAATCTTTAAATTTTTAAGGGGGGATTCATTGGTAAGTAGCCAATTTTTTGTTAATTTTGAATATCTCCCCATGCGCCCATGTAATTGTAATTATAATTATATTGTACCAATTGTTGATTATAGCAAATTAAAACAGTAAAAAGATTTTTAAAGCCCTAATCTCTAGGATTTTGTCTGTTATTAAAAATACTACGTAAAATACATATAAAAAATCCTTTGCACTATTTGTACACAATAGTTTTGTTTTCCTTGATATGTTGTTTCTATGAATGAAATATTATTTATTAAATACTGACTAAAAAATTTGTTTTCTAATACGGTCTAAAAATTTCAACGCTTGTTCTCTTCTTAGTGACAAACACCAAGACCGTTAATAATCGCTCGTAGTTACAGTAATATCTATATAACTATTACTGTAGAAATACATATATTTATATAACTTTTCTTGGACTCTTTCTATTTTTTCGTTATTTGTTCTATTAACGTTCAATTAAATCACTCTTGTAAATTCAAGATTTTTTGTATAATGTATCCTGTCAGTAAGTATCTAAATAAATTACCAATGATGACGTTTCCTTATTTAATAATATCAGTCACATGATTGTTAAATGTAAGCTGAAAATCGAATTTTGTTACACCAAAATCTCCAAAGGTGCTAACATTTTTTAAAGATTTACCACTGATGACATATTTAGTCATTAGTACAATGTATTCTCATGCCATTATCACGAGCTTATATTTAGTATCTGATGCTTTTTAAATATACTGTATGTTATGTCATTGACACTGGTCACCCTTTCAGACAATTTTACATCGTCAGCATACAACACAACATTTACATTTTCGAGACTGTGCATTATATTGTAACCACCCGGGGATCGGGTCGCTGTTCGGGCTGCCATTTCTTTATAACAATCAAATATATCAAATCACTGTCTTTACGAAATATACAGAGCGTCCACACTTCTATAAAAATACTTCTATAACCTGGTGGCGGTTATAGACTGACGTTCGTAAGAGGAACGACCTGTCAAGTGTCTGCGTAGATAGGTTGAGAACTCCTGGTCGTTTAATGAAATTTGAATAAAATTAGGTTTTTCACCAAAAATTAAAAATCAGTTAGTTGGCAACACTGTGATATGGTGTGAGATTGACGTGCATAAACGTTCAATGATTTTTCACCTGAAAAGGGCTATTTAAAGTAGTTAAATAACTTGTTAACTCACTGTAACAAACATGCTGAAGTTCCTGCATGAGCAATATTCAACTTAAATGTTCCATGAAGAATAAGACCCTCTTGAACGATTGGTGCAGTTGGGTTTCCTTATCTTCTGTCTCCTCGTATATAGAAGTCTATGTTGTCTTCTTATGACGAACATCTTACGTTCTATTCCGACGTTGAGTTGAGGGGAGAAGGGAAGATTTTTTTTAATACACTGGTGTGAGAAACAAGGTATGGTTAAAACACCTGTATGATAACTTCACTGAAAGTTCGCAGCAAGCGTTTATAGGGCTATTTAAATTCTTACTTTTTTCCTTTTTTTTTAAATACTTTTCGTAAAATGTTTCTAAGTGTTCCGTTTCGATCACTTTATTTGGTGTAATATGAAGTAACTATATACACACAATAACTATTCATAAAAATATCGACTTAAAGAATTATCAAACATCTCAATAAAAATTAGTAAATCTCTTCTTTTAAAATATACTGATATCTGTATTTAAAATATTAAAATGTAAATAAATATGCAAATAGCAAACATGTTAAACGTATTAAAATATTAAAATTATTGCCAAAGTTTCAATATTACTGTAATATATTTAAAAAAATATGAAAATCATTGAAAAAGTAAAATGAATGAAAACAAACACATTATAAACTGACAATATGCAAAGAAAATAACGTTTTCATCTGTATGTCCATTTTTTTTTTTTTTTTTAATAGTGACTTGCGTTTACTGAAAAAGAATGAAAAATCGTTTTTCCAAAATAAAAAAATAAACTTGTGTGTCAAAAATGACGTTCATAGTAATTTCAAGAAACAAGCATGATTCTATATATTAAGAAAAGATTGTGATTTCGTTGACATGTATGAAGAAAATTCGGTACGCCATAAGATCACAATGACATCTGCTCGCCATGTGAAAATCGAGACTAATTCAATAATGCTCAATACAACAAATGATTTTATTTTGAAACAAAGTTATCATTAGCTTAGGCCTAGAACAATAATTGTTATTCCCTTCCAAAAACATAAATATTGTAGGGTTACCAGAACATGTGGGTATTATCTGCAAAGTAATTTATTAATAAAGCGTTGAAAACTATGCAATGTTGATCCAAGTTTTTCGAAGGTCTGAATCAAGGAAGTTGACTCACTAGTCCAAACTTTTCTGAAAATAAACGGTCATTACGCTATGAATTGACCAAAACCATAGGTGGCAAAAATGTGTAATACTATACGTACTTACACACAAAATATGCGATCGTTTCCTACGATGCAAAGTAGAAACGTGAAAAGGCCTGCAACCATAGGCACTTACAAAAATATTTCTATACATAACTGAAATATAAACACTTTAATATTCAGTAAAATACATGTATGTTCCCTGGAACATAACGTACGTCTTTCACCTAGAAAAGATGTGTAAACACACAAAATACAAATGCTCTCGTAGCATCGTAAAATATGTCTCTATAAGAAAATACATGAGACCTAAAAACATGGGATACAAACATAAAAATATAGTCAACATTACAACTTTCTGGTCGGCCTGAAACATCAAAATTAAATTCCCTACAAGACAGTTATGTCATTCCACGTCAGTTAAATTTTCTTAGGCATCTTCGCTACAAAATATTCAAAATGGTCTTATTTACACACTGAAATTCAAAGTTATCGAGCATATGAAATAATGGACAGAAAGTAATTTTCATAAATCGTTGTGCCTTCATGCTGATGCAAAGAAAGAAAATAAGTTTATTTTTCGGGATCTATATCGAATTCAAATAGTTTCTAGGACATACTGTAACTAAAATACAATTTTCTCAAAATTAATACGAAAAACATTACAACGTATTACCATACCATTACACATCATATAATTACGATTCATAAACATTAAAATATTCACTGGAATGCTACTAGACAATAAAATATACTGAAAAAATCTAGCCTAAGAATACACATGCGTAATTACGGGTTACCATAAAGGAAGAAAAGAAAACTATATTTTGCGATTATTGGCGAAAATACAGTTAGCTACGGTATATCCAATTGATTAGCCACGTCCATTTTGCAACAGATCTGCAATTCCAGGAAATATTACCTCCTTGAAAAAATATATTTATCCCCATAAAGTATCCTACAAGAAGAAGTTTCCCTACGGTCGTTGAGTGGTCTAAAGAAAACGAAAAGAACGAGAATCAGAAATTACAAGAAAATATAGTACTTAAACATATTTCCACATACATATCAATATGGGAGAAAAACGATCGTTCACCATCATAGTATCTGTTCATATAGTACCTTCTAAAATAAAAAGATTACTGCTTTAGTTCGGAGAATATGCTATTCACATGACATTCCTGCACATACTATTAACCAACAAGGAAATGCCCGTTTTCACTCGTTTAAGGCTTAGCCTACTTTCCTTTCTAAACTTTTCTCTTCGAACGAAATATATCATGTCACACCCTGGAAATTCAAGTGTCAAAATCAGGTAAATGACGTAAATGAGATTCAACAAAATTACAATACACACTTCAAAATGAAAACGAAAATCTAAGATTAACACTAAAAAAGAAATTCGAGTGTGATTATAAGTGCAAAATTTCATATTCTACGTTTG
This sequence comes from Thermobia domestica, assembly GCF_964235325.1. NCBI lineage: Eukaryota > Metazoa > Arthropoda > Insecta > Zygentoma > Lepismatidae > Thermobia > Thermobia domestica. Next base: position 287,204,765 of record NC_137459.1, on the reverse strand, counting down.
AGATTACATACTGAATTTATCTTATCAAAATAAAAAAGGAAGAAAAAAATATTAGCTGCTCTTCGCTGAACAGTTACAAACTAGAAGCAAAAGGAAGTTTAAAAGAAATGCATAGTTCTCCTTTTCCGTGAGTCATCGAAACTAAAAGCAAAACAAAAATTAAAAGAAATACGTCGCTTCCCTGGAATTAAAATTTGTATCAACATACAAAGTCTTGGTTACCTTTTTTTTTATAATTACTATTTCTATCTTGATAACTACAATGGTTTGTCTATTCCTATGACGGTTACCTCTATGTACTAATCTATGCTTAATGTTGTCACACAAATTGCAATTCCTGTCTCATTTGTGATAACTCAGATTACGTGACCAAGATTTACGACTCCTTTTGTATCTGTTACAGTTTTTTCGTGTGCGATCTTGGTTCTGATTCCCTTTAAATTTCATATTGTTTACATTCTGGTCTGCGTATCTTTGCCTACTGCTATAACTATAACCTCGTTTGCGCTTTTTCTCTCTGTGGTTCGTGGTAGTAGCTATTTTAATGCGCTTGCGACCTCTGTCGTCTGCAGTCATAAGTTCGTAATTGTCTCTAGTACTACTACTACTACTACTAGCGGTGTCATTAGATTCTGAATGATTTAGATAAGCAGAATCGTTAACATGTCTATTCTATTACGATGTTGACTCAAAATATCTCTCTCTATTTGGGACTCTGATTCCTGTGCTTCATTTTCTTTAAGAATATCTGTCTCTAGTTCAGATTCCGATTCCGATGTTTTGTTTACACTAGGAATATCAATCACTAATTGAAGCTCAAATTCCGGTGTTCTGTTTTCAGCGCGCTTTGTTTCTTGGTTGTTTTCACGAAACACATCCCGTAAACCGTCCACCTTCTGACCTAATTCGCTCTTTACCTCAATAAAATTCTCTTTATTTCCTTGTTCTAATCTTTCGAATCTCTCTTCGTTTTTACCCACTTTTTGCTCTAACCTAGCGAAATTCTCTTTAAACTTAGCACGGTACTCTTTATTTTTATTTATATACTCCTCAATCGTCTCTTCAAAAAATAACTTTAGTTTCCGGATTATATGTGCCTCGTTGTATGCCATCTTGATCAAAATGAAATAAACTATCACTAGAACATGATTAAAATCACCTGAAAGAGATTCTTTTTTAAATTCCTAGTTCTAAGCTGAAAGAGAAATGATGTAATAAAATATTGATCTTATAAGTATATTCGAGCACCAACGGTCTCGATTCGGGTCGGTAGTTTGAAGTCCAATTTTCTATGAACATATTACATATGTGTTCGAGTACCAACGGCCTCGACTCGGGTCACTAGTTCGAGCGCCATTTATTTGTAACCACCCGGGGATCGTGTCGCTGTTCGGGCTGCAATTTATTTATAACCATCAAATATATCAAATATACTTGAAGTCTTTGCGAAATATACAGAGCGTCCACAAAAAATACTTCTATAACCTGATGGCGGTTATATCATTTTTAATAAATACTGTTAGGCTAAACCTTGAGAAATGAAATTATGAATACTTTTTTCTCTAACAAACCATTATTAAATTTTACATTAATAGTTCTGTTGCTAAACTAAGGAAGCTTTTAGCCTTTATCCATGATGCAAATAATAGCGATAAGCTTAAAGGAGCTAACTTTTGTAAAATATAATATTATACCATATCAATTTCTTTTGGTAAGTATATATTACATAGACTTGTTTATTTTTATTTATTTATTTATTTAATTTTGATAATGTTTCCGTACGTGCACCGGAAATAATCAGATAATGTCACATTTTCGAAACATACTGAGAAGGCGACAGAAGTAGGGTTCTTTGGAAAGATTTTTCGTAGAAGTCAAACCTGGTGAACCTCAACCAGATCCAAGTAGGGAAAAAGAAAGAAAGAAAAATAATTCCAAGCTCCTGAAGTTCTATTTGAAGCGTACTCTCCTTCCAAACATATCCTCCTCCTACCTTTTTAGCAACATCTTGGTAGGCACTCGACTGTCCTCACCAAGAAAAGGTTACGTTAAATTTAGTTAAAAGTTAGGCATTATTTCATCTAATCGCTTTTCAAGCTGTGTTTAAATGTATTTTTAAAAATCCTATCGATGGAAGATATGCAAATAACGATATTATTATTTTTTCATGGAAACAGATTAATCATTTTCCATTTATTTTTTATGGGAAAAATTCATATGGCATAGTCGTATTTGGTACAACCTTAAGGATCTGGGATGAATTAAAGACGTGTACCGAGGTACCAAAAGCACGTGTAGTATCTAATAATACAAATAACGGGGAAATTAATGACCACTCAGAAAGTTACAAAATTGTTGACGGATAGTAGAAAATTTTACGTTAAAATCCACAACAATGTTAATTTTATTCGCTGTCGCTATGCAACTGTAAATGGAGGAACAAGAAAGGGAATTCATGTAAACAAAAGGAACAAAATTCCTAATTTGACAATAAGGAACTCTTATCGAGATGAATCTATCAAGATAAAGCTACCATGAAGAAGATTGTGAAGAAATTTTAAATCAAAAAGAGAAGGTCTGCTAACCAGAGATAATAAATTCAAATCCTTATGTACTGCATGTCAGATATCATTAAATTCCTTGAATTTCCATCTTAACTATGCCAGGAAATAATTTTGAATTGATTCTACAGAATTTGTAAATTGTTTTGGTTCATAGGTCCAAATGACAGTTCCACATTTTTGGTGAGATTATATAAATTAAATATATATTAAAAATGATATAAATTAAAGGTATTCATACTATTAAAATTTCTGTACAACCTGGAGATGTTCGTGGAACAGTAATTTAGTATAAAAGATAACTCCAAAATCAATGACATATTTAACAAACTGAATCTCTTTAGAGCCGATTTTACACATACAAAGAGGGCATATTTTTACTATTATTATTATATTAATATATATCCTTTGAGTCAGTAAAATTTATAGGTAAGGAATTCATTTTGAACTAACGCACTGTAGTATTAAATTTGTTCTGTAAAATGACATGATCCTGAGTTGAAACAATTGAATTGAAGATCTTAATAATATAAACATAGAACAAATATTTACAGGTTATATTTTTCGATATATCATTGACGAACGAAAGAAACAGCAGGGAATTTAAACTGGAGCCCTAAGATATTCCTAGGAAATATTTATAAATAGAAGCACCTTCTTTATATTTTACCAAGAATTTCCTATTAGATTAAATATGAAGCAAGCCAGTTGACAGTACAGCACGGTAAATCGTATGTATCTAATTTCATTGGAAGTAAGTAGTGAGACAACTTATCAAAGACCTTACAAAATCAAGATAACACTTATTCGCTCTCCATTATGAATCACCGGAAATGTGTTGTATATTACAGTAAACTTAATAAATTGATTACTATGGATTAACCTTTGATAAATACATGTTCATTAATACCTATTTTCGCAAGTATTAGATTACATATTATATATAATCTGATATATATTCAAAAATCTTAGGAATAATATTAATCACAGAACTGTGTCTAAGGTCATTTATACAATTACCCTTAGTTTTAGGAACAGGCGTTATCGCAACAATTTTCCAGATACTGTATCAGGATAAATATTAACATTAAGGTTTCAATTAAACAAAGATGTTATAACAGGTGCAATAATTTCAACTATTCCCTTAATAACAAAAGCAGGAATGTCATCAATACCACAGGCTGATTTGATCTTCAGTGATTTAATAACTTCTAAAACATTTTCAGTCATATTAACAAATGGTTTTCTAACACATAAGTTATTAGATAACGGTAAAATATTATAATCATTATTGGAAAATGTTTGAAAAGTCGATGTGAAATATTCTGCAAATGAATGAGTCAATAATTTGCAATCAGTTATTACAACATTATCCTTAATTATACCAGATGCTATATTACAAGTAACATCATTTACATATTTCCACAATTTATCAGAAGCATTACTTAAATAATTTTCGACTCAATCATAATATATATATTTATATTCTTTCAGTTAAGCCTGCGACGATAAGGTAAACTGTATAAACAGTATTGCAATATCTAGCGAAGAGAAAACGCTCAGGAACTTGATATAATTTATAATCTTACACAGAAAGCCCTTAAGTTCAACAGGGTGGTGACAATATCAAGGATTACCATATATTCATTGTATTTCTTATAAACAACATTTGCATTAAATATAACCAGGTATAGTTTCGAAACTGACGGATCCACACTCAAGTTCGTATTATATATGTAGGGTTCGGAATTTCATTTCGAAATACAAAGGTATACTAGAAAGTGGTTCATTATTAATCCAGTCTATTTTTGAGATATTAAAATTACCAACAATCAAAACATCATAATTGAGAAGATTTAGCTTGCCAGAAATGGAATTCAGGTAGGTCTCAAATTCCAGGGGAAAGAAATCAGGATTAAAATAAACACATAATATTAGAAATGTCTTTCTTCAGTCGCACATTAGTTCAATTTAGACACTTTTTTTTTTATTTATTTTTTTTTTTAGATCAAATCTACAATGTATGGAAAACTAATTTTTAATAGCCAATAGAGATTCACCGCCTCTATTGCATGTTTCATTACTATATTGTCTAACTGCTCCAAAGCATGTATAAGTTTCAGCACAATATCATAGTCATTGCGTATTTCCGATATCAGGTTTTGGTAACAGCAATTACACTGTAAATACAATCAGAGGCAAAATGTCCGCATTTTCAGTTTTAAGTCCAAGTACTGTCAGGTATCAGGTTTTGTTAACAGCAATTACACTGTAATTACAATCAGAGGAAAAATGTCCATATTTTCAGTTTTAAGTCCAAGTGCAATCTGATACATCATTGCACCACACTACTCGATCGTTTATTATCGAAAACTCGACTTGTTGACCTTAACGTGAAATGATGACTACGAGTTATATTTAGTTACTAATTTGGTACACCCCACAGTTGTAATATCTGTTGCTTAACAATACTCTCCACCACATCAATTGTACTGAGGGAATACACCTGGTTACAAATAATGCTTTCCTCCCTGATTTGAATACCAAATCAAAATTACTCAAAATTAATTTTATCACACCCAACACCCTTTTTCTTTCTTTTTGAAACTGAGCTTTATCTCTTGGCAAAATAATAATAATATGATAAAATGTAAGGTAATTATAACTAAGCACGTTACGATCCTTCCCAGAAACTTAAAATATTCAAATCTGCGAGTTTCAAACTGATTTTTAAATACAATTAAAACATACGTTTCGCAATAATGTAATTAAAGTTCCGTTTAAGAGTATCAGTCAGTATCTTAAAATGTCATATTCGCAGGTGACAATATACCACTTTGTTGTATTATTTGTCACATAAATGTAGATTAATTAAAATATTCTGAAGATAAAAATTAATAATAAAATAAAGCTCGGGAAATAATTCCTTGCCATAAAGTTAAAACAACTCGTTACTATGTAATGAATGCTCTCTTGGTGGTTATTGATCTGTTTAAATATATATTCAGTTTAAATTATAACATTTTGTTAACTCTTCTTAGTATTTTACATTACGAGTTTAATGTAGTCAATGCCGATCGATTCCCCATACTATTAATTCAATACTCTTATTCCTATACTTCATATATACAGATGGTAAGACTATTCATGGCTTTGGATTGATTGTTTTAACAAAAGAGACACTGACCAAAGCTTAAAACCCACTTTATTTTAAATTATAATTTGTAACTGTTTCGGATATCTAGCATATCCTTCTTCAGACACTATCGAAAATAAATGAAAATACAGACACATATATAAATATTGTTATGACAAAGCTTAAATTCTTTGTCTGAAGTGTCTGTGTCTGAAGATAGTGTCTGAAGAAGGATATGCTAGATATCCGAAACAGTTACAAATTATAATTTAAAATAAAGTGGGTTTTAAGCTTTGGTCAGTGTCTCTTTTGTTAAAAAATACAGTATATATTCACTGCAATATTTACTGTCCAACACAATCTGAATGAAAAATTTATAAATACATTTTCTTCTCTTAACTAAAGATTGGAGTTCTCAACTTAACTAACACTCATAGATGTGTGAATAATGATCTTTTTTATTTTATAACAGAAATCTTATAAAACCTTTTTGTACAACTTCTATTTTATTTATATATGCATTAGATATACTGTTACAGATGACTGAACGAAATTCTATAAGTCTCATATAAATATACATAGGAACTACCGTATTTAAGATCACGTTATCAATTGCATATAAAATCTGTTATTTTTCTTGTACCTTGCACTGTACCATTTATATGAAAACCAAACAAGTTGTCTGTCATATTTAATACCTTTAATTTTTCTTACTTGTCTCTCACAACTCCATTCGTTACCTTTATATTTGCTGACAATATTAAGTTTTATTACTGATTTTTTTTTTAATTTTTTTTATTTATTTATTTATTTTATTTTATTTTTTTTTTGTCACAGTTGATCTCCAAGAAATTATTTTTGCACCAGAAATTTATTACTGCGTGTAAATCCTTCTGTAGCAGATAATTACTATACTCTCCATTAACAATTTTAAAATGCTTTAAGTCATCTATGTGAATTTCTTCCTTATATAATAATAATAATAATAATAACTAGGAATGCAATGGATATACCCGATTGCAATGAAATGAGCTGAGCGAGCTTAAACTACGTAATCAGGAAGCGTTTTTCGGTGATTATTCCTCGATGGTACATCGGATTTTTGATTTCGACCTATGTTGTCACTCAGCACGACATACTCTATCAGCGTGCTAAGTTTGGTTGAGATCAGCCAAACGGTCTAGGAGTAAGCGTTTTTCGGTGATTATTCCTCGATGGTACATCGGATTTTTGATTTCGACCTATGTTGTCACTCAGCACGACATACTCTATCAGCGTGCTAAGTTTGGTTGAGATCGGCCAAACGGTCTAGGAGGAAGCGTTTTTCGGTGATTATTCCTCGATGGTACATCGGATTTTTGATTTCGACCTATGTTGTCACTCAGCACGACATACTCTATCAGCGTGCTAAGTTTGGTTGAGATCGGCCAAACGGTCTAGGAGGAGTTCGCGGACAACCAAACGGCTAACCCGAGTATAAGAGCTGCGCTTCGCTCAGCTCAATAATAATAATAATAATAATAATAATAATAATAATAATAATAATAATAATAATAATAATAATAATAATAATAATAATAATAATAATAATAATATCAAAGTTGAAAGGAATCTAAATTCAAGGCTTTAACCGTTCAAAACACATCATTGTATCTCTATGAAATTTACGTAGTTCTATTTTTTTAAGTCACTTCTGACTAATAAATTACCATTTTATGTAGTAAAATCTCAAGTTTGCCACCGTTGTATGCACATGTGTGTCTAATCGTCTCAAGAGCCCAATTTACAAAGTAATATTAACTTAATAAACTTTCAGCTACCAAATTATTTCATTAAAAAAAAAAAAAAAAAAAAAAAAAAAAAAAAAAAAAAAAACAGGAGTGCCCAATTTTATACACTTCGTTACATATATTAGTATAATTTGCTTAGATACAGTTTCAAGAAAAATTGCACATTCGCTACTTGATCTCCGTCGATAATTATGGAACGAATGGACCACATTTAAGTAAGATTTTCTGAATGTAGTAGGGATAAGTATACTTTCTCGCAAAAACTGGTAAAAAGAAAGAAAGAAAAAGTACTCCTAAAACATGTTTAATATTTTTTTTTTTTTATCGGCACTATGCAGTAACTTTTAATAGATTCCATATATGCCAGCTAAAGACTGAAAAATTTTGGCTAACAGCTGATATTCGTAACTAAAAATATCTTTAAGCATACAACACCCTGATGAGATCACTCGATATCATGTATTTTAAAATAAAAGCTTCTAAACTTTCTACTTAAAACCAACACAAATGTAGCACTAGAAAATGCTACACGCACAAATATACAATGTAAAAAAAAAATGGAATCTTGATTCATCATTCCAAGACTCGAAGCATTTCATATACACTGTTTCATTGTGAAGATCGATGCTATACATGTCACTACAGACGCTGCGCTGCATTGTACCTGGTGATATGGAACTAATATGTTGATGAAATATCCGAGCGGTGGGCTTCGGTGCGCAATGCTCTAATGGCAACATGGCCCTGATACTCCCTGAAACTCTTGAAGAAGATGGTTTTCACCTATGTCTTGTTTAATCGGACCTCATTTTATAATTCTACAACCTCTAGGGTGAGTTTATTCGATCGCCAAAATAAACGCTACAATCAATTGGTTTGCTTTATAGTGAGCTGCTTAGTGCCGCACAAGTTAAAGGGAACGCCAATATTCTTACCGAAGTCTCTGAGCTCTATATTGTGAGATACTGTACTTTGAACAGTATATCTAAATCTCTTGAAACGATGTTGTAAGTACGAATCACATATTTGGGTGAAGAGGTCTTTCTTCTACCACAGAGTTGTTGAAGTATTTTTGATAATTTATTAATAGTCCTCTCCACATTTTTTCCCATTGTTTCAATAACTCCATTCTAAAGATGCTAGACCAAACACACAAACATTTTTTTCCCATCACAATTTGTGAAATATCCGGTAATATTAACACCTGGATAAAAAGAAAATGTATATTCTACCTTTACTTTTCTCTGAACTGAAATTAATTAGATCTCTTTATTGAAATTAAAATTCAGCACTTACGGTTCGAGTGTTATCAAAACACAATGGAAAATAAAACGCTTCAAAGAACCTGCTTGCTACACTCACATTCGAGGATGCTACAGAAAAAGTACTAGATATGAGTGTTTTATATGGCCAGTGTCAAATCGTATGAAATATCTACTTAAAAGTGAAACTTCATGTCTGCACAAAAGAAACACGAAACAGACCATAATTTCACAAGATACTTTCTTTAGAAATCGACAATACATTACGCAAATTAATATTTTCTTGCTTTGTTAACTCATTTAAACAAATCATAGGCTTGTATTTGCCTTATCTACGTACGCTGCAGTAACAAAGCAATAAATCAGCTTTTATTTTCTTATAATGAAATCTAGTTTGACATTCTAAAAAGTAACTACCTTCAAGAAAAATGTAAATTATATAAATACAGTAGAAGCCGGATATAATGCGGTTGCTTGGGGACATGCTTTACCCCGCGTTATAACCTTACCACGGAATATCGAAATGTGACAGCAGAAGTGACAAAATCGATCCTGCAGAGATGAAGGGAAATATTCTTGAACTAATAAATTACAATAGTATACAGTAATATAAAATACAGTCTAACAGTAAAACTGTACTACAGAACCGATTTCTGCACAATTTTTGCTTTTTTAGTTCAACTTACGAAAGTACTATTTTTTTTAAAGTATTTTTTGTTTATTATTATTATTATTATTATTATTATTATTATTATTTTATTGGGAGACATACTTTCCCCTGTGTTATATCAGAATCCACGGTATTTAGAATCGTGCCATTTCGGGCTTCTACTGTAAAAATAAATAAATAATAAAAATAAAGTTTGTAAGACAGCAAAACTTGCTCCAAACGGAACTTAAAGCTAATGAACAAAATTATGTTTCGCACTAAGTACAAATCCGAACAGATATAAGATCAGGTTAATTAGAGTTGCGAACAATGTCCGGTTTATGCAAATATCCGCCCTACATAAGTTCTGTTTTGATCACCTTTCGTTACTTCTTCATTAAAATCTATATAATTATTTCAGCAAAATAAAAACAACTTAAATCGAATTTTAAAAAAAAAGAAAGAAAAAAAAAGAAAAAGGATTGTTCTACAGAATATGAAAACAAGCAACTGTCGAAATAATTTCAAAATGCCTGGACCTTTCAATCTCCTCCATATCATTATCCGACATTTGCTATCACATACATGAAAAATATTCGACACTATCAAAGATAGATAAAAAGAAGAAGAAAAAGATTTCATTATACTAGGCGCAAACGAAAATAACTGCACAAAATCCTAAAGAATAATTGTATTCCAGTATCAGTGACACTGCTGCTTGATATGATACAGTATAATGCCACTGCTGCGATTCAAACTTAGTCATCTTTTAGGAGCTACTACACGAACAAGACACTGTCATCAGACGAAAACTAATCATTCATATTGTTCGGTGTTCATGAGAATTTCACTACTATATGAATCAGGGTTGGCTGGTTTAAACCAAGGTGGTTTAAACCAGCTTCTTTTTTTTTTAATGGTTTAAACAAAAACAAAACAAAAAAAAAACGAAAAATGCTTTAAATTGTGTGAACTTCTACTTTACTAAATTTTTTATCTACTTTTCACCTTTTAATCAAGGGGTCCCGTGTTCAGTTTTCGGTCGAACCGCAACCCATCTTTCAAGTGTAAACTAAATAGCGATTCGAGGTGTCCCTTTAAGCGAAAGTCTTCTCCGTAATAACCTTGGTATTTCATAAAGATGTTAAGCCTAAACATGCGAAACGAAACCAAATTTTATATTTTTACTTGCCTGAATGCCTGTTGTTTTATAAAGAAGCCAAGGTTGCTTAAATATATTGATAGAAATTGGCAAAATTTATCAACTGCCTACGTAGCTTCCAACATCAGCTTGAATCTGACTTTGTTTTAATTTTATTGAATGATATCTACATACCAAATTTGTAATTTAATACCTCAGTTTTAGCGTAGTGATTATGATAGGTTGACTTTAAAATTTTACATACAAATACATTTAAAGTAATAACAGGATTTTCCCAATGGCTAAGGCGGGAGTTTCCCGATTTATATATAATTCTGTATAGTGTTTTTACTTGTGTAACTGTTTATCTTTTTGTCCTTCTGAAATGACTCTTGACAATTAATTAACAAGTAGGCCTATGTAAAGATCAGTACAACGTATTTTTATCAGGAGTCCTTCGTGAGTGAGTCGGTAATCGCATTTGTGACCAATTAAGTCTCGGTTACGTGTCGAAATGGACCATTTCTCTTGGATGTAAGCCGAGAAGCGGTTTGGATTCCGCTTTAAGCTTAAGTGACTCCTTACAGCAAAACCTTGTTGTTGCATAATAACACCAAGACGAAACAAATTTATGTACATATCTAATATAAATACATAGAGTAAATTATTTAAACCAAAAAAACCTGGTTTAAACAAAAAAAAAAAAAGGGTTTAAACAAAAAAGCTGTTTTTTTTATTTTTTTCAATAAAAACCATGGATTTTGCCAACCCTGATATGAATACATATTCATAATACTGTATAATGAACTTAACAGCTGGAAAGTAAAATTTAAATACATAATTGTAAGCAGTATTTACAACCAGTCTAACAAATACTGTACAAATTTTGGATAAAGATATTGTACAATCCACGTTCTCGAAGCTAAAGATAGCATCCTCGAGTAGCTTGTTTTATTAACAGTTATTGACACGAAATTGTGTTAGGGAAAATGCACTTCTTAAGCCAAATATACAATATTACTTCCCATTGTAAAATATAACTAAGTGCAGTCGTTGATTACTTCCAGGATATTAACACAATTCAGTTACAATTTTTGGCGTAAGAAAGAAGTAACATGCGTATTATATGCGAGGTGAGGAAGCAATCTATAATAAAAGAAATTACAGAGAAATAAGAGGAATAGCGTAAGGCAAGTTGAAGAAGAATATTTACATAACATGCGTATTACTTAGTCATGTTTTTACAAAGTCACCATTTACAAAATGTTACAGTTATACACACATCTAAGAATAAGGGAAGATTTAAGTTAAGCCATTATTTCACTACTGTGATCCTCTTACCTGTGGCACTAAGTGGAAGACTGAACTTGCTGCTAGCGATCCCACAGCCAAGCCAATTAAAACTGTCAACAGTTGTTTATAAAATGCCTTTCCCATTAAAGGTAAGACACTAACACCCAGCAGCGAGCATAAGCTGATAATCGTTACGAATAAAATACCAAGACCCCAAACTGAAAATGAACAAATATTTCAAATAAAAAGTACTATTTGTATTCATTGTGCACTCACTCAAGTCTCTACATGAAGTTAATACTTATGTCAGCCTTTATATTTATACAAATAATTTATCCCTTTTTAACTGCATTTTATTTCCCCCTTGTCCAAACCTGTCTCCCATTCTTTTGCATTAAACTATTCTATACTAATAAGTTATAAATACATAAATTTAAAAAAAGAAAAAAATAGATTCCATACAAATCATATGAATAAAACGAGCGTTCCAAAGACGGTTTACGTTCATTTGTCGAGTAGCTGACCACGTGTCTTTTGTATGTAAAGATGCATACATCGACGGGGAACATAGATATTTCGAAGTTTAATGTCCCTTTTCAGCAGTAAGACAATTTCAAGCGTGAATCTGCAGCCTAACGTGGGATCCTGTCCACAGGAGCTTCCACTTGGAATCGAACGACGGGGAACAATTTCACGTACAGTTTGTTAATTAAAATGAACAGATATGCAATACGTTTTACCTGAGGTCATGTTCGTGAAATTCTGGCTGCCCACATTTCTCTGAATTTCACGTAGGGAAGTGGTATATCTCTATCAGGACTTCTCTGCATGCCTTCATGAGAGAACAAAGTCTACAGGACATAAAAAGAAGGCTCTAAATGAACTTAGTCACTAATCAGTCTTTTTATTTTACTATTTCTTTCTCTGAATTTGACAATATATTAAAAATACGATAGGAAAAAAATACATTACAAAAATGATAGGATTAACTATTCGAGCAACTAATTCTCTTGCCAGGTTTAAGATAGTACATTTCTATGCTGGGTACACAGCTTTGCATTGTCCCATGCCATCATTTCATATTTATGCTTAGATTACACACCAATCATAAACAGAAAGTGTACCACTGTTTACACATATTCTGACCTTCGACTAACGAAACGCTTCTCGAAGTCCATCATGATTAGAAATTCAAGAACTTTGCGTAGAAGCCAAGTACATTTTTCGCTCTTATGTATCATACCAAAATAATTAATACGGTAAATAATATGGTATCATAGAATTTAATAAATTCCTGGAAGTAACCAAGTAAACGTCAATACTTCCAGAATAACTTCAAGATCATTGAAATTAAATTATGCGAAATTATCATGAATGGTCAAAGAAATGTGCTACTGTCAATATAAATCATTCTAGACATCTCCTGTTGTGATAATATGTACAGCGGAGCAACACAATGTTCAAGCATGGCGCAAACAGAAACAATAGTGAAAATTACTAGCGATATTTCTAAAAGGAATGTAAATTGTAGGCAGGTTGAAGGTTAATAAAGTAGTTCGAAAGCAACGCCATCTTAATTTTCAGGGGAGAGACATGTAAAAAAGAGACAAGCTCCCAATGTGGATTATATACAGAAACTAACTTAAGAGTGTCATGGTAAAGACATAACACATTTTTTTCCTTTTAATCTTATAGCTTTCTGTTGTCAATATCATCTTCGAAAATATAATACACACATACCCACTGTGACTCTTCTCTTAAGAGTAAAATTTCGACACTACCTTCCAGCATAATGACAAAAATATGCATTTGGTAGGCTGGCCATATGATGATCTGACAGTATCGTGCTATAGTTTTTCTGTATATTAGAAAGTGTACTGTATTATATTAATAAGAATAATGAGGGAAAATTTTGAACCTAAACTTCAGAAATACTTAATATTAACATCAACCATTATATATTTAAAAAATCTTCATCACTTTACTGAAGACAAAGAGAGATATGAAAGTGCAACATTCAAGTGAAATACATATCACATAGGTAATTACAAGGAACCAGAATATACTATATCAAAATTCTTAGATGCTGTAAGTAACTTTATTAACAAACAGGAGAAATCGAACATCATTATAATATTTTAAAAACAGACGATGGGATGAAACCCAAAGTAACACTGGATAGGATAATGTTACAATCATGGCCGCCATGTCAACGGCAAATGTCCATTTTGGATTCAGATTACCATTTTTAAATAGAAAGTGGGTCATGAGGCGTATCAAACAACATTAGAATTTCACATTATATTCATTTCCTGCTCTTATTTTTAACATTCCAGAGCTGCTGGTAAAGTTTCTACAAACTACTATTTACACTGGTGCTAGTTCCAATATTATAAAATTTGAAAGAATAGAGCATTTTACTTTCAAATTATCTTTGTTTGTTGTAAGCATATTAATTTATTTTTCACACCAGTTTGTACAAGTATCTCAGAAACCGCTGTTTGGAATGGGTAAATAGCTGCTTCAGGTTACACAAATCGCTTACCACGCAACTTATTTTTCACGTGTGGGAAGAAATAAGTCATTAGGTGTTAAATCAGGAGATTATAGACAATGAGTCATTAATTCGACATTTTTCACTTAAAAAAAAAAAAAAAAAAAAAAATGGGAACGTGAACGTGTGCTGAGTCGGAACTCGCGTTGTGGTGGCAAAGAATGATGCGACGATTTAAGTTCAGTTTAAGCAATTACTAACCTTTAGTACACAAATTGCTGTCTATCACTAAGCATTGACAGTTCTTCGATCTTCTAAAGCTATGGTTGGCACATCTTCAGTGTAACCGAACAAGCAATCATTTGGTTGGCAACATTCTTCGATCGGAAAACTTTTGTCAATTTCATCTCGCTTTGAAACACGCAAACAGTGGATTGCTGTTTAGTTTCGGGATCGAACGAATAAATCCAAGTTTCTTCTCCTGTAAACGATGCAGTACACCAAATTTGACTTTATTTTTTATTTTTTTTAACCAATTAATACGAGCCTGTTTTTGAGCTTAGGTCAAGCTGTGTGGAATCCAGCAGTTTTAAAGTTTCTGTACATTCAAATTACCATCCCAAATTGTATGCATTGCTTTTATGTCAATGTACAAACCTGCCCGAATCTTACGGTACGTCACATGCCCATCCCTCTTAATTATTTCACGCACAGCATCAACATCACCAATAACAATAAACATGGATGGACGACCCTCACGAAATTCATCACCACGAAGTGCGCAACCATGCTGGAATTCGGAAAACCAATTGTACACAGTCCTATTAGATCGTGCTTCATCTCCCAAAGCCAAATGAAAACTCTTTGATGCAGCTGTTAAACAACATTTGAAATCATAAAAATCATTGTCCCAGAGAGTTCACGAGAAATTTCTATTTCTCACACTAAGTTACTACTTCCAATTGCTGTGAAAATAAACAGCTTAAAGAAACAAAGTTAATTTAAACACAGAAATGTCTATTCTTCCGAATTTTATAATAGCAGAGCACTAGTGTTACTGTAAGTAGTAGTTTGCAGAAACTTTTCCAGCAGCCTTCGTATTCATTTAGTTTGCAGATATCCATTAACTGAATTTTAGAATGGTGATTCAAGACAACCTTTTTCTCATAAAGAATGACGGAATGCTCAACGATATAGCAAGTAATTGTTTGTTTAAAAATTTGCTCTACCATCAAAATATATGAGCATTAAGATTCCCATGATAGAAACCATCATCTTAAAATTGATGGTCTTCTTTAACGAGTCGCCTGCAAGCAACTTTTAAAAGATTTTTTTTATAAATGCAACGCTGAAGTTCTACTAAGCATATAAGTAGTACTCCCCCCCGTATGCCCGATTTGACCTTGAACTCATTTTCGTGACGTCATAGGTCAAAGGTCAATGACCTTGGCCCGGGGTCAATGACCTAGGGGTACATAGGACCACCCCCTCTAAATTTTGGCAGGGGTACCATGGTCCACCCCCTAAATTTTGGCAGGGGTACATAGGACCACCCCCCTTAAATTTTGGAAATTGCCAAATCTAAAAATTTGGTGTGGTAGCCTAGGACCATAGTATGTACCTCTATCCGTATTGGGTGTCTATGTCGTTCCCTTTCATGGGTAAAAAATTGCCAAAAAGTCAAATTTCGGGGGTTTTTGACCTAATTTATCCCCTTTGATGAGGTGTTATTACCTTATATAGTTATATGGACGTATACAGGGGTTCATTCCCTTTCATAAGACATGGGTATATTAACGCACCCCTTGAAAAATTTGGGAGGGGTACCTTGGCACACCCCTTCAATTTTGGAAATTGCCCAATTTCAACATTTGGTATTATAGTACAGGACCCTAATATCTATTATGATAAATTTGGGTGGTCCACCTCATTTCCTTCTAGGGGTAAAAAATTGCCAAAAAATATAAACGTAAGCAATACGTTATACCACGTGTTTGGTGTTTGGTCGATTTTATCCCCTTTGATGATGTGTTATTATCCTATATAGTTATATGGTCATGCATAGGGGTCCATTACCTATCATAAGACATAGGTACATTGGTGCATCCCTTTAAAATTTTGGGAGGGGTACCTTGGCCCACCCCTTTAATTTTGGAAATTGCCCAATTTAAACATTTGGTATTATAGTATAGAACACTAATATAGATCACTATAAATTTGGGTGGTCCACCTCGTTCCCTTTTAGGGGTACAAAATTGCCAAAATTTTAGTACAACCACGTGTTTGGTATTTGGTACATTTTATCCCCCTTTGATGAGGTTCTATTACCTTATATGATTATATGGTCATGTATAGGGGTTCATTATCTATCATAAGACATAGGTACATTGGTGCATCCCTTTAAAATTTTGGGAGGGGTACCTTGGCCCACCCCTTTAATTTTGGAAATTGCCCAATTTAAACATTTGGTATTATAGTATAGAACACTAATATAGATCACTATAAATTTGGGTGGTCCACCTCGTTCCCTTTTAGGGGTACAAAATTGCCAAAATTTTAGTACAACCACGTGTTTGGTATTTGGTACATTTTATCCCCCTTTGATGAGGTTCTATTACCTTATATGATTATATGGTCATGTATAGGGGTTCATTATCTATCATAAGACATAGGTACATTGGTGCACCCCGGGAGGGGTACCTTGCCCCACCCCTTAAATTTTGGAAATTGCCCAATTTAAACATTTGGTATTATAGTACAGGTCCTCAATATGTATCATGATAAATTTGGATGGTCTACATCGTTCCCTTTTAGGGGTACAAAAATTGCCAAAATATAAACGTTGTACCACGTGTTTGTTTTTTTTGGTCCATTTTATCCCCTTTGATGAGATCCTATGATTACAGGGGTTCATTTCTTATTATAAGACATGGGTATATTGTTGCACCCTTCTTAAATTTTGGCAATGGGGGTCCACTGAAATTGTCCAATTGAAGCATAGTACAGGACCTCAATATGTTTCGGTGGTACCACGTGTTTGGTTTTTGATCGATTTTATCCCCTTTGATGAGGTGTTATTATCCTATATAGTTATATGGTCATGTATAGGGGTCCATTACCTTTCATAAGATATGGGTATATTTGTGCACTCCTTTAAAAATTTGGGAGGGGTACTTTGGCCCACCCCTTAAATTTTGGAAATTGACCAATTTAAACATTTGGTATTATAGCACAGGACCCTAATATGTATCGTGATAAATTTGGGCGGTCCACCTCGTTTCCTTCTAGGGGTACAAAATTGCCAAAATATAAACGTAAGCAATACGTTATACCACGTGTTTGGTTTTTGGTCGATTTTATCCCCTTTGATGAGGTGTTATTATCCTATATAGTTATATGGTCATGTATAGGGGTCCATTACCTTTAATAAGATATGGGTATATTTGTGCACTCCTTTAAAAATTTGGGAGGGGTACTTTGGCCCACCCCTTAAATTTTGGAAATTGACCAATTTAAACATTTGGTATTATAGCACAGGACCCTAATATGTATCGTGATAAATTAGGGCGGTCCACCTCATTCCCTTCTAGGGGTACAAAATTGCCAAAATATAAACGTAAGCAATACGTTATACCACGTGTTTGGTTTTTGGTCGATTTTATCCCCTTTGATGAGGTGTTATTATCCTATATAGTTATATGGTCATGTAAAGGGGTCCATTACCTTTCATAAGATATGGGTATATTTGTGCACTCCTTTAAAAATTTGGGAGGGGTACTTTGGCCCACCCCTTAAATTTTGGAAATTGACCAATTTAAACATTTGGTATTATAGCACAGGACCCTAATATGTATCGTGATAAATTTGGGCGGTCCACCTCGTTTCCTTCTAGGGGTACAAAATTGCCAAAATATAAACGTAAGCAATACGTTATACCACGTGTTTGGTTTTTGATCGATTTTATCCCCTTTGATGAGGTGTTATTATCCTATATAGTTATATGGTCATGTATAGGGGTCCATTACCTTTCATAAGATATGGGTATATTTGTGCACTCTTTAAAAATTTGGGAGGGGTACTTTGGCCCACCCCTTAAATTTTGGAAATTGCTCATTTTATATATTTGGTATTATAGTACTGGACCCTAACATGTATTATGATAAATTTGGATGGTCCACCTCGTTCCCTTTTAGGGGTACAAATTGTCAAAATATAAACGTAAGCAATACGTTGTACCACGTGTTTGGTCTTTTGGCCCAATTTAACCTCTTGGATGAGGTTCTATTACCTTATATGGTTATGTATAGGGGTCTATTCCCTATCATAAGACATAGGTACATTTGTGCACTCCTTTAAAAATTTGGGAGGGGTACTTTGGCCCACCCCTTAAATTTTAGAAATTGCTCATTTTATATATTTGGTATTATAGTACTGGACCCTAACATGTATTATGATAAATTTGGATGGTCCACCTCGTTCCCTTTTAGGGGTACAAATTGTCAAAATATAAACGTAAGCAATACGTTGTACCACGTGTTTGGTTTGACCTAAGTTATCCCCTTGGATGAGGTTCTATTACCTTATATGGTTATATGGTTATGTATAGGGGTCTATTCCCTATCATAAGACATAGGTACATTTGTGCACTCCTTTAAAAATTTGGGAGGGGTACTTTGACCCACCCCTTAAATTTTAGAAATTGCTCATTTTATATATTTGGTATTATAGTACTGCACCCTAACATGTATTATGATAAATTTGGGTGGTTCACATCGTCCACTTTCATGGGTACGAAATTGCCAAAATATAAACGTAAGCAATACGTTGTACCACGTGTTTGGTTTGACCTAAGTTATCCCCTTGGATGAGGTTCTATTACCTTATATGGTTATATGGTTATGTATAGGGGTCTATTCCCTATCATAAGACATAGGTACATTTGTGCACTCCTTTAAAAATTTGGGAGGGGTACTTTGGCCCACCCCTTTCAAAATTCGGTAAACGTTTTCTAGGACCCATTGGTGTTCCTCTTATGGCCAAATATTCAAAATTTAAATGTTATTGACCGGTTTTATTATTGAATAAGTACAGGATTTATTACTTTTTTTCATAAGACACAGGTGTATTTGTGTACCAATCTTAAATTTTGGGAGGGGTACATTTCTTATTGTCGTATCAATAATTGGTAATTGTTCTTTGGGTAAATCATTGTCAAATATGAGTATGATCACGTGATCAGTTATTAACCTATGATGGGATTAGGAGTCCAGGACATTGGTACATTAAAACTTTGTAGTATAATTTGAGAATGCGTCATTGGTTTTGATTATTCACGCCAAATATAAACGTAAGCAAGACGTTGTACCACGTGATTGTCCTTGATGAGGTAGTGTACATGGATTCATTTCCTTTGTTGTGGTACTTCTTAAGTTTGAGTACACACACTTCTAGAAAACAGTTGGTTCTACTCAGGTAAACAATTGACGGACATTATTAACCTTATTGAACATATAATAATATGATTAACTCTAAGACTTAGGTATATCAGGAGAAGTATTCTTTAAATTTGGGAATGGTGATAAACAGAATTTTAACATAAGGCGCGAAATTAGAAACAATACATTGAACTTTAGTCACAGCTCATAGTCTAAGATCATTGGTGGTGATTGATTTGAAATCTGATAGCTATCCTTATTGAATCTTATGACTCATAGACGAAAGGCAATACATGCTACAACACTGGCAAAGTTATTGTTAATGCAATTTGATTGGTTGATCACTATCTTTCCTGCAATCTGATTGGTTGATCACTATCTTTCGTGCAATCTGATTGGCTGATGATTTTCAAATCTTTGCTGTATTCAGTTTTAAGTTTTGTTTAACATTTAAAAATCTTGGTTTCGTTCAACATTTTGCACTCACTGATAAATATGATCAAAACCGTTTATTTGTTAATCGAATAGTTAAAAACCGGATAAAGTTTGACGGTTAACCGTGAAACGTAAAATTTTTTTTAGTTTGAAATTTTTTGCTTGAAATTTTTTTGTTTGAAAATTTTTTCGTTTCCAAATTTTTTTGTTTCAAAATTTTGTTTGAGATTTTTTCGTTTGAAATTTTTTGTTTGAAAATTTTTTCGTTTGAAATTTTTTGTTTGAAAATTTTTTTGTTCGAAAATTTTTTTTAAAATTTTTTGTTTAAAATTTTTCGTTTCCAAATTTTTTGTTTGAAATTTTTTGTTTCAAAAATTTTTTTGAAATTTTTTTCGCTTCAAAATTTTGTTTGATTTTTTTTTGGTTTGAAATTTTTTGTTTGAATTTTTTTCGTTTCAAAATTTTGTTTCAAAGATTTTTTGTTTGAAATTTTTGTTTCAAAGTTTGGTTTAACATTTTAAAAAGTTTGTGCACCCATTAGTAAAGAACCGGAACTGTTTAGAGCAAAAACCTCTGGCAACATTGTGGTGCAATAGTACACGTCAGAACATGATAACGCAACGTCATCAGTTTTTCATCATCGTTCGCGTTAGTATTCATGATAACGTCATCATGGCTACTTGTCTGCAGTTTCTAAACACACGTGATGTGATGAAATCATTTACCAAGATTACTGATTTACAACAGAATGTACCTTATAGAATCTTAGCTAGCCAAATGATCCCTACAAAGTTTGGATTAAGAATCGTAGTGAAGCTTGAAAATGATAAGAATATAATTTTACCAGCAAGATATTTACCCATGGAAGCATCAAAACAAGAAGAACTGCTGCGTTTCTTAAATACTGGATCTGTATCTTTATGTTACAAAGGATTCTTGGGTCGAAGTCATCAATTTGAATTTAGTACACAGCCGGACTCGTCAGCAAAATCATGAATTCAAACATCAACACGTCAGACATAGTTGTATGAATTTGATTGGTCGGCATGACGTCAGGAACTGTGATGAAATCATGAATCAGCACATTCCTTTCCAATGACGTCAGCCGTAGTTCTATAAATCAACCAATACCGTGAAATCATTTGAGCAAGTGCTTTTCAGGAGGAAAGATGTGTACTTCTAACGATAAAGAATTCATCTTCGCAAGCTATTATCCAATAAATATATTTCAAACAAAACATGTGATGATTGGTATCAGTGCTAGAACATTTGACCCTGTGATTCGATTGGGCAAAGCAGAACAATTTGGTGTACAACTGACCTGTGAAGAATGGCACGAATCGACCAAATGAACGATGAGCTAAATGTGACCATAGTCAAATCATTAGGCTCAAATCATGAAGTGGTGATGCGTACAGTCCTCGAAGAGAAGATGGTGCTGTTACGTAAAAAGAGTACATTTCATGTCCCTCGCAACATGGTGTATCTAACGGAAACAGAATGGAACAAATTCATCAGTGTATTTCAGTGTGTGAAACATGCAGTGGAAGCGTGCAACAAAACAAGTATATTCCTGAAAAAGTACTATTTATGCATATTGTACAACATGTATCTAGATATTGTGATGGTTGTCAACATCGTTCGTGGGTGCATACATGTATTGATAAACAGTTTATTTGTGATCAAATGGACATTGAGTTTCCACCAATTGATATTGCATTAGACCTTAAAAGACTTCAACTGGAATTAAAATTATATGCTAAAGACAAACTAGTGCAAGAAGTTCAAAATACATTGTATCGACAATATCCAGAACCGCTATCTGGTAAACCAAAAAAATTCAAACAAAATTTTGAAGCGAAAAAAATTTCAAAAAAAATTTTGAAACAAAAAATTTCAAACAAAAAATTTGGAAACGAAAAATTTTAAACAAAATTTTCGAACAAAAAAATTTTCAAACAAAAAATTTCAAACGAAAAAATTTTCAAACAAAAAATTTCAAACGAAAAAATCTCAAACAAAATTTTGAAACAAAAAAATTTGGAAACGAAAAAATTTTCAAAAAAAAATTTCAAGCAAAAAAATTTCAAACTAAAAAAATTTTACGTTTCACGGTTAACCGTCAAACTTTATCCGGTTTTTAACTATTCGATTAACAAATAAACGGTTTTGATCATATTTATCAGTGAGTGCAAAATGTTGAACGAAACCAAGATTTTTAAATGTTAAACAAAACTTAAAACTGAATACAGCAAAGATTTGAAAATCATCAGCCAATCAGATTGCACGAAAGATAGTGATCAACCAATCAGATTGCAGGAAAGATAGTGATCAACCAATCAAATTGCATTAACAATAACTTTGCCAGTGTTGTAGCATGTATTGCCTTTCGTCTATGAGTCATAAGATTCAATAAGGATAGCTATCAGATTTCAAATCAATCACCACCAATGATCTTAGACTATGAGCTGTGACTAAAGTTCAATGTATTGTTTCTAATTTCGCGCCTTATGTTAAAATTCTGTTTATCACCATTCCCAAATTTAAAGAATACTTCTCCTGATATACCTAAGTCTTAGAGTTAATCATATTATTATATGTTCAATAAGGTTAATAATGTCCGTCAATTGTTTACCTGAGTAGAACCAACTGTTTTCTAGAAGTGTGTGTACTCAAACTTAAGAAGTACCACAACAAAGGAAATGAATCCATGTACACTACCTCATCAAGGACAATCACGTGGTACAACGTCTTGCTTACGTTTATATTTGGCGTGAATAATCAAAACCAATGACGCATTCTCAAATTATACTACAAAGTTTTAATGTACCAATGTCCTGGACTCCTAATCCCATCATAGGTTAATAACTGATCACGTGATCATACTCATATTTGACAATGATTTACCCAAAGAACAATTACCAATTATTGATACGACAATAAGAAATGTACCCCTCCCAAAATTTAAGATTGGTACACAAATACACCTGTGTCTTATGAAAAAAAGTAATAAATCCTGTACTTATTCAATAATAAAACCGGTCAATAACATTTAAATTTTGAATATTTGGCCATAAGAGGAACACCAATGGGTCCTAGAAAACGTTTACCGAATTTTGAAAGGGGTGGGCCAAAGTACCCCTCCCAAATTTTTAAAGGAGTGCACAAATGTACCTATGTCTTATGATAGGGAATAGACCCCTATACATAACCATATAACCATATAAGGTAATAGAACCTCATCCAAGGGGATAACTTAGGTCAAACCAAACACGTGGTACAACGTATTGCTTACGTTTATATTTTGGCAATTTCGTACCCATGAAAGTGGACGATGTGAACCACCCAAATTTATCATAATACATGTTAGGGTGCAGTACTATAATACCAAATATATAAAATGAGCAATTTCTAAAATTTAAGGGGTGGGTCAAAGTACCCCTCCCAAATTTTTAAAGGAGTGCACAAATGTACCTATGTCTTATGATAGGGAATAGACCCCTATACATAACCATATAACCATATAAGGTAATAGAACCTCATCCAAGGGGATAACTTAGGTCAAACCAAACACGTGGTACAACGTATTGCTTACGTTTATATTTTGACAATTTGTACCCCTAAAAGGGAACGAGGTGGACCATCCAAATTTATCATAATACATGTTAGGGTCCAGTACTATAATACCAAATATATAAAATGAGCAATTTCTAAAATTTAAGGGGTGGGCCAAAGTACCCCTCCCAAATTTTTAAAGGAGTGCACAAATGTACCTATGTCTTATGATAGGGAATAGACCCCTATACATAACCATATAAGGTAATAGAACCTCATCCAAGAGGTTAAATTGGGCCAAAAGACCAAACACGTGGTACAACGTATTGCTTACGTTTATATTTTGACAATTTGTACCCCTAAAAGGGAACGAGGTGGACCATCCAAATTTATCATAATACATGTTAGGGTCCAGTACTATAATACCAAATATATAAAATGAGCAATTTCCAAAATTTAAGGGGTGGGCCAAAGTACCCCTCCCAAATTTTTAAAGAGTGCACAAATATACCCATATCTTATGAAAGGTAATGGACCCCTATACATGACCATATAACTATATAGGATAATAACACCTCATCAAAGGGGATAAAATCGATCAAAAACCAAACACGTGGTATAACGTATTGCTTACGTTTATATTTTGGCAATTTTGTACCCCTAGAAGGAAACGAGGTGGACCGCCCAAATTTATCACGATACATATTAGGGTCCTGTGCTATAATACCAAATGTTTAAATTGGTCAATTTCCAAAATTTAAGGGGTGGGCCAAAGTACCCCTCCCAAATTTTTAAAGGAGTGCACAAATATACCCATATCTTATGAAAGGTAATGGACCCCTATACATGACCATATAACTATATAGGATAATAACACCTCATCAAAGGGGATAAAATCGATCAAAAACCAAACACGTGGTACCACCGAAACATATTGAGGTCCTGTACTATGCTTCAATTGGACAATTTCAGTGGACCCCCATTGCCAAAATTTAAGAAGGGTGCAACAATATACCCATGTCTTATAATAAGAAATGAACCCCTGTAATCATAGGATCTCATCAAAGGGGATAAAATGGACCAAAAAAAACAAACACGTGGTACAACGTTTATATTTTGGCAATTTTTGTACCCCTAAAAGGGAACGATGTACACCATCCAAATTTATCATGATACATATTGAGGACCTGTACTATAATACCAAATGTTTAAATTGGGCAATTTCCAAAATTTAAGGGGTGGGGCAAGGTACCCCTCCCGGGGTGCACCAATGTACCTATGTCTTATGATAGATAATGAACCCCTATACATGACCATATAATCATATAAGGTAATAGAACCTCATCAAAGGGGGATAAAATGTACCAAATACCAAACACGTGGTTGTACTAAAATTTTGGCAATTTTGTACCCCTAAAAGGGAACGAGGTGGACCACCCAAATTTATAGTGATCTATATTAGTGTTCTATACTATAATACCAAATGTTTAAATTGGGCAATTTCCAAAATTAAAGGGGTGGGCCAAGGTACCCCTCCCAAAATTTTAAAGGGATGCACCAATGTACCTATGTCTTATGATAGATAATGAACCCCTATACATGACCATATAATCATATAAGGTAATAGAACCTCATCAAAGGGGGATAAAATGTACCAAATACCAAACACGTGGTTGTACTAAAATTTTGGCAATTTTGTACCCCTAAAAGGGAACGAGGTGGACCACCCAAATTTATAGTGATCTATATTAGTGTTCTATACTATAATACCAAATGTTTAAATTGGGCAATTTCCAAAATTAAAGGGGTGGGCCAAGGTACCCCTCCCAAAATTTTAAAGGGATGCACCAATGTACCTATGTCTTATGATAGGTAATGGACCCCTATACATGACCATATAACTATATAGGATAATAACACATCATCAAAGGGGATAAAATCGACCAAACACCAAACACGTGGTATAACGTATTGCTTACGTTTATATTTTTTGGCAATTTTGTACCCCTAGAAGGAAATGAGGTGGACCACCCAAATTTATCATAATAGATATTAGGGTCCTGTACTATAATACCAAATGTTGAAATTGGGCAATTTCCAAAATTGAAGGGGTGTGCCAAGGTACCCCTCCCAAATTTTTCAAGGGGTGCGTTAATATACCCATGTCTTATGAAAGGGAATGAACCCCTGTATACGTCCATATAACTATATAAGGTAATAACACCTCATCAAAGGGGATAAATTAGGTCAAAAACCCCCGAAATTTGACTTTTTGGCAATTTTTTACCCATGAAAGGGAAGGACATAGACACCCAATACGGATAGAGGTACATACTATGGTCCTAGGCTACCACACCAAATTTTTAGATTTGGCAATTTCCAAAATTTAAGGGGGGTGGTCCTATGTACCCCTGCCAAAATTTAGGGGGTGGACCATGGTACCCCTGCCAAAATTTAGAGGGGGTGGTCCTATGTACCCCTAGGTCATTGACCCCGGGCCAAGGTCATTGACCTTTGACCTATGACGTCACGAAAATGAGTTCAAGGTCAAATCGGGCATACGGGGGGGAGTACTACTATATATTTGTTTACAAATATTGATTCAATTTGTAACGTTCACAACTGAAGTAACTATTTATCTGACGTTGCATTATTAATACCTCAGAAAGAAGGTGACAAACATAGCAGCACACATGTATTTCTGATGTAGTTTAATATGCCATATTACAGATGTTACGTTTTATTTAAAAATGTTGTCCGCCAGCCTTTGATACGATGATCACGTGTCTCAAAAGAAAGATTACCATCACCAGTATCCACCGATATCCGTATGGTACTCACTGCACAAACTGCTTTTAAAATAAAAGATTGTAATGTGAGCTTTCACACCATGTAAACGTCATGTACAGAATCTGTTCAACGACCTCCCCTTGAAATGCTCTACACCCTCATTCACAAGGAAACTGTATTAAAGAAGCTATTTTCTTTGCCACTTCAGATTTCTATTTCAAGACTACATATTGAAATACCCTAAATATGACTGCCAACAGAAGACTTCCAAAATTTCCAGATTTTCAAAAATATAGCCACGTATTATTCCTCGGAAAACAGAAATATTACTCTCACTCTGTTAAGAATTACTCGCAACGGGAATGAAAATTACTAATTACTCGCAAGTGGATAATATGAAGTTTTAGATCTGGTGAGCTAACGTCATTCATGCTACCAAAATGACTTCTAATCGTTCTATGTTAATCAATAGATGAAATTTCCATTTCCGCCTACCACTGGAATATATATCACACAAGAATAGATACGTGGGGGTACCCCAAAAGAAACCGAACTAATTTTTTGGTGGACAGACCTTTTGAAGTACCGCGTTTTGCCGCTACGAGCGCATAGAGCGAATATTCCTGAGTCAGTTAGCCAAGTGCCGTCGCTGAAGAAGATCAGGACTAGTTTCAGAAGAGTTTATAGTGACAACTGTTTTGTGTGATCGTCGTTTTTACAATGGCTGATTTTCGTGACCAGCGTGCGGAGGTAGAATTCTGATCTCTGCTCGGAAAAAGTGGAACAGAAACTCTTGAAATTTTAAAAATGGTGTACAAGGACGATGCTATGGGGACAACTCAAGTGTTTGAGTAGTTTTCCCATTTCAAACATAGTGAAATGTGAATTGATGACACACCTCGTTCTGGTCGTCCATCCACGCCCCAACACATGAAAATGTTGAAACAATTCATACAATCGTCAACGAAGATTGACGACGGACCATTGAAGATATTGTGGAGCTGTCGGGAGTGACTTGGAGTTCAGTGCAGCGAATTTTAGCAGAAGATTTGGGAATGAAAATGGTGACTGCCAAATTCGTGCCACGACTGCTGACTGCTGAACAAGAACAAGGTCGCGTGGAAGTATGTTGTGCTTTGAAAGAAGAGTCGGCGCGAAAAAGATACATGAAAGGAAAGTGTTTTGCTGATGTTTTTGGTGAAGGTAAACACGACGGAGACGCTGTCATGAATCACAAAAGGTGAATTTAAACAATATTTTGAAAAGTGGAATACAAGATTAGACAAGTGTATTAGTGCAAGT
Organism: Thermobia domestica; assembly: GCF_964235325.1. Lineage (NCBI taxonomy): Eukaryota > Metazoa > Arthropoda > Insecta > Zygentoma > Lepismatidae > Thermobia > Thermobia domestica. The sequence goes on along the minus strand of NC_137459.1, from coordinate 287,176,922 downwards.
AGAGAGTACTTTGAAGGGGATTGAAAGTTTGTGCTTAAAATGTGAATAAATAAGTTTGAAAAATAAAAAAAGTTCGTTTTTTTCTTTTGTACCCCCTCGTAAATCCTAACAACTGTGATAATCCAGTATATTTCCATACATTACTGTAATAAAACTTCAGAAGGAAAAAATACGAAGTGTACTCCTGTTTTAAGCATATATACAGGTAGTCCCTTTAATTTATTCCACTTACTTTAAAATTAAAGCACTAAAAATAAATCATTACATTTTTACAATTAAATGTTGCTGTTTAATATTAACCAAGTTTTCAAATAAAGTTTATTATTTCCACATGAAAATAACAAATTGCTATTCCTTTACATCTAGATAAGTTCCTACAGGAGTAATTAGGTACCAATTTTTACAAAAGTCTCTTCATTATGTTAATTTTTATTAATTAATCATTCAGGTGAAAAGAAAGAAGAAAAAGAACGGAGAAACATGGAAGCATCGAAAAAGTAGATGGAAACTAAATATCTTTCATACCTTTGTTAAGAACTTTTAGGCGGATGATTATGTGAGGAAAAGCGGTAACAGAAGAACTCAGAACAACAATTCCTGTTAAAGGACCTACATATCGAATTGATTACTTTACCTGCCTTAGAAATTATTCATTGAATCAACTTCCTTACATAAAGAAAATTCACCTTCAAAATGGATAATTAAAATCGCCAAAATAAGTAAGTAGCTATATGTATACATTCTTCAGTGTACTCCGATATCATAATCCCATGTGTTACTCTTAAAACATGCATACGTCAAAAATTAAAACTTTTTTATATGTGAATAGTAGAAGAAAGAAGCGGTTATGCTCACTGCTTATTTATAAGCACGTATGTTTGTCAATTGTTCCCGAAACCGTATAAAATTATTTATTTTTTATTTTTATTTTATTTATTTATTTATTTATTTATTTTTTTGAGATTATTCTTCTTGTAATAACTATACAAATTATGAATATTGGAAGACCTAACATAATAAAGTATTTAAATAAATACAAGTTAGTAGCTATATATACAAACAGTTAGAGCAAAACTGAGCAGCTAAAATATAAATGCAAGATAAACCATTGCCAAAAGGAATATTATATTAGAAATGGAAAATTCTATGCTTACCTTCTGTTTGTGAAGGTTTACTTTTCGGCTCAAGTAACTGTTTATTATAACCTTCCGCATCATCACAAACGTGGCTTTCCATTTGACTCAAAATAATAGGGCATGCAACTTCCAAAGAGCGCACATCGAACTTTCCATTTGTTATATGAAATTGTTGAAATATATCATTTGCAGTAAGACACTACAAAAAAATACACAAAGAAACGAACTGATATTTAGCTGCAAGCACATCCAAATTTAGAACAGAAAAACAAAACAAACAAAAAAAAAAAAAAAACGCAGTGCAATGAGAATATTTGATGTTATTTTGTAAATTTGACATTCATGAGTTTTTATGGATACATGCTATCACTTGCTAAACTGGTTTCTTATTTAAATTCAGCTAGATTAATTATTTGTCAAATCTATGTTTCTGTCAATTTAAACATAGGAATTGCTGACACGTTGGCTACAGTAGGAGGAGGAATTACCAAAATTCAGTAATTCAATTTCCGTGACTTTTTCTTGTCCTGGTTAAAAACTCATTTTGCTGGTAAAAATAAAAACACGGCTGTGAGGTTGATTTTACGACATTGCTTTAACATGAAAAGAAAGTTCTATTGTCTTGCGAACAAGAAAGGCAAGGTTTCTGGACTCTAAGCAAGAATTCTGTCTCACCAGTAAAATTTCGATTGGTACTGTGCAAGGTAACTATATCAGCAAAAATTCGTAATAGTTCAAGAGAAAAATTAATGACTTTTTATTAACTTTCGTCATCCTCTTGTCTCGTGGCTTCCGTAAAATTAACAGATACTTTGTAAAGCCTAACACTGTAGCATATTTAAATAAACAAGCCGATAAATAGTTTAATTTTATAGTCATAATATGTATGAAATGAAAAAATAGAATAGCAAAATGCGATGCAACTATGATCATGTGATGTGAACTACTTTCGCCACAAAAAGCAATACAGCATTGTCATCTTCTCAAAACAAAATGGTTCTCTTCTAGTCTAACATATAGTTTTAAATATAATCCTCATATTACTTTTCTTCCGTTTATGTTTCATTACCTTACATGTTCATAACATAAAGGTATTATTTCATGACTACATAAAACAGTACAATACGTAATAATAATGAGTATAATTGTACATTTATGAATTTGGTTGAACTTCTTTTTTATAAATTTAGGTAGAACAAATATTTTCCTAACTGCTTGCTGAAACTGCTACACAAAACTTCTAAAAAGTCTTAAGCAAATTTAAATTTATTTAGGAGTATGATACACAAAAAGCAAAATGTACCTTTATATAAGAGCTGAGCAACTGAAACTTGTTGACTGCAACTACAGCGTCGTGTAATGAACGGAATGTACAGTTATAGTGGTATATTATGGCATATTTCTTCTTCATGTACTTTATTATTATTATTATTATTATTATTATTATTATTATTATTATTATTTTCGTCGCTGAAAAAATAACTGTTGAAAGATAACGTTTCACATCTACAACCTGCCCAAACGAGATCAACGTGCAGCCCTATAGTTCGTCGCTACTGAAAGATGTCAACCAGTCGAAGTGTTTCGTCGAATGAAGGACGTATATGGAGACGCATTCGAATGGAAAACAACAGTGGTCGATAGGTCAAGAATATTTAGAGAAGGATATACAGAAACAAGTGATGATTTCTATCCTGGTCAAGCTCATGTTGCGTCATCCTTCTATAACCATGATCTTCCACTTTGTGACTTTCACGTCTTTGATCTCAAGAAAGCGATGAAAAGTCAGAAGTTTTACTCAGTAGGCTGCCATCCGTCAATGTTTCGGACGCCAACTTATGAAATTTTACATGGACGGTATTCGTAATTGGTCACACAATGGGACAAATGTCTGAAAGCTTACAGTAACTTCTTAACTACTTCTGAGGCACAAATGCTGTGACATACTCTTCATGGATGCCTTTACAATCGCAGATATTGTTTGAAAACGACTATCAGTTGATCACGCCATATACGTACATGTATATATGTATGAGTAGTTTCAGCTACCTATTTTCAGATGTTTATATTTCTTAAAGTTACGTAAATATTAGAATGAAACTTAATGCAGAGAACTGGAAGGTCTTCAGTGTCACGGTCTTTGGAAACTGACAAACTGAAAGAAATGCTCGATCAAAGTCATTCAATATCAAGATTAAGTGGTTACACTCTTCATGCTGTGTGTGTTCTCCAAGACGAGTCTTAATAACGATCAGATAAAACTGGCTAAATTCAAAGACTGTTTCCGAAAGTTTATAACAAGCGTGTGGAATTTTGTGAAATGATGCCTGCATGGTAGAAATAGTATACATACTAGTATACACTAAATTAAAGACTCAATATTCCTCCTTTGTATCTGTATATATATATATATATATATATATATATATATTGTTGATTTCTGTGGTTCAGGTTAAAAGTATCGATAGCACGAGATAAGAAAACATTGACAGGATGAGGACCAACAACATTAGTAGTCGGGATCAGTGGCATGATCCTGTAACGCATGTACCTTGGGTGCGAGATTGTGAAGTGGAAAACGGCCTAAATTGTAAGGGTATAGACTTGAATGATATAAACTGAGAACTAAGGTGCAACAAATTTCCACTTTTTTTAAAAAAATAATTAAAGAATGCAACCCTTTTTTTTTCCGAAGTGGTTCTCACATAACCTACACAAAAATCACAGGTCGATTGGTCAACTTCTTCAGGTGCAACCAACAGCCTAAAATTTAAAAAGTTTAAAAATATACTTTTTGTGAAATAAAAATGAAATATATGCTTTTATGAAAATCAGTTTATCCTTATTTATATATATATTGCGTGAAAAAAAAAGTTGATTCATTGGTCAAGTCATTCAGGTGCTACCAATTTCTTAAAATTTGATTATTTTTTCATTGTTTTGTAAACTTCTTTTCGATTTTTATGTTTCTTTTTTCTTTGTGAACGGTTAATTAGGTAAGAAACAAATCTTTTTCATCTGTAGTTCTTTGCTCATTTCCAAGCATTGATAATGGAAATAACCCAGAACTCATATTACGGAAGAGCGGGGTGCAATTCGAGTATCCTCCACTCGAACCTACTAATGTTTTACGTAGTGGTGCAGGTTCATATCCTTACTCTTGTTATTATTATTATTATTATTATTATTATTATTATTGGTGCTAAATTCTGGCACGTTCTCTCACGATTGTAGTGTTCATAGGCAGCACAAATATGTTGTCTTCAACATTGGGGAAGACGGGTGGAGGATCAGAGGAGTAGAGTTTTCTTCAACATTGGGAGGCGGACAGATTTGGAGTTTATTCTGGAGTAGGGGGACATGAGACTCATATTACTGTATATGAAAATGATTTCTGAGGTGAACCTGTTGTATATCATACAGCAAGGAACATCAATTTTATTTAATTTTCCTTTGCGGTAGTCGGACAAATCATCACATTTCTCCCTAAAAACATTTCAAATAGGATTATTGGGCGGGACAGTCCTCCCAGTTCCAAGATTGGGGGGACATGTCTCCCTAATCCCTCCTGGATTTGCGCCAGTGGTAGTGTTGCTAGGATAAACCATGTCTCGCCTCTTTCACGCCGATAAATCCATACAGCTTATCCAAACTCAAGTGTTTCGTCAATGGTGATTCTATCAGTGTATATCTTGACCGACACAGTTTGTCGCTTCTAAGTTGATTTCAGGAACAACAAATTAACGAACCAATACGCGATCACCAGATAGGGTCGTTTGTCTTGCTTTGGTGACTCGCCTCCGGCCTACCTCCCGTATTTTAGCATCTTAGTCAACATCGGCAGAAATACGTACTCCGGATGGCCGTACCACGCATTCCTACGGATCACTGGCTGAAGTATTTCCTTGTATTTTGCTTCAATACGACGAGAAGTCGTGATAAGTTCCCACAAATGACGAGCTTCTTTTGCACACGATGGATTACGGATTACAGTAAACCAGAGTGGTGCTGCGTAAACCTCCGTGAAGTAATGGACGATGGCTTTCAGTTGGTTCTTCTGTTCTACATACCAACATAAGACTATTTGCTGTAGTCAGCAAACTGGCTTGATGAATTTTGCCAGGTACTCAGCAAATATTTTTGATCTGTGTTTAATGAATCGTCGGTAAAATTGAGACATTATACTGGAAAGGACTGAAAATTCTGGAATGGCAACTCTTCACAGGTTGGAAGTGGTGGTCCAATGCATTCTAAATGCATTTGGGCCGGTAGCGTTTTCATCTCTAGATTCAAATTCTGAAATGGGAGCTCATTCCTGTGTACCATACAGACGTTGTTTCTTGAGGACGTCTTCAATATGCGCCATCGCGTCACTGTTTCCACTCAGAAGCGACACACTACGTTGGTATGATTAATTGGTCAACATGCACGCTGATGGAGCAACCGTTACCACCGATACTACTACCACACCACCACCACACACACACTTACACACAACCCCACTCTCACACACAAATTAAAGATACGAACCTACACCACCATATACAACATATTAGTATGTACGGGTGGGCGGAGCTCCAACTGTATCCCCTCCCCCTCCCTCATAGTGAGTTCTGGATTATTTCCATCATCAATGTTTGGAAATAAGTGAAGAGCTGCAGATGCAAAGATTTGTTTCTAACCTAATTAACCGTTCACACAAAGTTAAAAATTTTTTACGTAAAATATATATCTTTCTAACAAAAAATACCAGCATGTGTAGCTGATTTCATAGAAGTAAATATTTTATTTATTCTTCTTACAAAATGTTTATATTTTAACTTTTTCTTTTTTAAATTTTACGGTGCTAGAGTCTTTCTATTTCAAGTGTGCCCCTGCTGGCGCGGCTGTTGATGTATGTTTTCCCGTGCCCCCTTCGAAACAGGAGGGACAAGTTGCTTTGACCGAGATCCTTCAATAGTTGCGTGTGGACAGGGTTGCCAGACTGACGGACTTCCATGTGCACTGTTTTGTACGCCATTCTAAGTAGCCTACGACCTTCACTCGCAAAGACCAAACGACTGTCAATTGGCAACACAGCCGAGATCATTCACTTCTTTCCCCTAAAGCAAAGGGAAGGTTTCCTCCATAAGAAGCTGGCGGGGATGGAACCGAAGCATGTTTCACATATTTTCCGAGGGCATATTTGAAATAGAAAGGCTCTAGTCGCACCTGAAAAAAATTATTGATCAACCTACGACTTTTATGTTATATGGAGGGCATTTCGCACAAAAAATTCGACGTCATTTCGTAAAAATATATTTCGAAGTTCAATAACTACAAAACTACTAGTTGTACAGCTAAGCAGATCAGACCCTTCAATTACGCTGAATCATTACGAGTTACTGTTACCACGTAATACTGAAAATAATGAGCAACAATATTTTATGAATCAAATTTTGGAAAATTTAAAGAAAAACATACATCATCTTAATTTACATATTTTCATTTACGTTACAATTAAGTTTCCAATTCAATTGCATACATTTCTCCTATATTTCAGGAAATTTAAATATATTCTTGCGGTAAATCTCTGTTCAGCTGCTTCCAGACACTGATGCACTGTTTCTTGTACGTATTCTCTAGTCTGATAGAATTGGTGTCGACACTGATACTTTACAAAACCGAACTGGTGATAGCAGGAGAACGCAATGTTGGATCTGTATCGAGGGTGAGGCACAACTTTCAACTATTTTCCCAATTTTCTCTCTAGCGAACTGAGCAGAAGCAGGCGTCCATTATTGCGTTCAATGATTTACATTTCAGGATGTTCCTATCGCAATGTACAACGGAGCTTGTAAAGTATCCAGTTTCCCCAAGTTTAATTTGATTTGATTTCCAGCTTAACATCCCTTTCAGCAGCAAGGCCATATGAGACATGACCCCAAGTTTAAGAAACTAAATAAGAATGTACCCCTCTGTATACCAGAAGACGATGCCTATAATTTTTCCAGAAGACAGCATTGTCTTTGCATTCTTGTTTGCCGACGAAGCAAAAAAGTATCATTTCATGCTCCGCCGGTTTGATTCTGGTTCATAATGATGGAACAATCTTTCAATACCGATCACAATTCTTTTATTTATTTATTTTTTTAAAATTGTCTTTCCGTTGAAATCATCTTTCTGGAGTACTTCGTGTGTGTGTGTGTTTTCGTTGCATTTTGTTATCAGCTATCAATAAATGTGAGAGTCAGAGACAACACACACTCAACAGCGTAACCTTCTAATTGTTACTTCCACTGCACCGTATTCCATAGCACATATTGATGTAATTGTATTAACAGTGAACTATCTATCTTTTTTAACCATGTTGTCAACTATTTCCATGTTGCATTCTGTGGAGGCAGTTCTTGCGGGACCGCTCCGAGGCTGATCGATGCATGTTTTCCATCTTTCAAAATGTTTTACTCATTCTTTAACACCGCTAGCAGCGTACACACATTTCCATATGCACGCAGTAATCTATTGCGAATTTCAGCAGCAGTAATTCTACCTATAAACAAGGAATTTAATCACAGCACGTTGTCGAAACGTAACATCACTTTCAACCATTTTGAAACTACTGCTTGCACTCACGTGAAAGAAGATTCTGCCGTCACTTCACTTCAATTCGTTGCGATGGTTTATTTTGTTCGCATAAATTGAAGTATTCCAGCGAAGAGCGCTGTATGTCACTTTTTGGAATGTGCTGAGTTACCAATGGAATCAAGTGCTGTATAGGAATAAGTGAATCAAGTGCTGAGATATACTGAAAGGGTCGTTTCTCCATTGCCCAAGAGATGGCACTCACATGCTGGCAAACTGGTCTCTGAGCGGAAGAAGCAACATTCTACAGGTTTTCTCTATTTCTGTCGAATTTACTGAAATGTATCATACAGCGTTGTTCAGTGGAATGCTACAATTGATGAACTCGACTTACTCTTTTTTTTTTTTCTTTTCTTCATTACTCTCAGTACTCCTTGGTAATACGATAAAAAAAAAATACTTGGATAAACAACAAAACAAATATAATATGAATAAATTCTACCTTATTCTTTTGTTATATTCTTTTTATTATTATTATATAATGGTAAATATACATCCTAACTATATATAAAACTACATGAACTGACATTAAATAAAGGGGTACTTCTTGTTGACACGGAAAGTTAAAATTTGGCATGATTTTAGCTGTCCGAAACTAACCTACAGGAAAATTGGCAAAAGTGAATATTTTTAATTTTTAGGGAGTCTTAAAGAGGATGAGGAACTTTCCAATGTTATTTAAATAGGCCTTTTTTTTTTTTTTTTTTTTTTTTTTTGGACCTATAATCTCATGTTTTAGGTACTTGGAATTGGAATGAAAACTTGAAATTCGGACGCTTATACGTTTTCGTTAACGTTACCTAAGTAAATCACAAAAATAAAAATTTCTACCTGTAAAGTGGTTTTATGGGGAACCCAAAAATCTTCCCCATTTTATTCACAGTATATATGGCAGCTTCTACACCCTAAAATTATTGTGTACTTCCTGCAGGGCTACAATGATTAAATTTGGCATGATTGTAGCTTTTCAGGACTACTTTGGATACCCAAATAATGTTTATAATGTTAAAAGGGGTATACTAAAACTAATGAGAAACATTTTTTAAAAAATCGAATCCATTAATTCATCTTTCTCGAATGCGAATATACAGTAAACTCCGAGTATTCGCCCTAATGTGGCGGAAGGGCAGGCCGGAGTTCTATGAACTCATTTCTTTATGAACATTAGGCACACCCCAAGAACAATTTACTAATACAGTACTATAGTACTGTACAGTTATAATCAAGAACAGCGGCAAGCATACTGTATTGAGGTCCGTTACACACTGACGAAACAATGAACAAGGAGCAGAACGCTGCTCTTTTCTTGTTGCAACTTGTATTTTGCACACAACATGTAGGAGGATTGTAGCAGACGCCCAGTTCCAATGCCTTGACAATGTTTCCAATGAAACGCCTAGCCTTCCTCATTTAATTAAAATAAAAGAAAACTAGGCCGGATACTCGATAGTCTACTGTATATGCCAACTTCGTATCAAGGTGGCCAACTTCGTTTCAACTATCTTTCGAGGAAATTATCTTCTGGAGCACACTTACTAAGGAAAATGTATTGAAAGAGTGAACCAGTGGCATTATAACATCACTCACCTCCACAGGTAACGAAATCTGCCAATATGAAAAACTTAAGAATCTAAAATTCACGTTCTCCCTCTCCATGTAATTTCTCAATTGTATCATCATTTGGAACTTATAAAAAATTATACAAAAATAGATTTCAACACAAACAAAACAAAATCAGTGTTACAAAAATATCTTACCTGCTTATACATTTTATTTTCAACCTTCGCCAGACTACTATCATGATAATCAGCCTTTTCATTCTCATAGTTAATGTTACTTGCATTTCTGTTGCAATTTTTTATCACATCAAGCAGTAACTGCAACTGGTCAACAGTCAAATAACCAACAGAGTCCGAATATTTACTAATTAAATAATTAGTCTCATCCAAAGTGTTAGTTGAGCAAAACAGTAACTGGGAAAACAAGATGACAAACAGCGTAGGCACACTAAGCGACATTTTATTCCAGGTTCACTGTCAACAACACACAACAATCTGTAGCTTTTAACTGGTAAAACACTCGCTACAACCTGCAAAATACAAGAAAAATCATATTAATCAATTAAAAATAGAGTGCAGAATGTTATTTAAAATAAAGAAAAAAAAAAACATTTTAATGTATTGCACCCAAACATTATTCCGTGAAACTAATTTTTAAAAAGAAAAAGAATAAATCATTTCCTAAAACAAATTCCCACAAATTTCATACATTATATCACCATATTTTGGGAGGGTAAAAGAAGAAAAATTTACTTTTTAAATCTGTTAAGGCTTCTCATTCATTTCTTGTTAACAAACTAGTGAAAACGCATATAACAACTCTCCGTATATATTGTCTGGTTCGGATGAAAATCGCAAAATAGAAAGAATAGCAGTCTGTAAAAATCATGATTATCTTGGTTTAGAAGTCCCAGTATATTGGTAACTGCAGAGGATAGGTTAAACGCAGTGTGTGTGTAGAATGCATACTGACTGAAATTTAAAGGTTTTTGGAAAACACGACGAGATTAGTTGTGTGTGCGAATGCGTTGTGTGTTGATCACAAACTGTATCTGCAATGCCAACACAGCAAACACACATTGCGCCTTCGAGTGTGATCGTACAGTGGGCTGCGAGATGCAGAAATCGCTCCTCAGAACTGGCGTTTATAACCGTCGTGGCATGTCGAGAAATTAGCAGTGGTGTACATGATGACAGGCAGATGATTCCCGCAGCAAACAAGTCTCGTTTGCTCCCGCACCGCACCCGGGACACTTCGAAGTAAGGATTGTTCGTAACACCCTAACTGACAGGAATGCAACCGCCCGTGGAATCAAAGCCTCCCATTGTTAGAGGCAAATATATGTCCCAGCATTCCTTTCACACAATTACCCCTGACACTGTGAGGCTTTCGGTAGTGTTGCAAGAAACTGCAGTGGTGAGCCCAGGCCCGTATTTATATATTGTGCACCCCTGTGCTCCAACTAATTTGCCGCCCCCGAAAATGACCAATATTAGAGTTGAATTCACAGTTTTTGGGGTCGCTGAGATGAATAATGACAGTTTTAATCCAATTCAATTTCAAGGTCATACTCCACAATCCAGGGGAGAAGGGGCGAGATTTTAAAAGTAATCGAAAACGACAGATATTAGTGTTGAATTTATAGTTTTCGAGGTCACTAAGTTTAACGGTATCGGTTTTTATGATGTTCAAGTTCATTCTCACCCCTTCGGGTGAGAATGGAAAAGGATTACTTTTAAAACAATAATCATATAAGTTAGCTAATGAGTAACTACTGTAATTAGAGCGAATTAAACACATTAATATATTTTCTTGCGCTTGCGTGGAACTTTGCAGGTTGCTAGTTTTAAATACTACTTTATTGTGGATCTTTAAAAAATCCAAAATTCTGCCGCCCTGTGCTCGAGCACATAATAGCACTTACCTAAATACGGACCTGGGTGAGCCTAATAGTGGGCGGTTGTGTTCAAGGATGAGGGTCATTCCTGTCTAGAACACACTGATGATGTGACCGTAGACATGCAGCGGAAAAATCCAGCGCGTGTTCGTACTTGCCGTAAGAATCAACATCTGGCACACTGTTATAAGACAAATGGATACACATTCTGCTCACCTCTGGTCTTCTTTCAGAGGAGTGTGACCACTACGTCGTAAATTCATTATATTTGTTTGTTCATAGAAGTTTAGTGTTTCTTCTCAGCACCGAGATCATTAGAGACGTGGACCTATAGTTTAACGTGGAGTCAGAGCCACTGTAACGCGTTCAATGCTCTTCCACCGGGAATCGAATTCTGTACCACATGCACCCATGTCGCGCGCGCTACCCACTAGAAGAGCGGGGAATGTTCATACTTTCATGAGGTACACACATGTTCTCCGAATTTATCTGATACTTTGCGAGGCCTCATCTTCCAGCAGCATAGCAAGCATTTCCGTACTGACAGGTCAAACCAACAAGCTCTATTCGGTATACGCCTTTTACCCTCGCCTACTAGATCCTTTCGACCTAAGATCTTCTAACATTGTGAGGAACGGTACGATGGCGCCTGACCGTCACACAAGCTCTGGCAACGACTATTGCCCAGCTATGCCGTCTACACAGCGAAAGTGGGATGTCATACCTCAAACATTCATGGATCAGTTAGTCTCGCCGCTAGTGTCACATAAATTCACTCCCTGCAATGTTTGTAGACTGCTAAGACTCCAATGCTTCCAACATTGGTAACGATAATCAATAACTTTCGATTCCCTACTGAAGCGTATGTGGTTCGAAAATGAAATTTCTAGTTTAACATACGATTATGCACCGAGGCTAAGGGAGAAGGTGATGATGATACTGAATGAAATGGTAGAATGAAAGAAGTGCGAGGAAACGGGATGACCCAGAAAAACCCTCACACTGTCTTTGTTCACCAAAAAATTCACACGGCACGAGCCGGCATTGACCCAGAAACCCCACGCTCCAGAGGTGAGCGCTCTACCACTGAGCCTCATGCAGTTCGAATCCCACGTTAATGTCTGATAGTTCCAGTGTTGAAACGGAATGTTAAAACTGCAAATGAACCAGTAATCTGTAAGTAGCTTTCATTATTTTTGTATGTATAACAGCTTTTATCTTTCCTGTAGCAATTTTCGAAACAAATTTAAATTTGTATCGCAATTTATAATTTTTATTATAGCATTTTCGGCATCAATATGCAGCTTATTAATAACTTATTTATTTTACTACTTTCTGTGGGCATGAAACAATAAAAAAGACAAGTGAAAGTGTAGTGGTCAATGTAGATAAAGCTGGTACAAATTTTTCAAACAAAAGCTGGTAAAGAAATGGAGTTCAGTGTTCAATCTGTAAGAAATACATTGATTATGGTAAATGCAGGATATGAGCAATGAAAATCAACCTCAAATTTGGAGGTGAGTTTTGTGTATAGATGAAAGAAAAAAAAAAGACTATCAACATAGAGGTGTAGGTGATTCCCTGGAATCACTGTAAAAATGGCAGGGAGGAAAACAATATGTAAACACATAACATATACAGATAAGAAAAAGTTTTCAAATATACTGTATTACTCAAACTTACCTCCTGCATGTATTAGTTGAAGAATTTCTAGCCTTGTAAACAAATCATTAATACTGGAATATTCGAGAAACAAATTGACTTTACTACACACCTTGTCGAACGAATATTTTGGTACTTTCTATTAATCCTGGATCGATGTTTACTGTATACAGGACATAATTTAAGTGAAACAACAGTAACCACATATCTTATTATTTTTATAATGCAAATCATGTAGTCAAATTCGCAATACTATATACAGAACAGAACTTAGCTGCAACAATAACTACATTATCATATAAATTTGTTTTGTCTAATTTCGTATAATGCAAATCCACAGTTAGCTTCGTCGTACCATAGCCTCATAAATTACTCGTACATACAACAACAATAACCACCTTGTACTCTGTCATGTTTAAAATCTCCCAGTAAGTCAGGAAAACTTATTGTTCCAACCCTTGCATATATTATGTGTGCGTGGGTTCTCTCCAAGAGTAGGCTGATGTGCATGCCAATTTTGGCGAGGAAACTGTGTTGGAATGCGTCTTACTCGCATGGTTTCTTTCCCTCCTAATCTCCTGCATAAACTGGATACATATATTGAATCAAAATAATGAATCTTCTGGTTCCGGAGGAGCTATCTGTTTTAAGTATCCCATGCCCTGCAACGCATCTTTACATAGAAGAAAGTCTAGTGAATCAATTTGGTTGCAGAACATAGAAAACTCTATATCTTCATCTTAAAAGTCCTAACAAATCCTATTCTTGAATTTTACGATAAATACTTTGTCGTAGATGGAAGAAACATCCTTGTATAGGAACATCATGTCCAAGCTTATTTTGAACTGCGCTGTACACTGCTAACTTCAAACTCACGTACAACAGCTGAAGCAATGCATAAGCAACTGTTATAGCTATTTCTCCTATTGGGACCCTTATTACATATAACTGAGTAAATGATCGAGGTGCCATTGCAATAAACCAAACAGGTACTTCAGAAAGGACAGCCGGCTAAATGTCCCATGAAAATGTTTTTTTACGTGTATATGTTACATGTTTACATATTGTTTCCCTTTCCTGCCATTTCTTCCGCCTGCCATCTTTACCGCGCACCGATTCCCTGTGTTTGGATAAACTACACCGGATCCTATCCTACCCTACTTATCCCTACCGTACCCTACCCAACAATGCCCTTTTAACGCGGTCCTACTTATCGACGAGAAGCTGGAGTGTGTATTGTGAAGATATTAAGGGAGGACATGTGCACTTTATTAAACGATGATTATAATAGTGTGAAATCAACAGTGTATGCTAAACAATATGAACCTTCTTGGAGTAACACTGTCAGAAAATGCAAAAACATAGATAATATTAGAAATACTTCTTTGTCTACTATCAAGTCTTCGTCCCAAAATTAAGGATAAGGTAGTTTATATGAAAAAGAGTTTGTACTTAACAAGGATGTTGTACGGTTGTGGAAAAAATAAACAATAAATGGACAATATTTAGAGCAAAGAAAAAAGTTAATAAATCTGTTAGGGTGAACTTTACAATGCCCGCTCCAGTTAGAACTTCATGTAGACACGAGAAATCACACTCGATTAATTTTAACAAAGTGTGTCCAAACTTTCCTAATTTAACCGGACCCTATCCAACTCTACTTATATCTACCTTACTTTTGTCTACCGTACCCTCCTACCCTAATGTGTCATTTTAAAGCGGTCCTCCTCATCAATGTGTAGCTGGAGAGTGTATTGTGAAGTTTATCCATTTGCCTCTGAACAGAACCTTGCTTACCAAATAAGTACACAAAACAGATTTAGTGTACTAAGTGCTGATGAGCTGAGTGGATTACTTAAGCATTCAGTTCTTACAAAATTAAACACATTCCTGTGCAAAATTCAAAGGAATACTTTACTCTGGTATAAAAGAACACAGAAGAACAATTTGAAGTTAAAATCATATGTCTGGTAAAACTATTATTGTGGCTGATAGTCATGGTCGCGATGTAGTATCACGATTAAATGAAAAGACAAAAATGTAACTGGTTTCGTGAAACCAAACGATAAACTGTATGAGGTAGTAGCCTCCTCCTATATTACAAGTGGAAAAGAAATGACATACAAGGATACAATGAGAGTCATAAGTGGTACTAACGATGTGACAAGAAATGAAGCGAATAATGTAATTAGAACATTGCGTGAAATACTTCCGAAGTTAATGCATACAAATGTAGTTGTAATCACTTCGTCATGATTTGTATAGTCTGTCTTGTGTAAGTTTAGCAGTAAGCGAAACTAATAGTAAGATAATTAACTCGTACAAGCATTTTCAGAATGTAAAAGGACTGAATATTTATAATATTCCTACAAATTATCACATGAAACATGAGCTACAATTGAATGGTTCAGATAAAGAGTACCTGTGTAATAAGCTACAGAAAATGAATGCAGCAAATGGAACTGATACTTAAAATTCCAATATAACTCCACTTTCATGTGGAATTGATGATCTAAGCAATATTCAAAACAATGTAGGCAATGTAGATCATATGAGTATAGATAAAAATGAAGACTATTTTGATAAAAGATTAAATCATGTTGATAGGATCCATTTAGCACAGAAGACAAATCGTAGCTTAAATCATAAAGCTAAAGATTGTAATAATGATGCAAAGACAAATTAACAGTAATATTAGCAATATGTCTTAGTAATAGAACTTAATGAAACAACAAAAGACAATACACGTGAAAAAAATCTCTAAATAATAACGAAACACAATGTTTAACATGATAATCAAAGCGTGTAAGACATTGCAAACTATATGCAACATTGCGCAAGTACATGGTAAAAATCAGAAACAAGGTCAGAATTCTAGCAAATTAAAACTTAATTTAAACACTAATAACCGAAAAACACGACAATATTTGGAAATATAGAGCAACCACCAAAGAAATGCATTAATGCACTTCCTACTAATAAAAACAATAATAATCACACTCTTTCCTCAAAATACACAGAGTTTTAATAGAGATAATTTCAATCAGCAGTACATTCATTTAAATGATTCTTACAGAGATGTTGATATTATATGCATAACAGAACACTGGCATACAAAAGATGAGACAGAGTATATTGCAATTCAAATTTTACATGTAGAGCAAGGTACTGTAGAAAACATCTTTCAAGGGGTGGATCATGTACGTTTGTTAAGGTGATCTGATACCCCTGCAACCTTGAAAGTTAGCCCATTTAAAAAGCATAGCAAAGTTTTTCACTATTTTCATCTTTATTATTAAAGTAACAAACCTCAAAATTTGAACAAACCTCAAAATTTGAACAAACCATATTTATGCCCTACTTGTTTTAGATTTTGAAAAAAAAAAAAAAAAAAAAAAAAACAGTAAAAAAGCTTCCATCTTTAACTTTGAAAACATGGCAACAGTAAGACCTGTACACCCTGCGACCGTATAGTTTTTCTTTTCCGCCCGAGTTGAGCGACAAGTTTAGTTCTCTGCCTCGCTCAAGTTGTTCCAATCAGGTGACTCAAACAGCGGTGCAACCAAAACCTTCTTTTCTCATTTCTCCCCCTCTCTCTTTTTTTCTTTCTTTTCATTCTGCGAATTCCTGGAAGGGTAGTTGTCACTTGTCAGCTTACCATTTCCGCAAAATAACATAGTACAGATGTCAGTTTGTGATCTTTGGGAAAGATCATACAAAAAATATTGTTGGAATCAATCTAGGACAAAACTACCCTTTGAAACCGAGGTCAAAGCCCTCTCTTCAGAAATAATTGAAAGATACTTACATGAATAATTTTTGAGGGAAATACGATCAAGTGAAATGGTATGTGAACAAAATTTCTGAGCCCTGCTTTCTAAAAAATCACTTTCGTTCTTTGTTGCCTGTACAGATGGCCACTTCTATACTATATAGAACTTTTTTCATGCACATATCTCCGGTGACCAGTGGCAGCGATAACGGCCCCGCAGACCCCGCGGTGCGGGGGGCCCCGAGCTGAAGGGGCCCCCGTAAGAGGCTGAGGGACAACCTAGGATGTTACGCATCATGATGTATGTTGTTTTGGCAATATTTGTTTGTCTTTCTTCTGGGGTCGTATACGGATTAGGAAAAGTCATCTTCGTTCATCCTCTTCTCTCTCCTCAGGGGGCTGACTAGCCAAACCGTTACTTGTGGCTGAGGGATGTATTTGCGAGGTCATTGAACTGCTGGAGTTTATTCTAGGATCACGGACACTCGGAACACTTTCACTTTGGTCGGGAGGAAATGGGTAGTAGTTTCTTGTAGCTTGTTTTGTTTTACGTTCACATTCAGTGCATTGTTCCGGTGTATATTTGATACCGTCTATGGATAGTTTATCGAATTATCATGCGTGAAATCTGACAAGGGTTCAGATGGGGTCAGAAGAGCACATCTGATACCGTACTGTCAAGAAAGTTATAATTGTTCAAGTGCGGGGATCTACTGCAGAGACTTACCTCATTCTCTATATTTTTTCTCTCTCTCTCACTTGTCGCTACCAGTCGAGTACGGGCCTACGTGGAAACCCTGCACGAAGAGACTTTTTTTCTGCAGCGCCTCTCTTCGTTCAAACGCGTTGTGTTTGAGTGAAGTCGATAGATTCCGCAGTGGTCAGTGTTTATACTTTCAAAAAGTGGACGATTGTTATTTTCCCAGGGTTCTTTTACTTTTGTTTGTGAAAGGAATTGAATTTTTCCACATACAATGTCTGACAAGCGTAATATTTAAGAGGGGCTAAGAAACGCAAAATTCAACAGGAAAAGGAAGGTGCTAATAAAAGTCTAAAGAAAATAGATACAATTTTCTTGCCAGCAACGAAAACCTCGGCGCATACGGTAATGAAAAAGCAGGAAGTAGTGCTAGTTCCCAACGAAAACCTAGGGATAATTCGATTTTGGATAATAATAATGGTGTTGTAAGGGCCAGTGCATGTGATACTAGTGTAAGTAGTGCTCAAGGTACTTCCCAACGAGAAACATGGGATTGTTCAATTTCGGACAATAATAATGACATTGCAAAGGCCAGTGAATGTGATCCTAGTGCAAGTAGTGCCCAAGCTAGTTCCCAACAAGAAACAGGATTTTTCCATTTCCGACAATAATAATGGCGTTGTAAAGTCCAGTGAATATGATCCTAGTGCAAGTAGTGCCCAAGCTAGTTCCCAACAGGAAACAGAAAGATTTTCCATTTAACACAATAATAGTGCTGCAAAGGCCAGGGAATGTGATTCTAGTGTATGCACTGCTACAGTTTCAGATACTTCCAAACCTTTTCCTCCAAATGTTTCCAAACCCTTTCCTAGTGACAGAGGCCTTTACCAAGAAGCGCTTACACCAGAGGCAAAAAGAGCTATTCTCGCATCTACACCGTGTCGACCCAAAGCTCCCTTCCCACGAGATCCGCAAACAAACAGATCCTTTAGTGAAAAGTATTACTGTATTAAAACTAAAAGCGGTCAAAAAGTAGAAAGATTTTGGTTGTGTTATTCACTTATTTTAAATGATGTTTATTGTGAACCCGTTGGCTTTTCAACGAATCTTGCAGTGAGCATTCATGACAAAATGGTGTTATTCGGGATTGGAAAGAAGAAAATTAAGGTGCACGAAAAAAGCAAATCTCATTTGCAAGCATGTGTTACGTACACTGTATGGAAGAAAAATGGCACGGCAGAAGATCAAATGAATGAAGAACGGCTAAAATAGAGAGAGATACTAACACGTATTGTTGATGTGCGAACTTTAGCTACGTGCGCGTTGCCCTTTCGAGGCCATAGGGAGGAGAGTCAATTAATTGATCCCGCAAGTGGAAATTTTCTTAATATAATTGATTTGCTTTCAAGATACGATTCGTTACTTAGATCGCATAAAACAAACAAGGAAACACGAAAGTATTTACACCATGATATTCAGAATCAGATCATAGAACTACTGTCAAATTCTGTTCTGAACGCGTTAACAACATAAAATAAATTTGGCCCCGATCTTTTCCCTGATTGTAGATACCACACAAGATATTTCTAAAAAGGATCAACTCAGTCTTATCACTCGCAATGTTGTGATTGATAATTCACCTAAAGGTCTGAAGCTTCAAATAAAGGAATCTTTTCTAGGATTTTGGGAAATAATATCACAAACTAGTGAGTCATTTCAAAACAAAATTTTAGGAATTCTTGAGGAAAATGGAATAGACATTAATAAGTGCAGAGGTCAAGGTTACGATGACGCAGCGAATATGAGTGGTAAATATAGTGGTCTTCAAACGAGAATAAAGAAGAAAGTTCCTAATACAGAATTTGTGCATTGTGCTGCTCATAATTTAAACCTTGTTCTTAACGATTCTGTGTCAAATGTTAATCAGGTGAAACAATTCTACGATATTCTTCAAGAAGTGTATATATATTTCAGTGAAAGCTTATCTCGGTGGCAAGAGCTGAACAAAACATTAGTTGAGGACGGTCAATTTTGTATCACATTAAAGAAGTTGTGTCCAACAAGATGGCCATCTCGCTATGATTATCTTTTAGCATACGAAATAACTATCAATCCGCAATGAAATGTTTGACCGACGTACTATTGCGGAGCTCCAAAGGTCCAGAAAGGCAAGCAATGACTGAAAAAACAACTGCACAACTTTTAGTTCATTTTATTGCTTACATTACAAAGCCGAGCAATTGCCAATCTCACTTCCCTGCGAGATAATTTTTCGGGATTTCTGGATGAAGCTAAAGAACTTGCCAGGTCGTGGCATGTAGATTCTAATATGAGGGAAAGCGTCCCCGAAAAGTTAAAAAAAATTTTGATGAAGCGGCAAGTGAACTTCCTATTTCGGATCCGTTGAATACATTCCAAATATCTGTTTTCAACGTTGTACTTGACATTGTGATTTGTCAAATTAAAAGCAGATTCAGAGATTTGAGTGGGATACTTGAACACTTTTCATTTTTGACACCAAAGTGTTTGAAAGGACTTACCAATGAAGAAATTTCAGATTAAACTTCTCCATTTGTTGACAAATACAAGAATGACATTTCAGGAAACCTTTTAGAACGAGTGTTAGCGTTCCGTTGTTTATTTTCTGAGGAGATAGCTCAAAGGAAAACAATTCGAGACATAGCGATATTACTAATTGAAGAAAACAGTTGTCTTGTAAGTAGTTTACCGGACTTGACAACAGCTTTACAACTTTACCTCACACTCCCTGTTACAACTGCTACAGCAGAAAGAAGTTTCTCAAAACTAAAACTGATCAAGAATTATTTACGGAGCACAATGGTACAACAAAGATTACGTTCACTGGCCATTTTGAGTATTGAACATGATCAAACAAAAAGGATCAACTTGGATGTAATTGTGGATCAGTTCTTACTCCTGAAAAAGCGACGATTTTCTGAATAAACTCACTTCTGTATATAATGCGTGATATTTGATAGGGAACAGACAAGTATCTAGACTTGTTATTAACCTCTTGTGTAAGTGAAGATTGTGAAATGTAGTGAACATTTTTAATTACTGAGAACCACTTTATCCTCTTATGAAAGTGTTGAGTGAAGCTCGTGAAGTGTAGTGAACACTTTTTTTTTTTTATTTATTGAGAACCAAAACATTCTTTTCATTTTCTTATGGTACGTTTTATGAAGCTGGTGCAATCTAATAGTGGTACAAGAGGAGTGTCGCAAATGGTGATTCAGACAAACTACGCGGAGTTAACGTAAGTACAAATTAGTCTATCTATATTTATCTAAATTCTTCTACCACAGTGTTAATGTCTATGTAGTTATTGATTTTATTATTATTATTATTAATCATAATAATAATAATAACACAGCTTTGTGTGTATTCACTGTTCTCACCAATTTTTTTTTTTTTTCAACTAGAACATATATGCTCAGTTTGTAAAATCAACCAGTATACTACGTTCATAATAATGGTGTTATAGAAAACACTAGGAATCATGATTAACATAGGGCTCCTTTTAAATTACTGCGGGGGGGGGGAAACAAAACCGGTTTCGCCGCCACTGCCGGTGACAATACAATAATTTACAAATTACCGTATACTTATGTGTAATGTCTGCATTTCCCTTTCCTGGAAGTACAGAAGGAAAAAATATAGACCCATGTAATGTTCACACTACCATCTCCTAATTTTAGATTTTTTTCTAATAAATGAATTTCGTAAGGCGCTTGAACGCTGTGGGATTGTATCATGTGCATAAGTACACCCTCGATCAAATTCATGTGAAATATCTTGTGCAAACTTTTATTGTGTAATGCTCTGTGAAAACCTTGTTGACCAGGCCCGCAACCAGCCACTGAAGTTTGGGGGGTAAATATGATAGGGGGGCAATCGTAAAAATTCTAGGTCTCTTCGTATCAATATCATACGGATGCATTGTGGTTTGAAGGGTTAAAAAATTTTAGGAAGGGACCAGGTCCCCTAGCCCCCACCGTAGTTGCGGGATTGTTGATGACTATGTAAGTAAATTCCTCAGTACTTTATTTTGCAAAATAACTACCACTACTTTATTTCGCACAAAAAAAAAAAAAAAAAAGAATATTTTTCCCAGGGCGTATGAATTTCACTCATATACGCACCCAGCCATTACACACGTAAGAGAAGGGAAAAGTTATCCCTGTCTGGGATGAAAATTTTCTCCTGTAGGAGGATAAAGATTTCTCAGAGGAGAAATCCCTGGCATCCCCTCGTCAATTAGCACACTAGGACGGGCCTCACCCAAGTTATAAGGAAATCGGCGCAAAAAGCTGTAAGATGACATTTTTCATACCCTTTTTTTCCCACATGACATATTTTCGACTCGAGACGACAATGGAGGGGGCGCGGTGGCCCAGTGGTAGAGCGTTCACCTCCGGTGCTTGGGGTCCCTGGTTCTATCCCAGCTCGCGCCGTGTGGACTTTGTGGTGGACAAACACCATGCTCGAGGGTTTTCTCGGGGCTCTCCCGTTTCCTCACATTCCACCATTTCATTCATTTCTCATCCCCGTCTCCTTTAGCCTAACCGGCATAGTCGTGGGACGTTAAACTTAAATATTTCGTTTCATTTTTCATTTTTTTTTTTTTTCAAGACGACAGTGCGTAAGTATCGATCAGGGACGGATTCCTGAGGGATGGGGTAGCGGTGAGTTGTAACACTCCTACTTAGCATTACTTTAGTTTCATGTACAGACTTCAACTTTTGCAGCACTAGTGCTTGTGCCATTGGAGGTGGCGAACGACCCTTCGCTCTCCCTGAGAGTCCGCCTACGAGTCTCGATACCATCCCTACAGTATAAAATTAGATACGCAAGAATGTTTTCCATTTATGTTTGAAGGCATAGGCGTAGCCAGAAATATTCGTTGATCGAGTTTAATAAATAATAATATCCCCTTCGTATCGTGTTTCGTAGAACTGATGTAGACTTCTTCCTCTGACACTGTCCGTCTCCGTATAAACATGTCCCCGCCCCACATCTTTAGATTCCAAATCAGTCTCGATGGTCTGTCTCTGTTTTTCGTTAATTTCACTGGGATGTATTTGTTTATAATCTTCCTTCTTTGCATAAAACTAACAGTCCTCACCTAAAAGATGTATGGTGTAGTGTGCGACGCAATACCTCCCTCTGGAAAACCCTGGAAATGTACACTCATGTCCAAAATTATTGTCGCATGTCTATAAATATGTTGTTGTAGGAATATAATTTGATAACGAATTCGCCAGGTATTTCTTATAATGTTAGTATGTGTATAATCGGCAAAGACATGTATGTGGCAAATTTCATGTCAAAAGAGCAGTAACTAAGAACAATAAAAATAAAAATAAAATTTTCTTGTCCATTTAGCAACATTTTGTTTTACTCATTCTAATTTTCATATTTATAATTCTTTTCCTATGAAATTTACCACAAATATACATTTCCCGATTATTTATTTATCGACACAACAGGCATTACTGCCCAATTACAGTGTCTACATATAATACATAATTTTAAAGTTGATACAATTAAAATTGATTTATACATAATTACATAATTTAGTACAAAATTGAGTTAAAATAATAGTTTCCTTGATTTATTTATTTTTTTATTTTTTTTTTATTTTTTATTTTTTACAAAATACGCAGTATTACTCTTTTGAACAACTTTTCACAACTATTAAATATATCTATATCTTCATAATCCTTACTGATTTTATTGTATGTAGCATTATACGCATAGTATCAGTATTAAAAGTACCCTGCAAAATCATTATCCAATTATATTCTTACAAGAAGATATAGATATGCGACAATCATTTTGGACATGAGTGTACATATTACAATCGGGGATCTTAGCTGAGTCTCCCGTTTAATCAGTAAGTACGCTGGGAATTTTATTTTGTGAGATGTTCTAAACACAAGAGGGGAAGCATTTAGAATAGTGATACATAATTTTACACAAACGCAAAGAAAGCAATATATTTTGTTACGCCCAGGGTTATGTGTATAGAAATTTTGGTTGATGTTAGGGGTTGTTTTAGGAGGTTGGGGAAGATTTCAAACAAAGAAACTTCATTTCCTAGCCTTCTCTACAGGGGTACCTACAGTCAGGTTTTGGGGCACAGGTTGCGCCTATGTTATATATATATATATATATATATAGAGAGAGAGAGAGGAGGGTTCATAATTTGTCACTGAAAGTGGAACAATCGAATTTTAATTATACCACACTGATGCTTTTATGTACACTAGTCTAAAGGAGAACTTGGCATGAATAACATTTTAAAATAAGTAATTGTCATAATAAAGAATGGGAAATTTGGGGGGAGAACGGTAAATAGGAAGAATGGTAACATTGAGGGGAAAATGGGGACCTTTGCCTGGGTGTGTATTCTATATTCTCTACCCAGTTACATTTTCTAAACATTGTGATGTATCGTCGTACGTATATGTAAGTACCTTCTCCACACAAGAAGATTGTTGTTGATTGAAGATGAAAGCAAAAATCTTCCCATTTCAACAGTGTATGAAAGACTCAATGGAAGGGGTTACAACCTGCACCAACACCTCTTGAAGTTTGCGACTGTTTGAGGTTATTTCTTTACAAATGTACACTCATGTCCAAAATGATTGTCGCATATCTATAACTGTCTTCTTGTAAGAATATAATTTGATAATGATTTTGCAGGGTACTTTTAATACTGATCATCATCATCATAGGTATTCTGCCTTTATTGGCAGGTCACTTGCCGCAGCTGAGAAGCTTCCATGCTCCACGGTCCTCCGCTAACTTCTTCGTCTTCGCGTATGATCTTTCTGTTTTTATATCATCCATTAATTGTAACTTCCTTCGCCCCCTCCCTCTCTTTCCCGCCACCATACCCTCTAGGACGTCCCTCATGATACAATCTCTTCTTAGGCAATGCCCCAACCAGTTTCTCTTCCTCTTCCTAATAATATCTAAAAGTGTTCTTTTCTCACCCACCATTTCTAACACACTCTCATTCGTTTTCCGCTCGGCCCAACTAATTCTTTCCATTCTTCTCCACACCCACATTTCGAAGGCTTCCAGTCGATTTTCATCACCTTTACATAATGTCCACGTTTCCGCCCCATACAGTACAACACTCCACACGAAGCATTTTATGAGTCTTTTTCTCAACTCTTTACTCAAGGTCCCACAAAACAGACTTTTCTTCCTCCTAATGGCTTCTTTCGCCATTCCTATCCTTGCTTTTATTTCACGTTCGCACTTCATGTTATTACTAAGAATATTAACCAGATATCGAAAACTATTCACTTGTTCTATTTTCTCCCCTCCTACTTTTATATTTGACACAGACCCCTTCGTTCCAATCACCATGGCTTTTCTCTTTCTAACATTTATTTTCATCCCATATTCTTCAAAGCCCTTTCTCATTTTTTCTAACATTTTATTGATTTTCTTTTCAGATTCTGCAACAAGCGCCATATCGTCTGCAAATCTTATGCGTCTAATCATTCTACCTCCTACCGAAATGCCATCATCATCATATAGGCTCTTTTTCACTACCTCTTCTAGATAGACATTAAATAGTGTTGGCGAGAGGCAGCACCCTTGTCGAACTCCCCTTCCAATTGCACTCTCTTCCGTCAGTTCTTCCCCTATCCTAACACTTACTTGTTGGTTCATGTATAAGTTTCTTATGAGTCTTCTATCTTTCCATTCCAGCCCTGTCTTCGTAAGAACTCCCAACAACAATTCCCAATTCACGCGGTCAAAAGCCTTTTCTAGATCAATAAATATAACATACACCTCTTTCCTTTTTTCTATAAATCTTTCACCGATCGCCCTTAATAATCCAATTGCATCTCTTGTCCCCTTGCCTCTTCTGAACCAGAACTGCTCCTCCTCAACTTCTTTATTTGTTCTTTCATATAACCTTCTGTTCAGTATTCGGAGCAGAATTTTAGCTGCATGAGATATGAGACTAATAGTTCTATAATCCTCACATCTCTTTGGGTTTGATTTCTTAGCCATCGGTATCATGATCGTTTTCAGAAAGTCTTTTGGCCATTCTCCTGTTTCATATATTTCATTGCATAGTCGGAACAATTCTTTCTTTCCCTTGTCTCCTATATTTTTAATGAATTCGATTGGTATGTTATCTATTCCGGTTGCCTTTCCATTCCTAATCTCGGATATAGCCTTTTCAAACTCATCCTTAAGAATACTAAATCCTTTATCATCCTCGCCTACTTCATTTTCTACTTCAATATTTAGGCTACACGGCGGTCTATCCCTACTCTCATGTAAGTCTTCAACGTATTCTTTCCATCTTCCTATGATTTCATTTCTCTCGCTGACTACCTTCCCACTCTTATTTTCTACTGCCATCATAATACCCCCTTGTTTCCTCCGAAATCCCTTAGATTTCACCTCCTTGTACATTTCCTCATATTTCCCAATTCTTTCTAATTCTTCTATGTCCTCGCATTTTCTTTTGTAAAACTCTTCCCTCACTCTGTCTGTTTCTCTTCGTAATTCATTATTTAACTTTCTGTACATCTTTCTGCCCTCTTCTGTAACAACATGTTTCCACATCTTCCTCTCCCTCATTTTCTGCAACATCTGCTCTGTAACCCATGGTTTCTTAGTTCTGTGTTCGCTTCTTCTGCAGCCTGCTGTAAGCAACGTTTAATATGTTCCCACCGTGCGTTACTACCTGCACCTATTCTTTCCTCGTTTGAACATGTTTCTTCGAATTTTTTAATGAAAAGATTTCTTATTTCCTCGTTTTTCAACTTTTCAGTATTCAACACTTTGTTACCTACTTTTCTTCTGCCTACATTTTTCAGTTGAATGTCTACTTTGGCCAGCACAAGATTATGATCAGAGAAAATATCAGCCCCGGGAAGGGTCTTCGCGTTCTTTAAGCTATTCCGATACCTGTCCTGAATCATAACATAGTCTATCTGATATCTTCCGCCGTTATTGGTGATTTCCATGTATATCTTCTTCACTTGTGCTGATTGAACCAAGTGTTCCCAATTACTAGTGGATTCTGTCTACAGAAATTCGCCAGTCCCTCTCCCCTTTCATTTCTTTCGCCTAAACCATATTTGCCTGCGATACTATCTTCCTGTTTTTCCCTCACAATTGCATTGAAATCTCCCATTAGAATTACCCATGCACCCTTCTTCTCCCTATCTATAATTTCTTCTATTTTCTCATATTTTTCCTCTACTTCTTCAGTTGCATGCGAAGTCGTCGGTGCATATGTCTGTATCACCACTAGATCCTTCGTTTTTCCTTTAAGTCTCAACATCATAACTCTATCATCAATAAATTCAACTTTCACTACCTTCTCCTTTAATCGCTTTCCAAGAATTATTCCTACGCCATTATGACCGCCCTTTTCATTACCTGAGTAAAACATTCTATATCCTTCGCTGTTCAATACCCCATTACCTTCCCATCTAACTTCACAAACACCTACCAAATCTAAATTATTTTGTTTCATTTCTTCTTTAAGATTTTCTAATTTTCCTCCCTGTAACATAGTACGTACGTTCCATGTCCCTATCCTAAACCTTTTGCTCTTCCTTGTCTGATAGTATGTGTATAATCGGGAAATGTATATTTGTGGTAAATTTCATAGGGAAAGAATTATAAATACGAAAATTAGAATGAATAAAACAAAATCTTGCTAAATGGAGAAGAAAGTTTTATTTTCGTTTTATTGTTCTTATTTACTCCTCTTTTGACATGAAATTTGCCACACACATGTCTTTGCCGATTATACACATACTAACATTGGAAGAAATACCTGGTGAATTCGCTATCAAATTATATTCCTACAAGAACATATTTATAGACATGCGACAATAATTTTGGACATGAGTATACATACTTTTCAAGAACTTCAGTTTGATGTGTTAGGTTCTATATATCTTTCTAGTTATTTATATTTTTTTAAATTTGTAATCATTTTTGGAAAATATTTTTTCTGTATTTATATGCCTATCTATCTATCTATCTATCTATCTATCTATCTATATATATATATATATATTACGTCTATCTGTCTACCTATCTAACAACCGTTCAATTTATCGTTTCATTCAAATGCTGTATAAAAATAAAGCTACATAGAAACGCAAGAAATGACTACGGAAATATGAAACACAACAGCGCTTCTTTCTTTTTTTCTTATGTTTCTGAAGCCGAAAGCAAGCCGGTGCGATATTTTTCCTCGGTAGGCAGGAATATCTTCCTTTCCGTTGTCTTTTCACGATAGATACTTGTACTGCTATCCATCCTGCTATCACTCACGAAGTCATTATACGTCGACATTCACATTTCAAGCAACCACCACCCGAAGGATAGATAGAAAGACGACCGCTAGACGCGGACAGAAAGGTTCACACAGGAGTCAACAGACATTTCAACAAAAACAGGCATCAGCTCAAAATTTGAGTGGGAGGGTTACAGCTGCGTTGCCAAGTTTTTAAAGTCAAACGTGGAAGCTTTTTTACTGCGTTTATTTCAAAATCTAAAACAAGCAGGGCATAGATATGTGTCTCCTCTAGGTCTGTTCAAATTTTGACGTTTGTAACTTTAATAATAAAGAAGAAAATAGTGAAAAAATTTGCTATGCTTTTTAAATGGACCAACTTTCAAGGTTGCTAGGGGTACCAGGTCACCTTAAAAATGAAATGGAAGGAAAAAACGTGCATTAAATTTGACAAATTCAACGAAGAAAAGAGTTCGAACATAGTATAACATATGTTTTTTTTTAAAAATAGCATGTATTATTTGTGTATGTAGAAACGCCAGACAGTAATATTAAAACTTTTATCAATAATATAGATAAAATACTCGAGCATCTTTATGGTCTATAATCTGAATGTAAATGAACTGATAATCTCAATGAAGGTTTTGAATCTTTACACTAAACAATTTAACAATTTAACTCCCTCAATCGAATTACAAACAAGAATTTTAAAAATCAGTATCGAACATTAACCAGACTTTGGTAAATCTATTAAGCATGAATTATGAATCAGAAGTTATAAACAGGGTTTTGAGATCATGAATCTTAAGTGGTAAAAAATATTTTTAAACAAACACTTCAAACTATAGCGAAAACAAATGAAACGCACACAATAACAAGACGTTTTAGTTCAAATAGTATTTGCTACTTTGTTTGCTTAGTTCGGAGACGTGGGATAATATTTATGAGCTAACCAATGTGAATGATGTATATAATACACGATACTATAGAACCGTTTTGAAATAATATTTTCAATAAACATAATTTTATCAAAACAAACAAGAAAGAAGATATAACGGATTACACCACAAATCTTACAAGCAAACTTGTTAAATATATATAACTACATAAGATAAGAAAGCGCTACCCTACTAGAATGAATTAATTCATTTACTGGCAACACATAAATGGCTATAAAAATGTTGAAAATAAAAAAACAAAATTATAATGGTACGAAGATTGTACAGTTACAAAATAACACACAGGCAATGTGAAAAATAATTAAAGAAAAGCTCAACATGCAAAAGCATAGTATCCTAGGCGTAATTTATGAGGTCGTAAATATGGCAAATACGAGGCACAATGCATCATCATTTAATAAATATTTGACAAATGTAGGACAAACTCATATAAAACGAAGAAACCAGTAAAACTAACTTAATTGAACTAAAAATTTTAAAAAATATGATCGATATTTTAAAACTGGTAAGAGTGAAATAATCATAATCACAATAAACGAAAATTTCGAATTCGGCTGGGACTGATGAAATATCTAACACTTTGATGAAAAGTTGTTACACATTCTTAACCAAATCACTATGTTATTTGTCGAATATTTTACCCACAAAACAAACTTTTCCTGATAAACTAAAAATTGTTAAAAATTAAACCGTTACATTGAAAAGATAAACGAATAAAAAGAGAACTATAGATCGATTTCATTGCTACACATAACAGGTAACATTCTGGAGAAAATAATGCTCAACCAGGTAATGGAACTTCTTTATAAATATTTATCTAACACACAACATGGCTTCTTGAAAGGTAAATCCATTGAAAGAGTATTCTTTTATTTTATTGAAACCTGTAGAAAGCTGCTGGGAGGGAAATAATTGTGTATAGGAATACTTTTAGATCTAACAAAAGCCTTTGACTTAGCAAATAAATTGTTTGAATCACACCTTAAAGATCGGAGGTAAATAGCCGAAATCTCAGGAATAATTAAAAATCAAAATCAAAAATATGTATCCAGTGAAGAAATTATTAAACATGGAGTACCACAGCGATCAATACTGGGACCACTTCTCTTTCTTCTTTATATAAATGACTTCTGAAAATATAAACAGCTCATATGTGACTTTATATCCAGATGATACAAATATGTACAACAGCGGAAACGACGAAAGCTAATTAGCTTCAAATTGCCAACTGGCAATGTATCAACTTTCAAGTTGGATGAACAAAAATGAGATAATTATTATTGCAAATAAAACATATACCTTAAAATTTCATAATGTTAAAAATAATCAAATCAATACAAAATTAAAAATAGACAAAACAAACATGTAGAAACTGTTACCTTTCTCAGAGAAAGAAAAGTCTAAAAAATTTAACTGGAATCTCAACAGAACATATAAGAACTAAGTTCAGCAAACTGTGTTATGCAATTAGATGTGTAAGAGATACGAGTAATGCAAAAACAACTAAATCTACATAGTTTAAATTCTCATAATTACATCATAACTTATATTTTCATTCTATAATAAAATATGGCTTCATGTTGTGAGAAAGTTCTGTAATCTTTAGACTACAGAAGAGAGTGATAAGAATATTAGCATTATATAAACTCCAGGCATAGAAATATTTTAAAGAACTTGAAACAATAACTCTAGCCTTGATGTATTTGTTTGACAAGTGGAGATACAACCACTTGTTATTACTGTATCATCATGGTGACCATCTTGAAGTCCATTATCTCGAATTCAGATATAACTTTTTTTAACAGCAAGGGGGTCATGTGTCATATCGTTTCGGGGTAGTTTTTCATCACAAACACACATCTCAATGTTATTTCTAGCTTATCTCTAATCACTCAATAATGATTACCTTTGAAAAATAAATGAAATGAAATCTTTGAGTTTTACGTCAAACGGTTATGCCGGTTAGGCTAAAGGAGACGGTGATGATGAGAAATGAATGAAATAGTGAAAAGAAGAAAGTGGGAGGAAACTCGAGAACCCCGAGAAAACCCATACACACGGTGTTTGTTCACCACAAATTTCACTTGGCGGGGGCTTGGATCGAACCAGGGACCCCAAGCATCAGAGGTGAACGCTCTACCACTGAGCCACCTCTACCCCAAGCCTTTGAAAAATAAATGCTATTATGTAATTAAATGTAGTACGCTGTTATTTTATAACACATTACGGATGGTAGGTAAGAATTTTGGAAGTTTGTTTCTAATTTAAATAACATCTCTTGGCTTTCTGCAACATTACTTCTACCAGTTCTTCAAGATACTGTGGTTTCCTAATTAAATTATAAAAATGTAAAACACTTCATATTATTCTTATGTCTTTTCATATATTCGCTATACACTTCTTCTTTCACGCTGTCTTGAACCGTTTGCACCAAGCCTCAGTTTGTAATGTTAGTTCATTTACAAATAAACATCTATGCCCCCATTGATTGTAATGATCACAGGCACAACCTCCACACAATAATATGCCCTCTGATTTCCAACACTTCACACTCTTTTCTAGTTTTCATTCACAAAGTAATTTGTACAACTACAACTTCTTACGTTACAGTTCACTAGTAAAGATGGTGAATGTGGAGGAGAGGGCACTGATGTGTGTGCTGGGGAATGCCCAGGTCAAACACTTGCAGGAGGGGACTGCGGCTTAATTAGGTCCAACTACTCATATAGAGAATGCTCATCCTCTCTGAATATCTCCTCTTCAATGAATAAATCAGGAAATGGTGATCTCAGTAATGCTGCTGCTGTTGCTGGTTCCGGTGATATTAAAGGATAATTTGTACATTAATCGTGCGAGGATTTAAGCTTTTTCCTCGGAGATTCTATAAATTGAAACAATGAATCCCCATCTAGGACGTTGCAAGCTTCAATTTCCTGTTCAACCTGGCTGTCGAACGACTCCATGGCTATCATGTACCCATTTTCTATTAGTGCTCGTATTTAAACAAATTTTTACCATCGACGTCATAACACGTGATACTTTAAAATATTTTCCAAACATGTTATCATATTACCCTCTGGTAATTACATATTTTTCATAACAAGAATTTCACTTTCTCCGCCCTCTCATATAATTTAAAAACAATTTTCATGTTTAATAACAATGTAAGTTGAAATTACTTTCATATTCTCCAAGGTCTATATAATTTCAAAAACACAATTCACATCTGCAGGACAATCATTTGTTCACAAAAGATGAGCGCTACTGTATTAACATCGTGCCATGTCACATTCATTATTCTATTCATGTTATAATACGTTTTTCCATCCGCAGAACAATCACGTGTTCACAAATGGTAGGGGCTATTGTATCAGCTCGTGCACAACGTCGGGGCCATTTTCCTATGTACACTCATGTCCAAAATTATTTGTCGCATGTCAATAAATATGTTCTTGTAGGAATATAATTTAATAACGACTTCGCCAGGTATTTCTTATAATGTTAGTACGTGTATAATTGGCAAAGCCATGTCTGTGTTAAATTTCATGTCAAAAGAGCAGTAAATAAGAACAATAAAACAAAAATAAAACTTTCTTGTCCATTTAGCAAAATTTTGTATTATTCATTCTAATTTTCGTATTTATAATTCTTTTCCTATGAAATTTACTACAAACATACATTTCCGGATTATACACATACTATCACTATTAAAAGCACCCTGCAAAATCATTATCATATTATATACTTACAAGAAGACAGTTATAGATATGCGACAATCATTTTGGAGATGAGTGTACATGTTATAATACGTTTTCCCATTCGGAAGGCAATCACGTGTTGACAATGGTAGGGGCTATTGTATTAGCGTTGTCCGCAACGTCGGGATCATTGTCCTATACACGTTACAACATGATTCCCATCCGCAAGGCATGCACGTGCTCACAAAAAGATATGCGCTATTGTATTACCACTACCATCTACCGTGCTGATGTCTTTGTCTTATTGTATTACCGTCGCGCCATGTTGGCGTCATGTTACAACACGTTACCATTAGCATTTCCCGCCACGGAAAGGTTATTATCCTAAGTTGCAACAACTTTTACTGCGGTCGTCCAAACCTGTTCCAAAGCGCGCGAAAACAGTCAGTTCCACGAGTCCAGCAGAAGCAGACACCTCTCCACAACGCTACGCACCATCTTCACCAAAGAATACAGTATGTATTTTACATAGTATATCTCATGATATATGTACTGCATAAAAGAACGATGACTTTCAGACGGAGAATCTACAATAAGTCCCGCACGAATAAAGTTTATTCCATCCAATTAATTTTATCAGCTTACAAGATTCGATAATAAAAGAGATTTAAAAAAATCCCACCAGTTACTTTTATAAGGACGTCATTCCCATGTATGGTACATGTACGTGTAGGTAATAATAGATGTTTTACAACGACGTCTTTCAGACAGATCCAATTAAAATAGTTTAAAAAATTCATGCCAATTAATTTTATAATGTCGTCATTCTGATTTTACCAGCGTGGCCTAGTGGTCGAACGAATTAAAACAAAATCCCGCCAATTTTAATAATAGTACACGTACACTCGTGTCCAAAAATTATTGTCGCATGTCTATAAATATGTTGTAGTAGGAATATAATTTGATAACGAACTCGCCCGGTATTTCTTATAATGTTAGTATGTGTATAATCGGCAAAGACATGTGTGGGGCAAATTTCAGGCCAAAAGAACAATAAAACGAAAACAAATCTTTCTTGTCTATTTAGCAGGGCTCATAGTGGTCTGGTCTCTTGTAAATAGTTGAAAAGTGACCAAAAGTACACGAAAAATGACCAAAAGCACACGAAAAAGTGACCAAAATCTCATCATGCCCCTTTTTTCCTTTTTCAATTTCTCCATCACCTCTCTCTTTGTTTGTTGTTTTGTTTCATCTTTACTTCTTCTTTTCGAGCTTCCTCCTTTCTTAGGTTTTCTAAGTATGCTTTGTGGTTACGGTAGGCAGACTTAGCAGATGTAAGAAGCTTCTGAGTAAGTGGAACCAGTTCTGGCCTATTTCCGAATTTCTTCATCCCAGACATTATATTTAACTTAGCATTGAGAGTTCTCAAAGCCATGAAATATTCAAATTCATCACCTACTCTTAAGAAGAACATTCAAGAAGCAAGGCTGCAATGGAGAGATAATGTGAGATAGAACCTGTTCGTCTGACGCTGAACTAATATATATTTAAAAAAAAAAAAAAAAAAAGTTTCTTGCAATTGTTTTCTTGCTACTTCCGGTCTAAATGGAATAATAAAGCTGATCGTCTTCTATTACTGTTTTCTCTCCAGAGGAAAACTATTAAAAACAAAAGTAATAGTACATTTCTACAATTACTGGCCGCAATAGAGGGATACAGTAAGAGATATAACTATTCTTGCGGTACTGAACCCATATCAGAAACCTGCATCTCACTATTATTATTTTTCACTGCGGTAATCAGCGCTGAAATCGGGAATCATAATTCCTACACCTCCGGTTTTAAAAGAGGGATAAATGTGGAGGTATCTTATTGTTGGGAAGCTGAATCTGTGAGGGGATTATTGGCGAGCCAGCCCACCCCTATTTGAAAGCTTTGCCCTCCAGTGACTCCTTCTCAGTATGGCCAGGTTCCTACTAACTAAACTATTGAAAAGGTACTACATTTCGACAAATACTCTGTGCTATTATTCAAAACTACTTTAATGTAATAGAAACTACGGTTCATTCCCATTTGGCCTATTTCCGTTTCGCCTACTGACCTAACTACTAATTTATCTCCATATTATGTGTAGGCGCAACGGGTATTCTCGTTCCGCTTACGCTCAATCGACGAGGGATATTTAGTGTCTGAGGGAATATTCTTACAAAGAGTCATTAAGAAGATTCATTCTAAACATAAGCAACAGCTCCGACGTGATTTCCTGTGATTCTAACCAATCACATGCCACTAGTGCACCACACTTCAAAAATTATCTTTTTGAAAGCTCTCATTCATTAGAAATAAACTCCTAAAAATGTTGTTTAAAACAAACTTTGCCACTGAAACGTCATTTTAAAAGATTCATTAAAAGCTCATTTTTCAGCATAAACAAAAGCAGAGGTACGTAGGGAAAGTAATACTAACTAGACTTCCATTGTGGTTAAATGATAAGAATTTTTGTCTAACACAAGATTTTGATACCACTTCAATATGTGTAATCACATGTTATATGGTTTCGTACAGCATGTTAGGCTAGGAGTTGGCGTGCAATTATCCATTGTCCAACTGTTAGTAGTACAATTGAGTATGAATACTTCATATTATTGCGCTCAAGCATGCAGACGATATCTTTATCTTTATTACTATATATAAAACTACATGAGCTGACATAAATTATTGAGCACTTCCTGTAGGGCTACAATGATTAAATTTGGCATAATTGTAGCTTTCCAGAACTAACCGACAGGAAAATTGCCACAAACGAATATTTTTAATTTTTAGGGAGTCTAAAGAGGGGATGAAGAATTTCCCCCATGTTTTTTAAATGGGCCTTTTTTGGACCTATAATCTCATGTTTTAGGTACTTCAAATTGCAATAAAAACTTGAAATTCGATATGCTTGCACGTTTTCGTTAGCTTTACCTAAGTGAATCATCAGAAATAAAAATTTCCAACCGTAGAGTGGTTTTATGGGGAACTGAAAAATCTTTCCCATGTTATTTATATGGGGCATCTTCTACACTCTCAAATGTTTACACTTCCGGCAGGATTAGAATGATGAAATTTGGCACGATTGTAGCCTTCCAGGATTAACCGACAGAAAAATTGCCAAAAGTGAATATTTTAAATTTTTTAGGGTCTAAAGGGGGATGAAGAAATTCCCATGCTATTTAAATGGACATTTTCTTGGGATACAAAATCTTATCTTTTAGATAGCTGCAATAAGAAAAGAAACGATAAAATTATGGGTTCAAGAGGTGCGAGGCCGTAGGCCGAGCAAAGACAGTATGTGGAGGCGAAGCCTCCGGATGAGCAAATTCAGGAAATATGAAGAGCAAATTCACAAAATTCACTGTTGATGCGAAAACCGATAAAAATGCGAGGCCGTAGGCCGAGCAAACACGGGGCTCTGGGGGCGGAGTCCCCAGCTAGCCGAAGGCTAGTACAATCACGAAAGAAAGTATTCTTCAGTTGACAAAATTTATTTTTCTAATAACTGAACAATAAATTTGGCAAGTTGTCGAGTTATAACTATTCTAAGGGTAACAACAAAAAGATCCAAATTAATTCATTTGTTCCCGAGTTATTGACTAAAGAAAATTTGTCAACTGTCAAATACTATCTTTTCCGTGTGTACCATTATAAACATGATCAATTAAATTTGACCAATGTGATTTGATACAAACTGAAAAGTGCACAACTATAAACAAACGTTTTCAAGCGCATACTATCAAACAGGTCTCAGCACAGTAGTAACGAAACAGCAGGACTGGAGTCAGTGGAGTGTTGCCTATTACTACAAGAACATGTTCTCTCTAATACGAGAAGCTAAACAAAGAAACGGTTTGTTATTTATACAATGAACCACAATTTACTCACAAAATTATGCGATTATTGGTTTAATGCACTTACTGTCATCACAATTTGTTACTCATAGTTACCAACATGTCTGAAATATTTACATGGAATATTTCAAATAAACGTGGAAAAAGCTCCTCAGAGTCAGCACCAAATAAACAGATATGTTTCATGAAAATCCGGCAATTTCCAGGAAACACAGTTAAACGATTTGTATCTATATAATTTGTCTATTCCCTTTCCTTGCTTGATCTCAACCCTGTGGGTGATTGGGAAGCATCAAAGGAAATAATACAGTGTGTTGGGTGCTACAAAATCGATGTTTTAATTAATCATTGGAAACTTATTTAGCTGCCACATTAGGTATATATGGTGACACGTAAGTTGCGTTGAATTTATCCCCTTATTCTTGACCTATTTTCACTCCAACCAATAATTTTTCTAAACTTAAAAAATCTAAAGCATCAAATAATACTTAAAATTTCGTTATTAGATATGAAACAACGAATTCATATGCAGCAAACTTACATTGCCGATTAAGAATCTATTTGTTTCGTTGATCACTTGATTGATTTGCTAGCGTTTTAGTATAGCCGATAGAACAATATATGATAGAAACACTAACAACAAGAAAGTTTATTCATTTATTTACTAATAATCGCGCAAGGGCATATTCAAAGACATTACCTACCTCTATATTATCCTTGCAACGATACCAAAAACAGCAGAAAGTGTCAAGACGATAATTCGCCTAACTCGAACACAAGTGGAACCGAGATGGCTCAGTGGTAAAGCATTCACCTCTGGTGCATGGGGTCCTTGGTTCGATCCCAGCTTACGCCAAGTGAACTTTCTGGTCGACAAACTCCATGTGCGTGAGTTTCCTCGGAGTTCTCCCGTTTTCTGACACTTTCTTCACACCACCATTTCATTCATTTCTCATCATCAGCATCTCCTTTAGCCTAGCCGGTATAAACGTGGGACGTAAAACTTAAACGTTTCATTTCATTTCATTTTTCGAACACAAGCCTTTTCGAATATAAGTGGGATTGATAATCACTCATATATGCCAACTCATTCCTGTTAATTTTGTATCCAAGGTTTTCATCTTCCAAATGAACGGGGTTTTTATTCTCGTGTGGAACAGAGACAAGGATCAAAGAATAGAATCAAAGATGAACGTGATAGCCACGGAGCTTCGTACAGAATTTAAATTTTGTGAGACACAAACATTACTGCTCCCCTCTCGCACATTGGGTGATTAACGCACCTTCTTTGGTGAAAGTGATTTCCGCTTCTATTTCCGGGAAGGGTACAGAGTATTTTGTGTTGGCCCAACTTCGTGAGGAAATTGAGAAGATACTTAAATGAAGTAGCGAACTCCAGTCTAGAAAGCCTGAAAAATACAGTGTTGGGGATCACTGCGCTGAACACGTATTACGAATGCCTTAACACGTTACCTGTAGCCAGTTACAATCCTTCAAAGGCTACAATATCCAGAGTTAAATTCCGCTCTTAGTTTTAATATTATCACTATAGTACAACGAAGTAACATTTATTTTATTTTATTTATTTTTATTTTACTACTTACCTCAAATCCTCACTTCCTCATAGGTAACATGTATAATCGAACGTCGTTATGAACCTGCAAGCAAACAACAAACCTTAGAACTCGAAACACAGCACCCTAGTGATGAAACAATACGAATTTCTATATTAATAAACAACATTTACTAACAAACATTTCAGAATATATGACATCACCTTAGATGTTTATCACTAGTGTTTCAACATTCTCTATTTCTAATTTATTTTTTGTACTATTAGGAATGGCTTAATATACAAATATTTATTACAATAATATAAATGAAACGAAA
The DNA here is from genome assembly GCF_964235325.1 of Thermobia domestica. Classification (NCBI taxonomy): domain Eukaryota; kingdom Metazoa; phylum Arthropoda; class Insecta; order Zygentoma; family Lepismatidae; genus Thermobia; species Thermobia domestica. Next base: position 287,138,819 of record NC_137459.1, on the reverse strand, counting down.
TCCACAGCAATAAAAACACATAACCTTTCATAACTATAGCAACCAAACCGTTGAAAATGTTTTCAGCAAATATATATATATAATTTGCTTACATTAGCTGACGTTTAGAGAGAACAAGTTGCAATGTTACGTATACATCACGTGAAAGAGTTTGATTTTTACGGCGTGATTATTTTCCCAATATTGAAACTGGAAGTGGTAGTAGATTTCTATTACTTCCGGTTTAGTATATTAGAATGGAGATGGAATGCATTCCTGGGACAATTAATTGATTGCGGAAAAACGCTTCTCGCTATCTACTGCCGTTTTTACTCTATAGAGATCAACATTGAAGCCGGAAGTTGTGCATTTCTATCACTTCAAATTTTAGTAAAAGGTTCACGATATAGATGAAATGTATTGTTGGAACGCTTAATCGATTGCAGAAAACCGTTTCTCGTTATCTACTATCACTGTTCCTCTACAGCGACCAATGTAAAAATTGGAAATGGCGTATGTCTACCACTTTCGCTTTGAAAATCACCTCCATCAACGAACTTTTGACTCCTACATCACATAGGGTCGCCAACTCTGGAAAATAAAAAAAAACCCTCAAAATTCTCTATGATATAAGTTTAGGTGGTAAGTATCTCTGTTCGGACCCATCCATGGAAAGGAAATGTACCATCGTGAACAAAAGTGCATTAGCACCTGTATTCTGCATATCCTTAATACATTCACTAATAAGCTTAACAGACACATTGTGCTATAAATGAAAAATTGAAATCGGCATTGATCATTTTGTTCTATTTACCAGTAACTTCCACTTCTTCAAGTCAAATAAAAAACAATGTTTAGCGTAGAGAAAAATATGTATTATTACTTATTATTACGTTCATTTATATTAAACAATTATTCTACTGTACTACCAGTAAATTGACAGCTAAAATGATTTATCAATTAATATCATTACTAATGTGATGTTTAGCTTTGCAGTTATATTGAATCATATTCGTCAATTCATTTGCCAATCATAACACGACATAAATATATAAAGAGGTTTTGATAAACCAAACCCTTTAAAAATTCACTGACAGACTGTTTCATGCCTAAAACATATTTTTACCATCAATAAGACGGGGCCCACTGATTAAGGAGAGATCAGAATCACTAATACATCGGAGGCAAGCATACTTCTCAAGAATCGAAAAATGAAATGAAATTTTGAGTTTTACATCCCACGGTTATGCCGGTTAGGCTAAAGGAGACGGTGATAATGAGTAATGAATGAAATGGTGGAATGAAGAAAGTAGGAGGAAACGGGAGAACCCCGAGAAAACCCACGCACACGGTGTTTGTCCACCACAAAGTTAACTTGGCGGGAGCAGGGTTTGAACCCGAGACCCCTAGCACCAGAGGTGAACGCTCTGCCACTGAGCCACCGCGGCCCTTCTCAAGAATCGAGTTCGAAATCACGCGCATTAGTAACTTGTTCATAACGGGGCAATATAACGTGTGTATACAAAGCTTAAAAAAAAAAAAAAAAAAAGTCCATGGACAAAGTAAAGAAGGATGTTAGACTGTAAAATGCATTTTAAGTTCCCCTTCTCCATGACCGGATTTCGCTAACAACAATTTACGGGAGCATACACAAATGTGACTGGTTTTGGCACAGTAAACAACGTGTTACTTGTACATACACGGAATTCCGATGAATATAGACAAATTTCAGAAATGTAGACGACAGGCATAGCGTGGATTAACAAAAATAATAAGTTCTTAGAACGATGTCCTATTCTTCATACTTACCTCAATTACACTATCTCGACTCTAGATCATTGCTTACAAGAGAGAGAAATCTTCTCTACCTTCTTCGCTGGAAAGGTCTGAGTGCTATGTGATGGATGCGTCAGCACAGCACCAAACGGACTGCTGAACTTCCATCAGGGATGTGTCTTGTCAGCTACCTAACGACCGGAAACAGAAAAGCAGTACACGGTTCTTTTGTTCTCAGCGACTCAAACAACAAAAGAACCACCTATTTACTGTTTGAATGCTTTCGGCCGCACAATGTACTTCGATCCCTCACCGGAAATACTGATTGAACAGATCCTATGGCATGTTGGTGGTACGTATGTATGCCACCGTTAATCATACTTTTATGTGTGGTTGATACGACGGAAATGTAGCAATAGGAATGCAAAAAATGTGTTGACTTCAGTGGAGCGATCACTGGTCATCGCGTTAGGTCTGGTTCACTTCCGGTGGATTTCATGCTATTTCTCTCTCTCTCTCTTTTCTTTGCATAGCAATAGAATGTGCATGAAAAAGGATACGTCTTAAGCATAGATTCAGTTTGAACTTTCATAATCGATCGATATGACAAAATTTCTGTAATTATTTTCAGCGGTTCCTAAATGTTCATAAAGTAATACTTCTCGAAATAACAAATGTCATAAAGAATAGAACTCAGCTTGTATTGTTACAATCAATCAAATTAACAAAACCAAAATTTCGAAAATTCGACTTTGCAGGTCCTTTTATTATTAAGATTTTCTACTTTCAGATGATTATAGTATTACGAACATAATAGAATATGAATTTTCAAAATCGATCAAAAGATTTCCACGTTCCAGCAATTAAAATTTCGGGAAGTTTTATCTTCTCAAAGTTTATTATTCAGGTAATTATATGAATTATGATTAATATAACTGACAATGTTCGGTAAATCTACAGGGTGTATCAAAAGTCCCTTACCATTCTTTTTAAAATCCACACGGCTGTAGTTTTATTGAATATGAGATGAATGAAACACATTAGGCCTAGGAGGGCACTTTTGGGAGAATGTCAGGCGGACGGCCTGTTTTGTTTTCATCATCTTGGATTCGAACTTACGATGATGAACGTGGGTAGTGTGATATATATGACCATGAGCTAGAATTTTCTCAGGATGTCAAATATGCAATCAGATTTCATGTAACTTAAGTTGGTGAAAAGTTATTGGTAACTAAAAGTTATGTTTACCACTTTCTTGCAGGTGTGGAACCATGCCGTTAAGACGTGAGGAACCTATCTAGATAAAATGTGGGGCGGGAAAATTCCCGTGCAGTAGTTGCCGATTTCAATCAGCGTCATCCACAATGTGACCGTGTTACATGTTGCAGTGTCACACTTATTATCCGAATTTGAGAAGACGGGCACAATCCTGAACAGATCTCACAGCGGTCGACCGTGGAGAGCCACGGACAAAGCAACAGCTGTAGCAGTGCTGCCCTCTTTTTTGGTATCACCTCAGCGGAGCACACGTCGTCTATCAGCGCAATGTGGGTTGAGTTATAGTTCAGTGCGCAGGTAAAAGTGGCATCCATATATGGTGCAAATGCAGCAACATTTCTTCGAGGCAGTGACGACGCTTAGAAGGGTGGCAGCGAATGGGTGCCCTGCTAATCGTATCGTCCGCCCCACGACTGGCCCCTCCCTCAGACTAGGTTCGTAGCCAGGATTATTTCATTGGAGGAACACCTTCTTGTTAGGGGCCTACTTAAAATTATTTTCATGATGAAATTATACATATCTGTGTGCGAAGGAATTTGTCTATGTATTTCACTCTTTTACATAAACATGAAATAATAAATAATTTTTGTACATAAAAACGTATATATTGTCATTCTACAGATTGCCTAAGACGGCAACTGGTTTAGAAAGTGCTCATATGGAATTTCTTTCTCCTTCTTGAATCCGTAATATCATCACGAAACTGAGAGTTGGCATTACGTAACCCACGAAGACAACCTTCATTTTTATGACAAAAACACAATAATTTAATTCGCACAAGTGCTAAATTTTTAACTCATATTACAGCTAATTGCTAACCGGATCAAGTTAAATCTTTCATTTCTTACGCCACAAACCTACAATTGTTATCATCAAGAGCGTCTTCGAAATTTGTCGACAAACTGCCACATATTTAAAATGCTCGAGAATAGTTTTCGAATTCCAACAGAACAAGGCTGGATTTTCGTGAAGCATTGATTATCTTTGTGGGTAAGAACCCTTCTAAGGTAGCAAAATGTGTCCTCGCATGCTGCTTTTGAAGCACCAATTGTTACAGCTCTGTATATAATTTATGCACAAAGGGAAAAGCACTTTTATAAGAATACAACAAATCTAAGATCTTTAAGATATTACTGTCGCTCTTCTTGTTGGATAAAATATTTAACAATTTCTACTAATCTGAAAGTTTGTTTATTGCAGTTCAAAGATTCAGTGTTAGCAATACTTCAGAAATGTTCAAAAACGTTTCTGAGTGTGAAAATAAACAATCAAGGGATTTCAAATACTGTTCATTATTCCCTGCAAATTTCTCTTTAATATATAACTAGCCTTTGGCTACCTGGGGCCATTGCATCAACACTGAATTTCGTGAACTTACTATTCATATTTCCTGAATCTGCCCATCCGGGGGCTTCGCCCCACACACGGTCTTTGCTCGCCTATAGCCTCGCACCCCTTCAACCCACAATTCTATCGTTTCTTTTCCTATTTCAACTATCTAAAAGATAAGATTTTGTATCCCAAGAAAACGCCCATTTAAATAGAATGGGAATTTCTTCATCTCCCTTTAGACCCCTTAAAAATTAAAAATATTCACTTTTGGCAATTTTCATGGCGGTTAGTCCTGGAAGGCTACAATCATGCCAAATTTCATCATTTTAATCCAGCCGGAAGTGCCTAAACATTTTGTGGTGTGGACGACGTCCCATATAAATAACATGGGAAATATTTTTCAGTTCCCAATAAAACCACTCTACGGTTGAAAGTTTTCGTTTCTGATGATTCACTTAGGTAACGCTAACAAAAATGTACAAGCATACCGAATTTCAAGTTTTTATTCCAATTCTAAATATCTAAAACATGAGATTATATGTCCAAAACAAGGCCCGTTTACATAACATGGGGAATTTTTTCATCCCCTCTTTAGACCCCCTAAAAATTAAAAATATTCACTTTTCTCAATTTTCCTGTGGGTTAGTTCCAGAAAGCTACAACCATGCCAAATTTAATCATTGTAGCCCTACAGTAAGTGCTCAATAATTTATGTCAGCTCATGTAGTTTTATATGCAGTTAATTAAGATACTGTTTTGTCGAATGTCTCATTAAAAATTTGTGGTGAATTCCTTCATCGAGTGTGACATTTTGACATTCTTCAACACCTAAAGCTTTTAAAGAAGGGTGGATCTTCCGAATTCGCTTCAACGGAGGGAACGCATGATCTAATATTTTAGTGTAAATCTTCTGTAATTTGTCTTTGGCTGTAGTAAGCATGTTGTCAAATCAGAAGTCTTTTCTGCTCCAAAAATGACAGACTAGACCCCACAACTTGATCTGCTTTTCCGAGATGCATTTCTCTGTCTTGTAATGCACTGTTAACTGACTCAAATGTTGATACGATTTGTAACATTAGAAGGGTAATGAAACAAAATGCGAATGTGAAAAACTTTCTTAACAGTCCCATAGCCTCAATAGGTAACTCGGTTATCTATGGTACATGACCCAATTTTCCTTGAGGGAAAGAAAGAACACTTCCAGAACATTTGGGATTTTCCAGACTTTTTGGGATTGGGACTGTTTTTTGAAGTTCTTTCTGTAATGGTTTTTGAATACCTTTCTTACATCTTGCCATCACGCTAGCATCGTCATAAAATTGACAAATTATTTCTGTTTTCGAAATGTTGATTTGGAAATAAGTTTATATATATATTTAAAATATATATACCTTTAAGATAATAAATCCGATAATTGAAAAAGATGTTCCAATAAATGTTCATGCACCTTTCGTTATTTTACAAATACTGACAAATTTCCCACATTAGAGGGACCTCGTGTTTCATATGCTTTCAAGCAAAGAAGTAATTCACTTTCATCATATTATGTTCTTACTTTGTTCACTATCATCTTTGCAACACATCTACTATTTCGTTCTGAACTTCGAGTGACGCATATTGAGCGTTCTGAGGAACATGTAAAGCTACGGACTTCAGTTTCGAGTCTTTTTCCATTGTGTACTTAAATAGTAAAAGGTCCAGTAGAACTTGATTCATAAGGATTTAATTCTTACAGATCTTTGAGTCAAAATCCTCGATCCCCACGATATGTCAGGGAGCTCATTTACTGTGAGAGACTACAACATGATATCTGTTTCACACCTAGAATAATATTAACATCTTTTCCCCTGCATTGTCTCAATTTAAGTTTCTCCCAAATTTGGTCGATTCTATCTCGCTTTTAGAAGAAGTACTATTAAATCTTTTTCCCCGTTCCAATGAAGACTTCAAATTGCAACATCCTGTCACAGTAAAAGTCTGATCCCGTAGACTGTTCCTTAAAATCTTCCTACAAGAATAGCAGAAAGCTTAGTCCATTAAAACTGAATATTCTAACCAAGGCATTGTATGGCAACATTGACTTTCGGTAGAACGTTCTTTCTCACCGAACTTTGTTTTAAGGTACTCACGTACATTGGGTTGAACAAGAGCATGTCTTTTATCCCAAGATCCGTCGCTTGTGCAATGCAATTAAAGGGTGCAGCTTTTGCACTTGACAAATTGCTCTGAATAATATCTACTGAATCTTAAACGCCAAGTATGTCACTGTAATTGTTCATGTTGGTCACTTGGATATCACTGGCTTAAGCATTTGGTTCTCTCGGTCGGGAAATAAGAAACTTAACCAAACTATCTTGAAAAGATGGATACAAGAAGACTACCATTTAAAACCTAAAATATTTTCTTTTCTTGTAATGACACTCACACTTTATATGAGCAACTAGCCTCTATCGGCCTTTGAATCAACAGTGAATTTCCTGAACTTGCTCTTTATATTTCCTGAATTTGTCCATCCAAGGGCTTCGCTCCCACACACTATCTTTGCTCGGCCTGCGGCCTCGCTCCTCTTGATCACACAATTCTATCGTTTCTTTTCCTATTTCAACTGTCTAAAAGATTATTGTATCCTAAAAAACATTTAAATAGCATGGGAATTGCTTCATTTCACTTTAGACTCCTAAAAAATTAAAAATATTCAATTTTGGTAATTTTTATGGCGGTTAGTCCTGAAAGGCTACAATCGTGCTAAATTTCATGATTCTAATCCTGCCGGAAGTGCCTAAACATTTTGAGGTCTAGAAGATGTCCCATATAAATAACATGGGGAAGATTTTTCAGTTCCCCATAAAACCACTCTACGGCTGGAAATTTTTATTTCTGATGATTCACTTGGGTAACGCTAACAAAAACGTACAAGCATATCGAATTTCAAGTTCTTATTTCAATTCTAAGTACCTGAAATATGAGATTATAAGTCCAAAAAAAGAACCATTTAAATAACATGGGGACATTCTTCATCTCCTCTAAAAATTAAAAATATTCTGTTTTGGCAATTTTCGTGTGGGTTAGTTCCGGAAACCTACAATCATGCCAAATTTAATCATTGTAGCCCTACAGGAAGTGCTCAATAATTTATGTCAGCTCATATAGTTTTATATATAGTTAAAAATATAAACACCAACATAAAGTACCATACCTTGAGAATTTGAAAGAACAATTCTTTATATAACGTCAATTCATTCCAAATTAAGACTATCTATATTGATTTACTTGCCTATTGTGAGTATTATTTCTTAATTCATTTTTTTTATGTTTTATAATACACGTACATTTAAACCCAAAGTTTAAAAAAATGTCATAAGTCTAAGCATGAATTCAAATATGGTTCCTCTAATAAAAATACTTTTTACATGTTGAGTATAACCTAGAGCTAACTCTATGGCCTATGCAAAACGGAGGTTCAATGCCGCATTCACAAAAGCTCTCCACTGACTTCTATCCTTAGCCAATTGGATTCAGTTTCTACTTTGTATTCCAATCTCTGCGAGATCCATCTTAATATTGTCCTCCCATCTGCGCCTAGGTCTTTCTAATGGTCGTTTTCCGATTGGTCTTCCAGTCAAGAGTTTGAAAGCGTTTCTACTTTCTTCCAATCTAGCTACATGACCTGCCCACCTAAGCCTCCTAGACTTGACGACCCTAACAATGTTGGGTAAACCGTGTAAATTATGTAGTTCCTCGTTATGAAGTTTCCGCCATTCCCCATTCCCGTTCCTCTTGGGTCCGAATATTCGTCTCAGGATCTTGATACTTTCAGTCTATGTTCTTCCCTCAGAGTAAGCAACCATGTTTCGCAACCATACAGAACAACAGGCATGATTATCATTTTGTATATTTTAAGCTTCAAATTCCTCGACAGAATTCGCGACGATAAGAGATTTTGAACCGAATTGTAACACGAATTCCCTGCTTTCAATCGACATTTAATTTCTTCGTGAATATGGTTTTCCTCTGTTAATATTGATCCTAGATATTTGAAACTATCCACTTTATCAAAAGTATTATTTAAGATTTTAACGCATTCATAATTTGCCGTATTACGGTCCCGACGCATTTCCATGTATTTAGTTTTCTCTGCATTTACTTCTAAACCCATGTACCTGCAAGCGTTTAATAAGATCTCTGCATTTCTTTCTATTGTTCTCCTATCATCCCCTATTAAATTTACGTCATTAACATATGTCATAACCTGGTGAATACCGTTCAACTCTAGGCCCTGGTTGCTATCTTTGATTTTCCTTATAGCGTATTCCAGAACAAAGTTAAATAATAATGGCGACAACGCATCTCCTTGTTTCAGGCCATTTTCGACGTGAAAGCTTGTGGACAAAAATTTTCCTACCCGGACTTTACTTTGGGATTCATTTAAACATATCTTAATTAATCTCATTAGCTTCCTCGGTATTCCAAGTTATGTAAGAACGTTGTATAATGTTTCTCTCCTAACCGAGTTGTACGTCTTTCTAAAATCAATAAATACTTGATATACCGGGGTATTGTATTCCCACTTTTTTTCGAGTATTTGGCGAATGGTAAATATTTGTTCGATAGTTGATCAATTTTGTCTAAATCCACACTGATAATCTCCAATAATTTCATCTGCATATGGGGGTCAATCTTGCTAATAGAATAGTTGAAAGTATTTTGTAGGATGCTAACAGAAGAGAAATGCCTCGATAATTATTACAGTCAGCTTTGTCGCCTTTCTTGTGGATTGGAACAATGATTGATTCTTTCCACTCTTGTGGTAATTCTTCCTTGTTCCAGATAAGGAGAATGAGTTTGTGTATCTTGTTCCACAATTTTTCGCCTCCAGCTAAAATTAACTCAGCCGGAATTTCATCTACACCCGGAGATTTGTGTTTCTTTAATTTCTTTATAGCGGTTTCTACTTCTATTCGGTTGGGTTCTGGAATATACGGTTCTGCGGTGTGTATCTCCTTTTCTCCACGCACACTAGTTTTTGGCTGAGTGTTAAGCAAATCGTCAAAGAAATCTTTCCATCTATTTAAGATGCTATCCGTATCAGTGAGAACTGTACCGTCAGATTTCTTTAATATATACGCACGAGGTTGATAGCCTTTCTTCAATTCTCTGATCCCCTTATACATATCCCGGATGTTTTTATTTTTACTATTATCTTCAAGTTCCTTAATTTTAGCTTTCAAAAAATCGCGTTTCTTTGTTCTAAAAGTTTTGGAAGTTTCCCGCCTGATGTCTACGAAATTTTGTGTACCGTAGTTATTTCATTCGAATTTTGTAGCTAGCGTAATTTTTCCTGTTTTCTCTTCTCTGCTAGTTTAATGCATTGCTGGTCGAACCATGGTTTGTTCCTACGTATTTCCGCGTGTCCCAACTTATCTTTTGCTGAAATTGTAATGCTATCTCTAATTTCAGTCCAGGTATCCTCTACACTAGTGCACTCCGAGTCTTCTAAAGCCGAGAATCTATTCGAAACTTCAATCTGGTATTCCTCTCTTACCTGGCTCTCTTCTAATTTCTTTAAATTGAATCTCTCCGTTTTCGGACATTGAATATTAACTTTATTCAACGATAATCTCTCTCGTATTATCGCTGTTACCAGGTAGTGATCAATGTCACAATCAACCCCTCTAAACGACCGGACATCAATTATGCTAGATTGCCTTCTTCCATCTACTAAAACTTGGGGTCCCGGGTTCGATCCCAGCCCCCGCCAAGTGAACTTTGTGGTGGACAAACATCATGTGCGTGGGTTTTCTCGGGGTTCTCCCGTTTCCTCCCACTTTCTTCATTCCACCATTTCATTCATTACTTATCATCACCGTCTCCTTTAGCCTAGCCGGCATAAACGTTGGACGTAAAACTCAAAGATTTCATTTCTATCTACTAAAACGTGATCAATTTGGTTGTGTGTTTTTCCGTCTGGTGAGGTCCAAGTGTATTTATGAACGTCGTGATGTGGGAATTTTGCACTCTTCCTGATTAGGTTTTTGGATGTTGCAAAGTTCACGAGTCTAACACAGTTGCCATTACTTTCCTTATGCAGATTTTCGTTCCCTATAATCGGTTTGAAAATATCCTCTCGTTATACCTTCGCATTGAAATCTCCTTGTAGAATTTTCAGATGGTATCGCGGGAGTTGGTCAAATACCCATTCCACTTATTCGTAAAAACTGTCTTTTATACCTTCATCCTTATCTTGAGTTGCGGCATGTACATTTAAAACAATATCACACCACCGTCCCTTAAGAGTAATAAAAGAAAGTCTGTCAGTAACAAATTCAACCCGTTTAATTGCTGGTAATATTTGTGAACGAAATACCCGTTTCGTTGAATAATCGTTTGTGAACGAAAAACCCTGTTTCTAACTGGTGGTTTTTATTTCCTTCCCCGTAAAAGAATGTAAAATTTCCGGAATTCACAGATCCATTTCCTTCCCGCCTAACTTCCTGAACTCCTACTACGTCCATTCAGTATTTCTCTAACTCACACGTTACTAATTTTAACGCGCCTGCCCTATAAAGACTTCTAATATTCCATGTTCCAAATCTCATGTCCATTTTCTTTTGCTGAGGTCGTGCTAAGTTATTAGTCCTTGTCCAAGGCTTTTGTGAATATTTCTGAACAAGTGTTTTTTTTTTTTTTTTTTTTTTTTTTTTTTTTTACAGGATGAGGTTGTTAGCCTTACCCAAACCCCTAAGCTGGAGGACCACTCCTAGTCGGCTGTCCGTGACTGCTTATTCAGTATATTCGCAGCCAACCTCTATATCTAGAGGCCTTCTCCTCGATCCGCAACTTGAGGACGTGCTGACAGGAACCCAAAGTATAACCTAGTGACATTCAAAAAGACAGTTGAACAAAATATACAATGATTTAATTCTGAATATATGCAGTTCTTGTGTAATACATCATACAATTTACTCTAAAAGCTTTTGTCAGTCAAATCACGTCTAGCGTAAATATCAGTGAATAATTTGTGAACCCACCCTACTCTTGCCGTTAGTACAACTTTTGCCTTATTTGAGCCTCGAAATGACGAAAACGTAGCACAGTAATTTATCTTGATCATTCATTTTTTGACCAACCTAACCCTCTATATTACACAAATGGTTCCGTTCATTTAGGCTACTGCACTTTCCCTGTGAGTCAGAAAGCAATTCCCCTGTGCAAGCATCCCAATGAAAGTAGGTAAGTCTTTTAGACAGTTTGCAAAATTTTCCGCAAAATAGCTGTACCCGTAACCAGTATGATTATACCATCATAAAATAAATCTGCAAGTGGAAATCGCACACGAATTTCGGTACTAAGGCAGCTTTGTGCACATTAAGAATAACGCGCATTCAGTTTATCAAATTATTTTACATCAGTTTTCTCACTTTAAATATCCTACGTTCCAGAGTGATATTTTCTTGGCCTATGCCCAAATCATTGCGTACAGATTGATAGTAGATAGTAATTGTAAACTCAAAAACCATTCTTGAAACGCTTAAGAACCTAAACTAGGTGATGACTATAAGCAATGACTGTAAATGAAACCTCGTTGAGTTTTATGTCCCACGGTTATGTTGATTAGGCTAAAGGAGCCGATGATGAGAAATGAATGAAATGGTGGAATTAAGTAAGTGAGAAGAAACGGGAGAACCCCGAGAAAACCCACGCACACAGTGTTTGTTTACCACAAAGTTCACTTGTTGTGAGCTGGGATCGAACCAGGGACCCATGCATCAGAAGTGAATGCTCTACTACTGAGCCACTGCGGCCCCTAAGCAAAGAGTGTGTCTGGCTTCGTTCAGTGTAGGGTAAAGCTGCTCTTCCGCGCGGTAGGGCGTCCTGGGGAACAGGCCCGTTCGTGACGATATGGGGTTAATTTCCGACAAGCTCCGCTGAGCCATAACCTATGTAACAAGTGAAAAAATAAAAAAAAAAACTAACCTAGCTTTATCTATTCATAAAACTTATTTAGAAATTAAAGACTACAGATACTAGTATTAAAAAATTATCTAGCATTTACCTTTCTCCCGTGGTCGCTTTGTGTAAGACGAGACAAATTCATTTCCATACCCATTTCCAGAAATTAGTCTTATGTTCGTCTCATTTATTAAATCCATGTTGGAATTTTCCCCAGCCCAAAATTACCGTTTTTTTTGGGGGGAGGGGGTAAAACTCTCAATTAAACCAAAAAAAGCCCACTCCAAAAAATATACTTCAAAACTTGGATTGAAATAATAATCTTAATATGATTATAATTACTTTCTTTAATCGTACTTCTTAGTACATGGCTAGTTTCAAAATTGGCTTAAAATATTTATTTACTACCAGAACAGAATACTATAGAAAACAAAAAAGGCTGGGAATCACTCGCAGTGAATTTTGTTTGCGCTCGGTCAAATTCGCTGTTCAACTGTAATCTATTATATAAAAATGAAAAGAATCTTGTTTCTGCGCTCAACACGGGAAAACGATTTAAACGTTTGAAATGAATTTTCGGATACAGGTATCACATACCTCAAACTGGGTTTTTAATGAGATTACTTGATTAAAGTGTGTGTTCTATGGGGGGAGCGGACGGTCAAAATCTTCGCGATAATCTTAGTATCTCACAATTCTGTCAAGTTAGGAGTATTACATTTTTTATGTAAACTTCCCATTAAAAGGAAGTGACCCGTTTCCCAGTGTTTTTGAGAGTTTCCATTTTAAATGGGGAAGAGGAGCACTTTCTATAATTTGAAAGCGATGTTGCCTGTTGTTTCTGACAGCATCACACGGAGAAACGGTTAAGCAGTTTGAAATGAATTTTCGAACATACAGTAGTCAGTACCTACTCTGAGCTGGGATTTTTTTTTATATTACTTAGATTCAAGGGTGTATCCTAAGAGAAGGAGTACAGGAAGTTCAAAATTCATGTAAAATGAATGCAATATGTCACGAGCCCACCAAGTTAGGAAGATGAAACTCGGTATATAAATCCTCATTAAAAATAAGGGAGGGGCATGTGTTGCAACGTTTTTGAAAATTTTCGTTTTAAAGGGAGGGGTGATTTTCCATAATTCCTTTGTTTCCATTGAAAACGATTTTGCCCGTTGTTTGTGATCGCATCACGAGGAAACGGTTGAACAGTTTGAAATGAATTTTGGAACATAGTTCATTATTATTATTATTTATTTATTGTGTTACTTTGATTAAAGGGCTGATCGTAATGGAAGTAAAGGGGGCTCAAAATTTCAGCCAAAATTACAGTATCTCGTGAGCAAGTCAAGTTAGGAAGATGAAATTTCGTGTATAAACACCTCACGAAAAATAAGGAGACACGTCACTTTCTGTTTTTGAAGATTTTAATTTTAAGGGAAGAAAGAAGATATTTTCTATAATTTCTTTCTTCACATTTAAATGGAAGACCTCTGTTGCTCGTGATCGTGTCTCAGGAAATGGTTGAACAGTTTGAAATGAGCTTTAGAAATAGTAATACCTACCTCACGCTGGGATATTATTATGTAATTTCCCTTAAAGGGTGTATCCTAAGAGAGAAGGAAGTTAAAAATTCATGCCAGAAATAGAATATCTTACGGAGTTTTTATCATTACACTTTCATTGATATGCGTATCCTAAAGGACAGAGAAGGTTCAACTATTTTCCTTGAACCTAATTCTCCCTGAGTAATGAACGGGCACTTCAGGTAGTATGGAATCAAAACTAATGTGGCTACATTTCCTTTGATTTTGTTACATATTTGCGTATTAATATAAACAGATTAAATACCTTTCTCAATGTGTCAGTTAATCACAAATCGAGAACGCTTCATTTAAAAAAGGATATTACTAAAGATGCACCTCTATTTTCTCAACACTAACAGCAATCAGACTGTGGAACTCCCAAATTATTTTTGCGTATCTAGTGAAGTATGTGAAGCACAGTACAATTATTGTATGTCACAAAATCCTTTCAATCGTAAAATCTATTGTAAGAAACCAAATTAGCAACTGAAAATGAGAAAAAAATCTATTTCCTTTTTTTTTTCTTCTTCTTTTTGTAGAAAAACAATATCCATTCAATAAAGCCAATTTTTATCTCTGGCTCCTGAATTTGAGATACTATCCCAGTATTTGCCTGGCGTGCTTTGAGTGAAACCCAAGATGGCTGACTCGGGGATTTCCACCTCTTTCTTACTCTAGAAAATTGTATACTTCCTTCTTTCTAGAAAACGAAATATAAGCGAGTGTCAATGGTGCAAACTGTGTCCCACGAAACGCGTATGGGAACTTCAAAGATTCTTTGTGCTTTTTTTTTTTTTTTTTTTTACTTCAAAGTTTAGTTCAATGTCTTATGATTATATACCAGGGCTAAGGGAGACTGTGATGATATGGATAATAATGGTGGCATGACGAAAGTGTTAGGAAACGAGAGAACCCCGAGAAAACCCATGCACACGATACTTGTCCACAACGAAACGTAAACCCAATAAAAGCCAATTTTGTGAAATAAAACCCAATTTTACGCAATAAAACCCACTGGGCTGAGTTCTTCAGAACCCTGATTAAATCTGACATGAAATTTCAGTAGCCCACATTCAAAACAAAACATTCCATATGATCATTAATTCCATACAGAAATAAATAAATAAAAAAAAAATCACATTCGGAATACAATCTCTACCAATACCTAGGTATATACCGGTTTGTATGTATGAATTTCATACACACTGGAAACTGGAATTTCGTTGCAATTTGGAAACATCGTCAGCTATTATTTTTATCTTGCTATTATTCTGCTTCTTACGAACAACAAAATATTTTCCACTAAAAACCAACGTCACTTGTGCAAATTTTACTCCCAAAATAATATTCGGTCTCAAATGTAAATGTGCATCTGGGTCCCGTATTTCAAGGTTTATACTTCCTCCATTTACAAGGTTTATATTTCCTCCTATACTTTTGAATGTGGTCTCTAATTATAATACGGCTTTAAATAAATCATAAAAGCATGTTTATAATAATAAACGTAGATTTATCTTCGTTATATCACTAAACGTAACAGAATGCGTTTTAGAAAGAAAGAAAAAAAAAAAAACACTCAATACCATGTAGTTGAGCAAACTTTCAGTGCTGTACCCAGTGGCGTATTTAGGGGGGTGGCTTCCGGGCTTAAGCCCCCCCCCCGAAATCTTACTTAGTATAGTAAAGTAAGTGAAATATCTTCCAGAATTTTCATATTTCCAGGCAAAGCCCCCCCCCAAAAGTTAGCAAAGCCCCTCCCGAAACAAAATCGTAAATACGCCACTGGCTGTACCTATACTAATGTACGAGTTAGATGTTCGACGCCCACATAAATAAGCTCTTTGAAAATCAAACTTCCCTTCTGAATTAGCAGATTTTACTTACAAATCTTCCAAAGTGCCCTTGCCTCCAAATGCTTAATCTACACTGCCGGTTTCATCTAAAAACTGGTGCAGGTTAAGCTATTGTACACCACATTTTGCGAAATTAACAGGTAAAATTGAACACTGGATAGAAAGACATGATTATAAGGGAAAAATTTCTGAAGGCACCTGATTTAAATAGTAATCCAGCTGAATTTTGTCTAAACACGGCGCAAGCTAACTTTGCACTTTGAAACCGTTACTTCCCGAGCGAGTGAGATGAAAATGAGAGGAAATGGATGATACTACGTATGCGCAAGATATGTTGCCAACCGCGATTTTCCAAATTTCTCAGTAGTAGATCCTAAATCGTTTATTTAAAAAAACTAGTTTGTTTATTACAGAATGTTTGCCTCTTTGCAAAGCATCACACATCCTCTCCACTATTTTTGCAATTGGTACAATTGATAACAACAGACCATCGTTTGCTCTTTCTTTCTTAAAGCAAGCTCTGGCATTTCATTTCCCTACTTAGACTTCTGATCGTAGTACTGCTCCCGAATTTTTTTAAAAAAAGATCCTTTATCTTCCATATCATAGCGTTAATTAACCAAAGTATAAGAGAATTTGAAGCCAATTTTTAAAATTAAGAATAACTGAATGTATCAAACACCTGAACGTGCCGACATAAAAAAAAAGGGCAAAGAACTCATACAAATATATCCACACAATCCCAGATATTAACACACAAAAGAATAGATACACATAGTATTTTAGCTCTACAAAACACAAAAATTAAGATTTTTATACACCACTATAACACAATGCTAAGTAATACTGAGTGAAAAACATTCTTTCACCCTTCTTATTTTGACTTTTGGGTTACAAGAAAAAGAAAGAAAGAAAAGAAAATGGAAGCCTCCCACACATCTGTTGGTCAATCGCTTAGGGTCTAAAACAAGAGACATGGCTCACTCACCCCTCGAAATTAGATATTTCCTATGCTTGTCGAGGTTTGTTCTTTGGCTGGGTTTCGTGTAGTGTGCTGGTAGATTGAAAATAAGGTGTTTGTTGTTACGAGGGTGTTATTATCGTATTCCCGTCCAGTGTAGTGTGGATAGGCTAGTGTAATAGTTTGTAGGTGTCCCGGTGTGTGTTGTAGTGAATTAACGTGACCATGAATGTTATAAACCCCAAAATGAAGCACAAAAAAATCCCAAGGATGGGTTGCGTCATGAAACACAGCTTTTAAAATTAATGATGTTCAAAAGCTCTGTGAAATTAGGTTCGGACAAATCGGGAGGAACGAATGGATATCAGTTTGTAATCACGTGAAGCAAATTGAAACTCAGTATTGGGAAGCAGAAGGAATTATGGATGAAATTATTGAGAGGGTCGTTATCATTCTCGGTGGTGACGATAGTGAAAGCAACAGTGATTCAGAAGAGGATAGTGACGGTGACTTATCTGGAATAGAAGAAATGAAATGAAATCTTTAAGTTTTACGTCCCACGGTTATGCCGGTTAGGCTAAAGGAGACGGTGATAATGAGAGATGAGTGAAATGGTGGAATGAAGAAAGTGGGAGGAAACGGGAGAACCCCGAGAAAACCCACGAGCACGGTGTTTGTCCACCACAAAGTTCACTTGGCGGGGGCTGGGATCGAACCCGGGACCCCAAGCACCAGAGGTGAACGCTCTACCACTGAGCCACCGCGCCCCCCGGAATAGAAGAAATGTAGGTGGGTGTTTCCTTTATGTACGCATACACATAGATGAAAAATATTTGACATTTCACTTTTATTTGTGGAATGCAACGTCTATTATTAATAGTAATGATCTAGATATATACATAGATGAAAAGGTACAACGTACGAGTTATGAATAATACATTTCTAGATTGCCACATAGCACAAATTGGTTTGCGTTTTCGCACTCTAGCTTTTATGGCATATGTCCAGACGCTGTTTTATAAGCAAGTGATGAAAGAATCGAGGTTAAGTGCCGGAGAATATGTCCAAAAATATGAAATATACGTAAAATTTACAGATGACGAATTGGTTATTTTTCATGAAATTTATGTAAACAAAAACATTAATGGTTTATTTTGAAATGTTAAAAGCTGCATCTTATTGACACTTTCAAATAGAGACATGCTGATATCAGGGTATCATGAGGCAATTAGCTGAAAGATGGCAGTTCCATGTGACTGATTGACATTTCGATTTTCACTTTTAGAACAACATATGCTGATGAGGAAAAAGAGTTATAACGTTTTGTGAAGAGGCACGAACTACAGAAATTGATCAAAAAGTGCGGTAAATGTAGAACGACCATAGAAATAGAAATAGTCCTTCCTACCTCTCAGGTCTCCCTGCTGCGCCCCTGCTCTGACTTGGTTAGATGGTATTCGTGCTTTTCAGTGAAAACCTAGTACAGGTTATTTTGTGTTTTTTAAACTATAATTTTTTTTTTGGTGTATTTCCGGACGCAGTATTTACATGCAAAAGAATGAACTTCTCTTAAAGTGAATGTGCACCGAGGAATTCTTGAGAAACACTTCCTAAGGTAGTAACCGTGAATTTCCTGGTAAAAGACGAAGTTTAAAGTGTGTAACTATGAAAATATTGAATCTACTCTAAGGCACAAAGGTCAAGATTTGCAGTTTGTCAACAATTATTTATGGTGGCTTATTTGAACTTCATCTATGCTAAGTGAAGTATTGTCATGTGTTCCAGCGTAAATCTTTAGGAGGGCAATAAGAAAGTCAGTTATAGAATCATAATTTTTCGACAATTCTTTCAATAAAGTACCTAAATTTAACCTACACGCAAAAAAAAAAAAGCCTTATTTTGAATTTAAATTCTTCTTCTATTTAACGTTAATAAAAATTCGCAGAATGCAAAGTGCATTGTTGTATTTCTTGATTAATATTAGTTATTTTGGGGCAAGATTCTAGAACACAAGTCACCCTTCTATTAAGCCGTAAAGACAGAAAACAACATGCCCTGCGGGGCTCTAGCCCGTCTTCACTCGCTAGCGCCCGGTCGGCAATACTATGTGAATTGAATATTAAACTTTGGTAGAGAAAAGAACCAACCTAGTTACTAACCTACATGGGGGGACCTTATTTTGGTAACAAGTAATAACTGAAAGTCTCAGACCATTAAAATAAAAATTACAGTATCTTACATTGGCCATGTCTTTTTTTATTTATTTATTTTTTTTTTTTTAGTTGGGAATCTGCGGTTGTGGCTTTGTAGCTTTTTATACGTTTATGATTATCTGTCAAAACTCAATTATTTACAAAAGAAGGGTTACACCCATATGCTTTGCACAAAAACATGTTACCTACTAGCATCACTTTGATACATCTCGTATGTTCTTATATAAAAATTACACAAACTTTAAACTGAAAATATTCACTTTGCACTATTACATACCTATCACTTATTAGTGGTGCATACAGATGGAGCTTCGAAAGGATTCTATATTATAGCCATCCTGAAAGACGCTTGGTATTTATTTAACTACAGAGCATATGTTAATCTGTTCTTGACGGTCCTTCAATGCTGTAATTTGATATTACATTTGATGACGTGGATTTAAACGAGCGCGAAGAAACAAAATTCTATACATCTGAAAATTTACAATTAACGCAACATTAATATAAATTTACATCTTTTCTGCACAGTCAAAATGCACGGTATTTTGGGTAACAGACGAAACTGAAAATATGAATACCAAATCTTCTAGAAGATTTAAAATTGAATAATGTCACTGGCATAATACACGCATTTCAAGCATGACAGAAATTCAATATTTGAAAGAAGTACCGGTACATGTATAATACTACACAGAACATACAATCGGGTTTAACTTTCTTAATCTAAATGATCCTTAAAATATAATGTACCTGTAATCTTTTAAAATCCAGTTCATTCTTGAGAGTTTACAAACATTCTTTGCCCAATGAGACCGGCAAGTTTATTGTTTTAACACACGAAACCTCTTAATAAATTAAAAACTATATGGCAGTATGAAACACTGTTTATATGGGTAAGTAGAGTTTTGCCGCTTAAGAAATTTCGCAGTATATTTTGATTCATATACTACTCTTGTACTTTCCCTCAAACCTGGAAAGCAGCATTCCGATAATATAACCTCGTATATATCGCCCAATCAGCGTTGTCAGGTCGGAAAGCGAAAATATGTGTAGCTATACATAAAATACCTGTAAAAAATCATGGGCCTTATTCAGCTGTCGTGAAGCGTGACTAGTATTATTCTAAAGAGTTCGACTAACCTATATTTCCTGCAGTAGTGAAGCTTTTAGTATGATGCTAATAATTCTTCAAAACGACTCTGCATAAGGCTGTATGTTTTTAATTAAAATAACTGAATTAATCATTTGAAATTATCTCAGCTTTCTGGTACTTCTTCACAGAGGCGGAGTGGGAGTACAAGGGCCTACCCGGAAAATGATGCTTAAGGGCCTTGATGAATACCGAATTGGTCTGGTGTCAGGACAGCCCTTTTAGGAATGAACCCTTAGCTGAAGACTTGGATGGCTAAATCCCCGCCCCCGTGTATGTGTATCTATAGCCAAGTATTATTTCGCTTTCTTTATTTTGTACAGTCTGAAAATCTCAGCAATGAATCGTACATGTCACTTCAAAGCAGCGACTGTTTGTATTGAAAGAAGTCTGAATATGATACAATTCCATCTTCAAATTTATAAGGAATTTATTTTTCATAAATAGTACGTGCAAATGGGTGAATAAATTATAATGGGCCTTATGCAGAGTCATTCTGACGAGTGATTAGTATCATACTAAAGAGTTCGACTAACATAAGTTTCGTGCAGTAGTCAGACCTTTAGCATGACGCTAATCATTCTTCAAAACGAATCTGCATAAGGCGGGTTAAATTTAATTTTATCGCTTAAAATAATAATCTATTTTTTGTAGATTTGTTTACATGATATAGAATGAAGAACATTGAGTAACCATCCAATTATGGAGGTGAGAAACAAGAAAGTAACATTTTGAAATCGTTTCTCTAAACTTTCTCCGCCTTATGAAGAGTCTTTCTGACGCGTGTTTAGTACCATACTAAAGAGTTCGACTAGCATTTGTTTCCTGCAGTAGTCAGACCTTTAGTATGATACTAGTTATACTTCCAAACGACTCTGCATAAGGCGGAGAAAGTTTAGAGAAACGATTTTAAAATATATTTGATGAAGCACGCTGAGTTTGATAAATAATTTCTTGCTGACTTCTTAAATACTAACTAAATTGAAACATTACTACCATATATTAGCATTAAAACCAAAAACACTTTTTCTACTAACGACAGTTAGGAATCACCCTCTCAAAATCAAGAAAGAAACGCGGAATGAACAACAGGAACTTTTGACAACATAGAGGTGATATCGCATTTGTCAGTCATCTTTGATGCGTTTTGCATTTCTTATAAAATACGTGAGTAATGAAGTTCATTAATCAAACCAACTTTTACAGCAGCATTTTTCTAAAGACAGAAGATTTCCTAATCTCATCGATAATTTCATCATTAGAGATTTTTTGCAGAACATCCTTTCAATTGTATTAAGCATAAGTGATTCCAGAATATGATTTGACAAAGACAAACACGTACGAGTTTTAATTAATTTAAGATAAATGAATGCTCGCCCACACGATATTTGAGTAACTGAAAGTTATTTGTATAGTGAAAACATGCATGTTATATCTTAGTAGTAACCAGTAGCAACACAAGTAACACTGCGGATGATTTTCGTTGCACATCTTATAAGACTAGCCTTCTGAAAAAGAGATAATGCATTCCTGAGATTCACTTTCACCCTCCGGGGCACTACGTAGATCTGTCGGATTCTGCAACATCTACGTCGGGCTGTATGTCAGTACAGTCTTATTATTTGCTTTATCATAGTAGTCTGGCAGAGTTTTCTGGAGTTTTTACAAAATTTTAGCAAAACTCAACAATTCAGATTTCAAATTTTCATGTTCAAATATTTTTTTTCAGCTATCTCCTGGAAAGCATCTTCTGAAATACCCTCATTTAATAAGTCAGTAAATCGGCGAAGTTTGTAAATCTATCATTTAATCTGCCCTGGATTTGTATCCCAATGCCAACACCCCGCAATATTCGTAAATGGGACACTGTCAATACTCGTGCACTGTTGTTAGGTATATCGAATTAGAAATAGCATCTTGCTATCCCCTTTCTCTTTATCGACTCGAACTTTAAAACACTATTATTGCATCAGCAATGGAGACCTCTTTCTACCCGAGTTTTGGATACAAGTAAAAAAAATTTTTTTTAAATAAAAAATCATAAGTTAAAAACTAAAAGATTTGCAAGAAAGGAGTGGTGCTTTTCCATTCGGGCCACAATTTCCCGAGTACTTTTTATATACGATAAAAAGAAACCGCCCCACAGCGGATTGTCCCAATCTAATGCCCTCTTAATTCCCACAGCTCTGTAATGTCTTTTTTACTCTTGGATAAGAACATGGAGAATATTCCATAAAACCCTCCTACAGTTAAGAAACCGTTGTAGACATGGAGTTGGAAACGCAAGTTGTGGCGTTGGAAAGAACCTAGTTCCCTGAGCACAGCGGTGATGTTAGAAATCGGTCTCGTGATCTGAAATCCAAGAATTTGGGCCCCACATGTTTGGGCTCAGGTCTCTTCTCTTCGATATCAAATATGTTGTGCTGTCCCTTACTGACATGCAGCAACAGTATTGTCTTGTAATGTTCGGTTCAACAACATTCAGGCAGTATGTTAAGGAAACTTACTCTTCTGAGCAAAAAGCATGGAGAATATGGCATCAACATCCTTTGGGCCCGATTTCTTGGGCTTCGAGCCCCGGGCCAGATTTACGACATCACTGATGTGCTAAGGGGAAACCAACCCTTTCCAATGCAACCACCCACGTCCAGACTCCATGCTTCGTTGGTAAATAGAAGGGACCCGGCCCTATACTTTCCGAGTCCGATATCTGCGAACATCAGGATACGGGCTCGATTTGTGACATCACCGCTCTTCTCAGGGGACCATGACCTTTCCATTGTCACCTCCCACGTTCAAGAACTACATATTTCATTGGTGAATAGAAGAGATCTAAACTCCAAACTTCGGGGCCCGATTTATGGGGCTTTGGGCCCATTTTCTGACATCACCGGTGTGCTCAGGGGACCATTATTATCGCCACCACTTGCATTCAACAACTCCATGTCTAACACGGTTTCCTTACCGTAGGAGAATCAGGTCCATGCTTTTTATATGTCATCGATTGCACATCATATTATTGGATACATAAATTATGGAGGAGATTATATATTCGAGTTAATAACTTACATGTGTTTTTGAAACTTTTTATTGTCTTATTGATTTTGCAACAAAGTTACAGGTTGAGCATGGGCCCCCTTTCACTAGTGCCCTTCCTTCGCTAGAATTGTGGATCCGTTAGTTACACCACTGGTTACTGTGATCGAGAACGGATTTTGAAATAGTTATAACTAATCGAGCAATATCTTAAGTGATTTTGCAGACGACAGGGCCCACCTATTATTAACTAAATATTGAGATTTTGTTTTACAGATTTCAATGGGTACTCTATGGGGCGGAAACATTGACATTACACAAAAGTGATGAAAAAATTGCAGGCTTTCGATACATGGGCGTGAAGAAAAAAGGAGGGAATTAACTATGTTGAACGGACAACGAATGAGAATGTGTTAAAAAAAAATAGCAATAGGGGGAAAAAAGAAGAATTTTAAATATTGTTAAGAGGAGGAACAGGAACTGGTTAGGATATTGGCTGAGGAGGAACTGTATTATGAGGGACGTGGAAGCAAAGAGAGGGAGGAAGCAAAGGAGACTAGTTGAAGGAAGGTATTAAAATAGAAAATTGCTACGTCAAGACGAAGAGACTAGCTGAGGACCACCGAACGTCGAAGCTTCTCAATTGCAGCAAGTAACCTGCCAATAATGGCAGAATAGCTATTATGAAGGTGAGATATTTAGCAATATTGACTAAAAAAGAGAGAGAAAATTAAGATGATAATTATTATAATCAAACCTCTTAATATTTTAGAATAATTTGAGTGAAAACTGAAAATGATTCAATTGTCTATGTCTTTTGTGTAAATTCAATGAATATAAATACTTTTGACCTGTATTGGAATTACAAAATAACGGCATCAAACTTCAAGTTATTTGAAGTCTCACTTGTGAATATGGATTACTAGCATCAATTACCAACTTCGTTGGTCTAAACTTAAACTTAAATAATAATAATAATAATAATAATAATAATAATAATAATAATAATAATAATAATAATAATAATAATAATAATATATTTCGTTAGTCAGTCACTTTTTGCTATTAGTAAAGCGCCCACTTTCGATTTCTCTCTCCTCTTCCTCACTAAGTTGCGGGGCTGAATTTGAATTAAAACGGCATCAGAAGTGTCACAGAGGCCCCCAAAATTAAGGATTCGACACTAATATCGGTCATTTTCAATAAACTTATGTATCTCCTTCACCCCCATGTTGCGAGGTACGGCATCGAAAGTGTCATTTGTCATCTGAATGACCTCGAAAACCATGTGTTTGACATTGATAATGGTAATTTTTGATAATTTTATAGATCTTGTTCCTCCCCCAAGTTGCGGTGCTGAATTTGCATTTAAACGGGATCGGAAGTATCACTGTTTACCGTAGCGACGCCAAAAACTATGGATTCAACATGTTTGTCGAATCCTACAGCATGTCGATCCTGTAGCAAACAAAATAACAGTAGACAAAAACTTAAATATGTTACATGCAATCTAAGATAAAAACTATTTGTCTATGTGCCATATTTTATGCCTTATGTGTATTTGTAATTAGGGAAAGAATTCTGAGATACCTGGTATATACGAACTTAGTTACATTATATGATTATATCGAGTATACCTCAAACTTTGGACCATTACTTTTTATACTGTTCATCAATTTTTTGCCTCGAGTTAAAATATAATACAAATGTTTGTTGTATTCACATGATATGAAACTTCATAAAGAAATGAAACATACTGAATATATATTAAAACAGCAAATGGATTTTGATAGCTGTTACGGATGGAGTAGAGACAATAAATTGGTTTGTAACATAAATAAATATTTAGTAAATGACTTTAAGAAATATTCACTTGAGTTGCTTTGATTATTAATAAAAAATGTAACGATAAAAATAGTGAAACAGGCAAATAATATGAATACTTCTAGATAACAAACTATGTTTTATTTTGTATATAGATAAAATATGTAATTAATGAGAAAAATGTCTATATTTTGTAATCAAAAATAGAAGAGAATTTTCTAATATACAAGCCTATATGGTTTTATTTGATAAGGTTTAGTTCATAACAAGCTGGAATATCCTTCGATAATATGGTATCCTCCTGTAAACTGTGTAAAAATATTGAGTGAACAGATAATAAATTTTTACTGTATTTTAGTTCTCGTCTTTATTCTAGTTATTATTCCTGTTAGCATATTTTAGTTCTCGTCTTTAAGAGCTCGGAAATACATAAATTGATTTTCTTGTCTACATTTTTGGATGACATTACACACAATCGTGAATAATGGCATTACACAATGGCATTATACACAATAAGCATACTAACTTTTAATGCCAATGAAACCTCTCTAAGAACTAGAATGCAATCTTATAATGTAAAATCGAGAACATATGTTCATAATATTCTCATCTGATTAGAACTTCTCAAGACCAGAATATGTCCAAGGTCAATACAAATGTTAATTTTTTACTGTAATATCTATTATATATGATACTTATGAAGCAAATATATTAAACCATAAATGCGTAACATGATCTTATTCTGCTATTTTACTATTGTATTTGTTCTTGTATAAAATTATTTATACCGACATTGTGTATTCTGAACTTACTTCCTCTTTTCTTTTCATCTTTTTGCTTTCTTCGTTTAGTTTTTATTCCTCGAATATGAAGTATGTATTTTTATTGTAAATGTTTCTATCTGAAACTTGTTCATGTAAGACTATTCTAATTGGAACACTAGTATTGTTATTGATGGCGAATAAATAAACAAATGATCCACGTAAATACACCTATATTAACACTACAGTTAAGGTGCACAGTGAAGGATGTCTTATAACTGATTAGCTACCTGAGTTTTTTTTTTTTTTTTTGTTAAATCAAAACGAATGAAATAATTCTTATAATTTTCCTTGAAAACTTTAACATTGAAAGGCTACTATTCCTTGAGAGAATGATGCCTACCCGAAATGCAGAAAAACCAAACTGTTACAGGGTGTGAATTTTACTAATGTCAATTCTTTTCTCTTGTCCCAATTTCAAATATAGTTCTGGAGTTTAGGCTTATCGACAAGTTACTAATTTTCCATAAATCATACATTACAGAAATTCAGTAGGAAAATGAACTACATTAAGTCCTTGGAATACACAGATTGCAAAATTGGATGGAATGGATAAAAATTGAAGGTGTACAGAACAACTTCTCGTTGATTGCAAAAGTTAGGCCCCGGGCCTCCATGAAGGGTGACTCTAGGCCACCGCGACAGCATCATTCAATTTGCCCCATAGCATTTCCTATTTGGGTTTTTGTTTGGTTATGTTCAACCGTTTTCATATTAGTGGTACTGGACGTTTATCTGATACAGGTAACATATATTGCCGGCCATTTTGAATACGGTGACCGATATGAAAAATCTTTTTCCACAACGCGTTTTAGTTTGTAAAGATCTATCAAATGAGGTGTCACTCGCTCCATGTTTCCATTTAAAATTTTAAAGTTGGCCCTTGGGCCTCCATGAAGAGCAGCTCTGGGGGGGGGGGGGGCACCGTGACATCACCATTCGATTTGCCCCATGGTATTTCCTGTCTGAGTTTTTGTTTAATTCATTTATGTTCAACCGTTTTCGAGATATTCCGTGGAAAGATTAAAATGGGCTACCCTATATATATATATTCACCTAACTTTGCGACCTGAAATATTTCCAACATGACAAAAAAATCTGCCAAATCTAATTACGCAGGAATGTGCCCATGCCAGGGGCCTATAAAATTCTGTAAACAAGTGCCCCCCAGTGATGCTATCATAGAGCCCCAGGGGCCAACTTGAAAATTTCAAATGGAAACCCTCAACTTTTATTACAGATTCTGATTCTGCGATCGAAAATGAACAACTTTTACTTGAAGCACATTTTCGTTATTCTACTAGATGGAGCTGTAATAGCAAAAAGATATTAATATCATCGTTCGCACGTACGTCTCCTAAGGCTGATGATAAACTAAATACCTCGAGAAATACACTTGCAATTTAAGTACGAGTCCAATCATTTTAAAAGATCTATTCAATTAGCATAAAATGCAGTTGCCTTCATCTTCCCGAAATTCCAGATAGAAATCCTCTACATTAATGCAGATTCGGATACTGCGATCAAAAATACGCAACTTTTAGTATAAGTATTTTTTTCGATGTCCTCCTAGATAACACATAAACTACAAAAATAATATTATTGTACCTGAGTTTGATAAATGAAAAGTTAGTTCAAGAACTGGACATGCTGTGTGATGTTGGTGCTAAGACTTGCAAACAAATAAAATTAGAACATGTTTGTAATAATAATATTCTTCAAGAACTTATATTTTTTCTGTGAGCTTGGGACACTATGAAAATTGATTAATTCTAGCTGTCCGTTGGGACCAGTGGCGGCAATTGGACGTTAAAAGGGGGGGGGGGTAAGACATGATCTGAATATTTGTATAGCAATCGTAGTTTCCATGGTTGTATAACTAATAGGATATTATCTTTTTCGGTTAAAATACTGTATATCATATTTCATATTTTATTAAGTAAATTGACAATAGCAACGCAAGTAGGTACTAGACCTTTGTACGTTTAAACAACGAAGTCGTAAGAAAATATTTGATTCCTTGGACATGAACATCTTAAAATTCTGTATGGAAAATTGTGATATCAGCTCATTTAATAACAAATTTGCAAACAAATAAATAGAAAGGATAATGTTAATCATAGTAATGAATAATGAGACTTGTTTTGCAAAAGTTATATTGAAACTGGGGATTAATGAACAACTTAATTTTCAATTCCACACATGTTATTAAATCTATGATATTACTCTTAGAAAATGAAAGAGTAAAAACTACAAGCATATGCTACGACATTTAAAGAAATATTTGCTTTTGCAGATTCCCGAAATATGTTCGTTGCCATTAGGTGGAGTTTTCGCTTTCTTGGAACATACCAAAACACAATACTTAGAATCGCTCCATACTCCAGTTATCCAAAATAATCCTAAAACCTAGAATTATGTTGAACTTACTAACTTTAATTGTATATACACTCGTACACCCGTAAACACACCACTTCACTCGTATATTACACTGCAAAACGATGGAAAAAATAGAAGTTATTTCTTATTACTCTCTTTTTAATCAATATTTCTTACTATTAGAAAGAAGAAAAGACATTTTAGGAACTGTCAAATTTTGTGCAATTAAAGAATAACTTGTGAAAGACATCTTTTAGTGCGAAATGTTATCTTAATTAGTTTCAAAGCGGCTCACTAATATATCGAGCCCTTGTAAGGAGAAGTGAAAGTATGCCGGAATTGTTGTGTTCCAATAGGTTAATTTTTGGGTTATTTTCCATGGCAATTAAAACACAATTCCTGTAACTTTCTTAACTTCACGGAAAGACAACCAGTACGTACTCACACAACGGCAAATATTATATGGCGCCATTTTTTCAGTGAACTAGTAATACATACAAAAACTTTACATTTCCAAATGAAACTATACATTAATGGGTTACTTCAAAAAAGTGAGAAGGGGCAACTGCCCCCCTTTGCCCCCCCTAATCGCCGCCCATGGTTGGGAAATGAAGTTTTAATTATTAGTCGGACATAGTGTCAAAAGAGAATTAAGTTATTCATTTTTGTCATGTTTATGTAAATATGTATAATGACGATTTGATTTGAATATAGAACATGTGATTTTACCTGAGAGGTAAAATTGAAAGTGAACACGTAAGGTTGATTGGTGGATCTATTAAAGCTTAAAAGGACATCATCAGTTTGTTCTTATGGTTACACAGATGTGTATAATTACAAATTGATTTCCATCTGAGAAGTGAAAGTAAATATGAAAATATGAAGTTGATCCGAAGATCTAAAAGAGCAAATGTGCTCTTATAAATTTAGTGGAACAAATAACATTTGATCAGAAGACACATATGTGTCACCCCTATGTCATGTTCAGTAAATACTTATGGTTGATTGTAAATTACGGTCCAGCAACGTAGAAGCCATTAGATATTGGTAGAAGTAAGCATTACTACAGAGAACCTCTGAACACTCGAACTGTATTTCAACTGGTTTATATTAGAGCTCTCAAAGTAAAGTTCTAACGCTCTCGATGATACGAGGATGGGGCATGTGCTGAAATAAGGATAATATTTAACAAAAAAAAGTCGCGTTCCACACAATCCCATTTCGAGATCTACTGTCGAGTGCATCGTAAGACGCGTCGAGAAAACGGTAACTATAAAGGATTGTAACATTCCTGGTCGAACAAAATCGGCAAGAAACAGCTTGATGTTGCAGTCATTTGTTGAAAATACCCAACTTAGCATTCATAAAGCTGCTGAACAATATGACAATAGTCGCATGTGTACGAGAAAAATGTTGAAGAAAATGAAGTTCCACCCATACAAAATTCATCTGATACACCAGTTGAATGAAGATGTCTTTCATCGCCATGTAGTATTTTGTGAAGATATGATGAAACAAATCAATGATGATCCTACTTTTCTTACCAGCATTGTGTTCTCTGATGAAGGCACGTTCCACCTAACCGGTTATATTAACAGACGTAATTGCAGGTTTTGCTTTGACAGCAATCTCATTGGTCCTTTCAAATAGACTCTACATCTTGAGAAGTTGGATATCTGGGCGGCAGTGCTAAATATGCAATAACTGGGTCATTTTTATTAATAACAATTTGATTTCTGAACTGTGTTAGAAGATGCTTCGATATCAAGTAGTTCCAGTAGTAAGAGACAGTGCAGAAGACAATTTTGCCCACAGATGGTTTCAGCAAGATGTGCAGGACCTCACAACGGTGTAAATATGCGGCAATTTCTTAACACGAAATTTCCTAAATAAAGGCTTGGCAGAAGAGGTGAGATTGGGTGGCCAGCTCGTTCTCTGTTCCCCTGATTTATCACAATTAGATGACTTTTTCTGATTTTATCTAAAAATCCGAGTATATCAAACAGTGCCAACCACTTTGGATAATCTTCATCAAAGGATTATTGATGAAGTTGCACTTATTGAACTGGGCATCATCAGGAATCCAGTATTTGCCTTTTAGCATCAGATTGCTCACTGCCAGACCAAGAAAGGTGCGCAGTTTGAGCATATGTTGTGAAACATCAGTTACACTTTGTTTATCTGCCAATTTTAGACAACCAAGCCGTGAGAGGTTAACCACCAACCAACTTATGATAATCAAGTCCCTCAAAAAAAGAAGAAGAAGAAGACACTACGTGGCTGGTAAGGCTGATGTGTTGTTACGCATTCCGTAACTAGGATAACAATAAATTTAGATAGCAGGAAACGAAGACAAAACAACGTTTCTTTATTCTTTACTTTCATGTGAAACGGAATTTTCAACAAAGTTAGGGTTATGTTAAATCCAAGTGTATCAGTCACTCCTCCCTAACAATTTAACTGAACTTTGAGAACGCATCTAAGAAGTAGATGGATTTCCTGACTCTGGAATGTAAAAAAGAGTGTGACAAGAATTAGACTATCAAACTGATGTATGTTGAATTACAAACGGCACTCAACTTGAGCAACTTTGACAAGAAACATAACACGCATGTGTTTATAAACAAAAAATAATTTTGAGTTTTCTTCCATTTAACATAAGGTGCATGTCATTATGACTAAACAACCGTGAGCTATTAACCTTTGAAATTGGGAAGATCATTTACAATAGTCCTGTATATCAATTAAGTTTCTTTGTGCTTTATCCAGGTTTTGTAGATTTCTTCTCCTGTGAAATCTCCTTTGTCATTTGTGTGTTTACGTACTAGCGTCAAATAATAATTTTACTTAATCTGTCCGTGTCAAGCGATATTTAACAAACATATTGGTCTACTTGACCTTTACAATTTTATTGAAGGTGTTCCTTGTTGCAAAACAGAAAAACTTTACTTACAATATCGCAATTGTCTACCATGGCCGCATTGAAATGTAAATGAAAGCAATTTTGTTTTACGTTAAGCCCTTTTAAAATATTGGTCACGTATTTCGTGCTTTTTAATTGCACGTGTATTTCTCGAGATATTTAGTTTATGATCAATCCCAGGTAACACACGATTATATTTCATTTTTGTCATTACAGCGCCATCTAAGCGGATAACGAAAAGTACTTCAAGTAACATTTGTGTATTTTCGATCGCAAAATTCGAATCTGCAACAAAAATAGGAAGCTTCTATTTCAAACTTTCAAGTTGGCCCCTGGGTCCTTATGGTGGGACCCCTGGGGGCACTTGTTGTTTACAGAATTTTATAGTCTCCTGACATGGGTACATTCTTTCGTAACTAGATTTGTCACATTTTTGTTATTTCAGAAATATTTGAGATCGCCAAGTTAGTCGACGTACGTACGATGATACTCATTTTTTCGCGATTACAGCGCCATCTATTAGAATAACGGAAAAGTACTTCAAGTAAAAGTTGCTTAGTTTTGGAGGCAGAATCAGAATCTGTAATAAAAATATGGAATTTCTATTTGAAATTTTCAAATTGGCCCTTGGGGCCCTATGATAGAACCGATGGGGGCTCTTGTTGTTTACAGAATTTTATAGACCCCCGAATGTGTACATTCTTACGTAAATAGAGTTGTTACATTTTTTTTTTTGTTATTTCGAAAGTATTTCAGGTCGAAAAGTTAGGGGGTGTATTCCGTCACAAATGTTTATGCATGTTTTCCGCGCGATTGTATTTTTCGCCCCTTACTATGAGAATGAAATCGATACACATTCCTTGCTACCACCTCGTGCTTTAATTAAAAGTTTTAAAGGTTTTATAAGCTCAATCCCTAACCAAATCGATAATTGCATGATCTCTTTGCAGTTAACACAAAACACTACAGAAATATCGTAAAACTTAATAAAAAGAAAAAAATAACGTTCTTACGCAGCGTGAAGTTTACGGTTATAGACGATTTATTTATAGACTGGAAGACTTGAATA
Source organism: Thermobia domestica (assembly GCF_964235325.1). NCBI lineage: Eukaryota > Metazoa > Arthropoda > Insecta > Zygentoma > Lepismatidae > Thermobia > Thermobia domestica. The sequence goes on along the minus strand of NC_137459.1, from coordinate 287,106,692 downwards.
TCTGATTTCGTAGCTCGTTGGATTCGTGTAGAATTCCCATGTTCGAATCTTTGTCCTACTAATTTTTTTATTTTTATTTTTTCATTGATCAGGTAGGTCTCCAGTAAAAAGGAAAAATATGGTTACAGTTTAAGGTGTGATTCGATATTTGGCAAGTATTTATTTATATATTTATTGTCAAGTGAACAAGATGAAGTAGAATTTTACAAATGTAAAACTGTCCTACATTTTACTATTATTAAAAACTATGAATAAGTTTACAGCTCTAAAATAAATTGAATTCTCTTCAATTGTAGTCCAGAATTAGCTATGTCAAGGAGATGGATTTTGTTTTCTGTGCAGTCAGCACATTGGCTTCCATAATCTTTCATTCTGAAGCTAAATATAATTAATGTTACTTTTCGTTAAGATATAAAATACTCACCTTTAGTTCTTAACGAAACAGAGAGCACAGTGCAAAATGTCACTACGTCATTACATTTCGTTATATAAGAAAAAAAAATACATTTATACTTGAAAATGTCAAAGATAATATGACAAACATTGTGAACAATTCTATAATAGAATTAAGCAATAGTTTATAATATAATAAACTGCAGTGAAATGCAAGGTAATTGAAGTTAGCCCAAATATTTGCCCTTATTTGCTGAAATACAAGTTTCTTGAATAGATAGGGAAACTTCACCTTGAAATATACGAGTTTGATTCTCGATAGAATCTCAAAGACGTTAAAAGCTTTAAACCTTGAAGAACGCAAAACAAATTTGACGTCCCATGGTTACAATATTTTTGTTACAGACTGACTAAACTAGCAAAAAATACAGGGGACAGCTAACTGAATAAGCTCCTGTTTTCAGGATTTTACATAAATTAACGTATCTAACGCCGGATTTTTGGTCAAAAAATATTTTCTCTGCATATATTTCAGGGAGAATATGTAGCGTCAACATTTCATTAGCAAATGTAGCAACTGATCATATTGAATAATGCTATTTGCCTGCTAGAACCTATTTTTGGTGGTATTTTCTACATCATTTTCTTAGGTGATTGAACACATCGGAAGGTTTTTACAGAGTGCTTGTTATTATACACATATGTTTGTTCTGTTTGGTACAGTTCGCAGCATAGAAATTATTACACAAATTCTAAGTCCAAATTAATAACAAACTCTTGCCCTGTTTTCTTATGCATCCAGAAATAAATGTCTCAGTCGACTAGTTGCTTCTAGTATTCAATCCAACTCCTCCCTCTCCTCAACCTCTCCTTGTCTAAAGCAGTGTGTGTGACGTAGTACACTCTTTCCATTCAGCTGAAAAAGAAACAGGAATCAAGTTTACAACGTTTTAGCTTTAAAACAGTCTTTTCCATTCTTTTGTTCTGAAATATTTTAAGAGCCTAAATTTAAAAAAAAAAAAGTCACAAAATGTTCCCAGAGCTTCATAAAGATCTTTAGTTTCATTCTCTCCCTTCTAGAAAGACTTCAAGCTAGTAAGATGCTCCCTAAGAAATCTATGGAAATTACAATAACGGCAGTGGTTTTGTGCTTCCTAAAGTCTGTAATACACGCACAGAGCTCTAAAATATCTACTGACCGACATGAGTGTTGTTCAATGATTCATTTCATTTTTTTTCAGTAATTGCAAGCAATGTTCCAAGGGCGTCATTTTGGCAGGACAGGATGGCCCCCCTTGAGCTTCATAAATACGTATTTTAGCCAAAAACCTATATAGTTACGATAGCACATTGCTAGAGAGCTTACATTTGGTTTCAAGAGTCGAAGGTTTGATCTCAAGCCATATGAGTTCCTGGGCGACATTGAGAGAGAGAGAGAGAGAGAGAGATTCAAGTATGGAGACAGAGAGAAATGATTTATATACACAGATTTAGAATTGGAAAAAAATGATGGGAAAGCACTCGTATTATGACGAAAATTGTGAATTTGTGAAACAGAAAGGTTTCGAACTGCGAGGATCACTTACAAAGAAACCTAAAGTAACGAGACTAAAGGCGAATTATTTATCGCGTAGTGATGGCGGTTCAATGGTCAACGCTCTGGATCAGTAATCTGGAGGTTCATGGTTCGAATCCATGTCGGGCATTTTTTTACTTTAGGATTTTTGATGGCGATTGATCGACAGATAACACATGTTTTATTCAGATGTTTGAATACTCGGATGTTTCAATACCTGAACTATCAAATCTACATGAATAATAATGGTAATAATAATTAAATAATAATAGTAATTATTATCTCGTAGAAGATTAAAAGCTAGGAGCTAATTATCGCTCAGGTCATACCATTACAAGCAGAAATGAGACATTTGGAAATAATATTTCGGTTTTGTTTAATGTTGCCCACGAGAAGAGGAACTTTTCATCTCGTTTCTAAAACAAAAAAAAACTAACATTTTACACTCGAGACGGGATAAGGCTAACTCAAATTATCGTCTCGCTTTGGAGATGAGAATCGAGACGAGAGGAAAAGTATCGTAAACATTTCTCATCTTGTCTCGATTCTCGAAATACAGTATGTCCATTCTTTAAGTAGCAATTGCCCTGTAGACTGAATCTTATAGGCTTTTTGTTACTTTGTATTTTAGAGCTCATTGAATTATGGTCTGTGTAGGTATTTTTGTAGCAAAACTTTTATAATTACCTCTGCATATCCTAAAAATAAGTTTATTATATCTCTTACTGTTGAGTGATATTCAGTTACTTTTTTTACAGTTATTTTCCTTAAAACATACAGTAGAATACTTTCTACATTAAACTTTAGGGGAAAGCTTTTGTTTAAAATGTGGGTAGTTGGAGAGGTGTTTCTGAAGGTACGGAACCCCTTCTCCGAAATACCCACGTTTAAGTAAGTTTTGCCGAATTTTAGGGCAACTTTAAAACTTTTAATACCATTATTTATTATTATTATTATTATTATTATTATTATTATTATTATTATTATTATTATTATTATTATTACTGTATATTTGAGACCTCAATATTACGTCCTATTCCAATGCAAATAAGCATACTGAAGTTAAGAAAAATAAAGAGATCTTTTTGGATCCTCTATAAGGATGAATTGCCTTATAAGAGATACTTTAAAAGGAATAGAGTGGGGAAAAGAAGGTGTCAGCTGCTGGACAATATGAAAATCGAACCTTCGGATCCCTTAACAGAAACTAAGTAGGATTTGTCTTTATCACGATACATAGTAATACCCTTTCTTTGAGTAAAACACATTGGATTATGTATGCGGTATATTGATATTTTAACAAAATATACAAACAAATATATGAAAAACAATATTTCCTATTTACCAATTTTTGTTGAACGAATATATGGAACGTGTTGGAAATGGCGAACGAAAATATTATTATTTCTAGTAAGAGTTGAAGAACTTAATAACAATTCCACAAAGACGCTTCAGACAAATTTATGACTCATACTAGGCCTGAAGGATGATTTGTTTGTATTCATGCATTGTTTGCGAAACACGCGAAGTTTTCAGACACTAGAAATCGAGATTGTGGACAATAACGTCATGTTCTTAGTTTTTCCCTTGTGAAACGAGTCGTTTCAATTCTAAATTGTAAGAGCGAAAGATACTGACTATTTTTCATATTATTATACATCAGAAATATCTACATTCTAAATTATAATTATTTTCTGAATATCCTCGGAGGGAATCGAACCGTGGGAAATTAACTCACGAAACGAACGATCAAGCAACTACCCTAAACCGCTCTTTTAAGTAAGAGTCAAGAAACACTCGTCTATGTAACAAATTTCAAACGTTTACGATTCCAATATTTTATTAACGTTGAAACACTGATTTCGGTCATGACAAAATACAATATTCCAGAGAATTCAAGTTTAAATTTAAAAAAGACCGAAAGTATCTCCGTAACTTATCTCTATTATATTCGATTATTCTCGTTTTGCAGGTATTTCCAGTAATTTTGAACAACTGGGACACGAACACAGATACATCAAAAATGTAGGTTTTCTCGGGACACTCCCACTTTTCATTCCACCAATTCGTCCACCATAATTCACTTGTTTTAATCAGTGTTCCTCAACTTAACACGCATAATCGTTGGACATTAAACGTAAAAATTTCATTTTTAAGCTGTAAACCCAAACCAATCCGAACCAAAAAACATTCGTATTTTCTATTGCTCATTAACACTTTAACCAAAACATGGGTCTCTGAGACCCAGTGGTAAATTTTAAAATAACGGTGGCAACCCTGGTTGCTCGTTAAGGCTTAAATTTATTTGGCCTTTTTATTGCATAATACCATAAATACTTTCAAAGTAAATATAATACAAAATTGACTTATGGGTCTCTGGGATCTTGTGTTTCTCATAACGTTTCTGAAACTCATGTTTCGGTTAAAGTATTAACGTGTTTTCACAATATATATATATATATATATATATATATATATATATATATATATATATATATATATATATATATATAGAAAAAACATGGGAAATCGTAATTCCATTCAAAAATGAAACAGCAGGCTCAAATAATTTAACCTAAGACGAAACAATTATAATCGTTTGGGACTTTTCCAAAATATATACGGATATTCTGAAAAGTGTCAATATAGTGTCTATTTTCAAACAAAGCTGAGCCAAATTACAGTTCATTTTCTGAAATAAACGGACACATTCTGTTTCAAGTTTAAACCGAACCCAAACCAGTTAACCCAGAGATGGTGTGGGTGAATGAAACCTTGACCCACAGGCCACTGACCCACCACCTACCGTGTTCCATTCTGACCCGTGACCCATCTTGAACCACCACCAATCGTGACGAACTATGGCCCACTTCCCACTATGACCCACTCCGACCCACCATCCACCATGAACCTCTGACCCACCAAAACACATCGTCATCAACTCTGACATGATCCACGGCGTCTTTACCGACTAAAGAGTTTACACTTACAATACAATCAGGTTGTGAAATTCTAACTAATCGGAGTTTGAATTTCTACCGTCAATTGCTCAAGCACTACTCTGTTACAATAACGATGGATCTGACCTTTACGATATAAAATGGTAAAGTGTTTTCATTGGTAAAATTACGATGAATTTCAATTAAATTATCATGGTATAAGTATTTCCTTGTTGAATTATTGATTATTTTCAGTGGAAAAACGGATGAAATTTTTAAAGTCCCAATTCAAGGTCAGTAGACCATCGTACAGAAGCTTATATTACAAATTTTATTTCTATTTTTCTCACAACATTATGGGTTGATTGCCCTGTGCTTTAAGCGCTCCATATAATAAACAAGCTTCAGCAATTATTATAGTAGAAAGCGCATGGTAAACAGGGGTGGATACAGGGGGGAGATCGCCCCACAGAAGAGAAAACTTTCTTATTTTGTATATAAATAAAACCCAGAGTTCGGAGCTCTTAAAAGTAGCTCTAAGTGGCAGTATTACAACTCATCGCTCCCGCAGAAATGCGTCCTGGATTCGCCCCAGATGTTAAGCATATATGGATATATGATGCGTAGCACTGTATTGTTTGTGTCTCAACTAATATCGATTGTTTTCGGTTACTTTTACAAACTAAGGAACTATGAATTTACCATATATAGAAAGTGCCGTCCCTCCCCATAAAAGAGAAGTTTAAATAATGCTAGGAGACGTTCTGTTCATTTTCAATAAAGAGATAATATACTGAATTTCAGCTCCGTAAGTTGAACGGCTTGCAAGATACTCAATTTTTTCTTTCACAAAAATTCGGATCCCCACTATACCTTAGGATATTATTATAATGAAAGCAATATGATAACATCCAAGTTTGAATTAAGGCCTAACTATATACCAAAATTCATTTTATTTGACTGCAATTTGGCCGGAATGATTAGACACACATAGTTACTTCATTTTTATATAATAATTTATATATTACAGTGATTCAAAAATGTATTTTTTGCTGTAGTTAGCTCCTCTAAAACCTCATGGTCTCTAAAGCCAAGTAGTAGTATAAGTTCTATTGCTATTATTACAATTACAAATATCAATATCCAAGAATGGCTCAAGTTGTTTTTTTCACCTAGAGATACTCATCTCAGGTAAGTAAACAGAAAAAAATGAAAAATGGAAATGGAGGCCTTGAAAGTAAAACGTAGACAAATTCACCAGTGTTCCGAAGCATATTTTGAAATCACGCTCGACCCTATTCATAGGAGGTGGTTAGTTGCAGTTATCAGTTTCTCTCCACGTAGCATATATAAATACAGCAGAAATCAAATAACTGTTACTGGCGGTCCTCGTGGTCGTGCGTACTAGAGCAATGCACGAGTAATTATAATTGCTTTTGGCGCAGGTTCAAACCAGGTCCAAGGATTTTTTTCTATTTTTATAAAAAATAATACTCAAAAAAGTGATTTACTTACGTTACGTGTGCAGTTTTGCTATACGATTCAACTGTATAAGAATTATTATTATCATTATTATTATTATTATTATTATTATTATTATTATTATTATTATTATTATTATTAGTAGTAGTAGTAGTAGTAGTAGTAGTAGTAGTAGTAGTAGGCACGGATTAGAAGCCCCGCAAGGCTCGTTTTGTTCCACCTTGACTGCCATGATATAAATTTAATCTCAACTGCTTCTTCAATTTTCTTTTTCAACCCCAACAAAGTGACAATTTTCTTCCATTACAACATAATACATACACAGGGCTTGGAACAGGCCCGCAACCAGCCACAGAGGTTTGGAGGGGCCATGAATATGTTAGGGGGAAACAGGTAATTAAAAATTATCTTACACGTATCTAAATTGTGTTTGCTCTGGAGATACCACGAGAAGTTAAGGGGGCCAGGCAATCTAGCCCCCTCTGGTCTACAATGCAGTGAGCAGAGTGGGTCAGTGCATTGTGGGTCGCAGTGGGTCATGGTGAGTGGTGGGTCGCAGTGGGTTATGCAGGGTGGTGGGTCACGGTGGGTCGCAGTGGGTCACATGCTGTTGAGCCACGACCCACTGACACTCAGAAAACTCGACCCACTTGACCCACTGACCCACCGACTCACTAACCCACTCCTACTATGACTGGCACCTTTCAGAATATCCGTACATATTTTGGAAACGTTTCAAACAATATGTAGTTGTTTCGTTTTAGGTTAAGGTATTATGAGTCTGCTGTTTCACTTTTGAATGGAACGATTCCCCATGTTTTTTCTACAGATTTTTGTGAAAACACGTTAATGAGCAATAGAAAATACAACTGTTTTCCGATTGGTTTGGATTAAGAGCTTGGAATGAAATCTTTACGTTTAATGTCCAACGATTATGCCTGTTAGGTTGAGGAAGACTATGATTGAAGAAAGTGAATTATGATGGACGAAATGGTGAAATGAGAAAGTGGGAGTGTCCCGAGAAAACCAACGAACACGATGTTGTCCGTCTCAAGCATACTTGCCTTGGGAAGGAACCAGGCACCCCACCCATCAGATAGTTCAGTAGGCGGTCCTCAGTTTTGATTCCCGGTGGGAGAGCCTTTGAAATGTTACATGTCCTCGATGTATTTGTGTTCGTGTCACTGTCGCTCAAGGTTACTGGAAATACCTGAAAACGAGAATAATCGAATATAACAGAGATAAGTTATGGAGATATTTTAGGTTAGATATAGTTAGGTTAGATATGGAGATAGTTAAGGAGATATTTAAACTTGAATTCTCTGGACTATTGTATTTTGTCATGACTGAAATCAGTTTTTCACCTTAATAAAATATTGGAATCGTAAACGTTTGAAATTTGCTACATAGACGAGAGTTTCTTGGCTCTTACGTAAAAGAGCGGTCTTAGGGTAGTGGCTTGAGTATTCAGTTCATGAGTTAGGGGTCCGCGCTTCGAGTCTCTCCGAGGATATTAAGAAAAAAAATTTAATTTAGAATGTAGATATTTCTGATGTATAATAACATAAAAAATAGTCAATTTCTCTTGTTCTTATAAGTTAGATTTGAAAAGACTTCCTCATCATGGGAAAAACTAACAACATGACGTCCCAGTCTACAATCTCGATTCCTACTGTCTGAAAATTTCGCGTGTTTCGCACACAATTCATGAATACAAACAGATCATTCTTCAGGCCTAGTATGAGTCATAAATTTGTCTGAAACGTCTTTGTGGAATTGTTATTAAGTTCTTCCATTCTAACTAGAAATAATAATATTTTCGTTCGCCATTTTCAACACGTTCCATATATTCGTTCAAAAAAGATTGGTAAACGGAAAATATTCTTTTTTATATATTTGTTTGTATATTTTGTTAAACTATCAATATAACGCATACATAATCCAATGTCTTTTATCCAAAGAAAGTGTGTTACTATGTATCGTGATAAAGACAAATCCTACTTAGTTTCTGTTAAGGGATCTGAATGTTCGATTTTCATATTGTACAGCAGCTGACACCTTCTTTCCCCGTCTATTCTTTTTAAATTATCTCTTATAAGGCAATTCATCGTTATAGAGGATCAAAAAAATCTCTTTATTTTTCTTAACTTCAGTTTGCTTATTTGCATTGGAATAGGACGTAATATTGAGGTCTCAAATATATAATAATAATAATAATAATAATAATAATAATAATAATAATAATAATAATAATAATAATAATAATAATAATAATAATAATAATAATATAGAAGACAAATTCTGTATGAGGACACATTGTATTAAAATCTGCAAAATCGCACATAGCGTTAGGCATAAGTTACAAAATAGCCGGGATTGGAGAGAAATGTCAGAATCATCAGTACATACCCTCTGCATACGTCCCTACAACTAGCTAAATATTAAAACGAAAAATTTCGAGGCAAATTTCATGTAGAAAGTAGGGATACACAACTCACAAGAGCTGTAAGAAAATTTGTTTTTAAGTAATGGTTATGCCGGATAAGCTATAGAAGACGTCGATGATGAGAATGAAATATTGGAATAAAGAAAGTGGGAGGAAGCGGAACCCCTGAAAAAACCTACACACATTGTGTTTGTTCAGCACAATGCCCACTAGGCGGGGGCTGGGTGGAAGAGGGTAAACCATTAAATTAAGAACACTTCAGTAATATTAATAATAATAATAATAATAATAATAATAATAATAATAATAATAGTAATAATAATAATAGTAATAATAATAAATAATGATATTAAAAGTTTTAAAGTTGCCCTAAAATTCGGCAAAACTTACTTAAACGTGGGTATTTCGGAGAAGGGGTTCCGTACCTTCAAGACACACCTCTCCAACTACCCACATTTTAAACGAAGGCTTTCCCCTAAAGTTTCATGTAGAAAGTATTCTACTGTATGTTTTAAGGAAAATAACTGAAACAAAGTAACTGAATATTACTCAAATGTAAGGCATATAATAAACTAATTTTTAGGATATACATAGGGATGCGCACGAGACGAGTCGAGACAGGATTTTCCTCACAAAATTCGAGTCTAGAGACGGCTCTTCCAATAGAGAAATATACATTTTTGGACTCGAGACATCACTTTTATAGCACATTGTAGACGAGACAGCCACCAATCTTATCTCGTGCGCATTCCTAGATATACAGAGGTAATTAAAAACTTTGCTACAAAAATTCCTACACAGACCATAATTCAATGAGCTCTGAAATACAAAGTATGAAAAAGCCTATAAGATTCAGTCTACAGGGCAATTGTTACTTAAAGAATGGACATACTGTATTTCGAGAATCGAGACAAGATGAGAAATGTTTACGATACGTTTTCCCTCGTCTCGATTCTCATCTCCAAAGCGAGACGATAATTTGAGTTAGCCTTATCCCGTCTCGAATGTAAAATGTTAATTATCTTTTTTTGTTTTGTTTCAGAAACGAGATGAAAAGTTCCTCTTCTCGTGGGCAACATTAAACTAAACCAAAATATTCTTTCCAAATGTCATGTTTCTGCTTGTAATGGTATGACCTGAGCGATAATTAGCTCCTAGCGTTTAATCTTCTACGAGATAATTATTATTAGTTTATTATTATTACTATTATTATTCATGAAGATTTGATAGTTGAAGTATGGAAACATTCGAGTATTCAAATATCTGAATATAATAAAACACGTGTCATCGTCGATCAATCGCCATAAAAAATCCTAAAGTAAAAAAATGCCCGACATGGTTTCGAACCACGAACCTCCAGCTTACTGATACAGCGCATTGACTACTGAACCACCATCACTACGCCGTAAATCATTTGTCTTTAGTCTCGTTACTTTTGGTTTCTTTGCCTCCGCTTGCAAAGTTGTATTTTATATTTCTTCGTTTCAGAACGTCTTTCGTATTTCTTTTATGATGATATAAGTGAATAATCTTCGGCAAAGTTTATATTAAAAAGTTGAGTTGTTCTTAAATCTTTGGTTCACAAGTTTGTTTCTTCTCCACACGAAACCGCAGATATGACTGATTTAATTTTCATACTCTGCATTTGTTTCAAAGCAGTCGCCATTACATGTTCAATGACTTATGTCCGTCACGATACATTGTAACTAAGTTACAAGAGGTTTACGTCCTATCTGAACGGCGCATCCACCGAGTCAACTTTTGGAATATCCCAATAAGTTAGCTTTCAACGTAGCTAAAGGAAACGTATGTGAACGAGAACATAGAGTTCGCCGTAGCAGAATGGATAAAGTCATGGTTCGATAACTACAAGTTTCGTGATTCGAAACCCGTCTCGGTAGCTTCTGATTTTTTAAATTCTTAATTCCTCAGTTCTCAAGATCTTTCTCTGCCTTCGTAATCATCTGATGGTCTAAAAAGAGTTCTCCAACTTAGTTCGACAACTGCTTAATGTGATCCTCGCAGTTCGAAACCTTCCCTGCTTCTGTTTCACAAAATCACAATTTTCGTCATAATACGAGTGCTGTCCAATCATTTTCCCCCAATTCTGAATCTGTGTATATAAATCATCCTTCTCTGTCTCCATATTTGAATCTCTCTCTCTCTCTCTCTCTCTCTCTCTCTCTCTCATTCACTCTCTCTCAATGTCGCATAGGAACTCATATGGCTTGAAATCAAACCTTGGACTCTTGAAACCAAATGTAAGCTCTCTAGCAATGTGCTTTCGTAACTCTATATGTTTTTTGCTAAAAGCAGTGTCTTTTAAATTTTATTCGAGGGGGGGATTCTCCGCCTACATAAGATTTTCTCTTCTTTATTAGTGTATTACTATACATTTGATCAAACAATACGTATCTGTGAAGCTCAAGGGAGGGAGAATTACACCCTCCTGTCCTGCCCAAATGACGCCCTTGGAGCATTTGTTTTTGAATATTTAAAATAGGTTCTAATTTTGATTTAGCCGGTGAAATATTGTCTCCATCCAAATCATATCCTAAATACGTTATTTTTGGACTAAAAAAACACTCTTGTCTTCACGCACCTTCACATTGAATTCCTTAAATTTTTCTAACACTTTTACTGTCCTGTCATAACACTCCTCCACAGTTTGACCCCAAATTAGAATATCATCCAAATACGTTGCAATACCGTCACATTCTTGTAGTATCTGGTCCATAAAACGTTGAAATATTTGAGGTGAACAATTTAAACCAAAAGGTAATCTAGATTGTCGAAAAAGACCCCAAGGAGTATTTATAACCAAATATTTAGTCGATTTCTCGTCAACCTCTAATTGTAAATACGCATTGCTGAGATCCAAAACCACGAAATACTTTGCTCCCACCACCTTATTTAAGATATCCTTAATTTTAGGGATAGGATAAGCACACTTTTCCGTATAACGATTAACTGTTTGCTTGAAGTCAAAACATAGACGTATATCCCCATTCTTTTTCCGAACTACCACCATAGGCGTCGCCCAATCCGAAAACTCCACTTTCTGCAAAATGTTTAACTTACATAACTTGTCTAACTTTTCTTTAACTGCACCCATTAGAGCATTCGGTATTTCATAGGCTTTCCTGAATATTGGTATGGAATCTTCTCTTATGGGTATCGTGACTTTATATCCTTGCACTGGGTTATCAATACATTCAGAAAATACTAATTTAAAATCCTGTAAAATTTTCTGATGAAGATATTCTGGGTCATTTCTTGTTTCCAACACAGGTGCTAACATATTTTGGTTCAAAAAATTACAAACAGATTGCTGCCTCCATATCGGCGTTAAAACATCTAACCAATCGCGGCCCATTATGGGTATTGGCATATCATGTTGAAGAATGACTAACGGCAGATTAAAGTTTTGATTCTGAAAGGTAACCACGATCTCAATATAACCCATAGTAGCAATGGATGTTGTATCTGCATTTCTTAATGTATATTGAAATTTCATTATCGGTTTTAATGGAAACCATTGCTGTTTTTGCTTCCTACTAATCGCAGAAACAATAGCACCTGTATCAAGAATAAATTTAATATCGTGATTTTCACATCGTAACGAAATCGTAACGGGTTTCGATAAAATCATTGTGCTAATTAATAATTTGCTTGTTGGATTTATTTTATCCTACCGACTGCGCCAAATGTTTAATATCAAATAACACAATTATTTTGTTCCACCAGTTTATTCAGAATCTGTACCATTATTTATTTCGAGTTGCATTAAATTATTCGAATCTAATAATCTAGTTATCTTTCCTGTATTACAATCTAAATATTAAATCTTCTTACTTCATATTGGTCAACTACACAGTAATCTTGTTTATCACATCCATCTCTCTGTTTTTATCTTTTTTACCCACTCATTACTACGTCACAGTATGTATTACATTTGAAAGCACTTTGTGCCACTCGCATATATCCAACAGTTTTCAATTACCGAAAAGAAATTAAATGAATCATTGAATAACACTCATGTCGGTCAGTAGATATTTTAGAGCTCTGTGCGTGCATTACAGACTTTAGGAAGCACAAAACCTACTGTCGTTATTGGCAATTTCCATAGATTTCTTAGGGAGCATCTTACTAGCTTGCAGTCTTTCAAGAAGGGAAAGAATGAAACTAAAGGTCTTTATGAAACTCTTGGAAGATTGTGTGACTTTTTTAAATTGAGGCTCTTAAAATATTACAGAACAAACGAATGGAAAAGACTGTTTTAAAGCTAAAACGTTGTAAACTTGATTCCTGTTTCTTTTTCAGCTGAATGGAAAGAGTGTACTACGTCACACACACTGCTTTAGACAAGGAGAGGTTGAGGAGAGGGAGGAGTTGGATTGAATACTAGAAGCAAATAATCGATTGAGACATGTATTTCTGGATGCATAAGAAAACAGGGCAAGAGTTTGTTATTAATTTGGACTTAGAATTTGTGTAAGAATCTTTATGCCGCGAACTGTACGAAAAAAGTTTATTATGAAAAAAATGGTCTGCAGAGCTCTTTCTAGAATGTCTCTTATTAGTTATAGTAGTTGATTTGATTTTAGCGTCCCATTCAGCAGCGAGTCTATATAAGACATGGATTTACAGATTAACGTGGGATCCTAAACACATGAGCTCCCACCGAGAATCATACTCAGTTTCTAGAAAAAAGTATCTGACCACAGTCAGTTCTTACTCTTTGGGATTGGAAGGGACTATATAATTATACTGGTATTGGGAAGCAGTGATGAAGCTGGTTAAGAATTTCGTGACTTGGAAGCAGTCACACTCGTGTCCCGGTATGATCGGAACAAAAACTGGGACAACAAAACGTCGTCATACTACTATTAGTAAGACTTACATGCTTGCTGCTGGGCTGGTGGCTAGCGCATGCGTTTTTGGTTCTTGCAGTCTCGTGTTCGATTCCTGTTAAAGGTTAATTAAGATTTTACTTTAACTAGAATTTATTTTAATTAATCATCCGTCTCCTTTAGCCTGAAGGACTTAAACATTGAGAAAAGTATATGGCAAAAAGTGTTAAAGACTATACATGCAAAAGTCAGGTGCCAGTGTTTTGTAACCTATTGACAAAATAATAGAAAGACAGGAAAGAAAATCTCTCAGCATTCACGCTGAATTTGCTACTAGCGTGACATAAAATTGAATGCAATATAAATATTACACACAAAATTCGCTACTTGACTGTTGACGACATGGAAAATGCTAGGTATTGTTAAACATTAAACATAACACCTCATTTTTATATCAATAAATAATTTAAACAAATAAATAACAAGACAGCAACAATAATATCAATCTATATCTACATAGTATATAAATAAAAATACGTTATCTATCATAACAAAAAATGGTTGAACCTTTTGAAATGAATTTTATTAACATAGCTATCACCTACCTGTGACTGGGTTGTTGTCACGCAAATTTTATTAAATTGCGTATCCTAACAGAAAGGAAGGGGTTAAAATTTTATGCCAAAAGAAAATATCTAACGTTTCTGAGATTAAACTTGATATATAAAACCTTATTTGAAACGAGTGTGCGCATGTCCGACCGTGTTTAGAAATTTCAGTATTAAGTGGAGAATAGGGGCAATTTGTATCATTTTTACTCAATATTTAAGAATGATGATATCGAGGTTGTGTCTTGTCATACCGTATTTAGCATTTGGTCGGGTTACTATAATTCATTAAGATATATATCATAAGAGGAAGAGATTGGCATAAATACCTTATTTTAAAATATGTGAGCCAATCTTTCGTTTTCCTTAAAAATCCGCTTTTGAAGGGAAAAGGGGCCAAACTCTAAATACGTGGTCAATATGTAAAAGTGACTTTGTGATTATCTATCCTATCATCACTGAAATTGAATGAACCGTTTGAAATGAATAATTGAATACATTTAGTACTTGGAAGAAAATGGTTAACTGACGTCCGCTGGAAATTTGACAAAACTTCGACACAATTTAGAGGATGGTCAACTATGAATAAATATAACATATCAGGTGGAAGTGAACACGAGGAAAGAAGTGATAGCGGATTTAAGTTTAGCATTGGAAGTCATTGAAAAACAGTATGTGATGCGTGCAAACGAAAAAAACCTAAATTTTTATAAGGTTTGAAGACATGGTTAACAGATCATTTATCCCAACGGATCGACTATTTCTTACACGTGTCTGAAGTGTTTAGTTGTGCTGTCTATTGACGTTGACTGATTGCGCCTACATTAAAATTTGTTTCTTAGTTTCATTAGTAAACTTCACTTAAATACTCATAACTTAGCCTAGTGTATATTTCCACCTGATTTTTTCATTCAGGCATAGTTGATCATTCTCTAAATAGTGTCCAAGTTCGTCAGCGGATGCCAGGTGACCATTTCTTACAAGGGGAAAGCAGACTTTGGTAAATGGTCTTCGGGTTCATCCTTCGCGAGGTAGTAGTGCACATTCAAAGTGTTAATATTACAAACTGGGAGAGCACAATAGCCAAAAATATTGGAGAGAAAGCGCGTTAAAGATTCCTACCCGCTGCATGTATGACACGACTCGAAAAGTTAACAAATGACGGCCTGGAAGAGCTTCTATGACCACAGTGCAGAAAGTCTCTGGTTGGACTCCCACTCGAGTCACCTTTTTTGCTTTTAGCTTTAACCAATAAGGTATCTAACAATATTAATTTACCAAATGTTTAAAATGCACAAAACAATAAAAATGTTCAGTTGTCAAATCTTTCAATGTTCCATGTTAACTAGCAATAAAATGTAACATATTCTGCGTTGGATATTGATATCACAAGTTATATTATGGTTAGCACAATCGTTGTGTAAAAATGTTCTATACGCTTCGTGTCTATATCTGCCAACAAGGTATGAATAACAAGGAGAATCAGGGGGAAATTCCCTTTGGCAATACTGGATGTTTGCTATAACCAGCTGCGTCATTTCAGACTTCCCTTAAGGAGGACAAGAGCACCACCGACATAAGACCTTCACGTTTTGTACTAGTATATTAGTAGATAATCAATTAAAGTATATTTATTCCTTAAATTCTTGAAGGGAATTGCCCCTCCTGCTCTCCATAAATGACGCCTCTGGCTACAACTGTCATAGTTTGCAATGTTATTGTCGTCTGAAGCACAATCCATCCCCCTTGCAGAAGTCCGGTCAATTCGCACACTGTTCACAGATATAGACATGAAGCGTCAAGAACATTTTTTACACAACGACAGTGCTAACCATAATATAACCCGTGGCATTAATATACAACGTAGAATAAATTACATTTTATTGCTCGTTACATGAAATATTCAAAGTTTGTACAACTGATTTGAACATTTCTATTGTTTTACGTATTATAAACACATGGTGAGTTAATATTTCGCTTGTAGGTACAAACGGCTACTTCATTGGTTAAGGCAAAAAAATACGCGAGCAGAAATTGAACCTAGGACACTTTGCACCGGAGTCGAGGTTACTCCTAACTCTGCCAAGCCGTCATTTCATAACTTCTCGAGTCGTGTTATACATGCAGCGAGTTGGAATCTTTAAGACGCTTTTCCCCACTATTTCTGGCTATTGCGCCCCTACAGTTTGTAATATTAACTCTTTAAATGTGTACTTCTGCTTCGCGAAGGACGGCCCCAAAGTTCATTTAGCAAAGTTGTTTTCCCCTCATTAGTTAACTCTGGCCGGGTTTTTCTCATGTTACTTTCATACAATACATGTTCTAAGCGAGGAAATGAGTATTAAAAATATACTCCGAAAAGAGAGTTTCTGACGAATCTCTCATCATAGGAAGATGAAACTCGGCATTTAAACACCTCCTTACATATCTGTGACGACATGGTCCATCCTTTTCGGAAATTCCAATTCTAGCAATGTATCAAGAAAGACAAGTCAACTGCTACAATATCTTAATTTCCCATTTTGTGTCCATAAATGGCCAAAGTCAGTAAGTATTTTAGGTGTTTAAAATAAATCTAGAAGATAGTTAGCAGTTTGACTTACTTGGATCTCTTTCATTTCACTTCGATTGATATGCTGTTCTATCGGGGAAGAGGTTTAAATATTTCGCAAATATAATTTCCATAGACTTATTCTTCTCATTCGGAGTATGAGTATTTCAGCTAGTTCGTGTCTGACTTTTAAAGATTACTCAAGTCTATATTTTTTTAAAAAATGTGTATTCTATTTTTTGATTTTTAGAATATGTTTACGTGTCTTTTGAACCCGTATTAAAAACCTAGAAGCACAATTTTAGGAAGTTAAAAATCAAGTTTAATTGTTCTATTGATCGTAATGTAGTTCAGCGAGCGATCAACTTTTATCCGCAGATTTGTGACTTTAATCAATTTTGTATTATGTGGAAGTTGCTCTATGCATAGCTTGTAGATTAACAGAGACCTTTCACAGTTCTCAAACCAATTATCTTTCCTCAAACTGATAGTTCTAAATCTGATCAGTTGGTTCATTGGGAGTGCAATATCCCTTTCAGCACCGAGACTATATGAGACATGGTTCTACTTGGAATCCTAAACTAATTGAACTCCCATCAGGAATGAATTTCTTGTTAGGGTTGATTCCATAAATGTTAACATTATTTTCATTCTCACGTGAGTATTGCCAAAAAGAATATGACCTTCCAGAATACATACTGTCTGTCCACTCGGTATGAACACTAGTTTATTAATCATGTTCTCATCAAATAGTGAACATGATTTGTTTTTTCAACATACTGAAACATCTAATAATAAAAACAAAAAAAACTAATATTGTTTCGTTAATCTTCTCTTTATGTTTTCACACAGACCAGTATTTTATTTCATTGATAACGTTGTGTGTTTTTTTTAAATGTGTTCAGTTCATAGTTAAGACAGACATACAACATACACTTGAAAGCGCCTCAGGTTATATTTGTTCTGCTCTTTTGCCCGGTGGTGACTCACCAACTTGTTACTTTCACTTCAATTAATTGTACATTTAGCCCCCACGTAGTTTCGGACGTAAGATTATTTTTATATTTTATTAATGGAAAGAAATCTAGAACACACTTATATTTGATCTACCTATGTAGAATCATACTAGCAGCTTTATATTATTGCTTTAGAGAAGAATAAGAAAAAATCTAATAGAATGAAACCTTATATAAAACTCTAATACTACAAATAATGGTTGCTCCTTCAACGAAAAGAAAGAAAAATACTGCAAGTGATGGTTGTTCCTTTGACAAAAAGTAAAAAAGTAAATACCACAAGTAATTGTTGTTCCTTCGACGAAAAGGAAAAAAACAGTGCACTGGATGAAGATTCAAACATGGAGGTGATTGGTAGGTTTGTACGTTAACCACTACGCCACATACTCGGGTGCTTGTCTGCTTGGTATACACTTTAAACATTCAGCTTGTGATTTTTGCTTCTGTCGTCTTATCATATAACAGTTTCTCTGCTTTCCCTGCTTGTCACACTGTTCGTGTTATTTGTTGTGTAAATTGCATTTGCAAACGTAATACGTTTTGTAGTTTTACCAGGATCCAGAGCTTTAAAAGCTTTTAAGGTGAATTACATTAAGCGAACAGACTTTCTCATATTTTCCATCGCTTCGAGGGGCAAAAAAAACAAAAAAAAAAAAAAAACATCTCGCGAAAAATATGCATAAACTTATGTGGCAGACAATACGTACGATGATAAATATTTTTACGATATTACAGCACCATCTATTAGAATAACGAAAAAGTGCTTCAAGTAAAAGTTGTTTAGTTTTGATCGCATAATCAGAATCTGCAATGAAAATAGGGAATTTCCATTTGGAATTTTAATGTTGGCCCCTGGGGCCCTATTATGGGGCTTCTGGGGCAATTGTTTAAAGAATTTTTAGGCTCCTGGCAAGGGTACATTCCTGCGTAACTAGATTTGTCAGCTTTTTTGTTATTTCGGAAATATTTCAGGGTCGAAAAGTTAGGTGAGACACCCTATATATATATATAATTCCGTCCCGTTTAGGAGTGACAGAGTGTCGAAAGCGTGGGGACATGAACTTCAGAGGCCATCAGCTTAAAAACAATACATCGTAGAGAGTGCGGTTAAAAACGTCACTTAGAGTCATACCTACTCTATTGACAAATGTATGTTTGAAAACGTAGCTTTGCGTGTGCACGGGATTACCCAAAGGAATGGGGGGATTTCCGGGCATGCTATAAAGGAAAGAAGTGTCACACGTTGTTAATCCCGTGCGCACACATAGCTGCGCTTTCAAACATGCATTTTTAAATAGAGTAGTAATGACTTTCTAAGTTACGTTTTTAACCGCACTCTCTACGATGTATTGTTTTTAAGCTGCTGGCCTAGTTAAATTTCAAAAGGACCTATTTCAAATTCCAGAAGCTGTGGATGGTGGTCTTTTCAGCGTATAGGAAGCCATGCATACACAATCCAAAAGTACATATTTCATCAATTTTCATAGTTGTACAGGGTATTCTCTAAAGGGTGTAATTCTCAGACATGCTGTCAATAGAGTTTTCAGATTTACCCTGTTTTCAAGGAGAGCCCAAAGTGGGCAGGAGGTTAGGCTTGATAATAATGGATATCCAATGCTTCGGAGGAAAGTCGGAAATCTTAGGAATCGGCATCTCCATACTTCCTTGTGTTCAGAATAACATGTGATGCGATGTATGTCTTCATGCTATATTTCTCGTTTTCTTCATTAATAAGCGTGAAAGGAAACATCGCAGCATGCGTTTTACCAGTATGAGAGACCGTGTTGATGACGATTTTTAACACTTCCGACATCGCGCCAAAGGATTCCGTGAACATTGCTATCAAGTTTTATCATTTGCCTAATTTGGACCAATCATAAAATCAGAGCATATCTCAAAATTCGGTTGATGGCATGTCTGGGAAGTTCACCCTGCAGGGAATGGAATGTGCTCTTTTGGACTGCGTATGCATGACTTCCTTTACGCTGATAAGGACCACCATCCCGAATTCCAATTAAGGCCTCTTGAAATTTGGCTTTTTCGCGATATTGGACAGCCCTAGCTCTGAAACTATGAACTTTTTGCCATAGGTCCATATTATTTTTTTATTATTTTGATGTAAAGATTCACCTCTTACAGTTTGTCGGTATAGTTCATTAACACCCTATATATATATATATATATATATATATATATATATATATATATATATATATATATATACCGGGTGCATCAAATACAATGTCCAAATACAATAACAACAAAGTTATAACGGAGGAACCAAGACAGGAAGAGAACCGAAACTTTGCACAAAGCAACTATAGGAAGGGGGACACCTATCCGTATACTGGGTAACATCACCAGATAAACAGTGTTGCCAACCCATTATAAAGTTATGTTTTTTAAATGGAATGACCTAAGTTTGATTTCATAATTCAAATAAGCAATGTAAACAAAGACCTTCGCATATCAGTGTTGCATACTTTATGAGAAATAACGTTAAACACGTATCAAATTAAAACGCCTTTTACATGAACAAGGAATGAAGTAGTAACTATTTGTGCATGTCAAATTAAATACTGATAAGAACTCTTTAAGATGACTTCAAGTTTAGAAAGGTCAGTTAAACAGTGTTGCCACAAGAGAAGATAGAAAAGTTGAGTTTGGAATGGTGCAATAAATTGGAAAGTCACTAGTAGTATGATTTAAAATTTATAAAGCAAATCAGTATGTCATAAGGAGCATTGTCACATTTATTTGAGATTGATAAGTCTAGTACCTACCGAAATATTCAGTATCTTGTAAAGGCTGAGAATTTTGTGCTCTACAAGATAGCAATGCTATATCAAAATTCCCTGTCTTCCCTCAGCGTTGTAGAAATCGTGAAGAAACGGTTAAAAGGAAATGAAACATTTATTAATGGACATACAATGAAATCAAACCCTTTTAAGTTCTTGAAAGGACTAATTAAACGTCCTTTTGTGGATGTAAATGGTTCTTGAGATAGTAATACGAATTCACATTACAACAAGATGATAAAAAAACGTTTACGAGAGTTAGCGAATAGCTACTTTCGTGCGGTGAATATACTTATTCTCTTGGAACTTTAGGAGAATAATATCGAAACAATTCACTATTATCTGTAAATATTACCAACTTGTTACCAATTTTTGTTTAAGACACGAGTGAATGAAATAAGTAATAATTTGTTGCAACAGAAGCAATACAAGAGGGTAGCTTGCAAGCACAATTTCGTTGGCTGAGTGGTAGGTGGTGGGTGTAAGCAAGAAAATTACTCACTTCCTTCGCTTGCTAAGGCACGTCTAAGGAGGTCATTCGGAAACAATGTTCAAGAAATTATACATACAAGGAAGCAACCCAAAAATGCAAGAAGTCATTATAACTGCTATGCCGATTATCATTAACAAAGTGGTAAATATTGCTTTGCGTTGACGCAATTCATTACGGAATGTTTCCACAAGACTCTCGCACAATAGGTCACGAAAAAAATTTCTTTGTGTGGTAGTATATTTAGTACAGGTGAACCCTCACTTAGGAACTGAAGAATTTTAGTCATTGGTCTTGAGTTTTTTTTTTAAATCATCATTTTGCTACCATGTTATAAATCTCTGCAAAGCATGGGCGTCCGAAGAAAATTTTCTAGCCATGGCTTATCTCCCTGGTTGTTATATTAAGTTTGGTATTTTTTTTATTTATATTAAGAAAATCTTAAGAAAATTAACACATTTTCGTGAACTAGGGGGCGCGGGATCGACTCTGCCCTCCCTTCGGGTGCTGATGCTGCAAATTTTAGGTGTATGAGTTGATATGCCCCAATGAAATATTCATTATTCTGGAAATACATAGACGCAGAGTGCTTGCGTCTGGTGCGTCGGGTCCCTGGTACAATTCCCGTTCAAGTAAATTTGTGGTGGATAACATCGTGCTGGTGGTGTTGTCGAGTACTCGCGCTTCCTCTCACATTCTTATCCCACTCTTTCTTCCATCATCAGTCACTTGTCTTAAACATTGTTCCTCTTAGTCCAAATGGCATAATCGTAGGACGCTATACTGAAAGTTAAGCTGCACTAAGGAACACGATGTCGCATATTATTTACAGAAGAGCTATGGAATATTTATTCACACGTATGTTTACACTATATTTGTTTACAAGCATACCCACCTTTGTCAACACGCCTGCTTCCTACAAACACCTCGAGTTTCCACTATTTTCGCTCTGCCCTGACTTGGTTAAGTACTTTCTTGTTTTTTGTGTCCATCTAACACAGGTTTGATCGTGTTTTTTACACTGTCCTCGTTTACGCGTCAGCTCACTACGGATGCACCCCTTCATAGACTTACCATCTTCTCCGTTTCTTGACCTATCAGATACATTTTTGCTGTTAATAGCCCCCTAACACAGGTTGCTTGGTATTTGTTCCATTGTAGGCTTTTATGACATATATATCTGCATGCTGTATTTATACCTATAGCGTTTGAGTCCTCATAAGGGAATCTGCACTTATGAAATTATAAATGCAGCAGCATATTTTTGGAATGGAGGCCAGAATATTTTGCTTAAATTTCCTGCTTTCTTGCTACATTTTCTGTATTTTTTGATGGGTTAGGTTACGTTAGTTCTGGTTAGGTTGGGAGAGGATTATTGAATTTGAGTAGCCAGAATTCTTTGTTTAAAATTCGTACTTTCTTCATATATTTTCTGTTTTCTTGATGGTTTAGGCTAGATTAAGTTAGTTTAGTTTATGTTACGTTAATTTAGATTAGGTCAGGTTATGTTAGTACTTAGTAATAATCCTTACACTCACCTTTATTATAAACAAATCACATATATAGGCAATTTAATATTTTTGGGTAAGTAATTATGCTATTCATTGGCGTTTCGGTGCTTCTCTGCCGCTGGTCGGACGTTGAATACAAGAAGGTATTCGTATTGTATTCTCTCTTCCTTTTTTCTTTCTGTTTCACGACTTGTAGGAAAGAGGAAACATAATGAGGTGTATTTAGAGCTATTCTATTGGGAAACACGAGCCGATTTACAGACAAGTAAGTGATTATATATGGTTAAATTGACTTTCATACTTTTGGTTGTAAAACTCTTTTGAAGCCAAGTTTCCGCAATGCCAATTTTATTTTTGGTCTTTTCTTTATTCTATAAGGGAGGGGAAGGCTTGTTCCGTGACTGCTGAATTCTGGTTTTGCTATATATAAGACTGTTTCAGAAGGAAGTGAAAATTCACTGTTTTGATTTTTGTGTTTGTGAAAAGTTGGTGTATGTATTTTTCTGATACCTGTGATTAGACTTTGAACTCATTCAAATTAAAAGGTAAGTTAAATTTCTTCTGTCAATACAATATTCAAATATTGACACATAAAAAGATTCAGTTTCCATAAAATATATTTTAGTAGTCACTCATATAAATTATGTTTAGGGGAAGGAAATTTGGATGATATACTTTATGTACGATCTGTTTATAGTTAATGTAACATTGGTTTTTATTGGTGATCTTAATTATTATTATTTATGGATGTAAATGATGAAATATTTTAGTTTCACGTCCCACGGTTACGCCGGCTAGGCTAAAGAAGACGGTAATTATGACAAATGAATGAAATGTTGGAATAAAGAAAGTGTGAGGAAATGTGAGAACCCAGAGAAAACCCACGCACATGGTGTTTGCCCACCACAAAGTTCATTTGGTGTGAGCTTTATTCATAGATGTGTCAAACGAACATGATAAGGATCGAAGTCGGATTTCTACGTTAAAACGAGTAAAACTTCACGTAATGTTTGTAGAATATTTTAGTTAACTTCACTCGAACACGAAAGCTAGAATAGTGTTGAAATCCTAATGGAAGAAACAAACTATTGAACTGCTTACATGCTCTACATATTAGGTGTACTACTAAGAGCAAAATAAATGACGCGTCTCTTTATTTTGAAGTTTTTTGAAAATATCTCTGTTTTCTTTATATGTACGAAATTTCGGAAGGTTTCCCCAGCAGGACAGGTTAATAACAAACCCGTTTTTAATGTTTGTGTTAGATATTAGCTCAAAATAAATAAATTAGAAGCAAAAAATATTAAATCGACAGAAATCTCGAGAATTACCAACTCTGCTAAAGTGGGAAATTTTGAAGAACGCGAGGGAATTCTGCAGTTCAACACGAAGCAGCGACATCTATATTATTGAGAGAAATGTGGATTAAATCTACAGACGAAACTTTTAACGAAATATTTCTAATATGTCTTATTACGTGCATTATCTGTAAACTCCAAATATATGAATATATGCCAAGTATTAACGTAAAGATAGAGCAAAAAGTGGAAATTATCTATGGAAAAGGACGAATTGGTAGCGCGACCGTAATGAAAAATCGTCTTTGCCAGAACAGGTTCAGTTCACGTAAGAAAACAAATAGCTCAGTTAGTTCGTAGTTTGTTGTGAGACGCGGTGTAGTGCGCCTCGTGTGTGAGCTCAGCTGTAACTTGGTTATACGTTCGCCTTGACGGCCTTTGTGTTTGATACAATTTCAGTTGTGTGTCTGTCAGTGTACCTAACCCGGATTTCTGCATAGTTTTGTTTAGTGAATCTTAGTTGTTGTGTCACTCTACAATAGTTTTGTACCACTTACAATGAATGCTTTACGTAAAAATACAGTTCGAATTGCATTTGACAAGATGACGCTAATATCAGGCCCAGTGTAGCCAGGATACAGGCTTGGTTAACTAACGAATTGCAATTACATATTCAGGATATTGCAGCGATTCAACTTCATAATGAGAATTATAGTTTGTGCATCGAGTTTAAATGTCAAGATCAAGTGGACACCTTTCTTCGTCAGCACCCGGAAACCATGAATTTTGAGCATGAAAATGGCACAATAAGTCAAGTACAGTTGTCCAGTGCAAGTATACAATATACCCGTGTACGCATATTGGATCTCCCCATGGAAATCACTAATGATGAACTTAGTGCAGTGCTTCGCCCGTATGGACAAGTGATACATGTCACGGAGGAAATGTGGTCCAGTACGTTACCATTTCCAGTTTATAATATCAATAGACTCGTTCAAATGATTTTAGGGAAACATATTCCCTCTAAAATTGTAGTTCGTGGGTGTCGTGCTAGTGTCATGTATCCAAGTCAGCCGCCTACCTGTTTTATTTGTCTGGCCCCTAACCACGTCGATAGTACATGTCCACGGAAAGTTAAACCCCAGGTGATATCTACTTCAGCTACCACTGAATTTAAGATGACTGAACTTTTCAGTGGTAAGATGCCGAAAACTCATCGTTATTGCACTTCTTCAACCGATTTACAATTGCCAACGGTTTCTAATGCCCAACCAATGGTCCTAGAAAGCACCCTCTCCCCTTCGGCTCCTAATTTACAGGATGAGAGGAATTTTCCCCAGTTTCCCCTCAAAAGTGAATCTCTTCAGTCAGCTGTATCCGAGAAGCAGAGTAAAGAGGGCAGTGCCCCTCATGCCACCTCCAAGATGATTCCCACTCCTGCAACGACCCTGTCATCTGACCTCTCGCCCGACTGTAACCAGCCTGAAGTGGCTATTAACCAAGCAGCACATGTGACTCCCTCTGTTGTAGTAGAGCCTCCGTTACAGCCAGTGCAAAGTGAAAACGTGTCAAAGAAAAGGAAAACAAAAGTATCTCATGAACGGAATGACGTAACAAGTGCTTTATCCGTGTGGCCTTCTAGTGCAGTGTCTTCCCTCACTCCAGCAAATGGTGAAAACAATGTTAGCCAGTGAATTCGTAAAAACATGTTCCACGTGTTTATATCGTTCTGCGATCTTACACGTTTCAGGCACGAGACCAACAACACACCGCACAGCTCTTCTCTCTCTTTTTTTCCAAGGTTGATAGTTTCACGGTCTGGTAGTAATTTTGACTCTAAAGTAAGATTTACGTAATAGTGACTGCGATACGACAGCTTTCTTTACATTGTCTTTTTATTATATGCTGTTATATAGGTTGTTTACAAATGTGCCGTCTGTTAAGAAACGTACCAGAGAGGTCATTTTCTTTCTTTTTGTTTCTGCTGTTCCTGTGCGCTATATCTGGGTCAATGCAAGAAGTTCGTAAGCCCAATGTTCGATCGTATATTACATTAAATCTTAATGGAATTCAAAGTGATGCTAATCGCAATCTATTACGAAGCTTTATCAACCAAACATCGACTGACTTTATTTTATTACAAGTAGTGGCGTTTGCAGAATTTGACTTTTTACCCCAATATATTGCATATGTCAATATAGGACCAGCACACAGGGGTACAGCTATATTATGTAAACGAGGTATAGAGGTCTCAAATGTTATTCATTTGCCGTCTGGCAGGGGTATTAGCATTACTTGTGACAATGTTACGATCATTAATATTTATTCGTATTCTGGCACTAACAATCGAATAGCACGGGAACAGTTTTACTCTACTGAAATCTTACCATTGTTTCCGAATGTTCTGAATAACATAATACTTGCAGGCGATTTTAATGCTGTCTCTAGAGCAATTGATACCACTGGAAAGTTTATTCCCTCACTTGCACTACAGCAGCTAGTTTCGTCAATACCTTTCAAGGACGTCTGGGTACACCACCGGCGAGATCTCCAATTCACTTTTGAAAATTCTACTATAAGCAGTCGGTTGGACAGTGTTTTGGTAACCACTAATCTAGTATCCTCCATCACTGATATTCATTTGAAATTAGTTCCGTTCAGTGATCCTGCTGCAGTAATCTGGACATGTAAATTTGCGCTAGGTGTTTCTACAACCTGCGGAAGAACAGCTTGGAAACTAAATACTCAATTACTTACTGACGCCGACAGGAAGTGTTTGTTTAGAAATAAATGGACGTACTGGCTCCGCCAACGTCACTACTACCCGACACTAAATGACTGGTGGGTCAAATATGCGAAGCCTAAAATAAGAAGTTTTTTCAAATGGCAAGGAGCTGAAAAGAAACGAGAACAGCGTGAAACCCTGGCGTATCTTTACAGAGCGTTGCATGAACTTTGGATCCTGCCCAGCTCCCCGCAAAATATGATTGCAATTCACAAAACGAAGGCATGGATAAAACAACTTCATGCTAATGATGTACGCAAATATGCTCATACCCTGCCAGACGGAGACTGTCTGCCCGATGAACATATTACATTTTATCACTATATGGCGCAACATAAACGTTGTGTTAGGAAGGTGATTGGCACCCTGAATCATAATAATACCAAACTTACGGCCCTCCCTGACATTCAAAAAGTTGTCTTTGACCATTATACAACGTTATATGCTGCCACTACGGACCCTCCACAAGGGTATCACGATTATTTAAATATGTTGCTCCCACAATTATCAGCGTCTGATAATCAGACCTTAACTGCACCACTAACAGAAGCGGAAATCCTTCACACGCTTAAGCAATGTAATCCTACCTTATGTCCTGGGAGTGACGGTTTGCCGTATGCACTCTATCAACAGTATTGGGATATCATAGGCATGGATATGGCAATATTATATAATGAACTCTATGCTACTACGCACTTCCTTCAAAATGATGGTCATGTGATCTTTATTCCTAAGTCTTCTGATGCCAACACTGTCACACAATATAGGCCAATCACCTTGCTCAACACCGATCTAAAATTGTTTAATAAAGTTCTAGTGCGACGCCTCAAATCAATATTTCAAGACAAAATTAGTCCATTTCAAGCTGCTCTCAATCCACATAAGAATGTTTATTATGCGCTGACAAAGATTCGGGATGTTGTAGGTTATTTTACGTTTGATAGAAATCCGGCTTGCCTGATATCCCTTGATTTTTAAAATGCATTTGATCGATTATCTCATGCCTTTCTGTTTGCTGTGCTCCGAGCGTATAATTTTCCGGAAGTTTTCCTTAACTTTCTCACTCACATTTATAGCACAGCCACGGCTACGCTTCAAATAAATGGTTTCTCTACTGCTCCCATTCCATTACAGAAAGGAGTTCGTCAGGGTTGCCCGATTTCCATGTTTTTGTTTGGTCTTGCACTAGAACCTTTATTATATATGTTAGCTGCATATATACAACGTGATCTGAATGACCTGCAAAATATATCAGTTACTGCCTTTGCAGACGATGTTAGCCTTAGCTGTACCACTCTACAACAATTTAACTATATTATTGACCAATTACAACAATTTAGTGCTCTTAGTGGCGAACTGCTTAATTTACAAAAAAACGAAAGTGTTGCCCTTTCATTCTTGGACTATGGACGGCATACCCCTACCATTTGCCAACATTGAACTGGTTACGAAAGTGAAAATCCTGGGCATAACGTTTTCTAATTCAGACAGTTTACAGTATGAACATATTTGGGATCCTCTCATTCAAAAATTACGAATGCTCAGTCTAAATCACAATTGCGCAACTTAAACCTACTCCAACGTATTTGGTACATCAATAGTTATTTATGTGCTAAATTATGGTACTCCGCTCATATATATCCCATTAGTGATTTGTATGTTCGTAAAATAAATTCCCTGATTGGTTGGTTTCTGTGGGCAGGGCATTATTTTCGTGTCAAGAGTGACACTGTTACCCTACCCCTTGACCGTGGAGGCTTGAACCTAATATCAGTCAGAGCTAAATGTACTGCATTCTTTCTACCTAATAATTATAAACGATTTCAAGTTACTGACCAAATCACCCACCAATGGATTTCTTGTTGGATCTCTTCCCTCCCTGCACCTAATCCTCCTAATATGATGTCACTCAAACAGGCCCCGGTGTATATTCAACACTGCATGCAAGGTTGGTCCTATGTTCCTATATCTGATCCTACCAACTACTCCCATATCCGCTTTCTATCCACACACTTCCACGCACCTCCTTGCAATAATATCGTTTCGCGTATCCAAATGAAATTTCCAACAAAAAATTGGTCCACAATTTGGTACAATATTCATAACACCACGTTGACATCAGCGGTCGTGAGTGTCTGGTATACGATAGTGAATGAGCTCGTACCTACTCATGTTAAGTTAAAACGTACCAGTGTACTCCCTACGGATATGTGTCAACACTGTAATCAGGAAGACACGCTAGAACACAGACTGACGTTGTGTCTTCACTCTTCTTCTATCTGGGCTAAATTGCAGCGCCTGTTAAGTGTGATTTGCCGAGAACCTGCACATAAGTTTGATCATAATTATGCTTTGTTCCCAGACTGTGAGTTTTTTCCAATCACGAAAAACAATAGCGTCACATGGTTACTTGGTCAAAAGATTTTTTATCTGATGGACACATATCCGTATGGAAATGAATATGCATATGTGGTTTCTTAAAACTGCTTGTAAACAATTTTTTGTAAATGTAGCTCAAAAATATTTTTCAAATTATTTACGTATACTACGTACTGAATATCTGTCCTAAGCTGTTTTAGCTTCATGTAAATCTTCTGCAAATGGCAAATAAAAAAAGTGGGCTAGCTCAACGTACTAGTAAGGAAAACTGTTGTTGGCGTGGGTTCAAATCCTGTATTAGGAAAGTTTTTCTTACTATTTTTAAATTTTTTAATAATACTTCTTTCGTTAAAATAAGATTAAAATAATATTCAAAAAGTGAAAAAAAAGTTAGTTAAAGCAACGAGTCTGTATGCCGAAGATAGTGGGTTCGAATCTCCCTCGGAGTGCCGTTGTCATTTTTATTAGTATGGTGATTTATTTTTATTGTTTATGTGGGAAAGAATCAAAATGTAACATATGCGTAAAACTCATGACGATACAAAAAAAGGAAAAATGTCTTTGTCGCACTTGCATTAGCGTCCCTAATTTTGTTTGCAAACAGTTTCGTAATTATTTCCCCTGTGCTCACTGCTCACTATATGCTCGTTGGCGCATAATGAATGCTTCCCAGTAAATGTTAATTCTAATTTGGAGAATTTTATAAAGGTTCACAATATTTCTCACTAGATAGTCTTCTATCTACGTGTTTGGATATTTTGATAACAGATTTCCCTATTAAATGTTTAATTTTCCCTAGATGTTTAATTACGGAAAAGTTTTACAATGTATTTGTATTAAATTTAAATTGTTTTGAATTTACCACATGAGATAAGTAGCTCGAAGGAGGAAAACTCAAGTAATTGATATTCTACCTAAAAGCAACCTATTGTAGAATGATGATACTTCTTACCTTCAGCACATAATCTTTACGTTAGAGAGTCAGACAGAAAAAATCCTGGTTTTTCGTCCCTATGACCACCCATCTTAAACCTCTACATTCCATTGTTCGTCTCACAAAATTTCGGTGCTTCAAAAACATTCATATAATAATAATAATAATAATAATAATAATAATAATAATAATAATAATAATAATAATAATAATAATAATAATAATAATCCTGAATATGCCATCCTTACATAATGTAAGGATTTCTTAATTTCTTAGTTTAAATCTTAGATATCTTAGTTTAAAATGCTTTCTTTAGTAATTATTTGAGCAACCATGCAGGAGGGGGTACGACGTTTTATTTTGCCCCTGTCGTTTTAGTATCCTTCCAACAGAAAGTAATTTCTGATAAGCAGGGCAGACAAAATGAATAAGAAATATATTTACAGCATCCTTTCCCCTTTCATGATTGAATATCACGTAGCATTTTTTATTCTTCCAAAGATGGCCCTGTGCGGTTAGGGGTAGGTAACTAAAGAAATACCAAATATATAACGCCCCTTGATTGTAATATTACCGCTTCTTTATTTGTACGAGGAAGCCCCTACAAGGGTGGCAAAAAGAATAGGAAAAGTGTCTATTGATTCCAGTGGTGGATCCAGCACAAACTTCGGGGGCGGGGGGGAGTGAAAGGTTCTTTTGATGATGTAAAGCTGTCACAAATTACCACTTAACTAAACTAAACATAATAGTGGGGTGAACCGGAACCCAGTCAGTTTAAATTGATGTAAAAGTTTAATTTTTGGCTTCATATTAAAGTTTTGGTTTCAAATGAGAATTTCAGTCCAAGTGGTCAATGATCAAATCTCGTTGGGCTCTTCAGTGTAGGCTAATACGGCCCCCTTATGAGAAAAGGCAAAAATATTAAAATGTTTATAACTCGAATTTTTCGTCTATTTTAAAGAAATGTTGGGCTTCCTATTAAAGTGTTGGTTCCAAATGACAATTTCAGTCCGAGTGGACAATGATCGAATCCTGGGGGGAATCTTCAGTACAGGGGGCTACGGCTCCCTTATGGGAAAAGGCAAAAATATGAAAATGCTTATAACTTTCGAATTTTTCGTCTATTTTAATGAAATTATTGACTTCATATTAAAGTCTTGGCTTCAAATGACAATTTCAGTCCGTCTGGACAATGATCAAATTTCGGAGGGCTCTTCGGTGTAGGCGCTTCGGCTTCTTTATGGGACAAGATTCACGTAGTTGATATTGCAAAATTGTTTTGTATACATGAGTGGAAACTTGCACCATTTGGTTAATTTTACTTCTTATAGTTTGCAGATTCAAATTCCAAGCAATAGTTACTTCTCAAAGCTAAAAGAAGGCACTTACTACATAGACTGATTAAAATGAAATGTCTTTTATGAGAGGTTGTCATGGAGCAGACCAACGAACAGGCACCCAAAGATTGGTTGAGTCGGACGGTTGAAACTCGTTAAGCTCACTTCAATTATTATTATTATTATTATTATTATTATTATTATTATTATTATTATTATTATTATTATTATTATTATTAATAATAATAATAATAATAATAATAATAATAATAATAATAGAGCATTCATCTTTGTTGCATGGGGTCCGCGGCTCGATTCCACTTCGCGCCAAGTGAAATTTGAAAAATGAAATGAAATGAAATCTTTAAGTTTTACGTCCCACGGTTATGCCGGTTAGGCTAAAGGAGACGGTGATGATGAGTAATGAATGAAATGGTGGAATGAAGAAAGTGGGAGGAAACGGGAGAACCCCGAGAAAACCCACACACGCGGTGTTTGTCCACCACAAAGTTCACTTGGCGTGGGCTGGGATCGAAGCCGGGACACCAAGCACCAGAGGTGAACGCTCTACCACTGAGCCACCGCGGCCCCAAGTGAAATTTGAGGTGGACAAATACCGTGTGCATGGGTATGGGTTTTCTTGGGATTTTCCATTTTCCTCCCACTTTCTTCATTTCACCATTTCATTCATCATCATTCTTCCTTAGCGTAGGTGCATAATCGTGCAACTAGATATTCCATTTAATTTTAATTTCAATAATAATAATAAACAATTAATTCAACTGAAAGGAGTGTAATTTATGTTGACGGCAATTGTCATAAATGTGCAACCATTATAAAAACAATGCTTTGAGTAGAAAGATAATCCTTTCCAAGTGTTAACGAATGCGCACGAGATAAGACATGTCTCGAGGAAGAGACGAGACGCGCTTTGTGACATCCAAAATAAGACGTGACAAATAGCTTTTAAAATGTCTCGTCTTGTCTGGAATGTCTTGAAAACAAAAGTCTAAGTGTTAAAATTATTTCTCAAGATCTATTCTCTGAAAAGTAGCTCTCTGCCTTAAAATTAAGAAAATAAATTCAACTCCAAGAATAAACTACTACTCATATATTTTTCAGGTCAATTGATTTATACCATGTTGCAAGCTTAAATATTTATTTACGAAGTGTGTACAAAATTTGCCAGTGTCTTTTCTGAGAAAATCGTCGAGAAAAAGTCACCTCCAAGAATAAACTACCCCTCGTAAATTTTTCTAAGAGAAATATCTGATACTGCAATATAGGGTTGTTAATTAAATATTGATTAATGAAAAATAAACAAAATTGTTAAAACCATTTTTGAGAAAATAGCTTTTTTCGATTTTCGGCTGTTAGTAAACCACACTTATTTTAGGCGGTAGGAAAAAATTGGAAAATCTCCTGTAGGAATACTATGTAAACCCTAAGTTTAAAATTTGGTGTAGATACGTTGAACGATATGGCCTCTAGGCGAGTGCACAGAAAAGTGTGCCGAACGGACGGACCGGAAGGACGGGTATCGAAAAATCACATTTTCGGTATGTAGACGCTATGAAGTATGTAAATCTGTTGAAATCTGGATTTGATATACTATTTTCACAATCACCATATTTTCTTCTCTCTTTTGTCTTTTGAAAAAGAAAAGCCTGAGTTTCCCACAAAAAGCTAGGAAGCTTACCGTAAAATATTCAATTACAGGGCCACCGCACTAAACTTTTTCAATTCAATTTCTTAACTGTGTTAGGCCGCAGTTGTTACTGAAGTGTGTATTTGGAAAATACGAATAAAATTATCGTATTATTCAAATACATCGAATATCAGATTATCGAATAGAAAACTTCGATTGAAGAAAATCCACAATACAAAACTAAGTCACCCTTTCAGCATATTTTCATTAGACATATAATAGAACAATTAATGCAATAATTGTTTATGAAATATGAAAAAATCAAATTAGTCATTTTTGAGAAAGTCGTTCATAAAGAACACGTCAGGAGCAACCTACCTCTTGTGAGTTGTTTCGAACAATGAGTTAAGATATACTTTTGGTTATTAATGAAATATTTATTTGCGAAATTTGAACAAAATCGCCTGTCGTTCGAGAAAATTGTCGGGAGAAACCTTGACCCCCAAAATAAACTATCCGTCGTAATTGTTTTTCATAGAAATGACTTATACTAAAATATAGGGTTATTAATGAAATACTTATTTATGAATTATCAATAAAATTGTCCGAGTAATTTTTGACAATATCGTGAGGGAAAAATAACTCCCCGAATAAACTATCTCTTGAGGATTCTTTCAGGGTAAGGAAGTTATTCCATATTATTAGGTTTTTAATGGAATATTTATTTCTGAGTACGAACAAAATTGCTTGACTCATTTTTGAGAAAACCGTGGAGGAAAAACTACCCCTAAGAGTAAACTACCCCTCTCGTATTTTACGCATTTCGCGTAATATTTTAATAGAGTAGTGTATAAGTAATGGAAATATGGTGTGCGCTTACATCTGAGATGCGTATATACGTGTAAATATAGAAATTAAAGTCGAACCTGAAATGTACGTAATATTAAATAAACTGGCATAAAATTTTGGCAAGTCTGTAATTTCCCCATTTTATATCGAGAACAGAAAACAACCAACCCCTTCGTGGCTTCTAACCCGTTCTCACTACTGCTACTGCTATTGCTACTACTACTACTACTCCTACTCCTATTCCAACTACTACTACTACCCGTTCCTACTCCTACTCCTATTCCTACTACTGCTACTACTACTACTCTTACTATTACTACACCTACTGCTACTGTTACTATTAATAAGTACTTCAACTCGTACTACTACTTACTCCTCCTCCTACTACTACTACTTACTTCTCCTACTATTACTCTTACTACTACTACTACTACTGCTACTACTACACCTACTACTACTTACTCCTCCTCCTACTACTACTACTTATACTATGGATCCATATAGTAAAATTACACATTACCACCTGTTAAAGTGAACCTGCACCGGAGAATGCAAGAGCACACCTCAGAAATGATTGCTGAAGGTAGAATAAATGAAACGAAAAGTTAAAAAAAAATGAATTTCTGAGTGGATCCGTATAGTGAAACTGCACACTTTTAACTTTGTACAAACAAGGATGTTCATCATATTTTTTAATCACCATAATAATAGTATCCCTACTCCAACTCATTTTTCTTTACTACAATTCAATTTCCCACACAAAACAAAGAGCATGGATATTTGATACAAAATCTTTCGCTTTCTTTTAACACACCACGGCGCTGCAATCGGAGCAAAAATTCTGTGGAAAATGCTACGAAATAGAGCAGGTTCTATCGATAAGAAATGCCATAGGATATGCCATGGCATTGGAAATGCTATAGCATTTGCTACTTTACACAGTAGGATATCGATGATACGATTATTGCTAAGAGAAATGCTACGATAAATGCTTCCAACTAGCCTTAGTATGATCAATTGGTAATTATTTATTTCATGTTTTCGTATGAAATCGCAGACCAGATGAATTATCCTACTTGTAGTTAAAATTGCGTAATATGTATTTCAAATATTATGTCTATTCATAGTGTTTATATGATGATGCAGTACATATATTGGTCTTGTTCCGATATTTCATTATATCTACATATAGATAATTACCAAGCGGTAGAAACCAGCACTATGTTATTTATATTAAAATTCTTCTTTCAGCTTCAGTACATGTCCTGTTTCAGTTAACATCGTCAGGTTACAACAGTTCAGCAAAAGACAATATTTTCCACACGGGACATATTTATTTACTATATAATAGCATCATTTTATTTACTCTTTAATACTTATAAATTTAAATTATCATAACCTCCTATTTTAAATAAAGCCTTCTGCCTATGTTGTAAATATAGTTACCTTGTTGCCAAATAGACAAGACATGACTTCAAAGCTGCACAAAGAAGAAATGTTTGGGTAGTCTGAATTTACAACTTAAATAGAAATAAGTAGTGCTGTGTTGCTATGTGCTATGGATATCATCTCACTAATCAGAAATATTATGCTGATAAATTGTCATAGATCTTTCTGACAGTAAATATTACACCAATGAAATATATAGTAGGTTTAATAATATCCGTACTAGCTTCCATATTGACCAAAATATTATTATAAAATACTAGAATTTGGATAATGATTATTTCTTAATTAATGAAGTTAAATTTTCATTTATTAGGCGGCATAGCAAGGAGTATATCACAAAATAGGGTTGCTAATTAAATATTGATTTATAAAAAAAAGAAAGAAAACAAGATCGTTAGAGCCAGTTATGAGAAAATATCTTTTTTCTATTTTCATCGTACAGGAAACTATCCTTGTTTCGGTAGTAGGAGGGAAATAAAAGAAACTATATGTAATACTATGAAAATCTTAAACTAATATTTGGTGCAGATAAGTTGAACGGTATGGCCTCTAGGCGAGTGCACAGAAAAGTGTAGCGAAGGGACGGACGAACCCCAGATGGACATGTATCGAAAAATAAATTTTTCGGTGTTAGGGGCTATAATACGGGTAAATTTGTTGAAATCTCAAATTTGATTTTTTTTTTCGAACACCATACTTTCTTCCCTCATTTGTCACTTGAAAGTAAAAGGAACTCAGAACTACGGATAAGAGACCAATTTTACAGATAGCCATTTATTGATTTAAAACACTTTTAGTTTGTATCATTTCACTTCCAATTGAAAGGTTTTACTATGACTAACGGCATACCAACTACGAGACGGAAGTTTTCAGGAAGTAAATGCATTCAGAAGTCTAGACTGCATTACACCTATCAGCCTGTTTTTACTTCTGCAATTGTTGACAGCTGTAATTTCGTCCAAACGCTACATGAAATAATTTTTGGTTGACGCCATTGTGTTACTATTTTAGTATTGTTCTCTTCAGACTTGGTTGAAGTTTTGTCTTAACGGTCATACATTTTTTTTTTCTTATTTCATCGTTACACATAAGAATAAAATGTGTTGGTGAGTGGATAGATTCGAACCTACGAACATTGAGTTTTCATTCTTCCAACACTCTACCAATGGACGAAGCTTTGTCTTCACGTTAACGCACGGTTACAGGGTTTATTACGATTTAAATAAAATGGCTGGCTGTTAGAGTTTCCTGCTCACATATTTTGATAAAAAATTTCATTGCTTCGTAGATACGTAGAGTAATGTTTAGATACACATTTTAGGAGAGTGCATTTTGGTGCATATAATAATTTCATGCTAGATAAAAGCTAGATAAGTTTTGATAAAATGTTCCATATGTAGTTCTCAATAATAGACTTGCTGTTCGGGGTGAAGTTCCAAGGTACAGCATTGATTAGCAGTTTTTGCTATTAATATTCCTTCTAACAATATTGGCAATGGACAAAAGTTAGCCCGTGTTGAAGCTTTTTGCTTTTTTTACTTTAGTATTTAACGAATATATTGAAAATTGTCAGCAGGCACGTATGCAGTAATTTATTTCGGGAGGGGTCCGACTTCAATATTAGGATAAATTATAATAAAATTTTAAAAGATAATCCCCAAAATTAGGCTAAATTTACAGAAAAGTTGGGATTTCAGAGGGGGGTCCGGACCCCCTGGACACACCCCTAAATGCGTCCATGTTTGACGGTATCGTTTCCTCATTTTGAAACCCTCAAAAACTTCGGATATATAAAGGAAAACAGTTATTTTCGATAAAATATCACTTCAAGGAGACGCGACAGTTTTATTGCACATTGTGGTATCCAACGTTCACAAGGGCAATAATTCTTTCTCTTTGGTCTGCCATTGTGCTCTATCGAAAGGTTACGTTTGTAAAATATTACTCCAACGAACAAGCGTGATTGGCAGATAGGAATACTGAACAGAACTCCACAGAAATGCATGCTGAACTTACGTTTATAGCTACCCTTTGGTGATTTGCCCTCAAGGTCAATCGAGTGGTAATAGACTGAAATAGTGATGTCGTCATTTCCTCTTCGTTACCATGGTAATCGCCATGTTGTTTCTAAACAAACGCATGAAGCGATAGGAATGCTATGAAGTATACTATTAATAAGAATGCACATTTAATAATAATTTTAGAATATTTTGAGGACAAAGTAAAGTTGACAGGAAAAGATACAGATTAAGAATATGGGTCCACTAGTTAGAAAATTTACGAGTGAAATCTAATAATTAACGAAGTAACATATAAAGAACCTTATACTACAGGGGGGACATCTCTAGGTAATTTGATAAGATAGAAATTGCATAAGTAATGCCAATGCCATTACCAGGTAATGCACAATGAACAAAAGCAACTACACTCAATGCAAATACTCGTAAGGTATAGACTGATGAGCTGTCGACACAATGAAAATAGAACAAATACTTGATTTGTCTGGACTTCAAGAAAAAATAATAGTCTACTTTGAAATCCTTGATGTTAATTATATTGGCATATTCAGATATTTTACGCCCATCCTTTAAAATATGAGTACATCGTTACAGTCGCTACAAAATAAAGAAACAATCAATTAAAAAAATACACTAAGCTTGTAACCATATGTGTTCTGAGAATTTTCAGTCTGGACCAATTTCTCGTCGGTTAACATTCATCGGATCTTTCCTTATATTTCCTACTTACCTTAAAATTATAATAACAAGGAAATATCCAATTATGAGGGGTTCAGCATAAGTTTTAAACACTATTTTTGTATACCTACACGTTTGGAATGTAGTGTGTGATACCGATGGTACTAAACAAAAATTTTCCAGAATTATTTAAATTTAATATCCGATATAAGCTAAATATATTTTGACACTTAAAGTAACCTCCAAATGCATAAAACACAAAATCTGCAATATCAGGGGAAACATTTCACTTTCAACGCTTGACATATTTTAATATATTATTTACCTAATTGCTTGCTTTTTCTATGTTTCCGTAGTTTGATTCATTGGAATCTTTTTAAAACATATACAAGTGTTCCTTTTACTCTGATGTTTGTAAACTAAAGCTAACACGTCACTGTTTTCGCTTTGTACTTAGATTCTAAGGCTTTGTACTTAGGTTTAGAAAATAAAACTACGATCACTATAGCAACGAGACGGATGTGACGTCACACGATTTCAGTCTATTCAGTTCCATCTCTGTTCTTAACCCTTCAGCACTCGCGCACAGACCGTCACGCGAGAACTCGCACGCGGTCGGAACGACCGCGCTGTAAAATTTGACGTTAAGGAATAAATTACATAATTTTAAATGAATTGTATACTTTTTAATAGTTAAATAAAACATTTTTCCCACAAAATGTGTTACAGTACATAGTATCATGTACATCCATGTTCACGGCGTAGTACCTGAATGGCAGATTTCTCTTTCTCTACACTCAGAAGCAATTCTTCAATCCTTTCTTGTTATTTCGAATCCATATTTCATTCAAATCATAACTAAAACACCCACTAAAATACTAAGTTAATCGTATGTGTTATATTTACAGTATATCTCCAAAAAATATGAATTAACAAATTTGAAAGAAAAATATTAAGATAAAAAAATTCAAATACGTGAGCACTCGCGTGCGGCAGAAATGACCGCAATAAGCCTAAAGGTCCAGTTGACAGAGCACACAAAGCACTGGGCACCAACCAACGCCAAAAGCGGTGGTGTGTTGCAACAATACAGTCTGGGGAAGGATTAGAGGTGGGTGAGGGGAAGTTTGTTCAAAGTCACTAAACAAAATCAAAAAATATTTATAGGTGTGGTCGAAAAGACCGCGCTGCGAGCTCTCGAGGGTTAAGCCATGTTCGTATTACTTCGAACAGTTTTGAGAATGAAAAGCATACTTCGTAATATAACAGACTTCTTTCGCGTAAGAAATCGAAATTCAGTTGGTCAGAGCAACTAGTCTGTACGAATTAGGTTGGTAGTTCGAGCCCAGTACGAGTAAGGGTTTATATTACTATTGATTTTATATTTTTTATGTGAGGAAAAATCAAATTGTGACATCGCGATATCAAATGTATTTGGTTAGGTAACTTTGTCTTAGCTAAACTTTAAACATCAGTAACCGTCACTATTTCACTAACCGGTCAGTCACTGAACATTTCAAACACGTCAAACCAGTTGCATAACATGAAGGTTAACCTCTCCTCCGCAGTCCTTAGTTATGCGTCCGTACATTCATGGGCGTACCAAGGGCCGGGCGACTTCCCGGGGCGCCAGAGAAAGAGGGGCGCCAAAACGAGTCTCAAAAATTAAATTTTATAGTGTGTTTTCTATTGACTTTTTTGGTTTATATTCTTGTAAAGTAGTGGAAATTACATAACCATGGAAGAGCAGAGTTTCATAGTAATAAGGGGGCTGTATCGAAAAATGGAGAGATGGCATGTAGAATAAAGAGTGGCGGGGAGTAAGCATTGTTTGTTTGCTTATAACGGCGATGTAAATAAATATACCGGATACTCATCGTTATTAGCCCGACACCAAACCATCCTGGACAAATCCCTCTAGAACAATGATCGGCAAAAGTTTATTCTGCCTAATTTTATAAGCGACTCAAGGGTGAAACACTTGTTAACGAAAGCAATGCTGTGTATACACTTCCTTGTTTCTGACAAAATATAAAGTGCTTTTTAATCTTTAGACACTTGTCCTATTCTTTTTGTCACCCTTGGTTGTGTAGGGCGGCCTCGAACAAATAAAGAAGAGGCAATATTACTGTCAAGGGGCGCAATAAATATATTATGTATTTCTTTTGTTACCTAACCATAACGGTCTAGAGTCGTCTTCGGTAAATAAAAAATGCTACTTGATATTCCATTCACGAAGAAGGAAAGGATACTCTAAATATATTTCTTATTCATTTTGTCTGTCCTGCTTGTCAGAAATTATATATTTCTGTTCGGACGGTGCTGAAAAGAGAGGGGGGGGGGGATAAAACGTCGTGCCTCCTCATACATCTTACATTTTGTTACGTAGTTGCTCAAACTATTACTAAAGAAAGCACTTTAAACTAAGATGTCTGAAGTTACTACATTATGTAAGGGTGGCATATTCAGGAATAATAATAATAATAATAATAATAATAATAAATATGAATGTCTTTGCAGAGCCGAAATTATGTGATACGAATCATTACATGTAGAGCTTTAAGATGAGTGGTCATAGGAGAGGGAAAAACAGGATTTTTCTCTGTATGACTCTCTAACGTAAAGATTATGTACTGAAGGTAAGAAGCATAATCATTCTACAACAGGTTGCTTTTACGTGGAATATCAGTTACTTCAGTTCTCCTCCTTTGGGCTACTTACCTCATGTGGTAAATTAAAAACAATTTCAATTTAAGACAAATACATTGTAAAACTTTTCCATAATTAAATATATATAGGAAAATCTGTTATCAAAGTGTCCAAAAAAAGTAGATAGAAGACTATCAAGTGAGAAACATTGTGAAACTTTATAAAATTCTCCAAATTAGAATTAACATTTAGTGGAAAACATTCGTTATGCACCAGTGAGCATATAGTGAGCAGTGAGCACAGGGGAAATAATTACGAAACTGCTTGCAAACAAAAATTAGAAACACTAATGCAAGTGCCACAACGACACTTTCTCTTTTTTTTTGGTTGAGTCATGAGTTTTACACATATGTTACAATTTGAATCTTTCCCACAT
This sequence comes from Thermobia domestica, assembly GCF_964235325.1. Taxonomy (NCBI): domain Eukaryota; kingdom Metazoa; phylum Arthropoda; class Insecta; order Zygentoma; family Lepismatidae; genus Thermobia; species Thermobia domestica. The sequence continues at coordinate 287,065,569 of NC_137459.1, read as the reverse complement.
AAAAAATAAATAAAATAACCATACAAATAAAAATGACAACGGTACTTCCATGGGGTTCGAACGCACTACCTTTGGCATACAGACTAGTTGCTTTAACTGCCTGAGCTATTTGTTTTCTAACGTGAACTCAACCTGTTCTACGGTAAAGATAAATTTTCATTACGATTGTGGTAAGAATTCCTCTTTTTCCATAGGTAATTTCCACTATTTGCTCTATCTATACGTTAATACTTAGCATAGATTCATATATTTGGAGTTCGCTGATAATGCATGTAGTAAGACATATTAGAAATGTGTTGTTAAAAGTTTCGTTTGTAGATCTAATCCACGTTTCTCTCAATGACATAGATGTCGCTGCTTCGTTTTGAACTGCAGAATTCCCTCGCGTTCTTCAAAATTTCCCACTTTAGCAGAGTTGGTAATTCTCGAGATTTCTTATTCTAATTTATTTATTTTAAGCTAATATCTAATACAAATATTAAAAACGGGTTTGTTATTAACCTGTCCTGTTGGGTAAACCTTCCGAAATTTCGAACATATAAAGAAAACAGAGATATTTTCAAAAAAAAACTTCAAAATAAAGAGACGCGTCATTTATTTTGCTCATAGTAGTACAATTAAGATGTACTGTTTACTTACATTTAGTGTTTAATTAGATGAAGTTTCGTTACTGATGTACAGTACATTTGCACTTCATTGAAAATATATTAGAAGCTACGTGAACATTTTGACTTGTGTACAGAAACTATTCGCAATCATGTAAAATTGCAGTGTCTTTCATGTAGAGGACTTGCTAGAATTCATACTTGTGTGGATGAACAGAGTATTATTAATGGAATGAACATGACTTTTTAAAGTGTGTCTCTTGATGATAATAATAAGGGCGGTAATATGAACATAGCTGCTGAAAAATTAAAATTGGAAATGAAAATATTTTGTTAACAGAAACTCATAGATTCGATTAGGAATGAATTATTTGACAGTGTACAAATACAGTCATGGTTGCGGGATACCAATACTCAACCTTTGGAGAGTATCCATGAGGTTGACTTCTGTTAATAAAGAAAATGATTTTTCAGTTATACTGAGGAGTGTAATAATAAAATTAGTGCATTTAATAATAAAAAATATAGTGAAATTGAAATGTTTATTTACGAATAAATTTGTGTTTTGTCTTTGTTTAATACACTTAAATGCGATAGGATTTTTTTATTAGTTTACTAATGTTTTACGTTTTATGAAAAGAATATCGTATCATATTTTCCTTGTATACTATCAATATTATTTAGTTCACATCCTTAAATAATAATAATGAATTCACATACTTGAATTGTTCTTAAATAAAAGAAAAAAGTTCGTATTTGAATTCCTTATTATAACATATGTCGTAAGTATGATAGAATATTTTTTTATTTAAAAAAACAATTAGAATAAGGTTCAAAAAACAAAATCCTGTCACATTATTACTACTACTCCTATAAAAATATTGAATTCATATACTTGCTTTAATTTACGAAAGAAAGATGTATTAAGTATTTGAATTCATTATTATTATTATTAGTTATATGACATCATTGAATTGGAAATATTTCTAGATTATTTTTAAATAGTATGAAATTCTTTAATTCAATCAATTTCAAAACTACAAAATATGTTTTATGATATATATATTTAATTACTTAATTGATCATAAAGCATACTTATTAGGAAATGGAAAAAACAAATATTTTTTTAAAACAAAAGAAAACGAACTATTTACTGACGACGATGAAAATATTTACGCAAGAGAGAGAAGAAAAATAATGGTAAGTACGTTACATTTAAAAAAAAATTAAAACCCAGTTCTTAATTAACACAGTTTTGGAACAAAACATTTTATGTTCACTGTAGATATAATTATTTCATTTTCATTTGAAATTGTCACTTCACACTTTTCGAATGTTCACTATAGTTATTCCTTCATTTTCCATTTGAAACTGTCAGTGAATATTAAATTCTTATTAATAATGAAGACGATAATCTGATGATGAAACGTAGCTAGAAGTCATACTGTAAATAATGCTGACCATACACACGATGTCGTTCTTAAATTCTCTGAAATGAAAAAAACGGAAAAACATAATTTAAAATTGATTTTATCTATAATAATTAACAAATAAAAAATGATAACAATAAGTATAATGAACAAGTGAAGAACTGATAATATGTATACAAAGAAAAGAAGAGGAAAGAAGAAGAAGAAGAAAATGAAGAAATGAATACTGCAGTAACAGATAGAACAATCGGAGATCGTTTCTTTCTGGTGTTGATGAGAACGTATGATGAAAATCGTTTAAGAACTTTTCTTATGAATTATAGAAATAAGTATGAATAATGTCCACGTAGATACGATTTCACACTTTGAATTTGTTTTATTATTGATCTTATAATAAAGAGAATTTCTACGTAAATATTGAATGTGTTGCATTTCATATGGAGGAAATCTGAATGTATCGAATCATTCTACATACCCCTCAGTATTAATATATACTGATACCCAATAGGTAGCTATTTTAGTAGATGGGTCTGTATTTATGATGGTAGCTGCAGGTACCGGAATATGTAATGGTAGCCCGTTGCAGGCAAATACGCCCACCTAATGATTGTGAAAAAGAATTTGTTTGAAGAGCGTTTGTTAATTCTATTGTAGATGACATCGTATATAAAAATGCATAAATGTACATAAAAGATGTGGTATTTAAGTGGTATTTGTGATGTTTCTCTGTTGATCCACTTCTAAGAGGGACTGGAATTCTCCATATGTGATGCATCAAAGAGATGCTGAAAATGGGTTCTTAATATGAAGATCCAGACGAACACAGCCACGTATAATGTGGTGCCAATGCTGAACAGCGCTGGCTTCTCCATCTTGCATAATGTCGAAAACAAAGATAGTGTATCCTGGAGGAAAGTCAAGACGTGGAATGTTGTTACCATGGATGGAGAAACGAATACCTGATCCACAGAATAAGGTGTGATATGAAGAAACACATAGGTTGTTTCAAAATTTGGTTGCAAAGGTTTTGAAAGTACAGGATTTATATCAATGTATACCGAGAAGAAATTGTTGTCAAAATGTTTGAAATTGAACGGATTTGAAGTTATCGTTCCTGTATAGGGAACATTTTGAGTAAATACCACAATCACTCGAGTTGGTAATACTCCCGTAAATAAATTATCTATAGTTTTTGATTGAAGATCCTCTGGAATGACGAACTATTTCATTTTGCACTCTTGTGAGAGGATATTATGCTAATCTTGATTGTACAAGCTTGTTATGTGTTAGTTTTATTGTAGGGCTAATATGAATCTTTTTAATATGTAAAGCAGCGTCTAAAATGTTTACTTTAGCCTCAGCAGGTGAATCACTATCGATAAGACAAAACTTTGGCTTAGCAGGAATTAATTTGGTGCGTAGTTCTACTCCTTGAATTAAAAATTTATCATGATTCAAAATATCACAATGAATATGTTCAAGCATGTCGAATTTTGCAATTTTTGTTAATTCTTAACGCTGTTGAAATCTCTTGTTACCACTAGTTGTTGCAACCATATGTCCAGCAGTATCTTGATACCATAATGTACATTGAAGATAAGGGTTTTAGCAGAATCATCATAATTTAAGTTCTTTTTATGTATGATTGATATGGATGATTATGAAATGGAAATGAAATCAATTTGTTATTGAAATACACTTCCACTTCACTGAACATGGAATTTAAAACATCATTATTAGAAACCACAACCTTATCAATTTCACCAAATACTGATTCATCAGGCTTAACGATTTGAGCTTCAACATAAAGGAGAGTGTATGGAAGATCTATGTATTCATCATTTATTCCTCGTATGACACATCTATAGATGCATTATCAGCTAGTGAACTGTTTGGTTTATATGTAACAACATGATTATTTATTATACTTATTTGGGTTGGTTTTGTAGAAAAATATCTTGTTCACTTTTTACACACTTGCAGGATTGATAATGTAAGAAAGCCATGATGATGATTTTATCGAAGATGTCGTCTGATAATTTCCTCTTCTTATAAGACTTATTTTTCGTTGTTTTCTGTGTGCGTTTTTTATTCATGCACTTCTTCCTTTTCCTCTTGATGATGTGTAATGATGAAGCGTTATAGATGTAATGATGTGTAATTCTTCTTTTCCTTCACTCTTATCCAGATCTTAACATAGATTTTAGTTTATTTTTAACTTTCTCTAGCAAGATGAACCTCGCTTCACCACATTGTAAAATATATGGCAAACGTTTTTGATTTGCAGTAAGTTCTTGTGGTGTGTTATTAGAAGATAAATAATCACAAAATTTCTCCCATTAGGGAAGATTTGTGTTTCCGAGGTCGCGACACATCAGAAATTAAATTTATAATGTAAGAACCTTCTAGTTTATCACTTTGATGTAAACAGTTTCTTTATTATCCCACATGATCTTATCATCTTGTTTCATTCTATGTAGTAGTAAGTCTGCTCTTTTACGGTGCATTTTGGGTGTAGATAACAATATTTCATTTTCTACTTCAGGCTTCTCTGATTTAGTTGACGTAATTAAAAGTGTCACAGGTTCTTGTTTTCTCATTAAATGTAAATCTTTTGAAGAACTTTATGATATTGATTCCATTTTTCTTCATCACTAAAAGAGTATAAATGTAAAATGTTTTGCATTTCTTGGTCCAAACTAAATTCAGGTTTCTCGATTAAGATTAAGAATTTAAAATGGAACTAAAATAATTTCTTTTGCATGTTCCATTTCACTAACTGAATAGTAAACTCGATAACATACCATTTAAAATAGGAGCTAATAATGCAAGTAAGATTTTACCCTGTTCCACTAATACATGCTTCACCTTCTTTTCGATGGAGTTTCCTTGGTTTCACAACATATCGAAGGGTTTTCTTGTATCGCTTTAATCTTGCTTTCTGCGTCTTTGTAAGTAGTACATTACCTTTTAATACATTATTACTATATTCGCAAATACTACGAATCACTGAAGATTCTGCATTTGCTACTATAGCTTTACTTAATTTAGGATTTGCTTTGCAGAACGTACGAAGAAGATCCCCATGTTTTACTCTTGGTGGCATATTGATAGAATGAAGAAACACAGTTTAAAACTAGCATTATAAACAGCATCATTATCATCTTCTATATCGTTGGAACATAATGATAAACGTTATCAAAAATATATTTGTTTGAAAACGAATTTCTTCTGGCGTATCCTGTTTTAATTGAATAAATAAATATCCATATGATATTGAAATGATAACTTTGTTGCATTTTTGAAACTTTCTTTAAGAAATTTTGGATTCTCAGGAATTACTTGATAACTCATGTGTTTAACCTTTAGGACACGAAGTAACTATATTTAGTTACCTAAAAATAAGGCTTGGGATACGAAGTAACTATTTATAGATACCTTGCAGTTTGCCCACTAAACCTAATTGTTTTTTAACTTTCTGGGTATCACATATATGCACTTGCATGTGTTTTATTCAGGAGACATACTAGGCAACTGCAGAAATTGGTGCCGTATCCCAGGCTTTATTTTTTAAAAAGGCTCCGTAATTAAAAGGTTAATACGTGGTTCATTCCTTGGATTTTAAATAATACAAGATAAGAACAATTCAAACTCATATCTCTGCTTCCTTTTCCCTGATGAAATGTTTTGTGTAATAAATATTACACTAAGATTTCTATGATAAGAATTCTTTGTAAAGAAATCAACAATATTATGGTTCACTTCACACATATAGTCGTCAATAATAATAAGATTATGTCCAGTTTCAGGTAAAAAGTTTTTGCTCGGGGTAATCCTTCAATAAATTGCACTTTCATTGAAATTTCTCTGTATGCATTTTGCCACTCTCCATAGTACTAATAAATATTACGAAACGATGTATTTACCATGCGTGATAAATTAAAAAGTAATCGTATTACAAAGGAAGTTTTTCTTCATCCACTTGATCCTGCAACAATTCTTGCCGTATCTATGTTAAGGAGTTTGATAATTCTCTCTTCAACCATATATTTATGTGTCCGTATTATATTTCTCTACTTCTTTCGATTGAAGAAGTGTATCCATATGGTAGAGTATAATACGAATTTGGAATTCTACGTCGTTTTATGACTTCACTTTATACACCTTTGTTTCGGGCAGGTTAACGATATTATGATGATTCCTTTGGCAATTTTATTCTTACTTGTAATTCTGACTTCTGTATGAGTTCTTTCATTTTAAAGTTGTCATTGTGATGTTTATTATACTATTCCATGAACTTCATTCTTTTATCTACTTTCATGGTGTCTTCTCCATAATACCTAATGTCTGGAAGTATGTTTTCGAATTTTGGGCAATGCATTTTATTGTGATGATGTTTGGGCGTCTTTTTCGTAGATGTGATACGAAGTCTGCTACATTTTCTCCATCAAATATATATTCACGTTTTCCAGAAACGATACATTCAGTTTTCATGTTGTTATCTCCATAACAACGCTAGCATGCATGCTGACTAACCAAGACATTAGGTGTATGTGCAAATATGTTTGCTTCTTCAGCTTCTATTTTAGAGTCTTGTGTACATTCAATATCACACAAAACAATCAAAGCTTTCTTTTCCATGATAATATTTTGATACGCTTTTTTATCTTTCGTTCACTTTCATGTAACATTCGTGATTAGGAGGTACAATAGTATAACAAATGTTGCAAAACGTTTCTCCACACACGTGAGATCCTTTTTCTTTTACCACATAAATTTTCAAACACTGTCCACAACATTTCACAATTGAACATAAAGGCTTTCCACTTTGGTAAGGAGCTGACTTGTGATAATTATAGCATGATTGACCATAAAATTCTAGATTACAATCATTGCATGTAGTATGGCCTTCTTTAAAGTCACATGGTGGCTTCTGATAACATCGGTAACAAACAGCTGTACAATGTTTCAGTGTTCATGCTTGCTTTCATATTTTTATGACAACTTTCACAATCATAACTGCTGCTAAAAAAAGCTGTCAAACTTTCAATTACGTTGTAATGAGTATCTATGAAAAGTAAATTTAAAGATGTTCTCTCTTTTTTGCTTGGTGGTGCTTCAAACATAACATCACTTCCCGAAAATCCTCTAAACACTGTGATTCTTTAAATGCTCTTGAAATTTATGAATTTCAGGAATTCCAACAAAATGACTGAGGTGCAGATTGGCAGCTTCACATAAATCTGCTGCTTCTTGCTGCATGAAATATTTATTTGGCTTTTATTTCTTCTGTATTCGGTTTCATTTCTCCTCTTGTATTTTGTTTAATCGTATGGGAACAATGATTGCATTTGCTAAACATCTTTTACCTTTGTTCTTAATTGTAATAATATCCCGCTTTACCTTCAAATAGTCATTGGAATTCATAACATGTTGTTCCAAACGCCTGCCTCGTCCTCTTGGCATGCATACATGATGCAAGTTCACTATATAATTTTCTTTTATACGTAGGTAGTAAAAGCCGCATTACTTTTGAGTACTTTTTCGTAACTCAGCCATAACACTTCTGCTAACAGATTTCTAGCTTCCCCAATCGAATCAACCAAAGAGGGACATGTCCTTCTCTTTCACTTCTAATTGTTGCACATTACGTAACAAATGAGCTATTAGAGCTGCTGGTAAATTTGAAGTATAAGGATTTTCATCTGCACGTACGAAGGCTAAAGGGATTCTTAGTATTGTATCATCCATATTGTATCTTCCGTACTGTCTTGTACGTTTTTCTATTACATTAAGTCTATTGTTATCATGATTATGTCTATTATTATTTACAAATCCCACTTGAACATTTGTGTTCCGTTCTGCTTTAGATTCACATAGCAAATCATTCATTAGCTACTCTATTTCTTCTAAATCAATATTTATTTCTTCGTATTCAGTATTAGCCTCTACTAGTATTTCCATAATATATGGGAATATTTCTTCTTCTTTCTCTTCTCTTCCAGGGTTTCGAAGTAAATCGTCAAGACAATTCTGTTGTTCATTTTCGTAAAATTCTTCTTCTGCATTCTTTTCTTCTTCATTGTAATCATCTATTATCTGTGAGATGGTGAGATTTCTCTTCCTCAGTTGTCCTCTCTTATCTGTGTTCTTCTTCTTGTTACCACGTCTTTAGTTTTTTCTATACAAGCGGATATGTCACTGCCTTTCTCTTTTCTTTCTTCTTCATCTTCTTTTATCATTCTACTTTCATTTTCTTTTATTTCTAATAACACTTCAAATTTCTCTTCTTCTTCTTTATCTTTTTCAGATGTGGAAATAATTCATCAAGCCAATTCTATATTTTTACTTAAAATTCTTTTTGTATACAACCGTAGAAAATATGCTCTTTCTTCTTCTTCTGCAATCAGTCTACTACCTTCATTTTCTAATATTTCTAATAATAGTTCATATTTCTATTTTTCTTCTTCTTCTTGTACAGCTTCGTTCATCATCTCTTGTTTCTCTTCATCTTCTATTTTAATTTCATTAACTACAATACTTTCTTCTTCTTCTTCTTCTTCGGATATTACAATTGTTCGTAATCTTACTTCTTTTTCCTTATATGTCCCTGTTTTCTTCTTCCTTTCATTATCTCCTTCTTCCTTATGGGTTCCTTCCATCATTTTGTCATCATCTTCTATACCAATTACATCATCTATATCCATTAGAAGATCTTGCGTCCGTTTATTATTTACCTACTCCTCTTCTTCTTCTACGTCTCCAATATATTTTTCAATTTCTTTTAACAATTCTTGTGTAATCCTCTTCTTATCCATTTTATTTTCCTATATGTATATAAGTATTTTACAAAGGAATAATGATAGCAACAAGGATAAGGAAAAAGGGGTATACACCTTTCATGCTTTGTATTGTGCCTATTTTTTTTTTAATAAATTCATCTCGTTACCTCTAAACACACTCAAAATAGTTATAAAACACTGTATGTAGATAGGGAAAAAAAATAAGACAAAATGTATATTGTAATGGCTTTGGTAGAGTCAATAATGGACCGAGATTTATCCCCTTTACCAATTTATTATAAAATTTGTTAAATACAAAACGTCTTTGATTACAAAGAGTAAAGTAGTGTCTATTTTGTTATTATCCAAATGAGAGGAAATGGGTGTTTGCACAGTGCCCCTTCTCTCAAGGCAGTCTCCAAGGCACCTGCCGGTTCTGATGAGTCTTGAAGAATAGCTCCCTCAGCTTAAGGCAGCTTCGCGAGGCTTGGTTGTAGTAAGGATCCCTAGTCCAGTGCTACGTCGGGTAAGGATAGGTGCACCCCTAGTCCAGTGCAACCTCAGGGCGGTGTAAGTGATTTGATCAGTTGGACGACTGATGCTGGGTCCCTCGGTGGTCCGCCTTTTATCTGTCCTCTTCGGGTCCTTCCGTGAGTTCCGTCTTCTTTCGGCGATCCTCGGTGCCTTTTGTGTCGGGTTTTCTTCTGCTCTTCTGTTTATAATCAATAGCACGTGTTGTGTTGACATGTGCTCTTGTCCTGATTTGGGGATCCGTACAATATGCATATTCAAAATAGTTATAAGAGGCTGTATATACATAGGGAAATGGTAAGACAAAATGTAATATATTCGTGAACGATCATTTTCAGTTCACCCTTCTCCTTCTTCTTTTTTTCTCTCTTTACGTTCAGTGAACTTTATGATATCAAGGAAACGAAAGTATACTCGGAAACTAACTTACTTAATTACTCGGGACACTTCCTGTATTACAAGTATACTAAAATGTACTCTGCTTCTGTGATGGCGATGAATCTTTTTCTTGTATTAATACAATAAAACGTTAAAGAAACAAATGTATATTTACAGTTTGCTTCAAGTGAGTTTTCTGGTGGACAAACACTCTGTGCGTGATTTTTCTACTTATTCTCCAGTTTTTCCAACTTTTTGTTTACACCCAATTCCCTCTGTTGATGCTACATGATCCCCAGCTATATTAATCATTCAAGGGGGAAGCAGTGACTCAATGGTAGAATCCTCACTTTTGGTGCGTAAGATTCCTGGTTCAATCCCAGCATGCACTAAATGAGTTTTTAATGAGCAGCCAGCATGTGTATAGGATGCTTCCGTTCACCATTTAGTTCGTCAATATTATTACTGTTTTCATTAGTTTCGAAGTTATTATTATTGTTTATTATTGCTTTTGTTGTATTAGAATGTTTATTATTGTTTTCATTAGTTTATAATTCTCGTTAAAAGAATTTTAAACAGTGGCCTAATGATAAACATGAAGTGTTTCTGTATTTGGAAGTCAGAACCTGTGAGAGTATCATAATTCATCTCAATAAACTCCAAAAATAAGGATCTGGCAATAATATCAGTCATGCTTACATGTTTCGGTATTCCCATCCGATGGCCACCCTTGCCCATAGCCAAATGTGTTGAATGCGATCAGAGTTTCACCATCGATCTCAGCAACCAGATACTAATATCGGTCATTTTGAATTATTTTTTTTAGATGTCTCGGTATCCCCTAGCCTCTCCGGTAACCCTCGGCCAGTAACCGAAAGGATATTCTGCACATCAATTTCAACGCGACATATTCAGGACAAACAGTTTACTTTCACTCGGACAAACTCCAGACGAAGTCTAACTTTCTCTGTCTTCCTTTTCTCTCCCCTCGTCATGGCACTTCATTTCCTGTTTCTCAACATTCGATCACTCATGCAACATAAAATGCTATTCCAGCAACTTCTGATAGAGGAAAATATTCATTGTTTTTTTTCTAAATGAAACCCATCTTACGCCTCGCTTACACCCGCACATCTCACGTTACACTCTTCTTCGCCACGATAATACCGCACCCGCTCGTCGAGCATGCGGAGGTGTTGCCATCGGCTTTTCACCATCAATTCTATATCGTCAGCATTCTACTTCTCTGGCTCCTCTTCCCGAACATCTCATCACTACGTTGTATTTCAAAACTCTTAACATCACCGTTGCTACAATTTATGTTCGACCTGGTCACCCCATACCATATCCTTTATTTCAATATATCTCTGATCATTTTCATACTTACGTCATTTTAGCTGATATTAATTTTCACAGTCGCACTGCCTGTCAACATTTTCGAACTTACCTCACTACCCATACTACAGGTTTCTTTCACGATCTACCACAACCGACACGCCCTGAAAGTGGCACAACACCCGATATCGTCATAACGTCCTCCAATCTACTCACCCGCCATAATTTTACAGTGTTAGATCCCCTAGGCAGTGACCACGTCCCTATTCTTCTCACTCTGACACCTACTACGCAACGCACTCCTACTCCAGCACCATTAGTACGCACTGTACCACGCTTTGACAATGCTAACTGGTCTGTTAACCGCACTTCTCTACAAACACAGTTAGATGGTATCGCCCCTCCTACAACAGAAGACGAAATGTATCAATCTCTTGATTCTATAACTGGCGCCATTCATACTGCTTCTGCACAGTATATTCCTCAAAGCACTCTTCATTCCTTTCGTCCATCTCTTCCCCCACAGTATCTCCATCTCATCCATCGCTCTCGCCAACATATTCGAGATTTCACTCGTACTGGCAACCTCGAAGCACTCCGCCTCCATCGCCAATATCAACGGATAGTGCATAACTACCTTGTCGCCTTTAAACGGCGTCAGTGGATTAAATCCTGCAACCAACTTAGTACCACATCTCATCCTTCCAAATTCTGGAAGAGATTTCACCGACTAACAGGCAAAAGCTCTTGTACTTCTTATCCCCTTCTTGACCACGATCAGCCACTCCAAGATGATCTTAGCAAAGCTAACGCTTTCGCCTCTTACCTCCAAGACATCTTTACTCCTCTCCCTCCTGATCCTACCTTGCGTCGTCACCCTACAGACACGTTACACTTTTCTTCTCCTGCACTCCAACCCCATTCCACTCACACTCTCCCTCCAGATTCTGCCCTTACATCACCTATTACCGTCGACGATATTCACCATAGTCTCCTTGGCAAACGGAACTCTGCACCCGGTTCCGACCGCATCTCCTACCGCCATATTAAAGAAGCACCTTATATCCTCTTTTACCTTCTGGCTACCATCTACACGTTTATACTGCGTACTGGATTCCTACCAACACCCTGGAAAACCTCTACCACGTTAATGTTCTTGAAACCTAACAAACCACCTCATGCAGTCTCTTCCTATCGCCCAATACAGCTTACACTCGTTTTCAGTAAACTACTTGAACGTATCCTCGTCTCCCGTCTTCACCTCCATCTTTCCGTACGTAATCTCATCCCACTTCACCAAGCAGGCTTCCGTCCCCAATTCAGTATTAATGACCAACTCCTTCGCCTAACCACTCACATTACAAATCAGTTTAACTCCAATCAACCATCCTGTTTAGTACTATTTGATTTAGAAAAAGCCTTTGACAAAGTTTGGCATCTTGGTCTTCTCTATAAACTGTTTTCCTTTGATCTTCCTCTCTGCTATATCCGTTTTATTTTTCATTTTCTTACTGGTCGCCTTAGCTATGTTTCCATCAACAACCACTTATCGCATCCCATTTTTCTTCACTCCGGCGTTCCTCAAGGTTCATCACTCTCTCCAGTCCTTTATCTACTCTATGTGGCTGATTTTCCAAATCTTCCTCCCAACATCAATCTCTATCAATATGCTGACGATACGGCGTTTCTTGCTGTTGCCCCAACCATTCGTCAGATTAACCGTACATTACAAACAGCTATCGATACTTTTCTTTCTTGGTGCAGATACTGGCGCCTCAAACTCAATGCCGATAAAACACAAACCATCATTTTCCTTCCGCCTGGCAAACGAACTAAAGTGTACCGCAATCCAGCTAATTTTCACGTTCATGTCGATCATGTTCCCTTGCAACCACAGAATACAGTAACCTATCTCGGCATCACCTTCGACCGGCATCTTAAATGGTCACCTCATCTGAAGACCATCTGTAAGAAAGCCTATAATCGACTTAACCTCCTGCGCCGCCTAACCGGTACCACCTGGGGACTCACTGCCCACACACTCCTTACTACATATAAAATGTTCTTACGCCCCGTCGTCACATACGGCTTTCTTGCCTGGATATCGGCCGCCCCATCATTTTATGCTCGATTGCAAATCTTGGAAAGACTTGCTCTTCGTCTTGCTTTTCGCATTCGCCTTCCCAGTCCCACCAGAGACCTTTACAATCAAACACCTTTTCCGCACATCCTTTACCACCTAGAAACATTACGCCTTCGCTACATCTCACAACGATATCACTCTCACCACCCTCTGCTTTTCGATACAATGCATCAGTGCGCTCTCATCTGACCCCAAACTCCACTCCGTCACTCTCCCCTCTCACTACGTTTTACACTCTACCGCTACTCTCCTCCCCCGATAGCCCTGATCTTATCCTCGTCAATGATTTCATCACCGATATAGCCCCACCATGCATCATTCCATCATTTGCACAGTAGTCCTACTGTTCTACCAGGACTTCCAACTGTCTTCATCAGATTCGGAGCTGCCCCCCTGCATCTGTCTTACTAACACAACCCGATGTTGTGATGTCTAGTGCACCTCACCATCATCCCTATCATCCCACCGCAATAATGATTATGGTTAATGGCCATAATGTCAACAACTCTACACAATGTAATTATTTCCCCACTCCTATGAATAAATAACTGCTACCAAGTTATAATTTGATATGTAAAATATAAGGTTTAATAAAGTTGAATAAATCTCTAGAAACCCACCCATCGTTCTCCACTCCTAGTTATTCCCTGTAACCCACTTCCCGATATAAAGGGCGGTACCCTTTGGACGGGTGCAAGTCGTAGTCGGCTAGCAAAAAAAAAATTGCTTGAAGCAAAAAAAGAAAATAAAAGTTTGACTCGAATGGGAATCGAACCCGGGACACTTTGCACTTAAGTCTCAGGTTCTTCTCACTATACCACGCCATCATTTGATAAATTTGCGCGTCTTACGATATATGTGGCGAGTAGAAAACTTTAAGACGGTTTTTCTCCGTCATTTTTGGCCATTGCGCTCTCCCAGTTTGTAATATTAACTCTGTAAATATGCACTACCACATCGCAAAAAAAAAAAAAAAAATGGCTCTGAAGTTCACTTACCAAACTCTGCCTTCTTCTTGTTAGGATCATAATAACAAGTTAAACACAGAATAGCTACGAACGAGTTGCATTATCAATGAAATAAGAAACGACAAAGTTCAGCCAGATACTTAAGTAATCTTGGAACTGTACAACGTTTGTATGCATGTATGTGATTTTCCTAACGCTAAATTCAATATCATTCATTCATTCTTCTTCGAATACAACAACGAGAAGTGAGCTTATTTTCATGAACAAACATACGTTCATAATTTCTTGACACAAGTTTGTCTGAGTCCTTTGTTCGGTTCCAGTTCATGAGTAGTAGGGACAACTCTATATCGCGCCGAGTCTGAAAATTTTTTGTGACGTCATAGGTCAAAGGTCAATGCCCTTAGCCAGGGGTCAATGACCTAGGGGTACTTAGGAAAATCCCTCTAAATTTTGGCAGGGGTACCATGGCCCACCCCCTAAAGTTTGGCAGGGGTACATAGGACCACCCACTTAAATTTTGGAAATTGCCAAATCTAAAAATTGGGTGTTGTAGCATAGGATCAGGGTAAGTAACTCTATCAGTATTGCGGGTCTATGTCGTTCCCTTTCATGGGTAAAAAAATGCCAAAAATTAAATTTCGTGGGTTTTTGACCTATCCCCCAGGGTGTTCTCCCCTTTGATGAGGTGTTATTACCCTATATAGTTATATGGGCGTATACAGGGGTCCATTCCCTTTCATAAGATATGGGTATATTCATACACCCTTTTAAAAATTTGGGAGGGGTAGCTTGGCTCACCCCTTAAATTTTGGAAATTGCCCAATTTAAACATTTGGTATTATAGTACTGGACCCTAATATATATTATGATAAATTTGGGCGGTCCACCTCGTTCCCTTTTAGGGGTACAAAATTGTCAAAATATAAACGTAAGCAATACGTTGTACCACGTGTTTGGTTTTTGACCTAATTTATCTCCTTGGATGAAGTATTACCTTATATGGTTATGTGGTCATGTATAGGGGTCCATTCCCTTTTGTAAGATATGGGTATATTGATGGACTCTTTTAAAAATTTGGGAGGGGTACCTTGGCCCACCCCTTAAATTTTGGAAATTGCCCAATTTAATAATTTGGTATTATAGTACTGGACCCTAATATGTACTATAATAAATTTGGGTGGTCCGCTTCGTTCCCTTTTACGTGTACAAAATTGCCAAATCTTAGTACAACCATGTGCTTGGTTCTTGGCTCATTTTATCCCCTTGGACGAGGTTCTATTACCTTATATGGTTATATGGTCATGTAGAGGGGTCCATTCTCTATCATAAAACATGAGTACATTTTTGCACCCCCTTTACATTTTTGGGAGGGGTACCTTGGCCCACCCCTTAAATTTTAGAAATTGTCCAATTTAAACATTCGGTATCATAGTATAGGACCCTAATATAGATCACTATAAATTTGGGTGGTCCACCTCGTTCCCTTTAGGGGCACAAAATTGCCAAAATATAAACGTAAGCAATACGTTATACCATGTGTTTTGTTTTGGTCCAATTTATCCCCCTTGGATGAGGTCCTATTACCTTATATGGTTATATGATCATGTATAGGGGTCCATTTCCTATAATAAAACACAGGTACTTTGATGCACCCCGGGAGGGGTACCTTGACCCACCCCTTAAATTTTGGAAATTTTCCAATTTAAAATTCGGTACATGACATCAACATGTATCCTGATAAATTTGGGTGGTCCACCTTGTTCCCTTTCATGGGTAAAAAATTGCCAAAATATAAAAAAGAAATGCTTTACCACGTATTTTGTTTTGGCCAAATTTATTCCCTTTGATGCGGTCTTATCTCCTTATATGGTCATGTGTAGGGGTTCATTTTCTATCATAAGACATGGGTACATTCATGCCCCCTTTAAAATTTTGGGAGATGTATCTTGGCTCATCCACTCAGTTTTAGAAATTGTTTAATATAAGCATTTCTTATCATAGTATAGGACTTCAATATGTACCACTATAAATTTGGATGGTCCACCTTGTTCCCTTTCATGGGTAAAGAGCTACCAAAAATCAAATTTCGGAACCCCCTTTGATAAGGGTTTAGCACGTTATATGGGTATGTACAGAGGTTTGTTACCTTTATATGTTTATGTTCCCTTTTAAATTTGGGACTTATCAAATAACAAAATTCGGTAAACGTTTTCCAGGACCCATTGTTGCCCCTCTTATCGTCAAATATTCAAATTTTAAAGGTTATTGACTTATTTTATCTTTTTTTGATACATCTTTATTATTGAATGAGTACAGGATTTATTACTCTTTTCATAAGATCCAGGTGTATTTGTGTACCAATCTTAAATTTTAGGAGGGGGTACATTTCTTATTCTTAAATTAATAATTGTTCTTAGAATTGGGTGGTAAGTAGTAATCGCATGACTTGGCCTAACTTTTAATTATCCAATTTGGGTCCCCCATGGACCATAATGAATGAATCAGGGATGCTTTGGCCCCGGGATTACGTCACCTATTGAAATTTTGCTTATGCTTATTCAGGGGCCATGCACGATGGTACGAATGAGTCAGAGGTACCTTGGCCATGCTATGACGTCATTGAATTGGGAATATTGGATCAGAGGTCATGATGATTCTTTAAAATTACTAAAAATATGGTCTTGATGATTCATTACGTTATGAAATAGTACAGGTTTACGAATGCTTTCGTTCCCTTTTATGGCATAAAATTTGGAGATTGTTATATCTTTGATGAGATGGACTAACACTTGTGCAAATGAAATCTTTAGTTTTACGTCCCACGATTATGCCGGTTAGGCTAAAGACCCATACAGCAGAGGTGAACGCTCTACCACTGAGCCACCGCACCTTTACTGGTATGAATGAATTAGAGGTAGTTGGTTCGATCTAATATGTTCGTTTGACGTCACTGAACTGGGATTTTTAGCTTGGAGCTTATGATGGCTTGTTTCGTTTCCTTTTATGGGTATAAAATTACCAAAACAAGGTTTGATTTCTTTCTTGATGACCTATTACATTATGAATTAGTAGACCCCAGTAATAGTATAAATTAGTATTAATATGAAACTCGAAAACTTTGGAGTTCCTTTGTGGCTAACCGGTTAGCGTATGCGCCTTTAACGTGGGAGACCAGGGTTCGATTCCCGGCAGGAGCTCATGCGGTTCGGATTGTTATCCCTTTGATGAGATGGACTAACACTGGTGCAAATGAAATCTTTAGTTTACGTCCCACGATTAGGCTAAAGGAGACGGTGACGATGAGAAAGGAATGAAAGTGTGGGAGGAAACTGGAGCATAATGTTGCTTACCACAAAATTACTTTGAACCAGGGACCCATACAGCAGAGGTGAACGCTCTACCACTGAGCCACCACCTTCCTTACTGGTGCGAATGAAGTAGAGGTATTTGGTTTGAGCTAATGTGTTTGTTTGACGTCGGGCAGACCCTATTTCACTTTTGGGACCCCACCCACATGGACCATAGCGAATGAATTAGAGATGTTTTGCCCCGGGATTGCATTACCTATTGAAAGTTTTGCTTATGTTTACTCAGGGGGCAGGGATCACTCAGGACACATAAGATCACATTGATTTACATCAGGAGTTGGGGGAGGGAGGGAGGGGAGTATCGCACCTCGTACTCTTTGATGAGTATAAAAATATCAATTTCGGAAGTTTTTTTTTTAACTTATCCTATTATCTTTCACGAGACATTTTCGTTATATAATAGAGTACAATGGTTTACTTTTTGGGAGTTATCGTTCCCTTTGGAGCCTTATTACGTTATATGGATCCGTATTTAAATATTCCCTTAAATTTGATAAGTACTTTGTGATCCATTTTGTTCCGGTTCAGGGGTGAACATGGATACCTTGGAATCGTCCCGAGTTCGATTCTTGGAAATGTTGAGTTTAACGTCCCCTTGAAACGATGATGAAAAAATGATAGGAGGAAACATGAACTTACTTGACTGAGGATTGAAGCAGGGCCCTCATACACTAGAGACAAGCGCTAAGCGACCGTACACGTGTGTTGATTACTATGCAATGGTTCCGAGTTTGATTCTTGGTGCTAGTTTCAGGAAATGTTAACGTTCCCTTGAAACGATGATGAGAAATGAGAAAACATCATAAACTTACTTGCTTGCGGATTGAAGCAGAGACCTCACACATCAGAAAAAAAACGCTGAGCCATCATGCCAACTTCAGTGCGAGCAGTTTTGCGTATGAAAAAGAACATGATCAGATTATGTTACATTACACATTTCTGCTCGTTGTTAAGCATAGAAGTTTGTTATTGTGAAATTGCAGCATGTGCTTTTACTACATCAGCATTTTTCTCAGCTGACGGACTTTTAAAGCTCAACTTTACATTTATGTCAAAGACAGTTTCGTAACATATCGATGAGTGTTACATTTTTTCAATCAAGTTTAAGGAAAATGAATCACATTTTAGATGTGGTAATTTGAATGTCGTATTAAACTAACGAGTCAACGGTATGATGTCATTATCAAAATTGCGATACTAGATGTCGTAACGATTGATGTGTAAGGAGAAAAACGTGAATAATGTCACAACCAATCAGATTGTTTCTTACATCACGTTTCGGCTCATGATACATGATGAAAGCTGTGTTTTCATTGGTTCTCCGTGATGTCATTGATTCATTTCCTCGTTTCTGATTGGCTGATAGTGTTGTCACTTTATAGTTGAACACGTTTCAGATCAAAATAAAATTCTTAATTTCATTTTCAAATCCTACTTCCACGAAGATCTTGAATGAACGTAGGTGTACCTCTAGTGACAGCGTGACTTTACTCCGTTCCTTGAATTTGAGGTAAGTATCAACCGCGTTTTCTTAATATCAATGGAGTGTTTTTGCATGAGGATAACATTGTTATCACTGTTTTTATTTAACATGAAATATTTTAGCAAATGGAAGAATAACCCTCACTTACTTGACCGGGGATCCCACACATTAGAAGTAAGCACGAGAAATTTATTGATTTTGGTTTAGCGTCCCTTCAGTAGTGAGGCTAGGAATACAGCTTAATGTTGAATTTGAGCGCATACTGGGTGTTGAACCCGGGCCACATCCCACACATTAGAAGTAAGCACGAGAAATTTGTTGATTTTGGTTTAGCGTCCCTTCAGTAGTGGGGGGGGGCTAGGAATAAAGCTTAATGTTGAATCTGAGTGCATACTGGGTGTTGAACCCGGGCCAGAGGTGCGTAACGCTAATCACTTAGCTCAGTTTCTGAAAGTTACCATTAACGTAAACAAAGAAACTACGCACGAATTTGTTCCCTACAACGTGAGACGTGGACTTGCAGTTTAATGTGGGATCTGATCTCCCGCCGAGAAACGAATTCGAGTCTTTCTTGTCTAACCGCTTGAAAAAAGCAAGCGCATGAGATTTTGTTTTCGTTTCATGTTCGTCGTACGTTTAAAGTTCAGTGTCAGGAGAAAAATGATTCTCTCAGCACAGTTAGAAAAACAATTTCATTCATTCTTTTTATCACTACAGAAAGTTAGGTCAGTTACATGTTGGTCCCGGGTTTGATTTCCAGTATGACGACAATAAAACGTTTCAGTAGTAGAACTGTTTGAGATATGATAATTCTTTTAGGATTGATCGTGTAGTCATTTTGATAACGTAGTGATCTCTGAATTCAATTTTAATTCGTGCTTTTTTTTTCACTTCTCGTTTTAGATATTTGTTTTCTTTGCCTATTCCTTTTCTGCTTACCTTACCTTTTTCCTATTTGAATATGGCTACTTCTGGCTTTACTGTCTTGCGAGAAATCAATAGACATTATCGGCGTTTTAATCTTGAAGGACGAATGCTGGAAATTCAAATTAATGCTCCGGCCAGTGGCACCGATATTGTTGAATGGGTTCAGGCCTCCTTTCAACAGATGTTGGATTACTTATTGGAAAATGTCGACGAATTATCGATGGTTGGATTATCTATTTTATCTCATGATGAGAAGAACAAACCGTTTTATTTATCTTTTCGGCGTGCAAGTAATTTGACACTGGAGACTTTATGGGCTTCCTTTGATCGCATCCTTCAAAGTAACGATAGTTTTCTCATGAACGAACCGTTCATTGTACATTTTCATCATGTGGATGTGCCCCGTGGATTTGGATTGGTGCGTCGAGGTCTTTTATCAAACGACGAATTATTAAAGTGCAAGAAAGGCATCCTACGAGTAAAAAACACCGACAAGAAATGTTTGGCTTATGCAATTGTGATTGCTATTGGCTTAAAGAAATATAAGGATACGAACAAGAAACTGTACAGACAATATCACAACCAGAGCAGGTGTGTTGTTCTCCCAGCCGTGCATGAACTTTTGTCCAGATCATCAGTGAATTTAGATCATGGAGGATCCGTGGAAGAATTGCGACAATTGCAACGTTACTTGACAAATTATAAACTTACCGTATACACCAGCTTCTCCGGAGAAGATATTCTGTATGAAGGGCCGGGTGGCGAAGACAAGATTTCAATCAATTTAATGTGCATCAATTCTCATTATGACATCATCACGTCATTAACGTCTGTTTTTTCTACCAACTATTACTGTGCTGCATGCCACAAAAAATATGATCATCGTAATGCACACGTCAAGAACTGTTCGGCCATGTGCGAGAAATGTTTGCAGAAACCGCCATGCAGTAAGACCAATACGGAGAAGCAGTGCCTAGAATGCAATCGTGAATTTTATGGTGAAACATGCTATACAAATCATCTGACTCTACCATATCATAAAGGCCAACCAATATGCAAGATGGTGAAACAGTGTGCCAAATGTCTACGCATTTATTCGTTTGTCCATACAGGGGAAAGAAAACATGATTGTACAGATTATTTTTGTAATGTGTGCCATAAACACGTTACGTCTACCCACCAATGCTACATGAAGCCTGATACGACTCAATTAAAACCTGGAGTTCCATCAGTGTTACATGCCAAGAAGGCTATGATTGTCTTCTATGATATCGAAGCCACACAGGATACTTTCTTCGATGAAGACACGTTCATTCATAAGCCCAATTTACTGGTGGCCCAACAAGTATGTTACAACTGTGTTCAAGATGAAGATATACATCATCCGTGTGAAGTTTGTGGACAGCGGGAACATATTTTTCAAGATGATCCGATCAATGCCTTTCTTGCGTATTTACGTCAACCACGACCCAACATCAAACTTATTGTATCTTTGGCACATAACTGTAAGGGATATGATGGTCATTTTATTCTTAAATCTTTAGTGGAAGAACATGAATTGAAACCTACTTTGATCTTGAACGGAGCAAAAATTTTTAAGCATGAAAGTGAATCACTTATCGTTTATTGACTCCTTAAATTTCATGCCAATGGCTTTAAGTAAATTATCCAAGGCATTTCATTTACCAGCGACCAAAGGATATTTTCCACACTTTTTTAATACTGCTGCAAATCAAGCGTATGTGGGAAAATTACCGGACATCCATTATTATGGTGCAGATGAAATGAAAGTGGATGAACGAGAGAAATTCATGACATGGTATAACGAACACCAGAACGATACGTTTATTTTCCAAAAAGAATTGGTGAACTATTGTATCCAGGACGTCAACGTACTTCGAATGGCTTGTATATCTTTCATGACCACTTTTGAACAAGAAACTCACGTCAATCCTTTCCTGGAGGCTATCACTTTGGCGAGTGCGTGCAATTTAGTATTTCGACGAAATTTCTTAAAACCTAATACTATTAGCATTCTCCCTGCACGAGGATACCGTCACAGAAACAATCAGTCACGGATTGCTTTGCAGTGGCTTGCCTACATGGAGGAAAAAGAGGGTCATTCAATTCTGCATGCGGCCAAAGGTAAAGAAGTTTATGTTGCTGGTTTTCATCTGGACGGTTACTACAAAGATCCTGACACTAAAGAGGAACACGTGTATGAATTTGAAGGTTGCAGAATTCACGGCTGTCCTCTATGTGTCCCTACAGGCCGTGATCAGCCCATTTATGAGAACTCCGAAGAAACGATGAACTATCGCTACGAGAGAACACAGCGTAAAATGAAATTATTACGATCCATGGGATATAAAATACATGAAATGTGGGAATGTGAATTTCGTCAAGTGTTAAAATCCAATCCAGCATTGGCCTCTTCTTTAAGCACACATCCTTATACTAATAAGACACCATTAAATCCAAGAGACAGCTTCTATGGTGGCCGTGTTAATGCCATTAAATTGTACCACGTCGCAAATGAAAATGAAGGCGAAGAAATAAAATTCTTGGATATCGTTTCCCTGTATCCTTATGTGAATAAATGTGGACGGTATCCAATAGGGCATCCACGAATATATCTACAGGGAGATCCAGAAATGCCCGACATTCAAACTGTCAACGGATTGGTCAAGTTGAAGATTTTGCCTAGCAGAAATGTGTTTCATCCAGTGCTGCCATTTCGTTCAAATAAGAAGTTGTTGTTTCCACTTTGTGCTGCCTGTGCCACAGCATTAAATCAAGATTCTGAATGTACACATTCGGACAGTGAACGAAGCCTAACAGGAACATGGGTGTCCTATGAAATTCAAAAAGCCATTGAACTTGGGTATCAAGTCATTGAAATTTACGAAATTTGGGATTACGACATCACCGTATATGATCCAGAAACCAAGACTGGCGGATTATTCAGCGAATACATTAACACATTTTTGAAATCTAAGCTGGAAGCTTCTGGATGGCCTGCCAATTGCTTCACCGAAGAAGAAAAGCAGCAGTATATTCAAGTGGTACAACAACGGGAAGGCATAACTTTAGATGCAGCAAATATAATGACAAATTCAGCACGTCGTAGTCTTGCAAAACTCTGTTTGAATGCCTTCTGGGGACGACTCGCTATAAGAGACAATTTCAGCCAAACGACCATCATTAACGACCCCAAAGAACTGTATCAGAAATTAACTGCTCCAGATATAAAAGTCAACCAAATTTTACCTGTTAACGATTCGATGTTATACCTTTATTGGCAGTATGAAGATGATGTTCCAGTACAAAATCACAATGCTAATGTTGTCCTTGGAGCATTTACAACGTGTCAAGCTCGTCTGGAACTCTACAAATATTTAGAACTGCTGCAAGAAAGAGTACTATATTTCGATACAGATTCCGTAATATTCACGCAGCGACCATCACAGCCCACAATAGAACCAGAAGTATTTCTTGGTTCAATGTCAAATGAACTGGAATCAATTGGACCAAAAGCATACATTAAAAAATTCGTGTCTGGTGGCCCAAAACAGTACGCCTTGGAAATCTACAACCCCGACACGAAATCAACCAGTTATGTATGCAAAATTCGTGGATTCACACTCAATTATACTGCAAGTCAAAAGCTAAATTTTAACAGTCTGGAGCAAATGATCATAAATCAATCGAATGAAAAAATCTCCATTAGCACGCCGCACAAAATTTACAGAACCCACGATCATCATCTTGTCACAAAACCTGAAGAAAAGAAGTACAGTTTCAACTATAAAAAACGCCGATTAATACCAGACACATACGAGACATTGCCCTATGGGTATAAAAAAGCCAGAACAGAATAACAGCCATATTTTCCCCTAATCCCACCAACATCACCTCCCAAAGACGGGGCAAAGAATCAACGCAACACGGGACATGCTTCAACGAGGCCACAGCGGAAACAAAACTCAGATGACATCACCTTGCAGAAACCCGTGGAGAAAAAAAAAGGAATTCAGGTACGTCACATTTGCGTTTCTTTTCTCACCTCACTCTCTCTCTTGATCAGTTAGTTCGATGTTAATAATCTGTTTTTTCTTCTTTCACAGGAAACAAAATAAATATTACCATGTATATTCATATGTTTTATTTTCTCTTTACAGAATTTGTACCCGTCACGGACACGTCTTCCTTTGAAGAAAAAGAAATTCTGTATTCTATTTCACATGCTAAAAATAAATGTACAAAAACATGATTCTGTGTTTTATTTCCTGTACTGCGATTTCAATTTATTTTTTCTGAATCAGTTTACCGATAAAATAAATCAATGTTTTGCGGAAAAAAATCAAACTAAATTTTTGTTTCAGAAAATTTTTTGTGTACGAAAAAAAAACTGATTCAGAAAATTTTTGTGTACGAAAAAAAAATGTTTTCAGAAAAAATTTTGTGTGTACGAAAACAAAATTCTGTTTCAGAAATTTTTTTGTGTGTACAAAAACAAAAACTGTTTCAGAAAAAAATTTTTCTGTACAAACAAAATTCTGTTTCTGAAAAAATTTTTATGTACAAACAAAATTCTGTTTCAGAAAAATTTTTGTGTGCAAAACAAAAATCAGTTTTCGTCACGAAACTGCTCCGACTAAATGAATCGATTCATTCTGATAGTGTTGGCAACACTGGAAAATTTTCGGTAAGTATCGCTCAGACCCTGAGTTACAGCGAACACAACTAGATTCGAACCAACAACCTTACATGTCTGATTCATCTCGAAATACAGCCAACTAAACAATAAGATTATGTGTATACGTCAATGCTTTGCACTGAGTCAACAAGGTTTTCTTCAAGGTCAAAGTCGTACACGAAATAAAAAGATGACAACACAGATCTTCTATCTTTCTATATGAAACATAAACCTAGTATAAACTGTTCGCAATGAAATGTGTAATGTAACATAATCCGCTCGTCTTCTTTTCATACGCGAAACTGTTCGCACTGAAACTAACAAAAAAAAATCGAACTCGGGACCATTACAAACTGAACTTCTCAATGGAGTACGGTGACTCAGCTTTTATTTCTGATGTGAGGTCTCTGCTTCAATCCGCAAGCAAGTAAGTTTATGATGTTTTCTCATTTCTCATCATCGTTTCAAGGGAACGTTAACATTTCCTGAAACTAACACCTAGAATCAAACTCGGGACCATTGCATAGTAATCAACACACGTGTACGGTCGCTTAGCGCTTGTCTCTAGTGTATGAGGGCCCTGCTTCAATCCTCAGTCAAGTAAGTTCCTGTTTCGTCCTATCATTTCTCACCGTTTTCGCGGGGACGTTAAATTCAACATTTCCAAGAATCGAACTCGGGACGATTCCAAGGTATCCATGTTCACCCCTGAACCGGAACAAAATGGATCACAAAGTACTTATCAAATTTAAGGGAATATTTAAATACGCCTCCATATAACGTAATAAGGCTCCAAAGGGAACGATAACTCCCAAAAAGTAAACCATTGTACTCTATTATATAACGAAAATGTCTCGTGAAAGATAATAGGATAAGTTAAAAAAAAAAAACTTCCGAAATTGATATTTTTATACTCATCAAAGAGTACGAGGTGCGATACTCCCCTCCCTCCCTCCCCCAACTCCTGATGTAAATCAATGTGATCTTATGTGTCCTGAGTGATCCCTGCCCCCTGAGTAAACATAAGCAAAACTTTCAATAGGTAATGCAATCCCGGGGCAAAACATCTCTAATTCATTCGCTATGGTCCATGTGGGTGGGGTCCCAAAAGTGAAATAGGGTCTGCCCGACGTCAAACAAACACATTAGCTCAAACCAAATACCTCTACTTCATTCGCACCAGTAAGGAAGGTGGTGGCTCAGTGGTAGAGCGTTCACCTCTGCTGTATGGGTCCCTGGTTCAAAGTAATTTTGTGGTAAGCAACATTATGCTCCAGTTTCCTCCCACACTTTCATTCCTTTCTCATCGTCACCGTCTCCTTTAGCCTAATCGTGGGACGTAAACTAAAGATTTCATTTGCACCAGTGTTAGTCCATCTCATCAAAGGGATAACAATCCGAACCGCATGAGCTCCTGCCGGGAATCGAACCCTGGTCTCCCACGTTAAAGGCGCATACGCTAACCGGTTAGCCACAAAGGAACTCCAAAGTTTTCGAGTTTCATATTAATACTAATTTATACTATTACTGGGGTCTACTAATTCATAATGTAATAGGTCATCAAGAAAGAAATCAAACCTTGTTTTGGTAATTTTATACCCATAAAAGGAAACGAAACAAGCCATCATAAGCTCCAAGCTAAAAATCCCAGTTCAGTGACGTCAAACGAACATATTAGATCGAACCAACTACCTCTAATTCATTCATACCAGTAAAGGTGCGGTGGCTCAGTGGTAGAGCGTTCACCTCTGCTGTATGGGTCTTTAGCCTAACCGGCATAATCGTGGGACGTAAAACTAAAGATTTCATTTGCACAAGTGTTAGTCCATCTCATCAAAGATATAACAATCTCCAAATTTTATGCCATAAAAGGGAACGAAAGCATTCGTAAACCTGTACTATTTCATAACGTAATGAATCATCAAGACCATATTTTTAGTAATTTTAAAGAATCATCATGACCTCTGATCCAATATTCCCAATTCAATGACGTCATAGCATGGCCAAGGTACCTCTGACTCATTCGTACCATCGTGCATGGCCCCTGAATAAGCATAAGCAAAATTTCAATAGGTGACGTAATCCCGGGGCCAAAGCATCCCTGATTCATTCATTATGGTCCATGGGGGACCCAAATTGGATAATTAAAAGTTAGGCCAAGTCATGCGATTACTACTTGGTATCTCTTCATTGGGTAATTCATTGTCAAGTATGAGTATGGTCACGTGATCAGTTATTGACCTATTATGAGATTAGGAGTCCAGGACATTGGTACATTTAAACTTTGTAGGATAATTTGAGAATTGTCAAAATGAAATTACGTCATTTGTTTTGATTATTTTCCGCCAAATATAAACGTGAGAAATACGATGTACCATGTGATTGAATAGTGTACAGGGATTCATTTCCTTTGTTGTGGTACTTCTTAAGTTTGAGTACACATTTCTAGACAACAGTTGGTTCTGCTAAGGTAAACAATTGACGGAGATTATTGACCTTATTGAACATATAATGATATGATTAATTCTAAGACAGGTTACTTCGAGAGAGGTGTTCTTTAAATTTGGGTATTGTGATAAAGAGAATTTTGAAACAATACTTTTAACTTTAATCACAACTCATAGTCTAAGATCATTGGTGTTGGTTGATTTAACCTTGAGCTTTAGAAATCTGATGGCTAACCTTATTGCATCTTATGACTCATATTCTAAAGTCAATACATGCTACAACACTGAAATTTAATCGTAAGGTGATGTAATCTGATACTAGCAAAGTTATTGTTGATGCAATTTGATTGGATGATCACTATCTTTCGTGCAATCTGATTAAATGATCAGTATCTTTCACGCAATCTGATTGGATGATGATTTTCAAATCTTTGCTGCAATCAGTTTTAAGTTTTGTTTAACATTTATCGATTACTGTCTAAAAATCGTGGTTTCGTTCAACATTTTGCACTCACCGTTAAATATGATCAAAACCGTTTATTTGTTAATCGAATAGTTAAAAACCGGATAAAGTTTGACGGTTAACCGTAAAACATAAAATTTCTAGTTTGAAAATTTTTTGTTTCATTTTTTTATTTTTCAAATATTTTTTGAAAATTTTTTGTTTGAAATTTTTTCGTTTCCAAATTTTGTCTCAAAATTTTTAGATTGAAATTTTTGTTTGAAATTTTTTTTGAAATTTTTCGTTTCCAAATTTTTGTTTGAAAGTTTTTGTTTGAAGTTTTTGTTTGAAAACTTTTTGTTTCCAAATTTTGTTTGATATTTTTGAAAATTTTTTCGTTTTCAAAATTTTGTTTGAAATTCCTTTTTCAAAATTTTGTTTGAAATTTGTTTGTTGCCAAATTTTTGTTTAAGAATTTTTGTTTGAAATTTTAGTTTGGAAAATTTGGTTTGAAATTTTTCGTTTGAAAGTTTTTGAAAATTTTTTGTTTGAAATTTTTCGTTTCCAAATTTTGTTTAAGAAATTTTCGATTTTTTAGAAAATGTTTTCAAAATTTTCTCAAAATTTTTTGATTTAAATTTTTGTTTGTAAAATTTTTTTTGAAATTTTTGTTTGGAAAATTTTGGTTTGACATTTTTAAGTTTGTGTACTAATTGATAAAGAACCGGAACTGTTTAGAACAAAAACATCTAGCAAAACTGTTTATCATGATACAATAGTACACGTCAGAACATGGGCTTGTACTTGAAATGAAAAACACAAATCATTGAAATGGATCATTTTATTACACTGCACATACATTCATTCCAGATATGGGATCTGGATATTATCGATACAATGTATTTTGAACTTCTTGCACTAGTTTGTCTTTAGCATATATTTTTAATTCCAATTGAAGTTCTTTTAATGTCTATTGGTGAAAACTCATCACAAATGAACGTAATAAGGACGTGACCTGATCTAACTTTGGACTTTGACCCCGATCTTTATGACGTCATAGGTCAAAGGTCAAAAATCATGAAGTACCAAATTCGATCTCAGCTCCCTACCAAAGTAGATTTTTGTGTACAGAACCTTTATATCGTAAGTTATCGAAGCTACAATCAAGGTTAGTTTTCTGTTTCACTTTCACTCCCAAAATAATAATAATAATAATAATAATAATAATAATAATAATAATAATAATAATAATATAATAATAATAATAATAATAATGTGATGCTGTATTTTTTAAATTTATTTTTATGTTTGTTATTTACATTTTAATACCACTTTGGTCTGGATTCGATTTTCGGCGGGGAAAGACGAAGACCAATGCTATGCAAAATAGTTATTCAGTACATAACGAAAAGACGAAAATCAATCAATCAATTGGCAAGCTTCGATCGTGATAACTGAAAGGACTCTGATGAAGATCCGATAGCCGTCCAAGAGTATGAGCATAGCAACAACGGGTTCCCAGGGACAAAATTTCCCATGTGGTGTTTGCGCGAGAAGCGGGGAGTGGGGGATCCAAATTAGTTATCCAATACAAGACGACTAGAAAACGAAGACGAAATTGCATGTTTCTAATCTGGTAGGCGTCCAAGACTATGAGCATAGCAACAGTGCGTTTCCACAACCACAACTTTCCCACGGGGCTCCTGGTGGTAGCCCTAAAAGGCTATGAGCATAACAACTAAGGGCTTGTTGAAACTTGCCTCCGAATTCTAGGAAAACAAGATAATATTTTGCTGACTCAGCCGTCTATCCGCCGGGGCTTCGACTCTGAACTTACCTAAAATTTAAAAATTTGTATTACCCCTTTGAATAATAGGATATCTGCCTACAAAATTTTGTATTTCTAGGTATTCTGGGCTTTGAGCTTTGGCACTCTGATTGTGCAAAAAATTCGCCGTCCACCGTTTGGGAATTTCACAGGCATATTACATTAGTCCCCCCTTTAATCAATAAGCTATATATCTATCTAACAAACTTCGTGTTTCTACGACTTAGGGGTACTGTTCCCTAGATAAAGGACAGTGGAAAATATCATTATTATTTTTTAAAATACAAATATGCATCAAAACCTAACCCTAACGAAGTCCATGAAAATAAACTTAATATTATCATTATCCACAATGGTCCAACATAATTCGTTAGTACGTAAAAATTTTGGAACGTAAAAATATTTTATTATACATAAATCTGCTAACTGGTTGTAAGTTAGGAGTATGCTGAATATTAAATTCAGCTCCATTTGGACACAACTGAATTCGTTTATGTTTTGGTTAGCCAATAGTAAACGAAATAGCGTTTCAAACTCTTTGGCTCTGTTTGGCGAGAGTTCAGTTCGGTTTCTGAACGGTTCGATTCTGTTTGAGATCAATTCGGTTCGGTTTGTGAAAGTATTGGTTCTGTTCGGTTCGCTTTGGAAACTGTTCGTTTCGTTTTGGGAAAGGTTTTGTTCGGTTTGCAAACGGATCGATTCGGTTTCGGTTAACCGTTCCAGACCGGCTTAAATGGCAAACCGAAACCGCGGTTTACATTTTCAGAAAACATCCACCTCTACTTTAGCATAAAGGACACAAGCGTGAAACGTAGAATTCAACATCAGTGATCTAATAAGCCTACAGTGGGACAAATCTCGTTTTACCTTGCTGTATTATATTTTTACAATGATAAGAGAGGTATTTACCTCTTCTGATATCGATTTCACAGTTTCACATTTCTAGAGTTGGCCACGGAATTTTCAATGAAGGATTTATTACGATCTTGAACGCTCGCTATTTTGCACAAGTTTACCATAGAGACTAAAGGCTCTTACCATCTTCTTTCTTTTGTTTATATACTACCTGATTTTCCTTGCCATTTGCAAATTTTAAGTTGCACCTCGCCTAGAACGCTCCGGGGACCTTGGGGCAAATGCTTTTATCTCGATATGGAGTACATTTGGAATTATGAAATACGTGTTTTCATGTTTTGTCATCTGTTTCATCGCTTCAGACTTTTAAGGGTGCCAACGGAATTCATGGCTACAATGCCTCTTTATTCTATTATTTCTCAAATGCAACCCTCTATGCTGTACCATATGCGTCGGTGAACGACCGATGAATGACTATCGACCTCTCGCCAAGAATCGGCGTCCACGCAGCGACGATCCGCGGTGGTCGCACTTCCATTTTGAAAATTATACCACCAGCGGCAAAGGCGCTACGAAATGCCAACAAACCGTAAAATTACTTCCCCAAAGTTAAATCGTCTATATGCGTGATTTATTTTTTTAAAATTTTTTTCGTGAATTGTGTTTACATACTTTCCTAACAACATAAAAACATAAAAAATAATGTCTTTCATTTGTTACGGTGTTCATGTACTAGATAAGCAATTATATTTTACTAGTGAGTGAACAAGGCAAATGAGCAGATATTTAGTGTTGGTTTTCTGAACGTTGTTTTCCGTTGCCATATGGCATCACGGGAATAAGACGTGTTACCCTACTTGATAAAAAGAAAGTATGATCTAATGTTTTCTGTTATTTTGAAAACTATAAAACGTAGAAATTAAACTCTACTTCTACTACTACTACTACTACTACTACTACTACTACTACTACTAATAATAATAATAATAATAATAATAATAATAATAATAATAATAATAATATTCTTATTAATATACAGGTGTTATAAATGTTAATGGTTATAGAAGCCATCAAACCAATATACGTCACTGCAAGTAGTGGCTCCCATTGCTATTATTACAATTACAAATATCAAGATCCAATAGTGCCTGGACTTCGTTTCTCATCACAAACAAATGAAAAAAAAGAGTGGTCTAGAAAATACAACGTAGACAAATTCATCACTGTGCAGAAGATGCTGTTTACAATACAAAGAACAAAATGGGTCGATGGGTGAGTGTGAGTAACAGTGGGTGGTGTTTCTCAATGGGTCACGTCCCGTTCACCCACGATCCGCTGACCCACTCGCAAACCCTTCACAGATTTTACCCACCGACCTATTCCATCCTTGATTTTTACATGTCTTACTTTATTTAAAACACGAAACATACATATACAGAATATTTTTTCTCGATTGGGAAGGTTGACTTGATACACATACTAGTTGAGATGGTCATTTCTTTTCACAGCGAGAAATTGATGTGACTAAAAAGCCCATCTTGAAGTGGATACAAGCTACCTTTCAAAGTCATTAGAAACGCTTTCCCGACCCCAAAAACTGTAAATTCGACAAATATTTCAGTATTTTTGACATTTTATTTTTCATGTCTTCCAACCTCTCATCCTCCCTTAAGATGGGGATGAATTAGGAGGTAAACGTTATTGGGTACATCACTATTCATCTCAACGACCGAGAAAACTATGGATATCACACTACAATCACTCCTTTTACATTCTTTTTACACATCACTCCTCCCAACTGCCATCCCTTGGGGTATTTTACTACCACAATATTTTTTTTTCTAAGATTGAAAGTAATATGTCTAACAAGTTTGGTAAAAGATACTCCAGACATTCTGGAGTTACGCTAGAATATACATTTATACACATCCATTGAAATATTTAGATCTATGCTAGCAACGTCATCAATGCTGCGACTAAAAATTCAAAATCAAGCTGACATGCTTGTGGCACTATTTCTCCCAATACAAAGGGACTAATGGATCGAACTTGAACATAAGTAGGACTAGAAGCGTTTATATTGGTGATCCCAAAACTGTGGACTGTAGACTAATATCAATCGTTTTGAATCATTGTATATGTTACTCCCTTCAACTGTTCTTAGTAGATAGACGAGGCGCGGACGCTCATTGGTTCACCTCCTGTGCTTGGGATCCTTGGTTCGATCCCAGCTCGCACCGTGTGAACTTTGTGGTGGACAAACACCGTGCTCTTGGGTTTTTCTCAGGGTTTTCCTGTTTCTTCCCACTTTCTTCATCCCATAATTTCACTTATCTCATAACCACCGTCTCCTTTAGCCTAACCGGCAAAAGCTTGGGACGTAAAACTTAAAGCTATCTTTTCATTTTTTCTTCTTAGTAGATGTGCTAGGAGATCTTACCCCTACTGGTAGTTGAACTTTAACTTAAAGGTTCCCTACTCTCAATGAACTTGGGGACCCGAAAGCTGTGGTTTAGACACTAACATTGGTCATTTTCAATTACTTTTACATGTCAAAATTTCACACCCTCCTTCACGGTGCTAATAAGGGCTTAATTTACATGGCATTCGGAACGCCTCTCTTTATCTAAGAGACCCCCAAAATTATGGGTTCGAAACTAATATCGAACTTTATTATCATATTTATGTAAACCCCTCCCGTTTCTTCTTTAAAGGTTATATATGTTTCGTCTACACGTTTCATATATAATTTTTAAATAATCACACAAAGTAGCACTGTGCTGGATAGGCAATTTGTGTGCTGGCCATACGGGCTCGGCGCTCGGAGCCAAGGTGTCTATTTGTTTCCTTATATATATATGTGTTACCATTTGGTCAAAATTAACCTCAAAATCTGAAAAATATTACTTTCCTTTCTCATTAAGACAAAATATATGTTGCAAATTAATGATGATAACAAATATTTAATACAGTGTTGCCAGGGTCGGATGAAATATTTAAGGTTCTTTAGGTTATTGTGTTACAAGCGATTAATTTTCGTTAAAGTTGTAAAGTTAATAATTATTATTTTCTTGGTTTCCTTGAGCTCAATATTTTGTAGTATACTTGTAAGGATGCCACAGTCGAAGGACACACATGTAAAGTATACAATTTCGGATTCTTGGAATTCTAGCGGGGATGAATTTCTTAGTTATTGTCATGAATTTAGTAACCCTATGTTTGAGAGTAGAGAGCCTTCTGCCCATATTCAAAATAATCCCGATGAACCTTTACAAGGTAGTCAAAATAGACAATCACAGGTTCAGAATTTTAACGTGGACCCACAAAATAATGTGGGACACAGTTTACAAATTGAGAACTCCTCACCAAACTTAAAAGCAGGAGTGAGTCCGAGCATACAGAATAAGTATAGAGGTGGACCATCTAACATGGCAGCTTCACTTAATTTAAATTTTGAGAAATTAGTTTCTGAAGGAATATTTAAATCATTGTTGTTAACTTATCTATGATAGATGGTACCCATACTGAGTCTACATTTGAATTCTTATTAAAACTTAATAGTATTGTCAGGGGTAAGGGTTTACCTTTAGTCCTAGCGTTAGTAGCTTGCCTTTCTCGTACAAAAGAAGAAATGCAAGAGGTAATACAGTCGTTTATTTTGGACGCTTCCCCTTGGCAGACGGTATATAGACATTCAGTGGTACGATTTATTTCCACTATTGGCAGAACACAATTCATGCGACTATTTTTCTACGTTCTCATGCGGGAAAATCATTCATTATATGAGTTCGTAGATAATAAATTATCGGTTATTCATGTACTTGATATGTCCTTTTATGAAGCCACCATTTGTAGTTTGATCACTAATATGGTAACGCCTTCTGTCCATTAACTTTTAGCTGAAAGAGATATGCCTATTGATTTAAATCAATTGTTTTTTTGCTGAAGAACATTATGATGCTTTCCATCGTTATAGGAAGATTATTATAGATTACGTAATCAAGGAGGTAGTATAAGGGACTTGTTACCACCCCGTAAACCATCTTCTTCTATCGGAGCTAAAAACACAAAACAGCAAGTAGTGTTGCAATCTCGTGAACCTTTTAATGTTTATAAAAAAATTGTTTCTCCAGATATGCATTCTATACAATCTAAGCATAAATTTTATAAGGCGGAATTTTCTCAAAATAACGATTTAGAATCTCAGTGTTTAACTCAAAATAGTCCCAATGTGAATCAAAGTGGTGGAGAAATGAAAAGTTTGTTAGCTATTCCTGAATAACGAGTATGTGTTTTAAGTGCTTAATTGATACTGGGAGCACAAGCTCTTATCTAGCTCGACATCTCTATGATAAATTTAGGAAAATATGTAAAAAAAAGGCCGAAAAGGTAAATATTCAAACAATTGGTCTTGGGAATAAGCAAGTTACAGTGAATATGATAGTAAGACTATATTTTAAAATTGGAAGACAACAATTTTCGGAACAATTCTTGATAGTGAACTCTAATGAGTTTGATCTTCTGCTTGGAAATGACTTGCATACTAAATACAATGCTCTAATTGATGTTGCTAATAGCTTATATAATATAAAAGCTCGGAAATTAGTGGTTCCCATGATCCGAGCTTATGAACTCTTATGTGCCCAGACTTCTCTCGCTTCTGCATATTTTTCTGGGAGTGGGGTGAGTGGAAAGCAGCCGCCATGCGACCTTGGTTGTCCGAAAGCTTCACCTCAGCCTAGATCTTGTGGTCTTTCAAAGTCCAAACCAGTCGACGACAGCAACCAGATTCATGTGAGTTGACACCATGTTTGACACCGGATTTGAGTTCGAGTTTGATCAGTTCATTTTACATCCACCAGACACTAGACCGGAGGAATCTCAAGGTAATTTTACAGTTCCTGATAACTTGTTACAGAGTGATTCTCATTTACAGGAATATGTAAATAACTTGTTAGCTTCATATAAAAACGTTATTGGCGATAAGATTGGTAGAGTTTAGAAATTTACTTATAATATTGAGCTTGATGATAAAACTCCAAATTCGTTTGTAAGCTTATAAATTACCTCCTCATAGGCAAAAGAAGTTAGATTCTTTTGTTGCCAGCTTTTAAACGACGATATCATAGCAAAAGTGGATTATTCTCCTTTCGCATCATCCTGCTTTTTAGTAACAAATTCAGATGGAAGTATGCGCCTAGTAGTTTCATACGGGGAAGTGAACGAGCGGGTGATTACAAACAGCTATCCTTCTCCTAACATGGAGAATGTTATTTCTAGTATTTCTGATAATAATATATTTTTAAAACTTGATAGTAAATCTTCTTTTCATCAAATTCCATTGTCTGATGAGAGTCGTAATATTACTGCTTTTGTAACAAAAAAAATGGAATCTATCGATATAAATCGGTAACTATGGGACTAGTGTCAACACCTTAAGTTTTGAGTTATTTGATGGGAAAGGTCTTCGAAGGGTTAATTGGTAAGAATTCAGATATATATTTTGATGATATAATCCTTTTTAGTAAAGATATTGATAGTCATAAAGCTCTATTAGAAGATGTATTGTCTCGATAAAGAAAATGGGGTCTAACGATTTCTAAGAAGAAATCTTGTCTATTTCAGACTAGTATAAAGTATTTAGGGTTTCGTTTTGAAAACGGAAATTTATCAATTGATCCTCAGAGAATTAAAATTATGCAGGAAATTGCAAAACCTAAGAATAGAAAAGGTATTAACAGAGTTTGTTCATTTTTCTCTTTCTATCCAAACTTTATTTATAGGTACTCAGAATTAATCGCTCCTTTACAAGAATTAAGATAAAAAGGTCATTTAAATGGACTAAGGTTCATGACGAAGCTGTACAAAAGTCAAGAGACGCCTTTTCTAATCAGCTCATTCTAAAAGTCAACCATATGAATTCAAACTTCATTATACATTGTGACAGCATTTTGTGTCATTTTTGAGGGGTTCTCAGCCAGTATGACTCGGAAGGGAATCTTAGACCAGTGTCAACGTTTAGTCGGGCGATTCCAAAATCTGATTCGAGCAAAAATATTTATAAACTCGAACTGAAGGCTCTTTCTTTGCGTCTTGAAAAGTTTGAATATTATTTAGCAATTCCCTTTGTATTTTATACAGATAGTAAAGATTAACTTGGTTACTTAATATCCACAAAAGACAAAGGAGGTATGGAACAATGTTAGAAAAGACTTCAAGGTTTAAATTTCGAATAGTTCATATAAGAACTAGGTTAAATTGTATTGCCGATTGCATTTCAAGCGTTGGTAACCACTTAGAATTTTATATGAAAGATAATAGCACTGTAGAAGCGTAAAAGATAATGGAAAAACAGTAAATTTGTCTTTCATTAATTTTTGGCAAATTCCTGTGTTTAATGTGCCTCTTACAGATCGCCAGAGGAAGGATCCTAGGTTACGAGATAATCATCTCTAGGTTAGAGAGAAAGGACGAAGTTCCTCAGTGAGTATTAAGAGATGAGATTTTATTTAAACAAACTAAAGGAAAGGGGAATAAGGGATTTAGAATAGTAATTCCTTCTTCTCTAGTTGAATCGATTATTGAATATTCTCATTGCCCTATAATAAATGGCGGGCATATGGAATATCGGAAAACAATTGCTAAAGTTGCTGAGAAATACGCCTGGCATACTTTATGTTCTGATATAAAAGATTTTATAAGATCATAATGTCATTTCTGACAAACCTGTAAAGATTCCAACCGAAAACATATGGGTCACTATTTTAGGAAAAAGGTAATGCACCCGAATTACAGCTAGTTTGTAGATATTGCGGGAGGATTGCCTAGTAGCTCTGGATTTGAGTTTTTTAATTGCTATTGATGCCTATAGTCGTTTCGTCTTTTTAGAACCTTTAAGATGTCTAACCTCAAAAATTATCTATAATAAATTACAGGAATTATTTCTTAGAAATGGATTTCCTGGGAAGATTCTCCACGACGGAGCCAGTGATTAATTAGGAAATTCTTATACAGCTATGGTATACAAAGTGTCAAAATTGTCCCCGTATAATCCCCAATCTAACAGAGCCGAACGCACGGTAAGATATGTTAAAAATTTGATTCGTATTTATGTTAATAAGTCTCAACAAAATTGGGCCCATTTACTATCGGATTTACTATTAACATAAGTATTAATGAAACTACGGGGAATAGTCCGTGTGAACTTTATAAGGAAAGAAAATTCCACCACTCGATAAATGTAAAGCGGTTGATCAATTTAGATCTTTTGGATGATGACTAGGATAAAGAGTAAAAATTAATTAACTTAAATAATAACATTGAAATCGCTTGGAAACATTATACTAAGGTTTATTAACAAAAGCATAGTCCTGTTAATTTAAATGTAGATGATTTGGTATTCGTGAAACGGTTCATGAAAATTTCGTCTGAAAAACACTTCAATCCGAAGATCACCCCTCAGTGGGAAGGCCCCAACCGCATTATTTCTAAACCTATACCAAACAGTATTTGGCTGGAAAATAACGAAAAGCCGAATGTGCAAATAAAGCGTCATGTTCGTTTCTGTAAAAAAATGCTTTTCACCGAGACAAGTAAATCAACCTAACCCATAAAAAGGTAACATGTGTATATGAGTTAATGAGAAATAGAGGTTAAGCTTTAGTGAATATTGTACTTGTAATTCTCACGAAATTTTACGAACAAATTATGTGTTGTATACATTTTTATTCCTGCAGCAATTCCTCGTCCGAGAATGTGAGAGGTTACCCTTTTCATATTGTAAATATTTCAATATAATCCTTTGAGTATGTTTGTTGTAAGGAATTGGATCTTCAATTGCAGAAGTATTGTAAAGAAGGCGTTAACATAACTAAGATATATGGAAAATATTTTGTAATGTATTGAAAGATTTTATTATTCAAGTTGGGTTTGTTCTGGATGGGAACTTTTTGTCCAACCCTCGGGTAATATGTAGCCGACCAATTTCATAATAAAAAATATTGTAAACGAAAGATTGTGAGATGAAACTCTGGCTTACCGCAAAGCTGGTTAGACTTTATTAGAGTTTGTAGCACTGCTCACAAGTAACCTTGACGAGTGGTTTGAGGGTGCAAGCTTCCTGGCGCTCGAGATGATGTCACGTTGCTACCTAGTTGTCTGCTCCAAGCCAGGAGCTGGTTACAGTCCTACTTTAGAGGTAAGTGGGAATGGTTAACTTAGAATAATAGAAAGAAAAGAAAATGGGTCATAACTATATTTCGTTAACGTTAAATATTATGTACTATTGACTTTCATGAATATACTATTTTGATTTTGATTATTAAGATTTCTAAGGTTATATGAGATTACGTGAGATTAACAGAAGTATATTTTCTGAATTAGAAAAAAGTAACAATAACTTAAATAGTAGAGTTTGAAGGAATATGTAAGCAAGTTTTCATATATTTAAATAACATGTTGATACTTGCTTCCTTGCATAAGTATATCAACTATTTTGTCATAATAAGAAGAGTTATTGTAATATTTCATACTGCCGTTATACTAATTTTCATGCAAGAGGAGATTACTGAATGAATGATAATTCTTGTAACTTTCATTTAAAAGTCCAAAAGGAAACGAAAGAAATTGGAACTTGTTTCGTTAGCTATAACCTGTTACTGGACCCATTAATACTTAGTTCTTTTCCTCCCATATTTTTCTGCTACAGAAATTGGTTAGCAGTAAGAAAGAGTTTCATACAATTGAAAATTACTGTAAATGCATACAAATTTTCATAACGAATAATTTATTAGAATAATTACTAGATCCATCTCTCCTTTTCAATTTGAAAACGTTTTTCTCAAAAGAATTATTCATTTTAATGAAGACTTTAAACTAAAAAGTTATCAAAGTTTTTCAATTTTCTTCTATTTGTTACTTGTTAAATGGTTATTTACGTTCTATATACAAAATTCAGATTTGTTACAATATTTTTTTGTTAGAAATTAGTTTGACTTGACACGTAGTCGAATTTTTCCTACTACTATACTAGAGGTAGAATATTTCTCTTTTGAATATTTACTGATAAACCTTTTCCAGTCCTGAATCATCCCACTACGTCGTCATTGTTGTCAGTCATGCGGGAGTGGAATTTTTCGTCCCTCTCCTTTTATAATTTTCTATTCTAAAGGCGGAGGAGGGTGAGGTCCATTCCCGCAGAGCTGTGGATAATGGAGGCAATTTAAAGAGTATATATGTTTGGTCTACAGGTTTCAACGCCAACAAACCACAAAATTACTCCCCCAAAACATGTTAAATCGCCTCTATGCCTGATTTGTTTATATTCAGGTGAATGTAAAAAAACATAAGAAAGAAATCGAGTACCCCGAGGTGGGCGCGAACCATCTGCCTTAAGTTTACTAGCCGCGCATTCTTCTGTCTTCGCAAGGGAATCGATGAAGAAAATCTCACTTGTGGAAGTATGAATTGTTGCGGTCTTAATTTAGTGAATCAAACAAATCCCTCTATCTCGAGTTCTGAGATGGTAGTGTGAACCGTTTCCTGATTTATTGCTTTCTGATGGGGTACTATCCATATGCAAAAATTGCGTATACGCACCTTCGGCCTCTCCTCTTTAGTACAATGTTAGCTAGAGATGGCCAGTGTCAATGAATCCTTGATCCACAACACACTGTCCTACCACACAACCTGATCCACTACAAACGGTTACCCACTATGAGCCACCATCCAAAGTGACCCGTTGACCCACCATGACACACTCTGACCCACCACCAACTATAAACAATTTGAACCATTGTGATCAACTCCGACACACTAAGATACATCGTCATTAACTTTGATCGATGATCCATGCCATCCTCTCTACTGACGAAAGAGGTTATATTTGTAATAAACCACTTTTTTCACTAGTTAGCTCCTCTAAAAACTCAGAGCCTCAATCTCAAATGCCAAGTCCTATTGCCAGTGTTCTAGTTTAAAATATGAAAATCCCAAAGAGCCTGAACTTCCTTTTTCACCAGAACCAAATGAAAAAAATAAAAATGAAGGTTTTGAAGGTAAAACATACTAAAACTCACCAGTGTTCAGAAAATGCTGTCTACAAGACACTTAGCAGAATGGGTCGGTGGGTCAGTGTGAGTCACAGTGAATGGTGTTTCGCAGTGGGTGATGTCTTTTTGACCCACGATCCACTGACTCACAAATCTTGACCCATTTGACCCACCGACCCACTCAATCTCTGGTTTCAACATGTAGTATATCATTTAGAAGGCGAAGCATTTGTGATTTCTCGATTGCGAAGGCCGGCTTCATAATATACTAGTTGAGATGGTAATTACTTCTAAAGTTGAGAAATTGATACGATTAAAAATCCATCTTGATGTGGGTACAAACTACATTCGAATGTTACTTGAAACGCTTTCGCGACACCAGAAATCTATCACTTCGACAAATATTTAAGTAAGATTTTACATTTTATTGGTCATATTTCCGAGACACTCATCCTGTGAATATAGGGATGAATTTGGAATAAACGCCATTGAGTGCCTCACTATTCATCTCAACGACCCAGAAAACTATGGATAACACTCTACGATCAGTCGTTTACATTATTTTTACATGTCACTCCTCCCAACTTTCATGGCTTGAGGTATCTGAATTCCATAATACTTTTTGTTAGATTGAAAGTAATGTCTCCCACGTTTAATAAATGTTGGTCCTGACATTCCTCAGTTTCGCTGGAACATACACTTGTACATACATTAAAATATTTGCAGCTGTGTGAGCAACGCTTTCAATGTTTCCCCAGTAAATTCAAATTCCAGGTGACATAGCCGGTTATGCCAAAACGCGTCATTAAATGCCAATGCGATTGTAATAGCTTGACGAACCCAAACTATGGATTTCACACTAATCTCAGTCACTTGAGACATTTTAATTTTCATCTTTATAGCCCGCCATAACGATGATGTTTGAATGGATCGAGTTGATTTTGAGTTTAACGTCCAGGTCAGTAGTGAGGCTATATGAGACGTAGACGTACTAATTAGTGTAGAATCCGAATTACATGAGCTCCCGATGGGGACCGAACGTGGGTATCCCAGGCTGAAAGCGAGTACGCTATACGCTTAACTACAAAGGAACTTTACGATGCGAGTTGAATTTGGACTTTAATGTAATCGGAGTTGAAATTATTATTATCTGTAATAACAAGAACTATGGATTCTACACTAATAACGATCGCTTTTACTTTATATATGTATCCCTCTCAAACTCCCAACAGTTTACCCCAAAAGTACTCTTTTTTAGACTGTAAGAACTATATGTAAGAAGTTTGTTTACATGATGGAAAATATATACACACACACGATATATAAACAAATAAATAAATAAATAAATAAATAAATAAATAGATAGATAGATAGATAGATTGATACATACATACATACATACATACATACATACATACATACATACATACATACATACATACATACATACATAGATAAAAGGCGGAGAGAAAGGGACCATTTCTATATACGAAAGCATTGCAGATTATTGGACTAAAATCCTTTGGAAACAATTTCTATTCTGTCTTCTTTAAAAAGTATAAATAAATTTCTTAGACATGACATCGTGTTCGTAGGTTTATCTTTACATTGTTTTGGAGTTCGTGAGTTTTGTGTATCTAACCAAGATTCTAGTTTGTATAATAATTTCTCTTTATACCCGTTTATTCTCTTTACCTTTGAAGAACGTAAATCAATTTCTTTAATGAGAATATTGAGAAGTAACCTCCGTATAACAAGTAGGTGCTAATAAATACACTATATAACTATTTATTACTTTGATATTATTTTCTTAATTTGTATTTAACATTTACATATAGAATACCAACGTACTGTGAACACCTATCTCAGATGTCATATTTCAAGTATAATAATTACTAGGTTCTTCAAAGATTACGTTGTGTATATACACAACTGATGTATTTTAATGTAATTATTTCATATAATTTTTCATGCATTGCGGAAAATAGAATTTCATATAAAAGCGTTGACCCAGATGGGAATCGAACTCACAAACTTACCATTAGAAAACCACTGGCTAACCACTGAGTTAACACAAACACTCTGCCGGCCATACTTCTAGCGATGTATAGCGGCTCTCAAGATAATTATGACATTCATATCCACTGCATACGCTGTTTCTGTTCTACTTTG
Organism: Thermobia domestica; assembly: GCF_964235325.1. Lineage (NCBI taxonomy): Eukaryota > Metazoa > Arthropoda > Insecta > Zygentoma > Lepismatidae > Thermobia > Thermobia domestica. The sequence goes on along the minus strand of NC_137459.1, from coordinate 287,023,124 downwards.
AATTTTATTTTTGTACTCAGGCGAGAATTATGTTCTATGAGTTAACAATCAGTATTCTTTTCAATATGGAAAGATTCCTATACATATCTAATTGTTCCATTACGTATCGAGAGCTAAATGACAAACAAGCATGTGCTGACATTAATACAAGATTACGAAATATTTTATCGGAGGAAAAAATCATGGCCTCAGCGTAAGAGGAAAGTATACTCGCGGTCGCCGGTATCTGATACCCAGAAGCGTGAGGTGCAGGGACGGGGCTGCCCGCTATTTTCCTCTCTCTCGCATTTATATTTTTGAAAATGAAATGAAATGAAATCTTTGAGTTTTAAGTCCCACGGTTATGCCGGTTAGGCTAAAGGAGACGGTGATTATGAGAAACGAAGGAAATTGTGGAATGAAGAAAGTGAGAGGTAACGGGAGAACCCCGAGAAAACCCACGCACACGGTGTTCGTTCGCCACAAAATTCACTTGGCGGGGGCTGGGATCGAACCCGGGAACCCAAGCGCCGGAGGTGAACGCTCTGCCATTGAGCCACCGCGGATCCCTGTACATTTTTGTGCGGGGTGTATCGCAGTACAAGTAGCATAACGTAGTAGCGCATATCAATTTATATTAAGTTGATTATGTTGAGTAATAGTCAATGGTACGTACAAAATATACGCAGTGGCTGACAAATAAGGCAGCTATCAGTTGTTATTTATTAATGTTTTGCAATAGGCAATGTATACAGTGACCCGCAAATATGGCGGTTATCGATCTATCATAATTTAACCGTGTTATATTTCCAGCCATTCATATATGATTGCACAATAGCTATCATTATAACAAGACAACCGGTACTTATATGCTTTTTCCAGTTGTATTAATGTAATAGAATTATATTTCGTGCTACACTTACGTTATTGCGTATAAAAGGGAATTTTATGGGTATTGGTTAGGTATCCGAGGTTATTAATTTGTTCGGATTATATTTCCAGGCATAATACGTAACAATTGTTAGTAAATAAAAAAGTTTCATGCTTGAAATGAAACATGACGGATGTCCGTCCATGAGAACATAAACGGATTATATTTATTGCAAGTATATATTTTCGTACCATGATACATTGACCATTAAACGAATGTAAATGGGTTATATTTTTCTGACACGCGTTTAAATGATTAAAACATATCCTATTACAGTTGAATGTATGGGTAGAAGACTATACTACTACTGCTTACAAATCACTTATATTTTCATTTAGTGAAAGCAGTCGGAATTTTAATGGGAAGTCGGTGTATAATTTTCGACGGCAATTATGTTGTCGGTAGCCGATAAACTAGAAGTTCCCCGCTTACAGAAAATTCTAACGGTTGCTGTATTTATTCAATGTTGTTTTAACATTTCCTTTTAATCAAGACTGGCACATTATTTTACTGTTGCGGTATTTCTATGATTTCTACCCAAACAACTTCAACAGGCGGTTGTATTTAGGCGGTTTTGCTTCGAGTTTCTCCCCTATCATCTTAACATTCCTTTCACTCACACTGACAAATTATTTTACGGTTGCGTAATACCTTTTATTTCCACCACTACCGTTAACATTTCTTTCATCAATGTCGACCGGAATTTTTTTGTTTGCGGCATCCTTTTGATTTCCTACCCTACCATATTAACATTCCTTCCATCAACACAGACGGGAAATTCTTTGTTTGCGAAAAATGTTGAAACTTGTCTTAAACAAATGCGTGACGTTGTACTACGCTACGTATATATACCGTATTGTTCTGGTATTACTATCAATCGACAGCTGAAGAGGTTATCTGCGTGACGTAATATTATTAGTTCTACGAATTTAAATTTTACATATTATTGGCGTAATCGAAGAAATTGTTATTACCCAATCAGTTTAGTAATACATATAATAAAATATTGAAGTTATCACCAAAGATAAGCGAACTATTGGGTAGTACGTAAGAAGAAATATCAAACGTAGAGTGGATTACTGTATTGTTATTTAAACAAATCCTATTTCCGATTTTAGATGAAGATGAAGGATTAGATAACATGGAAAGGGTCCTCACAAAATGAGAGAAAGACGTAAAATTACAGCATGACGGGCATCGGGGTAGTGAAAGGTGGGTGTATTTTGCCTCCCACCAACACACAATTTTAATACATGTCTCTCCTCTGCTGATAATTTCGATTTTGCCTTGGAATTTTCAGAGAGCAAAACATATACCATGTAGCTCTCGAGAGATTTATTTATTATTTTAATATGGGAAAGGGACAACTTGATACAGTAAATAAAAAAGAGTTACCAGAATTTTATCAGTATGCACGCATTTTGTTTTGCCACATCGTATTCTTCAGCATCATTATGTAAAAATACCCCAAAGGATACCGTTGTCAACACTCCCAAAAAAGTCAAACTTGGGAAATATGATAGATAATACAATGTTTTCTGATGAACTTCATGATGGTGCTGAAAAACAACAATTTAATCAATACTTCGTCGACCATAATGATTGTATGGCGATATTGCGATAATTTTTAGAAAAAGAGTTGTGTAACGATGCAGTTCCACCTGCTCAAATAGTCCAAGGGGTGAACCCCGTAAGTAATGTTCATCCTAATGTGCAATGTTCACGGGATACTATTGCCTACGGTCTAGCATAAGCCGACGCAGGACGATCTCATGGAAATGTGTGGCGTAGGTGCGACCAAGTTGATCATAAATAAATTATCAGACGTTGATAATTCCGAAATTGTAAGAGACAGGACAAAAATTTTGCGAACTCTAATCACCGTGGAAGAGAACTCGCTGTACGACCTTCCGGTGGTCACATCGTAAATCCGGAAGGTTATGTTAAATAAATTGTGAATTTCACGTTAGACAAAGTTTTATGTGACGCCCGAGCAGAGGATTACGTTGGATTATGTATGGCAGTTCGCATAGTAAAAGAACCACCGTTATAACATGTATAAGGAAAAGTGATTAAAATGCTGAGGTCATATTAGCTTCATTGGAAAATATACTAAATTCCAATGAAGAATTTTTGCTCGCAAATCATATAATATTTTGTTTTCACGTAAAAAAGAACATAAGCGGGCAAGGTATTACAAAGACATGTAATGCCGCCCGTTTTGAATATATGGAAAGTTTTTTTACTTGTCTGTCGAAGAGTGTTACATGGTGTGAGCAAAATCTAGATGGTAAGAAAGATAATTTGTATGATCTAAAAAGGGATAATGATAAACTTTGGAACAGTCAGGCGACACAACTTGTAGGAACGCAAACGTTAGCGTTAAAGGAAAAATGGTCGCGATTTATGTCGATACTTCCCAGAAATGTTTTACAGGAACGTATCAAATTATTATTTATAGAGGAGACGAATCCGTTAACGGTCGTCAATATAAAATATTTTTTTAAAGAAATCCGGCTCAAAAGAAAATGTATATATTATATGAGAGTGATATTACAGTTGGCCATTTGGCACCAATTACATTTTTACATTCTTTTTGAAACATCGGAAATACTGTACAAACCATTTGCAAGCATACGGTGAACAAATACATTGACATAAGTGTGAAATGATGTGCTAGGCTTGCAACAAGGAAGATTTGAAAGACTTTTCACTGGAAAATATCAAATGTATTGCATGAAATAGAAAGTTTACTGAAGCTGAATGTTTTAAAAACAATTTTGGAACATAATAAGCCTGGCTTTAATGAATGCCACTGTCAAGATATGTCCCGACTGAAATCGGATGACTGATGGTAGCCTTCGAGAAACGGCACATAAGTGTGGTTCACGTAGAATCTAATCACAAATGCTTTGCACAGTAATTGAATCTTACTCATATCAAAAGGTTTATGTACATTGCGTATTATATTGAAACAATGTTAATTCCGGCAGATGAAAGTTCAGGCGAAATACAAAGTAGCTTGATCTATAGCATGCATACATCTTGATACTGTATGAGTAAATCTTTACATGCTCCCTGTACCATTTGAGGTGATGAAAATGGAAACCGATCACTTTTTTAAACCATGTATTATTAAACCCGTTTCATTAAACACGTTTAAGTGGCGCGTGCAGTTTTCAACCTACCATGATTCGAGTCGCTTTGATGGCATCTTCTGCTTAAGAAATCTAATTGAGAAGCAACATGTTATTCCTCATGTTCTAATACAGGATCAACAATATTTTGTATGTCCATTACGAACAGATTTTTCTTTTTGAAACGTTCTTGTTCTTGGGAGTTAAATTGTCGAAACTCCCAAAAATTTTAGACCCACCTGAGAATTTGAGATTTCACATACTTCTTTATCACTTTACAGAATCAAAACTATATTTTTTTCAGCATTAAAATACTTTTATCCTGGCTTGCAGAGCACGGAGGAACGACACCAACTTATGGCCTGGCACCAAGATCGTGCTGTGAGTCGGTAGCATTTATGATCTGCAAAAGGAAATTTTAGCTTTCGTGAAAATGATGTTAGAATTCTAACAGAAGTTTCCATCAAATTTAATAACATCAGCGAAGAACGGTCTGGAATGTTTTATTGCTTGTTCCACGGTTGCAGTTTTCAGTACGAAAGCGTAATGTAGTCTATGCTTACCGGAGAATACCATTGCGGTAATTTCCTCAAAAGAAAATCAACATAATGAACGGCAAATGCAAAAGCAATGTTGTGGATAAAATATGTTTAATATCAAATTGGGACGAATATCCAGTTTTGTTGTACTAGTACAGAGGCAGGCTTTAGTAAATACAAGGTTGATGGAATTAATGGAAACTCAATACAGCCGACGATTTTTATGGATGTGATTTTCATTGCTGTCTCTCTTGTATTCCTAACAACTGTGATGAAATCATTTACGGTTTTCAGGATAATTGCAACACGTACGCGAGAAGGTAGGAACTAACCAATGCTCGCCGAGAATACATTCAGAATCTTGGAGAAAAGCTACACGAGAATTGGAAGTGTACTTGGAGCTATATGGTGAAGAGAGATAAAAATATACAAAAGTTCATTAAATAAAATTGTAAACATCTAACGGATTCTACTGTTCAAAGAATAGCGTATCTAGAGGGTTTCTATCTTACGTTAATTGTAATGATAATGAGACTACTCGATATTAGGACATTACATCGTTATATCCATTCGTAACGGAACGTAGGCAAATGCCAGTTGGAATGCCTAAGATTCATAGGTGGTCGCATTTTCCAGAAGTGGGAAATATTCAGGGACCAGTATAATGTTCCGTCACACTTCCAAAAACCTGTTTTCCCATTCTTTCATATCTGACTGGAATACGAATATTCTTGGTACTTCGCAGAAGATGTATAGAAGAAGAGAATAAAGTTGATGAGAATGTATACATCAAGGAATGGATCGAGCAATAGCAGGTATATTTTGTACAGCTAAGGTTCACCTTGCCCCTAAATGGTTATACAATTATCGATATTGTAAAAATTGGGAATTTTAACTTATGGATCCTGAAGAGGGGAATTCAGGTGGTCTGTTTGAGAGTTACGTGAACTTCCTTAAGATGCAGTTCGAAGCCTCAGTGTTTTCTACTTACTGTACTACTGAAGAAGACAAACGTAAATATATTGATGAGTTTTATGCCCAAGAAGGTATTAATTTAAATTATGATAATATTCGGAAGATCTTGGGAGTGCGCGCTACATCGAAACTATATCTTAATTCGTTGTATGGGAAATGGGGTCAATACCCGGACACGATGCAGCGTACAATCCTCAACAACTCGACAGAGTTTCTTAGGTACCTTTCATCGGCAAGTTATGAAAGTCATTCAGTGATTCAAGTTTGTGATAGGCATTTGCTAGTGAACTACAAGGACTTGGAAAGTGAGGGCACTCCATGGGATTTTCCATGTTCTCTTGGCCGCATTTATTACTTCGTGGGCCAGACTTCGACTTTAGAACCTTCAGACTGCCCTAGGACTGGATCGAGCCCTTAACTTTGATACTGACAGCGTTATGTTTTTACAATGGATGGATGAGGAGCCCGTGTTAGAATTAAATAATTATCTTAGTGGATTTAAAAAATCAAGTAAATGAGGGGTGGGAATGTGTCAGTCTAATAGTTTTTGGATCCCAAAATTATTGAATTCGCCTACGTAATCAACGCAAGTTTCGGCACATCCACAAAATTAGAGGAATAACACTGAACCACAGAACCTCTGAAAAAGAATTGTGAGAGTTTCTATGCGTTAGTGCGGAAAAAAATGATTCAGTAGACATTGAAATCAGTAGACATCAGAGGACGAAATTATTTTGCACGACGTACAAAGAACTAAAACTATACCATACATTTACCAAGAGACCTAATGTTTCACTTACGAACGCCAAATTCGAATGTATTAGTTCCTTTTCTATGGAAACACGTTATTTATTTATTTCTTCTCTTCTAATTCGATCGTTTTCTATTTTTAACTTCTTTCTTATCTTTGACGGATCGCTTCCTAAGGAAGCTTGTTGTTAATTATTTTTTGGATCGTTTCCTATGAAATCTCGACTTATTTATTATATCGCATCTTGTGGAAGCTCGTTCTTAAAATTCAAGTCATTTTAATTTTTTGTTTGCTGTGCAAACTCGGTTTTAAATGTAAATGAAATCGTTAAGTTTCACTTCCCACGGCTATGCCGGTTAGGCTAAAGGAGATGGTGATAATGAGAAATGAATGAAATGGTGGAGAGAAGAAAGTGGGAGAAAACGGGAGAACCCCGAGAAAACCCACGAGCACGGTGTTTGTCCACCACAAAGTTCACAAGGCGCGAGCTGGAATCGAACTAGGGAGGTGAACGCTCTACCACTGAGCGACAGCGCCCCCTTCGGTTTTAATGTCTAAAAGAGTGAATGTATAGAAGGTAGGCTTTCTACTGCATGTGTTCGCTTGAAGTCAAGATATTAAAGTTTAATAATCCCTCTACCATTTTAATTGCTGGACCTTCAAGGGCTGGTAAATATTTTTTTGTAAATCGTTTACTTAATGAACGTGAACAAATGTTTACTAGATCATTTCGTAAAATTGTATGGTGTTGCGGTTCAGTAATAGCAAACTTAGATTCACGTACAGATATTCTGTTCGTAGAAGGAATTCCAGATATGAACACTAGTAGGGTGGGGACACTTGGCGCTGTTTTTTTCCTACTGCGCATGCGCAAACCCTTGACGCTGATTGGCTGGCGCAGGTCACGAGACCTCGCCCCCTTGGCCACGCCCCCTTGACGCTAATCGCTGGCCACGCCTCTTGAAGCTGATTGGCCGGCCCTGGACCACGCCCCTTCACGCTGACTGGCTGGTACCGGCCACGCCCCTTTACGCTGATTGGTTGGCACCGGCCACGCTCTTTTATGACCTCCATTTTAGGAGTATCTACTGCGCTGGCTGGCGCAAGACCCTCCCCCTTTATGCTGATTGGCTGGCGCCGGACCCCGCCCCATTGACGCTGATTGGCTGGCCACGCGCACGGTCTTTTAGAAGTGCAGCGCTGATTGGTCAGCGCCGGACCCCGCCAGCGCACATGCCACATAAGATTCGTTCCCTTTTATGAGCACTTTACGAACACATAGCAGAGCAGATAACACATAAGACTATATAACATAGCAGGAGTGTACTCGTTCCCTTTTATGAGCATAGTTACACCCTTTACTTAAACATAGCAGAAATTACACAAGACTATGTAACATAGCCAAGGTAATAAAAGAACATAGCAAAGAATAATGGGGTGTACTCGTTCCCTTTTATGAGCACTTTACAACCACATAGCAGAGCAGAACACATATTCCATCCACCTATTTAACATAGCACATATAACATAGCAGAGCTAATAAAAGAGTATGGCATATTTTCCAACCCCTATTTTAACATAACAGATAACAAGGGAGTGTATTCATTCAACCACTATTTTAAAATAACATAGCAAAGCTCAGATGAGAACAGAAAGTGGTGGACAATCTAACACATTGAAAATTTGTTCTTTTGTATGAACAAAGCAGTCAAAAATTGCGATTTTCGAGAAAAGTTGAAAGTTGGGCGATGTTTACCAAACGTGGGTAGATTATACATTTGATGATCCTAAATCGAATGCCGTTAAAGTTTTATTTCTATCTCTCACCGTTTTCGAGATATGACGATCCTAAGTTTTTTGGCAACTTGGCCCACCCTTGTCGTACAATATTGAAACATGGTTCCAGGGGTTCTTCATGGGTAAAAACGGCAAGAGGTTTCATAAAGGGGAGATTTTTTCGATTATTTTTTTGATATTTTTTATCGTTTTCGAGATATGGCCCATTTTATGAATTTTGGACACCCAAAAATGAACTTAGACGATTTGTTTGAAGTATTTCTTGCAATGACGCTCTGAAAGTCGAGAAACAGTACTTCAATATGTTATGTTTGCTCTGTCTCTCACCGTTTTCGAGATATGACGATCCGAAGTATTTTTGGCAACTTGGCCCACCCTCGTCGTACAAGATTGAAACGTGGTTCCATGGGTTCTTCATGTGTTAAAACGGCAACGGGTGAGGTACGGGGAGATTTTTTCGATTATTTTTTTGATATTTTTGACCGTTTTCGAGATATGGGCCATTTTATGAATTTTGGACACCCAAATGGACTTAGAAAATATTTAGCACATATCTTACCCGTTTTTGTTTGGAGCCAATAGTAAATAGTTTTGTTTTAACCAATGAGATACTTGCAGATTTTGCTCCAATGAAAAAGAGTTTTATTTTAACCAATTAGAGGAAAGCAGAACAACTATATAAGGGCTGAGGTTCGAAGCAATTCTCAGTCAGTTATTCGTTGGATTGTAAAAATACAACATCGTGTGCAGAGTGTGAGAACATTGAAGTGAATTTTAAGTGTGAATTAACGGTAAGTATTTTTGAACTGTCAAAATTTTCGGTTGTGATTTTTAAATGTTCCTTATAACTGCCCCCAAGACCGATTATTTTTTGAAATATACGTTGTGTTGAATACGTTCATGAAAAGCAGAGGTCACAGCGGTCAAAAATAAGCAAAATATCGATTTTTAAAAAAATTAAGTATTTTTAACTAATTTTCGGTAGTTTTTTTAAGTGTTCCTCATAACCGCACCCAAGACCGATTATTTTTTGAAATATACGTTACGTTGAATACGTTCATGAAAACCAGAGGTCACAGCGGTCAAAAATAAGCAAAATATCGATTTTGTAAAAAATTAAGTATTTTTGAACTTTGTCAAAATTTTCGGTGGTGATTTTTAAGTGTTCCTTATAACTTGCCCTATGGTGGTTGGTTGATGAAATATACGATGTTTTCGATCATGCTAATTATGAATATTATATCTTCTTTCCCATAAATAATAGTTTATGTGGGATACGCCTAATAAGCGATTTTTTTATGATTTTGCAATGTAAGAAATGTAATAATTTCCTTTTTCTCTGTTTTCAGGTTTAGAAAATATCACTAAAAACGTTAGGAAGAATACGTTATTGGAAAAACACTTCTTGGTGTTCTATAGTGGGAACAGCCCCAATTACAGTAAAAGCATCAAACAGCGGAAATCCGTGAGATATAGTTTTTGTAAAAAAACTACTTCTTTTACTACTACTAATAATTTCTAGTTGATAGAATACTATAGTACTCTAAGCAATAATAGTATTTTAAAAATGGAAAGTTCTAGTAAAATTACAATTATTAACAAAATAACTAGAAAGTACAAAAAATTCCGAATGATACAATGATAACTACACAACTTGTGAGAACCCCTGAAGGGCAAAACCCAATTACCTGGTTGCGAAGTGAAATTGCTCAACTATTGAATATGTTGATGGTAGATGTAGATTCCCACCATCAGGTAGGGCTGACATTATGGAATCAGAATAATCCAGATAGATCGTTTTGGTTTTCATTTCGAGAAGCAGCGAATGTCGGTGAAGACTTCGTCTGGGAGGCTCTCAATCGAGTCATACAGTCAAATGCAAAATTTATGGAACAAGATCGTTTTGTTATTGATTTTCATCATGTGGCTTTACCTATAGGGGTAGGGAGGAAAACTCAAAATTTTACCTCTGATGAAGAATATATGAAAAAATGCAATGGTATAGTCGTTATTAAAAATAAAGATAGTAGTTGCCTTCCTCACGCCCTTGTAGTTGCTAAAGGGCTCATTGATAACAAAGGGAATAAAAATGCATGTAAGCCTTATTATAATCAAAAAAAGAACTTTATGTCTTTAGAAGCTAAATTATTGTGTAAGAGTTCTGGCGTTAATTTGATGCATGGTGGTGGCATACCTGAATTAAAACTAATTCAAACATATTTAACTGATTATACGATTACAGTGTACGACGATTTGACGGGGGAGAAAACATTTTTCGAGGGCATCGGTGGTGAGAAGAAAATTAATTTACTCCTGATAAATAATCATTATAACGTTATTACCGATTTATGTGCTGCATTTAGTTGTGTATACTTTTGCGAAACATGCCATAAAAATATGATCATAAAGAAAGGCATATAGGGCACTGTAAGGCATTATGCCCTAAATGTAAAAAAATCCTCCATGTAAGAAGACAGATGAAGTATTAAATTGTAATAATTGTAACAGATGTTTTTACGGTAACGAATGTATGGCGTATCATATAAAATCAGGTTTGTGCTCACAGCTAAAAGTATGTAAAATATGTCTTAAAGCGTATGTTATCAAGAAAAATAGAAATCCTCACCAGTGTGGGGAAACATTCTGTACAAACTGTGACAGTATGATGCCCCCCCCCCGCCATTTATGTTACATGCAATCACGAAAATATTCAAACGTAGGAAAATGGATGATGATATTTTATGACATTGAGTGTAGGCAAGATGAAATATTCCGTGAACATGTGCCTAATTTGCTAATCACACAGCAAGTATGTTATCATTGTTTTAAGAATAGCGAGGGTAATTAATGTACTATTTGCAGCAGAAAGGAAAACATTTTCTATGGTGATGAGTGTGTTACTGATTTTCTGGAGTATTTATGTAGTAAACCATCAAATATTAATAAAGTTATATGTATTGCACATAATGCAAAACGATATGATGCACATTTTATTCTACGTGCAATGATATCGGCAAGACGATGGACTCCAAGCGTCATAATGAAGGGGTGTAAAATAATGAGTATTGATTGTAAATATTTGAAATTTATCGATAGTATTAATTTCTTTCCGACGGCTCTATCAAAATTATCTGATGCATTTGACATAGAAGAAACAAAAGGTTATTTCCGGCACTATTTTAATACGAAAGATAATCAAAGTTATGAAGGGCCTATGCCCGACCCTAAATTCTATTGTTTTCAGTATATGAAAGAAAAAGAACAAAAACAGTTTATAGAATGGTATGAAAAATCCTCAAATCAGACATTTAATTTTAAAGAAGAATTAATTAGTTGTTGTCGCATGGATGTTAACCTTCTACGGAAGGCATGTGTTAAATTCGTAGTAGAATTCCAACAAATAACTGATGTTAATCCATTAGTCGAAGCAATTAGTATAGCCTCGGCTTGTAATCTGGTATTTCGACGCAAATTTCTTAAAGAACATACTATAGGTATTATTCCTCATAATGGTTATCGTTGGTCAGTTCAACAGTCCATCGAAGCTATTCAATGGTTGGTTTACGAACAAGAAAGACTAGGTATTACAATCAAGCACGCAGCAAATGGAAAGGAAATGGTTCTAATGGGTGCTTTTAAAGTAGATGGTTACGCACGTATAGATGAACAGATCCATGCATGGGAATATGAAGGTTGTTTTTATCACGGATGTGTTAAATGTTTTAAAACAGGTCGTAATAATCCTATATATAATGATCCACATACCACTCTTGAAATACGCTATGAAAACACCATTAGAAAAATTAATCATTTAAAAAACTTGGGCTACGTAGTTCATGAAATGTGGGGGTGTGAATGGAAGAATGAAATGCGTAAAAATCCCCAAATTGCAGAATTGGTGGCACATCTCCCCCTGTGTAGAAATGATCCTATTAAACCTAGAGATGCTCTATATCGGGGGCGATGTTCCGCTGTTAAATATTATTATAAGACTGCCCTCGGGGAGGAGGTGCACTACGTAGACGTCATTTCACTATACCCCTACTGCTGCAAGGTGAAAAAATATCCCATAGGGTCCCAAAAATCTATGTGGGTGCTGAATGTCCACCAATAGATAAATTTGAGGGTATCGTGAAATGTACAGTACTTCCTCCCCGGGATTTGTATCATCCCGTTTTACCATATCGCAGCAAACATAAACTTTTGTTCCCTCTGTGTCGCAGATGCGGGGACACTTTAAATACAGAGGAATGTGAGCATAGTGATGAGGAGAGGGCCCTCACTGGGACGTGGGTGGTGGACTAAGTACGTAAAGCCCAAGAGAAAGGTTATAAAATATTAGAAATGCATGAGGTATGGGAATATAAAGTAGTGCAATATGATCCTGTTAAAAAAGAAGGTGGCATTTTTACAGAATATATAAATATGTTCATGAAATTGAAAACAGAAGCTCATGGTCGGCCTAAATGGTGTAAAAGTGAAGAACAGAAAAGCAAATATATTAAGGATTATTATGAAAGAGAGGGAGTACAGCTAGACAGTACTAAAATTGGAAAGAAAAACAAAGCAAGAAAAAGTATATATATATATATTGGCATTAAATTGTTTATGGGGCAAGTTTGCTCAAAATGAGAATATGAGTCACACTGAAATTATTCGAGAAGCTGCCATATTTTATGATAAATTAACAGACAGTAATGCTGAGGTAACTCAGGTAATTCCAATCGATGAGGATGCGTTATTATTAAATTACCAGATATTGGATGACGCAATTGTTCCACTGAAAAATACTAATGTAATTATTGCGACATATACCACTATGCATGGTCGATTAGAATTATACAGTTATTTAGAGAAGGTAGATAAAGATGTGATATACATGGATACCGATAGTCTTATATATATAGTAAGAGCTGGAGGTGTAAAATTACCTCTTGGTGATTATTTTGGCGAGTTAAAAAATGAAATAGATAATGTAGGTCCCGATGCATATATTAGAGAATTTTGCAGTGGCGGGACAAAAAATAATGCTTACGAGGTCTTCAGTGGATGTACAACAAAAACATGTTTAAGGTACGAGGAATTACTTTAAATAGTGAAACAATGAAAATTGTTAATTTCGAACAAATTAAAAATATGGTTCTTAATGACGCCCCTCCTGTAACTGTGTCAAACCCTTGCAAAATTGCTCGCACAAAAGACATCAAAATTATCAGCAAAGTGGAAACGAAAACCTATCAATTGGTACATATAAAACGCAAAAGAGTTGGAGGAAGTTATGATACAGTGCCTTATGGTTTTAAGAGAAATATACTATTGTAAAAAAAGAATAAGTTGTGTAAATAGATAATTATACATTATGGATAAAAACAACTTTTAAGTTCTTTCTACTTCATTGATAATTCAACAGATCTTTGTGTATATTTGAAATATAATAGTGATTATAAATTTGATGTGTTTGTAAAATTACGCATTGTTAATGAATGTATTGTTATCAATTAATGAATGGTCCAGGTTTTTATCATATTCCATGTATATAAATGATTATTTTTGAGAAGGTGAGAATGCAACTGAATACGCACTAAGTGAGAAAACGAAAGTAATACTTGACGCTAATAATGACGATGTTAATTTAATGTATATTTGTGCAAATGATGATAATAGTAGAGTTGAAATAGATTTTTCTACATGGAAAAAAATATGTTACTATTTCCCATGTATTGATGAAGCAATTTCTTCATGTTCTACACTTGCTCCTCTAATAAGTAAATATCTATATGAATGTGTTGTGAAGGGTAAATTTTCTAAAGTTACTTTTGTTGAAGATACTGTCACAGCAAATCGTATTTAACTAGAATTAGTTTCTATGTTATTGGGTGATTGATAAATATTTTATTTTATTTTTTGAAGAAATATAAAATAGAGAGAAAAAATGGAGTTTCGCCATCCTTTCACTTGCATTATTGCAGGCCCTACTGGGTGTGGTAAATCATATTTTGTAAAAGAGTTTTTAAAACATTATACCGAAAAATTAAAAAATATAGTATGGTGTTATGGTGAGTGGCAACCTCTGTATGAAACTCTATCCTCAGGTTGTACATTTAAAGAAGGGCTCCCAAAATAGATGATTTTTCAGCACAAGCGGGCCCACATCTTGTAATTATTGATGATTTAATGTGAGAGTGTGATACACGAATTGTTGACTTTTTTACTAAAGGTAGCCATCACAAAAATTTAAGTGTTATTTTTATAACGCAAAATATTTTTCACCAAGCTAAAGGTATGCGAGACATATCATTAAATTCCCATTATATAATATGTTTTAAAAAACCCAGACACCAGGCTCAAATTAATTATCTAGCACGCCAATTATATCTTGGTAACACGAAATTTGTACAGGAGGCCTATCAGGACGCAACACGAGATCCTCATAGTTATTTGGTTTTTGATTTAAAACAGGGCACTCCCGACGAACATCGTGTTCGAACAAAAATTTTCCCCTCAGATTCTTACAATTATGTTTATGTACCAGTAAAAAAAATAATCTCAATAACTGTTATATTTTAATACTCAATTTTAGTGTAATAGCTACAAAAAATGATTAGCAAAGAGAGTGCACATTTACTAAAACTTTTAGCAAAGGCAAAACCCAAAGTACGCCAAGCAATTTCACAAAATGCTGATCCCGAATTAATTCGCTCTATTTGTGAATGTTCCTATAACGTATTACAAGGAAATGTTCCGTTAAATAAAAAAGAGAAAAATATATTAAAAAGATATAGAAAGGAATTGAGGTATTTAGCGAAAAAAGGTCCATCATTAAAACAAAAGAAAAAACGAATAATTGTACAAAAAGGTGGGTTTCTTACTGCTTTGCTTGCACCTATTATTGGAGGTATACTATCTAGTTTAATTAAATAATTATGCAGCATGCACAAAAGCTTGTTTTAATTGCACCAGAAAAATTGCACCAATATCAAACTATATCCAATTTAGATGATGAGATGAAAAATATTTTAAATAATAAAAATATGAGTGTTGAAGAAAAATGAATACGCTATAAAGAGGTGTTACAAAAATATTTACACATTGTGCAAAAACCTACTGCAACAACATTAACTAGTATTGGTACTAAGAAGGAGGAGGAAGACGAGGAGGAGGAGGAGGATGAAATACTATCTACTCTCCCCGAAAATTCTCTGCGTAAAGCAAGACGTTTATTACGTAGATAAAAACAAAATTCCAACATTCATTGGGATTACAATGGTAATGTTAATATTTATAATAAATTAATTCCTGGAGCTAATATAGTAGATCTAATAGCAGATTTTGTCAGGTGTCGCAAGAAAAATATTCCCCCTACAGGTTGGGAACCCTTTGCTGTACTGTTAGCAAAATCCAATATACCTTTAGAGTATATAGGTA
Organism: Thermobia domestica; assembly: GCF_964235325.1. NCBI lineage: Eukaryota > Metazoa > Arthropoda > Insecta > Zygentoma > Lepismatidae > Thermobia > Thermobia domestica. Next base: position 287,007,590 of record NC_137459.1, on the reverse strand, counting down.
ACCCACAGCGTATAGAATATATTCGTAAGCTGACATCATCATCTGCCGCTGCTGCTGACCCAAAACAAGAAGAAGAAGAGGAGGAGAAGCCACCACGTAAACGTAAAGTTGTCAACAGATGGCATGATTATAAAATATGAAGAAGCTGGCCGATATTTATTATAACCCTTCACACCCTGCCTCGTTTTCAACTGCTACGTCATTATGGAGAGCTGTGAAGAAATCAATTCCTTTACACAAGGTGCAACAGTGGGTAAAAGAACAGCCGAATTATACTCTGCATAAACCAGTACGCAAAAAGCTTCCACGTATTCCCTATTTAGTGTTCAATATTGACGATCAGTGGTAAGCTGATTAAAACGATATGCACAGTCTGCAAAAGTATAATGATGGCAATAGGTATATTTTAACAGTGATTGATTTGTTTAGTCGTTATGCATGGGCTGTGCCTGTACGTACAAAAACTGGTGAAAACATTATAAAAGCATTTAAGCAAATATTTGCATCTACCCGTCGTAGACCCTTACGTCTACAAACAGATAAAGGTACAGAGTTTGTTAATAAACCATTTCAGTTATACTTAAAAAAGCAAAATATTAAATTCTTCACAACACAAAACCCCGATATTAAGGCAAGTGTAGTGGAACGTTTTAATCAAACTCTTAAGGAACGAATGTGGAAATATTTTACAGCAAAGAAGACTTACCGGTACATAGATGTGCTATCGAAACTTGTTCAGGCATATAATTCTAGACCACATAGAGCTCATCAATTACCACCTGCCAGTGTGAACCAAGACACTTTTCAACAAGTTTGGAATAAATTAATAAAACCGATGCCTCATACTAACATTGCAAAATATAAAAAAGGTGATACTGTACGCATTACTAAAGCAAAACGGCATTTTGAAAAAGGGTACAAAGAAAAGTGGACTGTAGAAATATTTAAAATAAAACAGGTGATACATAAGGAAAAGAAAGTGGTTTATGTGCTGGAAGACTTAAATGGTGAAGTAATTGATGGTACATTTTACGAAGAGGAATTACAAGAAGTGCCTTTGCCGAAACTTTATGAAATAGACGAAATTTTAGAAGTTAAAGGAAAAAGTGTACTTGTTCGTTGGCGGGGATACCCCCTTCCTTTAATTCATGGATTCCTGTGTCGCATTTAAAAAATATTTAGCCACAATACAATATTATAAACGACTGTTATATTTGTGAATATAGGAAAAAATAATAATGAATGATCCATACTTTAAATACTATACGCATCAAGCAGGAAGTGGTTATAACGTGTATAGCGGTGCACCATATCAAGAGGTTATGGTATTGGAAGTTTCTTTAGGTGGTTTATTTCGAAGTGTTTTTCCGTTTATTAAACAAGGAGCAAAAACTACTGGTAAAGAATTGTTAAGTACAGGAATTAATGTAGCTGGAGATGTATTAGGTGACAATAGACCTATTGACGAAGCTTTAACATCACGTTGGCAAGAAGCTAAAAATAATTTAAAAACTAAAGCTCAAAATAAAATAAATCAAGTATTGGAAGGATCTGGAAGAAAACGAAGAAAAGTTAATTTTGCAAAGACTGGTGGTAAAAAGAAAAGGAAGAGGGAGAGTGATATTTTTGATTAATATGGAACAGAGTACTACTAGCTTTTATCTTACATTACCGAGTAACAGTTCTATGAAGTATTTTCCACAAAATACTTTGTCATGTTATACTACCAAATTATATCATCCATTGGTGCTAGAGAAAGGTGAGTGGGAGACGGCAGTTGTTGAAGTACATTATACAAATTCATTTCAGAATGTTTCCAAATATACTAATAATATTTATTACCGTCTCATGAATACAAAAACCTGGAACATAACTAAAATCTTACCAGGACACTATTATAATGTTGATGATATTCTATCTCAAATTAATCATAAAAGTGATATATTAAATTTACAATTAAAAGTTAAAGCATCAGTAAAACGAATCGAAGTCAGTAGAGTAATAAAAGTTCAAGAGAAGCATATAGAAGTACGTCTATCTCCTGAACTAGCCAGAATACTAGGCTTTGATCACATACAACAAGAAGATATTGCAGTTGTGCATCATGCTCGTTATCCACCTGATTTACAAAAAGCGCTACCTACACTTATGTATATTTACAGTGATATTGTAGAACCACAAATGGTGGGTGACACCATAGCTCCATTGTTACGTTTTATAAATACAAATATTACAGAATATGGTATTAATAATGTACATATTTTTGACAATACTCACAATGTCCCCGTGCAAAGTAAACAATTTGATCAAATTATTATTGATTTAAGAGATAGCACAGGTAATCCACTTCCTTTCCAACATGGCAGTGTATGTGTAAAATTACATTTTCGCAAACGTAATACGGTATTATGAATTTTACCATGTGTGAATATTAATAGTAAGAAAAATGCAGTGTGAGTGTATAGAATTTGTTGTCCCCGGCCATGGGGATGACTATATTGACTTACCGCACACAATGTTTTATATTAAAGGTAAAATTACTAAATCAGATGGTTCTAGTTTAACTTCTACCGATAAGAAAATCGGGCCTGTAAATGATTTTCTCAATGCAATGTTCAGTGAATTGCAATTATATTTAAATAATCAACTTATTTCCTACTTTTTACATACATATCCATATCGATCGTATATTGAAAAACTACTAAATTATAATGCTGAAGCTAAATCAACGCATCTTCAAACATCAATGTGGTTTAAAGATACTGCAGGGCATATGGACAGTGTGGCCGATAGTAATGTAGGATTTAAACAACGTTTTCTTCTCACTACTTTAAGTTAGTCATTTGAATTGTTGGGTTATATTCATGCTGATATATTTAATCAGGAGAAATTTTTACTAAATGGTGTACAACTGCGTATTAAACTAATTCCAGCTAAACCTACATTTTGTCTAATGGGTGACGCAGATGCTGATGGAAAAGTTGTAATTACAGATGCAACATTGCTTGTGAAAAAGGTTGATGTGTCACCAGCCGTTAAAATAGCCCAAAATAAAACATTACAAAATCCTACATTTAGAATAAAATATCCTATAACAAAAGTGCAGGTGAAGACAGAAGCTCTGCCACAAGGAATTATGGATAGTACACTTCCAAATCTGTTTTCAGACATAGTGCCTAAACGTATTATTATCGGGTTTGTTAGTAATACTGCTTTTAATGGTACTTATCAGACAAATCCATTCAATTTTCAGCATTTTAATATGTCATTTTTTACATTGTATGTTGATGGAACGTTTGTGCCATCCAAACCACTACAACCTGATTTTGATAAGCTATATATACAAGCATATTTCACGTTATTTACAGGTTCAGGTATTTATTATTCTAATCAAGGTAATAATATTTCACTCGCCGAATATCCTAATGGTTATACTCTACTGGTGTTTGATTTAACTCCCGATTCCAGTGCTAGTGCTGCATTTCATACTAGTCCACAACGGCAAGGAAGTGTACGCCTAGAGGTTCATTTTAAAGAAGCATATCCATCTCCTGTAACAGCGATTATTTACGGTGAATTCCCCTCAGAATTAGAAATTGATTTCCATAGAAAAATATATATTAATTAATTTTTTAAAAATGTTAAATACACTTGAACTTTATGAGGCGCTACAACAAATTCTGCCTAAAAATCATTTTATTGGAGTATATGCTGCAGATGAGCTACCGCTGTTTATTCATACATTTCCAGCAGCCATAATTATAAATACACATTCTAGTGATAAGTCTGGTGAACATTGGGTTGCTGTTTATATAACTAGTATGCGTGTGGGGGAGTATTCCGATAGCTATGGTATTCCACCTTATATACATCATCATATAAGGTTTCTGAAACGAAACTGTCTGTATTATACATGGAATAATAGACAAATTCAAGGTGATTTATCTCAATTTTGTGGACATTATTGTTTTTTATATCTAGCATGCCGTGCGTCTGGTTATTCACTACGCAATTTCTTAAACAAATTCTCACTTACCACTATTGATGCTAATGATATTATGCTTTATTCATTTATGAGATGGTCACTGGCGCGAGATTAAGTTCTCCGTAAACCATGTATGTGTGATGGTCACTGGCGCGAGATTAAGTTCTTCGTAAACCATGGTCACTGGCGCGAGATTAAGTTCTCCGTAAACCGTGTATGTATGATGGTCACTGGCGCGAGATTAAGTTCTCCGTAAACCAGATGTGTGATGGTGGTTGGCATGAGATTATATATGTGTGTGAATAACCAGACGTCGTTATTTTTTTAAACTCTGCTAAAATGTCTACAAAATGAATAGCCTAACCTTTTAACTCCGCCATTGTCGGTCCCAAGCCCGGGATGAGAAAGGAGGAGGGTTGGGGGTAGCTACGCCTGAAAAAGGGAAGGTTCTAACAGAACGAGTACACCCCTGTTATGTTATGTTATCTGCTCTTCTATGTTAAAATAGTGCTATGTGTTATCTGCTCTTATATGTGTTCGTAATCTTATGTATTCACTGCTATGTTAAAATAGGGGTTGGAAAATAAGCCATACTCTTGTGTTAGCTCTGTTATGTTACATAGTCTTATGTAATATGTACTATGTTCAAATAGGGGTTGAACGACTACACCCCTCTATTATGTTGGTACTCTTTGCTATGTTACATAGGTGTTTGTCTGCTAGGGGTTAAAAAATAAGCCATACTCTTTTATTAGCCCTGCTATGTTGAAATAGTGCTATGTGTTATCTGCTCTTATGTGAGTTCGTAATCTTATGTGTTACGCCAGGGTTTAACATATGTCTGCTATGTTAAAATAGGGGGTGGAAAAAGTGGTCATAAAAGGGAACGAGTACACCCCCTTAAAAGTGCTCATAAAAGGGAATGAATACACCCCTAACATGGAGGCCGTAAAAGATCGTGGGTGGACGGTGCGTGGATCATAGCGTATCGTGAGACACTGGAAAATTGAGTCCTTGATCTCAGGAGACCCTGGAAAAAAAGGCGATTTTTCAGCTACCGAGGGTCAGATGACGCCACTCTACTAACACTTTTCATATTGAAGAAAATTGATTATTAATATTAGATGGTTTAATGTCTGAAAAATGGGAATGTTGCTAATTTATTAAAATATGAATATCATAAAATTAAGTGTAAGCTATACAAAGTACAAACCTATTTCAAAAGGGAAAATATGCACGTGATATTAAATTAAATGCACAATATATTATGGAACTTCAAAATCCACGTCATAAATTAGAAATTCAATAGTTAGCTAGACAAATCATGTCACGACAAAGTAGCCATATAATCGACGTAATTGATGAAGTAACACAATAACCTAATACTTATTTATTATTTGATTTAACACAGAAAAAATGATGCATTACATATATGTACAAATATATTCCCTATGAAACATTGTATGTTTACATAAATGTAAACGAATAAAGTATTGCATTTTATGTTTAGTTGATATCAAGATGCTGAATGTGGAACAACACTTTAGCACTCTCTTTCCTTTGTCTAGTGTTGTGAAGGATTGGAAAAAACGAGAATTTTGGGTAAAAATCAGTTTTACCTTTTTTCAACGAGCCTAGAAACAACGGAATATCTGGGAAAAATGAAATTTTCGAATATTTTACTAAATTATGCTTTTAAAATGGAAACAATTTTATATTAGTTGTTTACAGTTAATATCATTGAGTACTTATAATATGTTTCTTGTATTAGAATAGGAAAGTATGTGGCAACAAATGCATCACTTCTTTAAAGTTAGGACCCTGAAGGAATGGAGTTGTAGCTACCAAAAATACTAAAACATATTCCTAGTTAGATTAATAGAGAGGCATTCAAATTGCCTTAAGCAATCTTATGAAGTTTCCCCTTATGGCAGAGAAATTTTAAAATAACGGGTCCAGAATCACTTTAGTGAATCTGTTATAATCAAATGTATATTTTATGGAGATACGTACCTCCCATGCGCCGTATAAAATTTCCTGAAATTTTGAACCCATTAGAAAAAATGTGGATCCGAAAAAATGTTCGGAAATATTTGCAAAAACAGGAGAATATAATTTAATAACTATTTCTTCGTCTCATGCTAATTTTTTTTTCTGTGATGTGTCTGCAGCATTTATAGAATGCATTTCACTAGCACGAAAAATACTTAAAGCAACAGATTTTAATCTTACTTTTTAGTTTTCTAATTTCTGGTAAAAGGCACTCTTTATAATTTGTATATTTTTCGAACAATTCAAAAAGAGATGATCTTATTTACCGTTCATTACTATTAAATACTAGCAGAGTAACCGATTTTCTCACGGGGAGAATATGTTTCATTTCGGACAATAAGGACACCAAAACTGTCACCAATGTACTTAGGGACCCCAAAAACTTTGAACCTGACACTAGTATCGGTCATTCTCAATTACTTTTACATGTTACCCTCCTCCTTTACAAGTACTAATGAGGGCCGAATTTGGATTTAAACGACATCGGAAATGTGTTCGCCTCAGCGACCCCAAAAATATAAACTCGAACTCGACACTAATATTGGTCATTTTCGATTATATATATATATATATATATCCTCTCCACCTTCTCCCAAGTTGATCCTTCAAAATGATAATCATCACAGTCCCGAACGTCATCTATGATGAAAATTTTATCGAGATCGGTACGGTGGTTCTAGAGTTGTTAAGTTACAAATATAGTCACTTTCATTTTTGTATATGTATATACAGTGTGTCTCAAAAGTCCCTTACCATCCTATTAAAATTCAAGAGGATGTACTTTCAGCTAATTTGATGCGGTAGGTGAATTTGAGGATTTGGGGGACAGTTTCTGGCGTAGGGTACGCGCACGGCCGCTATCTTGGTGATGCAATCTTGAATTTAAGTTTTTTATTACAAACGCTACATGGGTCACGTGATACATGACTATAGGCTATAATTTCACCAGAAAACTGAATCTGAAGTCAAAATGCATTTCTCTTTATGTGGTAAACAGTTATCCACAATTTCAGGTGTGACTTTCGAATTACATAATGTGCTCAACATGTTGTCCGTGCTGGGCAATGCACGTGTTCAGACGCTTCTCCCAATTGTTATGGACACGTATTAAGGTTTCTGGGGATATTCGTTCACAGGCAGCCATGATACGTTGTTCCAGATGGCGAACATCACGAATTTTCACAGCATACACCAAACACCATAGCCTTCACATGTCCCCACAGTAGAAGTCAAGGGGGGTTAAGTCTGGTGATCGGGCAGGCCATTCCACTGATCCACGTCGACCAATCCACATCCAAGGGAATTGTAAAAACAGGAACTGACGCACCTGGATGCCATAATGGGGAGGTGCGCCATCATGTTCAAAGAACCTGGGGAAGGTACCATCCTCGGACATCAGAGCCGGCATTATGTTTTCATGCAACAACGCGAGGTATCGGTCTGCATTTAACGTTACTGGAATGAAAAACGGAACGACGATCTTTGTTCCCCATATGCCTGCCCATACCATAGTTTTCCCTGCACCGGTCATTTTCGAGGGATCTGTCCAAGCGGGGTTGTCACGGGACCAATAACGCATATTTTGCCTATTGACCTCACCATTTACGTAGAAATGGGCTTCATCCGAAAAAAGTATCCGCATTTCCAACTGTGGATATACACTCAATTGCTCAATAGCCCTCTCGAAAAACTGGACGCGACGATCGGAATCGTCCTCCGACAAATGTTGCTGCAATTGCATCTTATATGGATGCCACTTATACCTTTGGAGCATCCTGTGCACTGAACTGTGACTTACGGCACAAACATTACTAAACGACGTGTGCATCGCTGGGACGACTTCGAGAAGGAGGCCAGCACGGCAGTAGCTGTTTCTTCGTCCGTGGGTGTCCTTGGCCGTCCACTACGCGGTCTATCCACAACTGTTCCCGTTTCCTCGAATTTGGTCAATAACCGTGCCACTGCAACATGCGATACAGGTGCTCGTTGTGGATGACGCGCATTGAAATCGTCAGCCACTGCGCGGGCGCTCCTCCCGCCCCATATTCTGATGATCTGAATCCGTTTGTCCCTCGTTAACGGCATGATTCATAACCTGCAACACAAAAGAAACGCAGTCAAACTCACAAAATCAATTGTGGATAACTGTTATCACATAAAGATAAATGAACTTTGTCTTCAGATTTGGTTTTCTGGTGAAATTCTAGCCTATGGTCATGTATCACATGACCCACGTGGAGTTAGTAATAATAAAGTTAAATTCAAGATGGCGCACCAAGATGGCGGCCGTTCGCGTAACCTACGCCAGAATCTGTCCCCCTAACCTTCAAGTTCACCTACCACATCAAATTCGCTGAAAGTACATCCTTTTGGATTTTGATAGGGTGGTAAGGGACTTTTGAGACACCCTGTAGATAACTTTTGTTGCACAGAAAAATTGTACATAAAATTTATATAAAGGTTTATTAGAATATTAAATAATAGCAATTATATGTTTAGTAAATGAGTATTCGTGGAAATTGCTTGCTGCTTTATCTTTTAAGAAGTAATTTGGTTAAAATTAAAGAGCTCTGACCAGATTAAAGAGAATATTAAGAACTCAATTTTATTCAAGAGTCCTATATGTTGTAACAGAAACGTTTCATGATGGTAGATGTGTATACAACTGCAAAATTTATGTAGCTATTGCACAACCACGAATAAACGACTAAAAGTACATAAACTAAGTAAGTGCAGGCTATTGATTTTCAAGAATAATTGCAACAGATTCCTTTTCTAATGATTCTTTTTTTAAATACTTGCAATATTCAAAATTGTTACCTTACATTCACGTTTTCGAAAACAACTGTTCCATTACTAGCAAAATTAACCTAATGCAAAGATTTTTGTTATTTTCCCAATTTTTTGGAAAGAAACCGGAAGAATTTTTTTTCAACAGGTTTAAAATTTCCGGAAATTTTTCAACACTAGCTCTATATAAAGCAGCAAGACGTAAACATAATTTGAAAAATGCTACTTGTAATTTAATACGTACCATTTCACAAGTTGCCAAACATATAATAAAAGCCAACATTCCTTTAAATTCTCGTCAGAAGCAATGACTACATAGACATAAAAAGATCTTGTGAGTTCTTTCTCAATAACGTACGGTGTTAAACAAGAAGAGGAAAATATTACTTCAGAAAGGTGGTGTATTCTTACGGCTGTTACTAGGTCCGCTTCTTGGAGCTGTAGCAAGTAGTATTTTGCAAGGAAATGATTTGAGTTCCTGAAAATGTAATACAACCATTTCTATCAAACGCTAAGTCTATGCATACACATCAATCGCGGTTAGATGAAAAATGAAAGTGACTATATTTGAATGTTGCAACGCCGTGATCTTAGCGTTGAAGAAAAATGGAAAACGTATCAGCAAGCATTACCTCAGTATTTACAATAATCAGCTACACAAAAACCTATTGCAGTACATATTGTTAAAAAAGAATATGTTGCTAATGAGATAACAACTAAATAAAATCATTGTAGTTTACCCGTTGTATTCGACATTTTCAATCAGTCCCGAAAACACATCGAGGGAAAACGTATCTATTAATAAAATAATTAATAAATTCAAATGAGATAGAGTAGGATAATTCAGGAAACGTAAAGATACATGGAAAACAAATTCCAGGTTCAAATATAGATTTACAGCTGTGTACACCAACGAAGTTTAAACGAGCGTTGACTTAAACGCGTTCAACATTAAACTTTCAAGTTTAAACGTGGTTACAGGACTTTTGTTGATCCATTGAAAATCGAAGTTCAGTAAACTTTGTAAAATCGACTCTGATTGGATGTCGTCTTTTGTCTCTAACCTTCGTTTAACAAAGTAACAAATGAAGATAGCGTACCGCATGCGAGGGTTTTCGTTCCGACTTTCGCGATTGTATGCATCTCGACTGAATACATCATCAAAGAATGGACTAATAAATTCTACCTGTAATAAAATAAACAAGTGATACTTGGTATTGCAATATTGGAAGTAGATTTTAGATTAGATTGTAGCGTGTAGTTTTACTATACGAATTCATAGTATAAGTAGTATTACTAGTAATAGTAGGAAAATGTTAGAAGTCCCGCAGGAGTTTCTTGGGTTTTGTTGTCGGTACAGTTTTACTATATGGATACACAGATTGTAAAATGAATAAAAATATGGGCAAGTCTTTAATTTGTTCATTTTATGTCCAGAACAGAACCCAACTTTGGATTTAGCGGTGCGGGGCTTCTAACCCGTTCCTAATACTACTTATACTATGGATACGTAGAGTAAAACTGCACGCTGTTCTCGACATAAAATGGGCAAATTAAAGATTTCTGCATTTTTCCATATATTTCACAATCTGTGGATCCGTATAGTAAAACTGCACCATTGAGATTACACTAAACTTATAACAAAGAACCAGTACAATGTGGATCTATGTTGACCAGTGGTGATTTCATTAATTGGGCGGAGAAACTTCTTCCCGAGAACCAAGAAATTCCCTCGGGACCATATATCTTATGCTCAATGTGGATTCCCAGTATTTTCATTGCTAATACATTTCACCCCAGTGTACTGAAATTCGCCACCAGTAGAAAGTATTTAAGAACTTCTTGAATCCACTGACGAGAAAAATTTATTCAACAGTTATACATATTTCATCGTGAAAATTTATTCTAATGTCGTTTACATCCTTTCCCTTGTTGGCGTTTGCCTACAATTCCCAGTTAGCATAGGTAAAGTTGAGGAGCGCTACCATTTAGTCTTTCCACTTATGATTCTTTTGCATTCTTAGTTTCTCACCTGTCCACCAGCTGCATACACATTTATAATATGCTTGCAAACTTATATGTTATAAATACAGTAAGTGCAAAACCCACGCACGAATGTGTGCTAAGTGGCCAACACAACCTGATATTGTATCTATTCCGATTCCAAGCAAGGCATAATTTGTGGGATCGCTAGTGATTTTGTCCGAGAAAGGAGGCACATTAGCGATAGTGGTGTGTGTATAAGGAAAGAAAAGTGTGGAAAATATCAACATCCTGTTTTCCGGTGCAATTTCGCAAAATACATTCCTTACACATGTTAGTAATATGTGATTATAGAAACAGCATTAAAATTTATGGTTTATAATTAAACATTTATAATGCAAAACTAGCTTGTAGTGATCACCTACTACTGATTGGTACGTATTTCTTCTTCTGATTTGTTCATTACTCGAGAGACGGTTCTACCAAATTTTGACATGTTCCTATGTTTTTAGATTAGGTTAGAGCTTTCTTTTAGCAGAGCAAGCACTAAATGAAGAGCTCCATTACTACTTGGGGATTGACTTCAGGATGGCTCAGTATCGCATAAATAAAGTGTGTGCACGTAAAACATAAAAACTACTGTGTATGAAATACGAACCAATTTGTGCTACGTGACCACCAAAAAGCACGAATGCTATCTAACCGAGCTAGAATAGGAGTGCAGTAGGGAGACCCGAGCGATCGCGAGAGGTTGCGACCATAGGGAGCAGGCGCGTAAACCACGGGGTATACGCATAAACGAGGACAGTTGAAGAGCACACTTAAACATACAATAATTTCTTTAACACTAATAATTCATTTCAATATGCTGTGATAGATGGTAATTACTTATATTCACACTTTCATTCCTTTATATTTCATGTCGTATTTTGCCTATGATTTTTCTATTTGGTAGAGCCGTCTGATCCAGTGAACCATTAATTTGCTTACACGTATACCTACGATCGCAAATTCGCCTGTTCTCTACGGACTCACCTCGACTATAGCCTTCCAGCTTTACCTTTACGTAAACCGTAATAGGTTAAAAATAGCTTGTAACGAGCAGCTTGCAAAGTTGGTGCGTGTTTTTGAGACGTATGGCTTTCACTATAAGTTGCTAAGTTTGTGTGTGTGTTATACAATTGTACAAAATTGGTTGATACCACTCGTAACGTAACTAGATAATAAGTTTTACGATGAATAACTGGATAATAAGTTTTTCACTGTTTGCGTGAAATTTTGGCAAGAAAATACTGTATTTATAGACATAACTTTTATGCCCTCTGAAGGTTAACCTTTACTGGAAAATTGTTCAGAAAGTATATTGTCGAAAATCCTGAGTGATTTTGTCAAAATACCGCACAGTATATGTAGTTTATTTCTAGTGGGTCCTCTATTGTAAAGCTACAACATCGCATGTTTTCTACCTACATAACCTCCCTTTTTCTTTTTCCGAGTTAACAGACTTTACCTGAAAATTAAAAAAGAACTGTATTCCTAATCTAAACCGTTTATTATTATTGTTATTCCTTTTGTATTTCAAGAACGAACTTCAGGACACGTATTTCATTTTATTGATATGACATACATTGTATCTGGGGAAAAATAATGAAACCACGAGCAACAAATTTTTCTGAACACGAGAAATGTGTTGTAATTTCATTTGTGGTAAAATACAAAGACACTATTGGATTAAACGGACTGACTTGGGTCAAAGAAGTTTAAACCCCCAAATTCGGCCGTTCAAGCTAAAACCAAGTTTACTCACCGAGACTTAACTATGAACGTTGTTGGTGCAACAGACATTTACACCAAGCTTTATGACCCTCGTTCAACAGTTGAACTTCGTTGGTGCACACGACCGTTAGTGAATGATCTTGATCGTACGAGAAAATACTCAGGACAACCAGTAGGAATTCAAGAGTTTAAAATTTTGTTAGGAGAACTTAATTTTCTAAAATAATTTACTTCTACTCTTTTGAGTGCACTTAAAGTTATTGGTAGTAAAATTCGTCTCCCGAATCTTCTAAAAGGTTGTATGAAATCTAGGCGTAAATGTTATTAACGCGGCCTGTTTATCAACGGGAACATAGTATTGTTAGTTTCTTTAAAGCTTTAGCACGCATTGTATTATCGTTTCTTAATAAAGGTGCCAAAGCGTTAGATCGCCAAATATTACAAACTGGAATTTAAGTTGCAGCGATGCATTAGAAAATCGTCCGATAAAAGAATCTGTTAGTGCCTGCGTAAAAATAAGCGGTCAACCTTTAAAGACAAAACCTGCTAATAAAAAGTTGATCAGTTATTATTTGGTGGCGGTAAGAGACGGCTACGAAAACTAAAGCTCCCGTAATACGATTCAGACTAACAAACAAACAAAAACGTTTTCGTACTGTTACACGTAAAACAAAAAGAGAGAAGACTAAAGATGTATTTTCATAATGGCTTCTACCTAATTCAAATTGCCATGAAAGTTGTGCATCGGAATTTGACTTATTTTCCGTCCGAATAACACAAACTTCTGTAGAAGCAACTTCATATATGGAATATCGACCTATTTCTACACTAATTTCAGAAGGACTTATCGAATTTGTTATTCCTTGTGAAACAGTCGAATTTATTCATCCAGCATATCTTTATCTTTACGTACGTTGTAAAATTACAAATTCGAAAGGTAATAATTGAGATGAAAATTATTTAGTGGCACCAGTAAACAATTTTCTACATTCATTATTCAGTCAAGTTTATATTTCATTAAATGATAAATTAATTAGTTCTTCATCGGGATCATATCCTTACCGCGCAAACATTGAAACCTTGTTAAACTTATTTGTTTATTTATGTATTTATTTATAACAGGATTCAGATACAGCACTAGGCCATTTTACACTAAACATTTTAACATTTATTCACCATAACAATAGAATAACAATTTGAGCTCAAGACGGTACAGCACAATAGCAACATTACAAAGATAGCTTACTTATAGAGGATTTGAAACTATACTCATTAGAAAAAACGTCTACAGTTTCTGGTAACTCATTATACGTACTAACAATTCCGTTTACAAGGAACCTTTGGACAATATTTACCCTCGCAGATCAACTGTAAAAGAGATCACTACATCGTCTTGTTCTAGCAAGTACGCAAAATTAAACTGACTTAATAACCGTTCACATGATATATGGCCATTAAAATTTTGTGAAAAATATTAGGTGAGAAATTTTGTTTCTCACTAGGGGAGGTTTGATATGGAGAGATTTTTTAAAACGTTATTTTTGGAAGTGTTCGGAGGTGAGGTACTCGGTAGGATACAATGGCTAAAAAGAAACTAATTACAGAATTTATTTTTTTTTAGATGAGTAGAGCAGTCATGGACCAGACAGGAGAATAGTACTCAATAGTGGGAGCAACATATGACTTATAGAAAAAGATTAAGGAATAAGGATTTTTTATGTCACTGAAGAGTTAAAGAATCCCAGTTTTCTCATTGCAATGCAAGATATTGTGCTTACATGATCCGCAAAAGTAAGCTTATTGTAAATGATAACACCAAGACATCAGATGGTGGTGGCAGGATTTGTTCTTATGACCCATTTTGTAGATGTGGTTTATATATTTCTTTTTAGAAAAATCGTAAGGAAAGCATATTTTCCGATGTTTAAACAAAGTTTCCACGACTTACATCAGTTGAGAAGAATTGAAGCATCATGCTAAAGAGCAAGAGCATCGTACTCCTACTTAACTTGTCTGTAGTGTTTGTGATCATCAGCAAATAGAATATTGGTAGAGCTGTTTGCGAAAAAGAAGGAAGATCGTCCATGTATAATAGAATTAGAAGTGGACCCAGAACACTGCCTTGAGGAACTCCAGAAGTTGCGGAATAATGTCAGAAAAGTAACCTGAAAGTGAAACACTTTGCGTCCTATTACTGAGATAGGTTTGTCGAAGACTAAGTAATTTACCATGCATATTGATTCTAGAACTGAGTTTGTATAGAGAATGATGGTGTGGAAGGGAATTGAAAGCCTTAGACAGGTCCAAATACAAAATTTCGAGATAATATTTTCTGAGATACTGTCCACAGTATCGGACAGAAGAACTGAAAAATTCTGAAGACAAGAGTTTCCTGGCAAAAAGCCGTGTTGAGTAGAGTTCATAAATGGAGTAACAAATTGAAAGATCTTGTTTTTGATTATCTTTTGACAAACAAGTGGGAGTGGAGATAATGTGGAAATAGGTCGATTGGGTGACACATCAATTATATTTTTACCAGACTTATGAACAGAAATGATATTAGCTCTCCCCCAGCTTTTGGGAAAGACACCTTCTGCGAAACAGCTATTTAGTAAATCCGAGAGGGGTTTAGAAAGCGAATTGGCAACGCTGAGTAGGGGACTAGTATAGACGTTATCTGGCCCTAAGGTGCGCTGTTGGGGCAATACAAAAGAGAGGAGAAAGTACTCTTCGGTCAGTGTGGTACTGATAGAAGACAAAAAGGCTCAGAACAAACAGGTTAAAGATGGTAAGTGAAGGATGAAGAGGTGTGAGGGAATGAAACAAAGCTGCTAGAAAAATATTCATTAAATAGCTTTGGCCTGTCTTCATTTACACAAGCATTTTTGTAGGTAAGTTCCGTCGGTATGCGAGAACTATTTCTTCGATTGTTTATTAGGGTTCAGAAACGCTTAGGGTTTTTACGTGTATCAATTTTGATGTCTTCAATGTACTCCTCATACTTTCTTTCCATTAGATGTTTAGTATGTTTTCTAATATCTGTAAAGTTCTTGTAAGTATACTCACTGTGAAAATCCTTCAATAGCTTTCATGCGCTTTTTTGTTGCGAAGCATGCACTTTAGTTCCTCATTAAACTACGGGGGAACCTTTGAAGAAGGTATTTTACGGAAAGGCACAAAATCTTTAACTACAGCTGCATCATCAACTGAGCCTGAGGGAAGTAAGCACCATGGGAAAATATGAAGAGCTTGGCTATTTCACTCCAAGGGGCCTTCTTCCATTGGAATAAAGAAGACACTGATTTTTTACGTTGAGATATTTTATGTTTGATGTTCGGAGAGATCACACTGAAAAAGTCGTGATCTGATGGGAAAATGTTAAACTTTGGGACCACAACCATTGATTTGTGAGTTGACACAATATATTCCAGGTTACTATCGCCTCTAGTAGCGTGCATATTATGCTCTGCTAACCCAAGACCATGTATAAAATTGTCCAAAAACCGAGTCGTTATTATATTTTTTTAGTCTGTGGGACACCACATGCTGGGGAAAGCCAGTCAATAGAGAGATTGAAATATCCAAGAAGAGTTGCATCGCCGTCTAGTACGGCGGCAATAATCGAATCACGACATGCTTCCAATATTACAAGAAATAGTGGTTGTATTGTCGATAAAACTAGCCTATGAGTTGTTTTTGACCGTTTGGAATGTTTATTTCAACCCATGAAATTTCACATCCTTACTGTATAAGTCTTTATGTTCTTTACTTTTTAGAGTTCACGCATATCATTACATGACCACCATGTGAATTCCTGTCCCATCTGTATATAGTAAATCTGTCGGAGAATCGCAGTACACAATCAAACATATCATCAGTCATCCAAGTTTCAGAAAACACTAAACAGTAATATTCTAAACGTTCAGGTAAATGGTTTTCGCAGGTTACTTTCTTTCTTTTTAACGGAGCGAACGTTTGGATAATAGATAGAACTATTGACAGATTTCTTACCTGAATCAACCTGCTCAGAAAAAGAAGTTTTCGTAATGGCAATCCAAAGAGTCTTTGGCAAGGATGATACAGGAAAAGAAAATATCATTTCAGAACAAGACAGATCACCAACAAGGTAAAGAAAAACACACTGTTTATCAATGCCGTACCATCGTGCAGATACAGACAACAAAAACACTCTAACACACGGGTAAACCAGACACAAACTTAATAATATCAGAGCACAATACATCACCAACTCACCACTAGACGCCATCTTGAAAACTCCTACAAACACCACTAGACGCCAAAGAGGCAAACAAAATTATTTAAATGACGAATCGCAAACACATTTGACATCTTCTTTATGGTATTAGGATACTGCAAAACAATTTAATAAATTAGACGATACAAATGCTGGCTTTGATAAACGTGATGCTTTTCTTAAAAAGAAAGCACCATTTGAAATGTGTGGATGTATTCATGTTGATGTTGCACGTTGAAGCCGTGTGCTTCCAAACAATGTTGGTATTTGTATTAAATTACATCGTACAAAAATACATTCAGTATTACCAAATAGATTTTATTAAGTAGTGCTTGAAGAAGTTACGATGTATGCGCGACGTCATGATGCGTCTGCACATGTTGCTATGGAAATAAATACAGGTATGGTGCATGAGACGGCCAAATTACCGCACACAAGAGTTGAAAATCGATCTTGTACAATATCTCAACAAGTAAATTTATACAATCTTGATGATTTGTTTCTAGGAAATGTTCCTGCAACGATCGTTATCAGATTTCTCTCTAACCCAGCCTTTAATGGAAAATCAAGAGTTAACCCTTTTGAAAAAACTTTAACGTTAACAAGTAGCAACTACAAGTTAGTTCAAAATCATTTCCTCACAATCACCTAACCCGTGATTTTTCAAATAATTTATACGTCCTAAGTTTCCAGAGTTTGTTTTCCGGTACAGGAAGATTTTATGAAGAAGATGGTCATACTGTTACATATGATGAATATCCACACGGATACAATCTTAATGCATTTATTCTATTCCCTGCTGCTACATTGGATACAAATACTTGGGATGTTGTACGTGATGCTCCCGTTAATTTAAATTATCATTTAAAAATCATTAGCATAATCAATCTCTTGCAGTTTATACGCACAATTTGATTCTCTCATAAAAATAAATAAAGATAGATATGTATATAGTATAATTCATTTTAAAATTTAATCAGTTAAGTAGCATGAGGGTTGTTGTTCACTACTCCGCCTTCCGTGGAGAAAATGATGACGAACTTACTGTTAAAGAATTAGCAATAGGTAATCCAGATATTCCATTTTTTCAAAGCTGGATATTTAAACCTCCGTGCGCCATCACTGAACTGTGTGAAACAATACTAGAGGCAAACAAATACATGTGTGGTAATTTTTACGAAATCCAATGACATGAAGGGCATGTCGAATACTCACACATTAAAGAAATTTTTCGCAAATATGATACGAATATTACATCCATTTGTACTTATGGTAAAGCTCGCCAGGACTTTCTGCAAAAGGTGCTTCAACGCGATGTTTTTAATTTCGATGATTTGGACTGTCCACGGTACACATCTCTAGGCTTCCATATGTCGAAGTGTGCACATAATGATCATCCATTTGGATATTACAAATGTAGTGTACATGAAGCCTTGTTATACAGTGAATATGTAAAAGTGTATGAATATATTTTGTTTGCGAACAATACCAGTGATAAATATATTCCTACTCCGATAAAGAAATAAAGCGCAAAATGCATACAGATGAAATTTTAAAAGTTTTCAGTGATAAAAGAATGGATCTTGTGTGAGTGGTATTTATTCATTGACACAATTCCACAAACAGTACAGACATTTATTGGGCTAATCATTAATATCGATACTCCAGATTCTGGAGGAACTCATTGAGTTGGACTATACATAAAAAATAATACGAAGCTTTTTACTTTCATAGTTCAAGCATGCCAATGCCAAAAAATACATTCTTCTTATGTAAAAATATTAAAGTTTATTATGTAAAAGGTCAAGCATACCAACACGAAGAATCCGTGTTGTGTGGATATTTTGTATTATTTTTCCTGTATCATATAGTACGCAATAATTCATTTAAAAAAACTAAGTTTGTTTCATAAGAAAAAATAGAAGAATGATAAGATTGTATATAACCACATAAATATTTTTAAAAAGAAAACATTTATCTGAAATAATAAGTTCATTTGTTTATATACTATTATGTACGTAAATATGTAAACCAAAAAATATTTTTAAAAAAATAAAAGAAAAGTTTTTAATTCCTCTTTTTCATTTACATTATCAGTGATTAAAATGTAAATTTACGACATTAAAATTACATTAGTTAATGCTGTTGATCGTTTAAACTTCCACCAATAAATAATCTGTTGTGCATTTCAATATGCGCAACCTGATTTTTACTCAAGTTTTATATTTTGTTCATGAAGAGAACAACATTCATTCGTAACAATACTGCGTAATTCATTTAATGGTGGACATTGTTTTGATTCAAGATCAACAACACTATCTAGGGAAAATATTCTCTTAATTCAAATGGATTTCTCTGTACCTTTACAATAATAGGTTGTATCTTTCAAACATAATTGATACACAAAGTTACGTGGATGTGATACGGTATACCTGCTTTAATTATTCAAACGTAACCCACGTAATTTAATTGTTAAAGAAATCAATTTGTTTTTGACATCCTAAAGATAATTGATTTTATTCAAAAGGTGATTTTACTGAATAATGCGAATTTACTGTATCATCACACGCAGTTAAACAAAATTCAGGAATAATAAATTCGTTATTTGAAATCTTAAATCTTTGTATGTCAATAATATATTGTAAAACTGTGTAATTTCGTCTCATATAAGGAAGAGGTAGAGCAGATAATAAAAAGAGTGTCCGGAATCGACTCCCACTATCAGTTTTATTATAAAAATCCACTATATGAGTATTTGTACAAAATACTACACAATTTGGTCTCTATTTGAAAGGGTGAGTAAAAGGTAGTCTTTGACCAAGTGGTCGCAGACAGGATCTCCAACAGAGCCCCGTAGCAGGCTAAGAGGAGTGGAGTCAAGGAACCAATGCTCCGTAGCAAGCGAGGCAGGTTAAGTTGCCAACAGAGCCCCGTAGCAGGCTAAGCGGCTAAGGTTGGGATTCCCAGACCGAGCCCCGTATCAGGCTAAGCCAGGAGATAGGATAGGCGTAGTCCCGTAGCAGAATAGAGGCCTGGGGTTAGGTTACTCCAAGAGTCCCGTTGCAGACTAGAGGAGGGTCACCAGAGAACTGGTCCCGAGTTGCCTTCGTCCATCCAATTTATAGGGTCCTTTTGGGTGGCGGTGGTGCTGTTGCTCCGATGTCGTCTTCTGCTCCATGGGAGGGGCCAGAAGCCATCGTCTGCATGTGATTACAGGTCCCTCTGGTGGGAGATCCTCTTGCCGAACCATGTGGTGTTGTTTGTAAACATTGAAGCGTGGAACTGCTTGTTTACGACATCACATAGGATATTACACCCCCCTGGCTTGTTTAAAAAATAAGACGAAGGGTTATTTTTCTTTATATGAGGGTTGGCAACACTGAGGTATCACACGCAAAAAAGCACTAAAACATTAATAACACTTGCAACACACAAAAAAAATCACTTTTCGGAGCAGTAATAAGGTAGCGGAAGAAAGCACTAAACAGTTAGTCCCTAATCACAGGCAGGATCGGTGCATTTTAATATGTCACTTCATTTCCCTCGAGGTAGGGCTGTTTTTGGCTTGGCGTCAATAAATATATACTAATTCACTTATAGTAAGTGGGGTTGGAGTCTGTGTTAGCTGTTGCTCCTTAGTTGTATTATTGGTATTAAATGTTTCCAAGGGAATAGGAGATGAAATTTCTATGCGGTTCGTTCTAGATTTGTTTGGTAACGAGCGAAGACGACGATATAATATGTATAAAATAATAAGACTTAGGAGTACTAAAAAAGTTGCAATTAATACGGTTATATAAAGATGCTCCATACTTCCAAAGAAAAAAGGTCCACTTCCGGTTAATAAAAATACTGTCCGGTAGGGGAGTATTCAGAGCTTATTCTGAGTCGATCAAGCCTCTACCATGTGGTGTTGTTTGTAAACATTGAAGCGTGGAACTGCTTGTTTACGACATCACATAGGATATTACAATATTGATTAACAGATGGTGAAATTTAACACAAGCAAAATTTGAAAAACGGAATAAGTTGTCCCATAAATTCAGTATTGCTTAAACAGCCATTTGTTTTTCGAGTAAAATTTGTGATTGAGATTTCACTATGTCTTTCTTCAATCATTTCAAACAATTCAACAATAGTTTTCTCATTGGATAAATGTTGTACATCAAAAGTCCCAATATTATGAAGAAACAAGCACTGGTGTTGAAGATTCAACGAACATTGTTCACAGGAAATTACTTTTAAAGATAAGTATACATTTATAGTTTTCAATACACATAGTTAACTAATATTATTGTCTCTACAAGATACACAAATATGATCACCACCACCAACTCCACTAATTTGTGAATACATTTTGAACAAAAAATGTTTACACCAATAGTTAAATTAATCACTGCGCATAAGCTATCTTCTTGTGTTTACTTTGAAGAATGTTTATCACTTCACTAAGAAATTTACTGCCTTTTTCCTGAATCAGATCCAAAAAGGTTTTCGTAAAAATTTCCTGTGTATAGATGACAATCAGGTGTAATTTCGCGTACGTATAGAGTGTACGCTCTATGTCTACTCTGGATAATGCCTTCACTGGAGCTTCTTTAAACCGTCTCCGGACATAAGCAAACAGTTATGTCCGAGCTGATTTTCAATCCCTTCAACGCATCCACTACAAATTAAATTTTCATCGGTTTCCCATGCATTTATTGCCTCAATAATGATTTTATATCCACTTTTTGACTAAAACAAGAGCACTAAATCCTAAAAACGTGAAGTTTTTAATAAAGATGAATCCGGTGGCGATGATAACACCATCGATGTGTTTTTCCAGAGGTTCTAATTCCCCTTCCTCATCTGATGATGATGAATAAATTTTATCGTCCGAAGGTGATGATAAATATTTGACCTCTACACAGTCGGGTCATTCCGGACTGTTATCGGACTTTTGCCTCTTCATTCACGGAAGAGGTGATTCTGTCTCCTCATCTTCAATCTAAATACTAATTTTCTGACTAGTCCCATTGCAGAATACATACAAAATTCTCATGAAACACTGTTGAGACGTTTACGTCACAACAAAATAGCGTCTAATAACAGCAAATTCATACGCGTCATTCATACCCACTTACGTTTTTGTCAAGTCAATATACAATAAAAAATGCGCTCCCCTAATCACTCAAACTCAAACGTTATCAGAAAATAGCATTATTTCCATGCAAGGTCATTCAACATTTGTCCGAGAATCTTGTGAAGAAAAAGGAAATAAAGCCTACCAGTGAGTTATCATGAGTTGTTACATACACAAACTGCTGTACTGAAATTCATAAATAATTTCTCCTCACGCACACATGTGTGTAGTCAAGGAAAACACTTATTTTCCGAGAATCTTGTCAAGAAGAAGAAGAAAATGGACCTGTCCATTAAGCAAATTTATTATACATAAAAACAGTTGTGATGAAATTCCTTGGATTGTTCCCAGACGCACACGTGTGTGTAGTCAAGGACAGCACATATCCCGGAATATTTTCAAGACAACAACTACTAACCGAGAATCTTGTCAAGGAAATATCTATAGTTAACAAAACAGACAATAAACAATAAACCTATTGTTTTCAATTTCAGACGCAGGTGTGCATTTTTAGCCGAGATCTTTGTCAATCCACTACTTTTATACCACAATCGACATTTTCACTGATTTTTATTGCTTCATAAAATACTTTACAGCTAGTTGATTACGGCAAGCACCTCCTTTCGCTTGTGAGTTAATTCTAACTAGTCGAAATTTCCGATTCAATATCGGTCTGCCACTCGTGCTCTTAAAACAATGACCGCCACGTTTGTACGTCATATGTCGGACATAGACGAAACTGTCTGCGCCGCTCAGTAGGAAAAGACTTACCGAAACATATGATGCATGTTTTTCAATTGTGGACAACGTAGCTAATAAAACGAAGAATAAAAATGTGGTTCTTAGAAAGTAAGTATTTAGTCTATTTATTTATTACAAATTATTTGAATATACTTGAATATCTAAGGGCAAAGTGGAAGTGTACTAATATGCAATATCATACGACCAAGTATCTAACATATATCATTATTCAGTAATATAGCCAATGCATTGATTTTCTTAACTACTTAAATATGAAAGTATGTTACTCTCCTTAGCAGCACGACGCAATCAGTGCCTATGAACACACGTACTCGTTTAAGTTGTGTTGTTCTGTTAAACGCTTTAATGTAAGTTACATGTATAACCACATGAAGGCAGTTGTTATAGTAATTTCATTTATATTTATAATTATATTTACTTAAACTGATATTGTTTGCAGCCTGAGTTAATAAACTAATTAGTATTCTCATGTTCAGGTCACCGACAGACCTTACGAATCGAATTTTCTTAAGGAGAATCAACAATATAAAAGCACAGTGATTTGGTAGTACAGTGTTAATTACTGATATGCAAGTTCGTCGTAGATTCGATAGTTATGCGTTCAAAGGGATCCCGAGGAAATTTACACCGGAGAAAGCACTTCCCCTCGTACAAATAACCTAAATTATTTACTGAGTTCAACACTAGGACGCACAAACTTAAGATGATAATCATGTCCATGAACTTTCTTAGAATTCATCAGTGCTATTATCAAACTATTTTGCACACTAACAATAGTATTTCTTCATAATATCTTCGAGCTTACCGTCGTTTTCTTTAGGCTATGGGACATACTCAAAAATTGTTTAGTCCATGTGAACATTTACAGATCGATTGAAGTATTTTGAACATGAGTAAACATCTAAACTAACAAATATTCGGAAATGGTAACAGTAATAATAACAAACTAGTTACAATTGTCTAATTGCTGAACAAAATGAAATGAAATTTCTACTTTTATGTCCAATGAATATGCTCTGTAGGCAAACGGAGTCGGATGACTAATAAAAGTGAATGATTATAAAAATCATTGGAATGATGATGTGAGAGAATCAGGACTGTAAAATTTAATCAGCACTGTTTGTCCCTTTCTGTGGGTAAAAATTACCGAAAACTTAAAATTTTGACTATTTGAGATATCCTCTTTGAGGGCCTTTATTGCATTCTATGATTGTATGAATAAATATAAGGAACTATCTCTTTCATAAAACATGGACACATTGATGTTCTCGTCCAAAGTTTGTGGAAAAGTAAATAGGATCACAGTAGTATGTTAGAAAAAAGTACATGAATCTAATTTTTAGTTTGGTGTACTTTTGGAGATGAGACAATCTACGTTGTTTGTAGTCCTTAATTAATCATGGTTTAGTAGAAATGAGTGTTCGAATTGAGAGCTTTTTAATTAACATCTGTAGAGAATCTTTGGCATATCATATATGACGTGATAGGCGGCTCATTATAATACTTGATAAATTGTAACATGTAATAAACGAAGGATTGTGTTTTTATAATTGACGACAATGTGGTATAGTATAAATGAGAAACTAAATAATTTTGACAAGGGAATATATTGGATATATGGAATATATGGAACAATAATATTAATAAAATTTGTTGGAGATCCGGTTTGAAAGACGGGTCTGTGGAATGGGGTATCTCGTGTTCTGAAGGTTTATAATTAATGGTATCTGTATAGTTAAAAGACTTTTGAAAAATCGGTGAAATAATATATATTCATAACACATAACGCCATCTCCCTGCACCGAGTGCCAGATATTAGTCTGAGGAAAGAAAACATGGAAGTAGGTCATACTCTTTCTAGATTCTTCCAGAATAGTCTGGAAGTCATACGAACTAATATAAAATACCGAGTATATTTGGTAAGAGGAAGACAAGAAGTGCAAATATCGTAGTGCAACAAGAAAATCGGCACGTAGAAGACACTTGAGGAGAAAATCCTATTTAAGTACTAACTTTCTACTTATTCCTTTTCTTCTTCTATTCTTGTTCATATTTTCATTTCACATGTAACTTGACATTGCACATGAAATACTTGTAAACGTACTGTTGCTTCTTTAATGTATTACTGAGATTATAGGGGACGGTGAAATTATCTGCTACCGGGAATCGAACATGGATACTCACATGTCGAAAACCATATATCTCGGCGTACTTTTCTCTTATATGTAATTATAAAGTGTATAAGGTGAAGTGTAATAAAGTTATGAGACGGAAGTCGATAGACTCACCCTGGTAATCAAACCGGGCTCTCTCACGTGGAAATTTTGCGCGCGAAATATTTTTGTTAGGCAGAGTTTTAATTATAAGTAACTATAAAATGGTATAAATTTTCCAGTTTAAGAACTAAGTTATAGTGAATGAAGATTGTGGAACGCAGCGATATATGAACCCGGGGAAATCATGTACACTAACTATTTTTATTCAACAAAATTTTATTTATAAGTAAATATAAGAGTGCATAAGGTGTACCGTACGAAGGGAGCTATTTTGCACAGGTTGCCATCAGACTCCCCGTGATATGAGCCCAGGTCTTTCACATTAAAAGCCGATGCATTAAATATATAACCGGGAATGTTCGCTCTATTACGATTTGAAACAGGGAATTTATAGTTATGTTTTTGTAATTTGAAAATCGTAATATGCCAAACAACAAAACCCAATTCTCTTTTTGTTCTTTTCTAAGTGGTGAAAAGAACAAAGAGAAAAGCCTTTATAAGCAACGGGAACGGAAGAGCGGAGATAAGGAAGAAATACGAAGAATCGAACTGTATTATCAAGTAATCAAAAGATAAAATAATATTCGGCAATTGCTTCATGAACACTTCACCTGTATTGTTCAAATGGATGTTTATTATGCTCACATTTACGAATGTGGAAACTTAATGAAGTATACTTTGGACAGTCTATTTCTTCTAAATTTGTAACATTTCTCTGTAGAACTTCTAGAAGAAAACACTTTCTAATGTTTCCGTAAGTGTATATGCTTGTAGCATTTTCACAATATGTTAGAAGGATTTTCTTACGATGTGAATACTCTACGTCGCCCTCGTACCAAGTAATGCCGTATATACTGTTACTTTAATATTTATTCGTAGTTATGAACGGCTTATATAATTTATTTAAAGGATATCGAGGTTTAAAAAACAATTTTGTAGGAGGGGCAGTTCAGGATTTACTATGCCAAGCTCCCTTACAATAAACTCGTCATCATTATTATGAAATGCGGACAAGTGTACAACAAACCTCGCGTACTCAACTGAATAAATTAGAACGTGTTATTAGTATCATTATTTGTATCTTTGTCTACTTGTGCTAAGGAATCAAATTGTAAAAACACGATGCATGTAAAAGGTTCAGTTTAAGTTTCTGAAACTTTTAAATTTACAGGGAAATCACGTACTACGTCCCAAGCATTATCATCTAAAATTCCTGTTGGCGACAGATTAAAAGCATACGGAGCACAACTGTTTAGATATTTATCAACAGTAACAGTATGTCAATAACTTTGATAATATATGTACCAGTACCTGAAATTAAAGTATAGAAACTTAGAAGTTATAAAACGTTTTTAAAATCGGGGGTAAGGCGATTGGAAGGAAATGATTTTGATCCATCCTGCAACTGCAGTTTGTTTACGCTAAAGTTTTGAAATTCATAGGGATTAATATGGTATTTCCCATTGCAAAGCATTTCAGATATTTTATTTGCATTTGAAGACGTCTGTACATTTCAAATATTTTATTACTCTTAACCTTATAAGCACGTCTTTGAAAACCAGCATTTGTATTATCTTATTTTTAAATTGCTTTGCAGTATTTTATGCCACATGGCACATGCTAAATGTGTTTGGGAGGCATCATAAATAATTTAATGTTTCTATGTATGCACGATAAGCATAAGACCTTGATGTAGAACTAATTCATTTATCATTTCAGGAAATTTTAATTTGACTAAATAATGAATGGAAACACTTATCTACTGGTGCAACATTATCATCATCAATAAAATTTATACCAGCAGGTTTTATAACTTTAGAACGTACATAAAGATAGAGATATGAAAGATGACTAATTTCGACTGTTTCTTCACGAATAATAAATTCGATAAGTCCTTCTAAGGTTAATGTAAAAACAGGACGATACTCAGCATTTGTAGTTGCTTCAATAGCTGTTTGTGTCATTGGTATAGAAAAGAAATGAAATTCGTCTGAATAACATTCAGAACTATTTGAATATAGGAGCGCCATTATGAAAAGATGTTTACATGTTTTCGCTATGCTGTAGATTCAAACTTGAAATTCGCAGGAGCATTCCTTTTCCGTGACCGTCCCTTACCGCTACCAGTTAGCAACTGTCTGACTTTATTAATGGCCTTGTCTTTGAACTACCAACAGCTTTCTTTACACACGCACGAACACATTCTTTGAAATGGCAATTTTCTAATACGTCACTTCATATCTTGAATACTCCTTTGTAATACTTCACGCCCTGCAGTTTTTGAACCTTGTTTAAGGAACCTTGTGAAATGGTAATGCAAAGTCATTAAGGAAACTACCTATACCATTTCCGCTTTGAAATATAGGTCCTGAAAAATATGGTATTCAACGTCCACGTTCATAACACGCATTTTGATCTCATCTTTATTATTTAACAGATGCAGGAGAGCGTTAAAAGGAAGTGTTACAGTGTCCCGGAACGAAATGTCAAACTTCCCCCTACGTGATCTTTTAACAGTATTTCGATTGTGTTGAAACATTTTGGAACTGGCATATAATAAATATCTTCAAATGTAATTGTTTGAACTTTTCCAAATTTAATATCTGAGATTGTTTCTATATGTAATAATGGTGCTTTTGTATCACCTAAAAATTGATATTTTATAATATCCGTACAAATAAAAATATGACGTGGATATCTAATATCAATGTATACAGTAGTTCTCTGAATCCGGGGCGTTCAATAAAAAGATCTGATTTTCAGAAAAAAAACTAATTGTAAATAGATGATAATGTACCTCATTCTACACGTTCATCACATCCAATATGCACAATATTTAAAAAATAATCTTATGAATCTCGATAATTTATTTAATTCATCTATTAAACTCTGAATGGATGCGTAATATGCAATGACAAGTTTACTTTTCATAATGTCTGCATTTTTAAATTTATACCACATAACATTTTCAGCTTCGGTAACATAATATGTTAACGAATATGCAATTCACTTAATCCTACGTACCAATCATATTCTGATCATCATATATTAGTTTTAATTGATTAATGAAATGTGTTGCACTATTTGTAGGATATACATTTGTACTGGCGTTTGAAAGTAATGTACTGTAAAAACTATAGTCAACACTTCCAGAAATTATTTTCTTTTAAAGTGAAGTGTAAAAAAGGATATGGTAATTTTTACCCGTTTGCATCATTTAAGTTTACTTCTATCGTATCAAAATATTTATTTTCAACTTTAACATACTGCGATGTATGAAACAAAAGATTTTACATGTTCATGTTCTACATTAAACACACTAAGTTTCCGAACAATCGGTTCTATATTTTGTTGTTGTTTTACAATATCAACGCACACATTAATTGTATTGAGAATATGATAATCAAAATTACATTAAAATTTTTCACGACTAATATCAAATGAACACTTCTAACTTTTGTGTATATGACATTTTTAATATCTCTTGTATTTTCATCAACAAATCCAAAACTGTGTTGTAATTCTTGTGTAATACCAATCATACTTTGAAAATCTAATTTTAGAAAATGATTAATAATTTGATTTTCATTTCGTAAATATTGTAATATGCGCAGGTTTCCAGGAATCATATGCAGGATGGATTCAGTAGATGAATAATATCCCAGTGTTATTTCACCATGATGACGTTCAAGTTCCTTATCGATAACCGTACTTATTATAATTTCTTCATTTCACCAACGTTAAAATACCACGGAATATTAATTTCTGTTAATGCAGCACCCTATACCCCACCACTTAAATCAATAGGTTGTGATAATTTAACTCGAAATGATACCGTAGTATTATCAACAAGTTTACTACCTGCATTTGAAGAAAGAGTAATGTAAATCCCGTGTGGAAAGTACAAATTCATTTTGCAGACTGGATATAATCTGATCTAATCCACGAATTCATACTTGATGGATACCCTACCACTTTACATACATCCAACAATTTTTATGTTTAAGAACATTTTTAATTAAATAAGTTTTCTTTCAATTTATAAATGGCGTTTTAATGATTGCGCATAAAATTATACTTTTTTTTACCAGTGCAATCTTTCATTTATAAGTGAAAGAATTTGAATTAACACATTTATTAACAATAACTATTTCTTGTGAACATTAAAAAAATATCCTTTTTCTAATTTATGTTTATACTTACTAACACCAACATAATCACCCGGAGTAAATATACAACTTACATTCTTTTTATTCATTGTATTTCCGTATAATATTTCCCATACTTGATTGACATTGTTATCATTTACTTGCACAGGTGCCATTTTAATATTTAAATGATATGAATGATTATAATTACTTACAATTTGATCTAAACCACTAACATATCAATAAGTATTCTTCTCGGTAAAATGTCGATACCATCTTTCTTTTAATTGTACGTATGTAAACTGTTGTGCTAAAGCACATTTAATTTACGAATAAACACTATAATGATTAATTTGATATTCTCGTAAAATGTTTTATTTGATTATTATAAAATTCACCAGCTAAGTCTCTATGCACGTTAAACATAGACAACATGAGTTTTTTTTAAAAAAAATGTTGTTGTTTTTATTATTTCCGGGCTTTCTTTGCTTTTAGGAACAAAACATGCATATACTAAAAATATCCATACAACAGAATATGTATTTACAAATATTATTATACTTTGCAACATTTTGCATATTTTCTAAATCCATTTGTGATGTTTCATTTCGTGCACTAGCATAATAATTTTTACATTCAAAAATTTTATACGTTGGTATATGAAATTTATACACATCTTGTGAACCTAACCATTTCTTAATTTTCTTTTAGATAATTTTGTTTTAATAATAAATCTGTTTTCCTACGTAGTGTTTTCCGTACTGACTATAAAATGTCTGATACAAATGGTAAAATAGAAGTATTGTGTATTATGTTGGAAGGCTGATGATGATGAGGATTTATGTTCTTTTTCTGCTTCTTCAGTAACAAATAAAGTAACAGTCTTATTTGAAGATGAAGTATGCTGTAAATAAAGATGCAAAGCTTGTTGATATAATTTCTACTTTTCTTGTACACTACGATTACGACGTTCTAAAATATTATTCATTTCTTCATCTAAACGTGATTGACGTGAATCTATTGATTTAATATTGGATTGAGTTTGATGTACGGCATTTTCAGGAACAAAAATAATTTTACGTAATTCTGACTTTCTTAAGTACTAAAAATACTACATCCAACCGCTGCAAGAAGTGGCCAAAAAATTAGCAGTAGAAATGCATTACCTTCTTATAATAGCAACTTCTATTTCTTCTATACAGTACAATGTTGAGACAAAGCACATAAGATCTTGTTTGTCTATGTAAACGGTCTTTCTGACGTGGATTCAAAGGGGCGATTCCTTTTATTTTATTTTAAATACTAGGAAGTTCTTTCTATTAAATCTCCTGAATGATTTTGTAATTTTTTGTTTTGTACTCTTGCATTCGCACAGACCACGGAATGTGCTCTAATGTTGTTTCGCCTTCAACATCTTAACGCTGATTAAACAAAAATTTATATATGCCCGTCTTTCACTTTGCAGTACACATACATTGTATCAACTGGAAAAATATTTGTACGTGTTCGCAATGCAGCACTTGTTTTCTGCGTTAAGTCAAATAACAAATAGGTGTTACTTCTTCGAACACATTTACGATATGTTTACTATGTTGAGGCATAAATTGCCTAGCTAAATATTGTATTTGTAATCTATCACGAGGATTTTAAATACTATAATATAATATGCGTTCAAACTAATGTCAGGTGCATGTTTTCCTTTTAGAAATAAATTTTGAATAATAAATATTACAGTTATCTTTTTATGACGTGAATAATTTGTAAATAAATTAGCAACATAATCATTTGTTTCTGGGATTAAATCATCTAGTATTAATAAAAAAATTCTTTAATTTCAAAACTAATCATATCAGATATTCCCTCTGCAAAAAGTATTCGCATCTAAGTTTGGTATTACTGCACTATAGCAACGTACAGTATCATTAAATTTTATACAAAACATTTGATCGCGTTCATTAAGTAAACGATTTTCAAAACAAATTTTACCAGCCCTCGAAAAACCAGACATGAAAATGGCAAACATCTTGTACTCAAATGAATTAATACAATAGAACATTTGTTTTATATACACACACACTCATATAATTTATTCGCCGGGTCCTTATAATATAAATTAAAACTTGAAATGACTGGATTTTAAAGTAAATAAATTATGGAACAAATAAGAAAATAAAGAAAGTAAGAATAATTTAAGTATAAATAAATTACTTTTAAGGGTTCAGAGCATAGCTGTACTATAGTATATAAACGAATTTCCATGGAAAGAAGTAGGTAAAAGATAAGAGATATTCACACAAGACACATTCACTCGTTGTTAGGCCTATAACCGTAAGCTACACAACCTATTTTCGTATCAGTTAATCGCCAGTCAGGTCATGTTCGTAAACACGTATATGTTTTTTATTTAGTCTTTGTCTCTCTACAGCTACAAATACAGTCCTGGTCTATACACTATATTATTTATATTCTCAGTTACTGTGGACTCAATTTTTCTAGACACTAATTTATAGAAACTCTAAGTTAATTTTCTGAGATGTCCTATCGTTTAGTGTTTTCCCCCAAATTTTGAGAATTTGCCCAACTTCCCCTTGGGCAATTTTAATCCGCATAGTGTGAATTATGGGAATATCCAATAAAGGTTATAAACTACAAACCTTGTGGAATTTCATCCGTAGGATCACCCAAATAGTTTCCGCGAGGTAACAAAGGTTTCTTATTTGTTATGTAGGTACATAATACTGTGAGCGTCACAATAGATCGCTCTGTCTGTTCCTACACTTTTCATTAGTTCTTACAGTGTAAGTCTAGCCCATGAAGTAATAAATGTAGCTAGTATCACATTGGGAAACACTAACGGCATGTTTTCAGTTTGAATGTCTCTGAAATTGATAAGTAGATGATCATAACCAATTGGGATCACACTTCGAATTTCTTATCTTGCCGTCTTTAAATACCTAAAAATGTTGTTTCATCACTAAGGGTTGCATTTTTACATATCTTTGCGCTGCCGCCATTTACCATATAATGAATTGAGGTATAAATTTGCATATTGCCTTTATCCTGCGACGTTGCCGTGAGAGCACGCTGACCGTCGCTATAAGTACATTAGTTAGTATTCTCTTCTTCCATACACTTACGGAAAAGATCGACGAGTATTTCGCCTCTGGCAACATATGGTAAGATCGGAAAATACATAGAGGTTGTGCCAAGATAGTGCATTTTACTACACCATAAATACTTTCTACATCTGGAGAGTCCGGTAACTTAGGTTAATTAACGGGTAAAGGTTCACGTGACATAACCTATGATATAGACTTGTTATATCGGCGTAATATATTTGCTCATCACTCGCACAATTCACATAGGAACGAAAAACTTCCGTACGGGCACCATTGTAGCCATTATTGGGAATAAGGAAATCTGGAAGATTTGTACAACTTCCTTGAATAAAGTTTGTACGTTTTTACTCTTTTTTATACCATGTTATCCCAAGAACATTCCCATATTTCTTGTAAGTATATACTGATGACGTGCCATAGTTTCCTCATAACTTTTCCCCATCGTATTGTACGAGTCATGAGCATCGTGCAGAATGACATCCGGGTTGAAAGGGTAACAAGATTTGCAAGAATGCCAGTAACATCCGAGAAACTCGAAGGCAACGTTGAGTCCTTCGTACCATCCATCGGCCTTGTACCTACCAATATAATTTTCCCCTCATCTTCCATGCTGAAATTCTATCCCTAACTAGTCTTCCATATAATATTCCATTTCATAGCTTCAACAGCATATTTGATCTTGTGATGGAAACACAGAGCAGAAATTACGGGAATAGTATTCTCAGGTTGGTGCAAAGTACGATATGTCCGTATCGCAAGACTAGCAATAATGGATTAGATAATGATGCATTGTAAACCATAAATGTTCATTTTATTCCGACCTTACTCACCCTCGCCCTCGCAGTGGCAGTTGCGCCCTCGTGAAGCGAATTGCCCGTCACCCTCGAACACCTTCGCATTCGCCAAAGGTGTTGTCCATCGACCACGTCGACCTCGCCTGCGCAGTGAAAGCTGTCCATCGCCCTCGTTCACTCTCGCCCTCGGAAGTATGGTTGTCCATCGCCCTCTTTCGCACTCACCCTCGTACTTGAAACTGCTGCAAGCTTAATATTAACATGATTATGTTCAGATAAAACTTGAATAGAGTTTGCTTTACATCTTTCGGTGCAAAATAGTGTTGCCCATGAGAGGGGACGAGACGAGAAATAAGGTTTATCATCTCGTTTCGTGAATTTTATAGGTGTCTCGTCTCGAATCTCGGAAACTTCTTTATTGTCTCGATTCTCGACTGACTTCTCGTCTCGTTCTGTAAATTTACTTACAAAATGCATTCCCTTATCTTATGCATTCTCAGAATCCTTCTGCGTCACAAGGGGAGTAAACACGGTGTAATCTAAACATTTAAACCATATTTATTATTGGAATGTATCGTGTAATGATTTGAGTATCTTTAAACCTTCATAAATGCTCTTCATTGTGATAGTACAATCACTTTTGTCAATTTATATGTTTTAGAAAGGAATCATTTAACACTAAAATAATGTTTGAGACCTAAGACTTGGGTGAAATAGTGTTGCTCACGAGATTCGAAAAAATCCTCGTCTTGTCTCGTAGTGCAAATTATAAGGGTAACAACGGGAATGAAACTGAACTAGTGTTGTTTTGAACACATTGCTTCTTATAATTATTTCCATATGAGGATATACGTATATAAGATTTAAGTAAAGGACTGAGGTAGTTATTTGCACGAAATTAGTTTGGTGAATTTTGTTAACAATTCTAGCAATAACACCCTTAGTAATATGTGGTATATATTTCTTATGTCCAAAAATCTGTGACACATTTTTAATGTTGCTGTTGAGTGTAGAAGCTAGTTTCTATTTTTACTACGGTGATGAGGAAGACGCCTCTACTAAATTTAAAGAAATCTCTGCGTCAGCACAGGACTAAGTAGCGTTTGACAATCCCCCTAGCGACAAAATTACCTGTAGGTGTTTAAGCTGTAGTTGAAAACTTTTCTTCGGGTACCGTAAATTGAAGGTTCGTTGTGACGAATTTTCCAAGAAATGCGTATTGGTTGGTGAGTAGGTAATACAGTCTATTGCCTATTATTAATCATAAAAAATATAAGAACATGTGTCCAACCGCGACTTTATTACTACTGCATAAGAACTAATTAAGAAATTATCATATTTAATGTATTTAAGCAAGACAATATGTCTTTAAACACATAATTAAAGGCAGAAGCTGTTCCTGACGGGTCATATAGTTAAAAAATTAAAGCCTTCTTGCGTCAAAGTAAGGGAAAAAAGGTAATCTAATGTACTTAGGAGGCGTAGGGCCCGATTGGAAAATACTATTGCGGGATCCCAGATTCCCAACTAATTTGCATATATATTGCATATACTATATTGCTCAAAACACACACACCCCACACGCGTATATATATATATATATATATATATATATATATATATATATATATATATATGTGTGTGTGTGTGTGTGTGTGTGTGTGTTTGTGCATGTGTATGTGTGTGCGTGTGTGTTTGTGTCTTTGAATATCATATCAGTTAATATCTATTTTTACAACAGGAGATGGAAAGATAAATAAATAAATTACTGCTCAATTAACTTCAGAACGCATAGCTTGTTTCCAGAAACTTAATACAAACTATTGATTCAGACACTTAATAAAACTGTTCATTTAATACTTAAGCGCGAGCTTCAATGAAATAAATGAGCACGATCCGAACAGAGGGAACTGAGCCCGATAATAATTGAAAGAAATGAGCCCAAGCCCGAGTGAACACGAGTCAAGTTGAGAGAAGTGAGAGCGAGCCCGAGCGATCTCAGTGCAAAATGGCCATCTATGAACCAATGTCATTCCATCACTTGTTTTCATTTGATCTACTGCATTCTTTTGGTATTCTCACTGTGTTTATGCAGATATCAGCGCTCTTAAGATTGTCATTTACTGGTGAATGAAGTAAGTGACCGTCTGTTTACCAGCTCTTTGTAGACATGACAGTATAGGCATTTTTTATCTAAAAAGTCTCTGGCACAGGCAGAGCAACAACGAGGCACACACGCTTCTAAACGTAGCGCTATTTCTTTCCGGAAACTTTCAATAGAAACATACAAACATTATATTCATTTGCATTATTATTTGCTATAATTATTTAGTACTACACAAGAGAAATTGTCTACTGCTACTAAATGAAAGGAAGAATATAATCAATCATTAATCTTGCTATGATATCAACTTTTCATCTACTATCCATTTCATAAAGATAGGCTACTGACTTCGCGGTGCTGCCGTGACTCAAAACTTATATTGCATTGTTGTGCCTCGTTCAAATTGCTGGAATGTCGTCTCTTTAATACTTAAAACATAACAATTTTCTTTGCACTATGTAGTGAGGAAAATATAAATTAATGAAAATGTGCGTATCTTATAGTACTTTCTCTTATATCATTGTTTATAGGACTACATCTCGGAAACAATTTCCTGCGGTAATATGTTGATGCGTCCGTTCCCTATAATTTGTGAAAAGTTCTATTTTCACCACTTAATAGCTTTTCCGTAATTAAAATAAATGTATGATATTCTGATATACCTTACTCTGGTAGGTAGAGAAACGTAGAAAACACAGTTTGAAAATTTGGAACTATAGTGTTTCAAACATTAGAAACATTTCACAAAAGGGTTTAGTTGGTAGAATATTTATTTTTTTAAAATATCTAATCCAACATATTCTGTGCGTTAAGCAAAGATACATATTGCAGCCCAGCCCTTATATTTCCCTCGTTTATATGAAGAAACAGCATACAGAAACTGGAAGTGTGGCAACGCTGTTGTGCTACTTTATCACGTTCAGGAAGCGACAAAACCTACTTGATGAGAATGTATTAGGAAAAAGTGTTTAAGATCTCATAACCTTTCACAACTTCTTAAAAATAATAACAATGCATGTACAGTCAGCGACAGTAGAAACTGGAGGTTGGATACATAAGAAATGATAGCTTTTTCCAGTAGCAGAATAGTTTCACTCGATGTCTGATAGTTGGACAACCAACATGACAGCAAACACGTGCCCGAAAACATAACATGCCAGGATATTCCTCCATTTGGAGGAAAAAGTATTACTATCTGAAAGCATCACTTAGAGAAACAACCACGAGATAAATCTGCAGAAAATCCATTCACTTTAAGATCAAAGAGATAGGAATTAATGCAAAGGAAACGAAAAGAATAATACGCATCATGCAGAGACCGAAAAAGTATGGAAAGCTAAAGAAAATGAGAAAAGAAGGAAAGAGGGAAAGGAAAGAGCAAAAGACATGGGACTAAATTAAATTTTAACATTTAAGGATAAACAGTGTCCGTCTTTCCTCCTGCCCCCTGTATCCGTCCTGGTTTTTCTCCCTTCATAGGATAAATCTCATTCAGCATCAAATGCAAACATCATTTATAGTGTTTAAATCTTTGAAAAAAAGTAACTCCATCCAGGCCGAGACTCGAACCCCGGACCCTTAGCATAACAGTCAGACGCTGTAACCACTTACCTACACACGCTATAGCAAATGTGTTTATAAACCAGCCATTACCATCGCTATCAAACGTCTTAAACCAGCCATTGTCGGGAGTTACCCCACTTACACTTGAAGTTTGAATTTTATTTACGGCCTTTAGCTATCTACGGCAACAGGCCCCATGTTTTCATTAAAAGCATTTGTTCTGTAGATTAAAATCAAGAATAACTTAATCTATACTCTTACTTACTGTTGTCAATATATATATATATATATATATATATATATATATATATATATATATATATATATATATGTATACAGAGAGAGAGAGAGAGAGAGAGAGAGAATTGTAGGTATATAAAAATCGGATTAATGGGGGTTAAAAGAGTGATTTCCTAACTGTGAAATGGGTGATCGCATCACTACTGACATCTGGTAACGGTGTTATGTAATACACCCATTAGAAATAACGCTTCGAAACAACAAATTGCATGTTGTACCGTGGATAAGTCGGTAAGGGGTCTGCTTATTGAGTAGGCAACTCGAGTTCGAGTCTTGAGTACACCAATATTTTTTCCTTCAAAATACATTTCTATATTTTTATATATGTTATTAATAATTGCTTTCCTGCATTTTTTGTAAATTATCTTAAATTAGTGAAGGTTCAGTAAAATCAAGAAGGTTAAAATACATATATATGATTGTTTTATCCGTATGTACAGTCCAGAGATGGAGCGGGTCGGGAGCCGCGGGTCAACAGAACGTGACCCACTGCAACCCCCCACTGTGACTTAACAATGTATTACGACCCACAGACTCATTCTGCTCAGTGCATTGTAGACAGCTTCTGAACACTGCTGAATTTGTCTACTTTCAAGGCATCCTTTTTCTTTTCATTTGTTTCTATTGACAAAAGAACTTCAGGCTATTTTAGATATTGATATTTGCAACTGTAATAATAGCAATAGGACTTATTTGAGACGCAGCCTGTGATTTCTTAGAGGAGCTAACTACTGGGAAAAATGTTTCAATCATGTGTAATATATGAATTATTATATAAAAAATTGAATGTAACTATGTGTGCATGATCATCATATCCAAATTGCAAAGTCAAATGAAATGATTTTTGGTATATACTTAGACCTCAATCTCAACTAAGAAGTTATCATAAATTCGGTATCGATTTCATTATATTACATATTCTAAGAGGGTCCGAATTTTTGCGAAAAATTTAGTATCTCACAAGCCGTTCAAGTTGGAGAGCTGATATTCAGTATATTAATTCTTTATCTAATAT
This sequence comes from Thermobia domestica, assembly GCF_964235325.1. NCBI lineage: Eukaryota > Metazoa > Arthropoda > Insecta > Zygentoma > Lepismatidae > Thermobia > Thermobia domestica. The sequence continues at coordinate 286,969,543 of NC_137459.1, read as the reverse complement.
AAATAAAATAAAGAGTTTGTTTGTGTGTTTGTCTGTCTGTCTGTCCGTGTGCGGCCTGGGAACCAGACGAGTGGACCGAGAGTTACCAAATTTTGGTCAGGGGTACCTAGCCCAGGCCCCAGATCAAGACGAAGTCGTTTTTTTAAATTTCGAACCAGGGGGTCTCAGGGGGCTTTTACCGGAACCGGCTTGGGAACCAGACAAATAGACCGAGAGTTACCAAATTTTAGTCACAAATACCATGGTTCACGCTCCAGATCAGAGTTAAACGTTTTTCTCAAAATTCGAACCAGAGGGTCTCAGGGGGGCGTTTATCGGGACATGTAAAAGTAGTAGAAAATTTCCGATATTAGTGTCGAATTAATAGTTCTCGCGGTCGCTGAAATCAATGGTGAAACTCTGATCACATTAACTTCCAAATTCATCTTATTCGAGCCGGGAGTCAGCGGGGATGGGGGGATACCGAAAAATTTAAAAGTAATCTAAAATGACCGATATTAGTGTCCTATCCATAGTTTTCGCGGTCATTGAGATCAATGGTGACACTTCCATTAGCGAAGATTTGCAAATTCAGCTACAATTGTATGCAAGCCGGGAGTCAGCGGGGAATACTGAGAAATGTAAAAATAATCCAAAATGACCGATTTTAGCGTCAGGTTCATAATTTTCGCAGTCGGTGAGATCAATGCTGACACTTTCATTAGCGATGATTTGCAAATTCACCTACCATTGTATGCGAGCCGGGAGTCAGCGGGGAGGGAGGGGACACGAAATGCCGAGACATGTAAAATTAATCCAAAATGACCGATATTAGAGTCAAATCCATAGTTTTCGCGGCCGCTGAGATCAATGGTGACACTTCCATTAGCGATGATTTGCAAATTCAGCTATATATGTATGCGGGCCGGAAGTCAGAGGGGGAATACTCAGGCATGTAAAAATAATCCAGAATGACCGATATTAGCGTCAATTCCATAATTTTCGCAGTCGGTGAGATCAATGGTGAGACTTTCATTAGCGATGACTTGCAAATTCAGCTACAATTGTATGCGGCCGGGAGTCAGCGGGGAGGGGGGATACCGAGACATTTTAAAGTAATCCAAAATGATTGATATTAGTGTCACATCCAAAGTTTTCGCGGTCGCCGAAATGAATAGTAATACTTCCACAAGCGTTGACTTCCAAGTACTGGCCCCATGCGAAGAACGGGTATATTCAGCTGGTATATATATATATACTTCTTTAGTTCTTTAATACCAATTATGTATGTACTTTGCCAGTACATGTCCCATAGCGTTAGTTTTTGTTGGAATATTTTATCCCCCCCACTCAGACTATGTTAACAAAATCGTAGTCGTAATTATTCGTACTAACTAACAAGAAGTAACTATAAAGTTATGTAGCTTCCTGTGTATTTATATAAAGTTATAAAGTTATCCTTTATATATAACCTTATATATAAATAGAAACCTTATATATAAAGTTTCCTCTTCTGGAGGGGGCGAACGTCCCGATCCCTCCTGGATCCGCCCCTGATTCTACCTAGGTATTTGTTAAGGAAACCTTTCAAACAGTGATGATTTCAGGGCATTACCTGTTCGAGAATTTTAGACCTTGTCGACATAAATTTCACCCTTCGTGGCCATATTTTCGATCATGCTCAAAGTGGACTAATAATATTTTATCAGTTTTCTCTCATTCATATTTTGACCATTACCCGGGGAGAATCTTCTGAAATTATCAATGCTTATATTTAGTTTTTTATTACAAATCAAAGGATAATAATGAAATATTGAACATACTTAATATTTTGTTTTCAGCTTTGGATTTTAGATCTGCAATTCATATAATGTTCCTTTCTAATTGAATTTGAGAGAAAAGTAGTTGCCAAAGATTTATTGAAAGAAATGTTCTCAGTCCTCTGATGAAAATATGAACACACTTTTAAGAAAGAAAAAAAATTGAATAATACCTACAGGGTTTGAACACATACACTTATGATTGATAGACTATTCACCCAAACCGCTCCACCAGTTCGTACGTTTTCACTGAGCTTCTTTAGACTTTTGTGTAAAGTAGTTTCCTGCTCCACATTTTTTTTTGTTTATTTCGATACGACTATAAGTTTGTGGTGAATATTTGGGCGTTACAGGTGTTGCAATGCATAAAAATCTTTTTCGTATAAACTACATTCAATTTTACGTCCTAATAACTTACATACAACAGGTTGAATCTGTGAAATGATTGGGGTTGGAGTGATCGTAAATGTTTTCATAGTTAGGAGCCTGGATATGAAAACCCGCTTAACGTGGGGATTTACTTTTGTGAATTTTTGTACATTTATTTAAACACATCTATGGAAAATTTGATTTCTATAGTTATTTCAGGATTCTAGTTATTTATATGTTTGTTTATGAATGTATTTAGTACTTGGACTTTTAAGACTATAGATTACGTTTTGACGTTTAGACTTGGGACTTCTTGTTTGTATTTAGGTAGTTTATTTTGGGAATTTTTAGTTTTGGGGATTTTTATTTTGTAGTTACAATATTATTATTACTTGGGTATAGATAATTAAATTATTAATTTTTGTTTTGACAGATGACTATTGTACTTTTACATTCATAATTAGGAAAAAATATACGTTGCATTTGTTTGTAAATATACTGTTGGATGTGTGTAACGATTTCATTGAAGTTAAAAAGGTGAGGAAATCGGCAGTCAATTTAAAGTATAAATAGCACTACTCATGTGATAGTGGATAGAATTGGAACTCGTGCGCTAGGCTGTGATTTGTCCGTAGCCGTCCGTATGTTCATAATTACGACTACGATAGAGAAGTGGACAGTCAAATTCTCAAGGTTCAGTATCTGACCCTGGGTCTTCATTTTAGTTTTCTACAAGTTATACATAGTCAGAAGTGAAAACATGGAAATGTATACAAATTCATGAGTATTATTTATCAAATATCGACGAAATGTTTTCTGTAACAATTTCATTCCGAAACTGGAAGAGAAACGTGAAAGGCAAGAATCTGTATGTTATTACGGGAAGTTAAGTTTTGTATGAAATTTTGTGATAACAACGCTCAAGTTATTGCTATATGGATAGTAGAGTTATATAGCAATTTCTTCCAATATCTCAAGATTTATTCTATATTCTGTGATTGATCCAAAAATATGTTGAAGTTTATTAGTGGCAAATGCTATTCTGCTTTTCATGAATTTTGTGAATACGGCTATAGTGTATGTATTAGTCAAATTCTTGTGAGTATTGAGTATAAATGAATTGTGTTTAAAGTTGTTTCGAAGGTTCCTTATTAGCTTGTTTTGGAACAAAACCATATATTTATTGTATAAAGTGTAATATTCGCTATGAAAAATGTTGTATTGATATGCGAAAAATATTGGTAAATGTTAACTTTCCTAATTGAATACTCTTTTATCTCAAAGTTATCCTATTAAGTTGATTGAAGATTATTGAAGTTTATCAAATAAAAAAACTTTAATAGAATATTGAATATATTTGTGCTGATAATGAATACACAATTATTAATTTTTTACATTTGTTGTAGGATCTATTTTGGAGTGATCAAATTGTTTATAAAATTATTTAAGTCAAATTTTATGTCCTGTTTCCTTAATGAAATTTACATATTATATCCGACGAACTTTATGTATTATTTCTTTGCATAATTCAAATAGCCTATTGAGCGATTTACTCAGTTGATAGTATTAATGCTTCTGTTTCAGCTTATTTATTACACACACACACACACACACACATATATATATATATATATATATATATATATATATATATATATATATTTCTTTAGTTATTTAAAACCAATTGTTTATGTACTTTACCAGTACTTGTCCCATAGCGTTAGTTTTTGTGGAAATATTTTATCTTCCACTCAGGCTACGTTACAAATCACAAATTCAGTTTTCCACAAAAACAGTATTGTTTTATTTTAATAATTACGAAAGATGGAAAAATTGGTCATTCATTCTACGTGCACAATTGTGTGGGTCAGGGCTGAATGGGCTATGACTTTTCCTATAGGTGCCGTGAGAATGCTTTCTTTAGGGAAGGTTTTTAAACTAGCTATTTTATAAACTGACAATAGAAATTGAAATAATACATAATCATCTTGTCCATCACAAATAGGGACTTGTTTATATAAATTACTAAAGCTGTCTGAAGCAATGTCTACACTTACTTTATCTAAATTAGTATTAAAAGACATAAATGAATTCTCTACACGTGAATCACCAGACACCAGTCCCGATAAACGCCCCCCTGAGACCCTCTGGTTCGAATTTTGAGAAAAACGTTTAACTCTGATCTGGAGCGTGAACCAAGGTATTTGTGACTAAAATTTGGTAACTCTCGGTCTATTTGTCTGGTTCCCAAGCCGGTTCCGGTAAAAGCCCCCTGAGACCCCCTGGTTCGAAATTTAAAAAAACGACTTCGTCTTGATCTGGGGCCTGGGCTAGGTACCCCTGACCAAAATTTGGTAACTCTCGGTCCACTCGTCTGGTTCCCAGGCCGCACACGGACAGACAGACAGACAAACACACAAACAAACTCTTTATTTTATTTATATTAGATAAAGAATTAATATACTGAATATCAGCTCTCCAACTTGAACGGCTTGTGAGATACTAAATTTTTCGCAAAAATTCGGACCCTCTTAGAATATGTAATATAATGAAATCGATACCGAATTTATGATAACTTCTTAGTTGAGATTGAGGTCTAAGTATATACCAAAAATCATTTCATTTGACTTTGCAATTTGGATATGATGATCATGCACACATAGTTACATTCAATTTTTTATATAATAATTCATATATTACACATGATTGAAACATTTTTCCCAGTAGTTAGCTCCTCTAAGAAATCACAGGCTGCGTCTCAAATAAGTCCTATTGCTATTATTACAGTTGCAAATATCAATATCTAAAATAGCCTGAAGTTCTTTTGTCAATAGAAACAAATGAAAAGAAAAAGGATGCCTTGAAAGTAGACAAATTCAGCAGTGTTCAGAAGCTGTCTACAATGCACTGAGCAGAATGAGTCTGTGGGTCGTAATACATTGTTAAGTCACAGTGGGGGGTTGCAGTGGGTCACGTTCTGTTGACCCGCGGCCCCCCGACCCGCTCCATCTCTGGACTGTACATACGGATAAAACAATCATATATATGTATTTTAACCTTCTTGATTTTACTGAACCTTCACTAATTTAAGATAATTTACAAAAAATGCAGGAAAGCAATTATTAATAACATATATAAAAAATATAGAAATGTATTTTGAAGGAAAAAATATTGGTGTACTCAAGACTCGAACTCGAGTTGCCTACTAAATAAGCAGACCCCTTACCGACTTATCCACGGCACAACATGCAATTTGTCGTTTCGAAGCGTTATTTCTAATGGGTGTATTACGTAACACCGCTACCAGATGTCAGTAGTGATCACCCATTTCGCAGTTACGAAATCACTCTTTTAACCCCCATTAATCCGATTTTTATATACCTACAATTCTCTCTCTCTCTCTCTCTCTCTGTATATATATATATATATATATATATATATATATATATATATATATATATATATATATATATATATATATATATATATATATATATTGACAACAGTAAGTAAGAGTATAGATTAAGTTATTCTTGATTTTAATCTACAGAACAAATGCTTTTAATGAAAACATGGGGCCTGTTGCCGTAGATAGCTAAAGGCCGTAAATAATATTCAAACTTCAAGTGTAAGTGGGGTAACTCCCGACAATGGCTGATTTAAGACGTTTGATAGCGCGTGTAACGGCTGGTTTATAATCACACTTGGTTAGGGATGGGCACGAGCGAGTTCGAGAGAGTTTTTTTTGAAACTTGATTCGACTCGAAACAGACATCTTTTAGCTCGACTCGAAAACTCGACTCGAAAAATTTCTTCCAACTCGACTCGAATTTGGATCGAGTTTCGAGTCGAGTTGAGCCAAGTCGAGCCAAATCTTGTGTGTAGTTTCAAGTTCGTTTTTCACTTATTCTGCATAAACAATATAATTATTATCAATGTTGCTACTTCCACTACAACTTATTATTATTATTATTATTATTATTATTATTATTATTATTATTATTATTATTATTATTATTATTATTATTAAATTCTGTAATTAAGCTTGAAAGATAGGCGGTTTGCGTCTGAATACTAAAAACTAGTTGAATGCCGATTTCGGTAGTCGTGAAATCTAGGAAACAAGGACATCGTTCACGAGGTTCTGGGTTTGAGTTCCAGAGGAGCAAGTGTTCGTGCTTGGGCCAAAATTTGTTAAAAGTTATAGCGTGCCAGGCAAATATGTTTAAAACTGTTCTGCCTGGGTCTACGGTTGTCAACGACTTGTGCGGCTTGGCTCACAGCTTATTCAATATCGAACCGAACCGAGAAGTAGGGATGCGCACGAGTCGAGACACAATTTTTAAAATTCGAGTCGAATCGAGACTGCTCGTAAAAATCTTGATTCGACTCGAATGTCTCAAAACTCTTCACATATTTTTAAAAATAGTTTTGAAGAAACTAATTACTCAGAAACAGTTATATATATATATATATATATATATATATATATATATATATATATATATATGTGTGTGTGTATATATATATATATATATATATATATATATATATATATATATATGTGTGTGTGTGTGTTTGTGTGTGTGTATATATATATGTATATTATTATTATTATTATTATACAGGTGCGGATCCAAGGGGAGCTACAGCCCTCTTGACACTCAGGTATACACTGGATAAAATAAGCTTCAATCCTGCTTTACACTGAATAAAGCGGCAAACTGTGATTTAGTCGCTCCCTTGATCATATCCTAGATCCGGGGCTTTAAGGGTTCATAGCTGTAAAACTATGGGATCTAACGTTAGGGATGCGCACGAGACGAGTCGAGACAGAATTTTCCTGACAAATTTCGAGTCGAGACACAGCTCTTGCAATAAAAAAGAATACATTTTTCGAGTCGAGACAGCACATTTTCGAGACGAGAAAGCCTCAAATCTTCTCTCGTGCGCATCCCTACCTATCGTAGTCGGGTTAAGACTTCACTTAGAAACTAATATGTGCGCTATCCAAATATACAATGTTTCAGAATCTAAAGTACACATGCGACAATTTTTAGAGAGGAACTTTGGCTATGTGCATATAATTTGAAGTACTCACCAAATATCTGTATAAAAATTGTTGCAGAAGTATGGCAGAATTCTGAAACATGGATATTTGGATAGCTCACGTACTAGTTCCTAAATAAGGTCTTGACCCTACTACGGTAGGTCGCCTAGTTTTGGAGCTATGGACCTTTAAAGTTCATTTCTTCATATTTTTGGCAGCCTATAACTCCGAAATTAAGCATTTGTGCGCCCAGGTTTGTTATTACCTTTTGTCTTATCTTGGTGTCAGGAACAGTATTTCTTCCAGATATGTTTTTGGGTCACTGCCCCCCTCCCGGAGGTCTGAGAGTGCCCCCCGGAGGAGACAAAATATTACGTCTATAATACAATAATAAATAGAATAGTACCAGCAGTGCCCCTTCCCCCACCCTGAACATTTTTTCTGAAAGAACAACTGGTCAGGAATCTCCTTGCATTTTTTAAATGGAGTATCGCATCGCAGTTTGCAGTGCAAATGGGAATGCAATGCAGTGCAAACATGGAAATGCAACATTGCATTTACATGTTTGCACTGCAAATTGAAAAATGTATTGCAAATTGCGATACATCTTTGTGTCTTAAATTACTACGTAAGCTAAAATAAGGAGCAAGTTAAAAATATATTACTATTATTTCAAGAAACTTCCCCCGACTTGAAGGGTCGGTTATTGCAAGAAAAAATGCCTCGACTGTGGATTACAATAGTTTTCCACTTTTGTCTTTCCTTCTCTTTGTCAGTTTATTGTTACTGGGTCATTCTTCAGATCTTCTCAGGTTTTGGGTGATTATCCTTGTTTCTGAGCGTGTAATAATAACAAAAAAAAATGTTCCTTGAAGAAAAGGCGCATTGGCATCAGATTGGACCTAGCCGATATATGGTATATATAGCATGATTGTGGCTTGGTTAGTAAAACGCAGAAGTGCGTACAGTAGATCAGTAAAACAGTAACGGTATTCTTCAATGCCAAAAAGACAGTATAGGAAATTACACTCATCTTTGTCTCTCTTTTCTTTTTGCTTTTCATTTGAAGTACTGATATACCTGATACCCATTTACGTTCCTTGTTAAAAACAACATATGTTTTAGCAAGATTTCTTCTTGGGAGACGCCGCGAACCTCAAAAAACATCCCGAACAAATGGACTCTGTCTTTCTGTGTGTGTTTGAACCAATGAGTTGTTTTTCCTAAACCTAATTGTTGAATTTGCCGCTGTGGTAAAACTATTTCGCTGAATTTGACAAATAATATAATAAAATATAATACTTATCCAGCAATGAGCGTGGATTGCAAGGAAAAGCAGTGAACCCTAAAGTACCCCTGTAGCGGGGGCGGATCCAGAACGGACTTCTGAGGGTGGGGGTGGATTGTAATACTACTACTTAGCTAGTTTTAAGAGCTCCAAATTTTGGGATGGGTTTTATTTACATATAAAATAAGAAAGCTTCCTCTTCCGTGGGAGGGGGGCGATTGCCCCGATCGCTCCCTGGATCCGTGTCTGCCCTATAGCCTCTCCCCGAAATTAAATACATTGATCTATTCTATCCAATTCGAAGTCATTTTCGCTTCCATGTTATTGGTGACGGAGCTCTTGTTCTTTGTATCTCTGTACTCAAGAAAATAATAATAATAATAATAATAATAATAATAATAATAATAATAATAATAATAATAATAATAATAATAATAATAATAATAATAATAATAAAGCATCTGAATAATAAAGATATTTTTCACCCTTCTTTAAACTTTCTGTGTATTTCTTTGAATCTGGATATGTTGTTTTATAGTGTATAATGCAAAAAGGCTTTAAACAGCAATCTGGCAAAAAGTATTTGTGTAAAAGACACAAACGTCTTATCAAGTTGTTCTACAAACAACTAAACAGCTGAAATTGTTTCTGTTTGCCTTTAAACACAATGTTACGATTTACAAGGCACAGACAAAAGTAGAGAGCAACATGATATTCGCCTAAGGGCAACGTCGCTAAACTGAAGACTAGCACTCTGTCAATATATTGCATAGCTATCAATGAGTCAGACTCACAGGTTCTTTCCAAACGTTTTGTATAACAGGTTAAACAAACTACGTTGTTGTAGGTAAGGGATGAGACTCTGAAAGGCCGATGTGTTGGAGGTCAGAGCCGTAGCTAGAAATTTCGTTGCCCGGGGCAAAGTAGAATTCGGCGTCCCCCGACACTCACCTTACCAAGATTTGACTTTATGCGCTTTTATTTTTAACATATAAGAGAAACACCTTTTTGTTGTTATGCTACGCTGTTTTTTTTTTTTTTACCAAGCCGCTTAGACAGCCAAAAGCGATCGTTATGTATTCTTTAACAAATAAGAGTCACTCTCAAGAGGCTTATTTTAGACCTGCTGCTAAACTTGCCAAACTACCTTGTATACAAATCCATTTGGAGAATAATTATGAAAAAAGCATGGAGTCGATTCTCCTACGTCAGGACGACCATGCTAGACATGGAGTTGCTGGACGCGAGTGGTAGCGTTGGAAAGGTCCGGGTCCCCTGAGTCGAGTCGAGTTCTCGAGTCGAGCTAAAAGATGTTTTTTTTTTCTAGTCGAATCAAGTTTAAAAAAAAACTCGCTCGAACTCGCTCGCGCCCATCCCTAACCACTGCCCCTGAGTGCAGTAGTAATGTCAAAAGTCTGGCCCAGGCCACGAAGCTCAAGGAATGGGGTCTTGACGTCATGGATTCGGGTCCCTTCTATTCACTTATTAAGGGGATCTTCTACCTCTTCGCTTATGTTTCTAAGTTCCCATTTGAAACCATGTAAATTTTAATATGGTAATTTCTAACAAAGTATTGCAGGTAATGACTTGAAATGTTTAATACGAATACACTAGACCCATATAAATCCAACCACGGTTTCCAATTTACGTTACATGCGTCAGATTAATTGCAATATATTCTTCAGTAAGTTTGGCAACAGAGAATAAAAAGTATGCTGCAGAGGGGAGAGGGCTGACCATCTGTTCTAGCTGCTTTTAATGTGATTCTCACTTCTCAGTGGTTAGAATGGTCTAGACTGGAAGAGCCCAAAACCACTTCTTTCTTCCTTTCACGGTTTGTTTGTTTCTTCCACCCCCTGCAGTCACAAGAAGACAACTTGTTTCGGAAAGCATTTTGAATTAGTAGCAAAAAGCAAAACTGAATGACACCACGGACGGATTAAAGGGAGGGGCGGTCACTCCCTCCGAGAACATTTGAATACTTTGAGTAATCGGAGTAAGAAACTAGAAATTGCGTAATCTAATAAGAAAAGTTTCTTGAAGTATACAGATCAAGACGCATTTCAAGTGTCACAGCATTGTACTCTCCTCCCCTCCCCTCCCAATTCCCTTCTGAAGAAGTTCTCTTTTGTTCCTCTGTTCCATATTAGCCTTTACACTTACACTTTCACTATCCAGTATTGATTTTGACCATACCATCTGCACAGCAAGGCGAGTAAGGTTTACAAGTCCTTCCTGCCCCCTTTTTCTGCCCCTTTTTTAAAAATTGCTAATTATAATAAAATTTATCGAAAACAATTTATCCCAACGATAAAGACTTATACACATTCATTATTGCAATCTTAAAATAAACTCGCCACCTGTCGCGTATGCTAGCGATCTAATATATACGAATAGATGAAAAGTTAGATTGAAGCCTTATGTATTGTTTTTCTGTAAGTAAGTCCGAATTCATACTTGTTTCTATTGTTGCATCGACAAAAGTGAGAGCCAAATCGATTTAGGCTCGTTGGTCTTTGCGAGGTCCCTAAAGATGCAAGGCCGTGGGCAGTCGCCCACCACTTGAAACGCCTCTGCACTAGAGAACTGCACGTGCTCGGGCCTACAAAGCATGTATCACTTCGGGCCCGGGAGGGGTTCGGGCAGTAGCGTCATTTCAGATTTGGCTTGGGGGCAAGACCCCTTGATATATGTAAAATTTCGCGTTTTTCACTGACTTACTACTATTGTATTGATAAAATCTATATAAATCTCAAACTCAGGGGGGCAAATGCCCCTCCCTGCCCCCCTAAATGACGCCCCTGGTTTCGGGCTGTGAATGTTTAAATATACAACCATATTTCTTGGACTTTTTCGGGCCTAACTTTGTAAATATAGTGTAAAACACAAATTGCACCGTTCTTTCTGAAGGACTTTTAAAACACAACTGCAAAATCAAACCTCGAATTGCTGTAAATAAAAATACAATCTTGCATTAGTAATTAAGTTTCTGTGATTCGGGCTTATTTCGGGCTCATTTGATTAACACGGAGCTCAGTCCGGGCTCGGGCCTAAATGCTAAGACATATTTCGGACTCGGGGCGGGCCTCACATTGTAAATTCACGGGCCGGGCCCAGGCTGAAAATTCCGACCCGTGCAGATCTCTGCTCTGTACCCGCACACATTCCTTCCTAGTCCAGAAAATCTCCTCCCCTCCGCATCGTCAATAATGGTAAATTTGTTCCTCGTATATTTGCTTATTATTGTAAGAGAAGTGCAAACGAGAACTCTAAACTTTGTTCGTTCTCTAGGGTAATGTGAGTAATGCAAATGAAGAAAGGTATGCGTAATATACAAATGTCAGAAAAACTTGATATCAATTTGAATAGACCTTTTACGTAATGTTTATTTTAAAAATAATAAACTTACGCAAATATATCAAGGCATCTGAAATTTAATGTTAAATAGTGGCGAGTGAGCCAGAAGGGGCGTGCACTATTCAGTTAGTCAAAGAACTCATATATGTAGCTTGAAAACTACTAGGTCTACTATTTAAACCAATATTGAATTAGACAAATTTGTAAAAAGTAGGATAACTATAGTTGGAAATAGTGTGTGTATTTTTTTAGGAGGAAACCCAGAAGTACATTCTCGATAAAATAATAATAATAATAATAATAATAATAATAATAATAATAATAATAATAATAATAATAATAATAATAATAATAATAATAATCTTCCTTACTTCAATCATAGGTTGAAGCGCAAGAAGGAAATTTTAAAACTTTTCTCTACCCTGGGAAAGCTGTTTTATAATTTGATAAGGTCTCTTCTTCGTAACTGCATCTATCCTTGGTCGGGCCGCGGTGGCTCAGTGGTAGAGCGTTCACCTCTAATGCATGGCGTCCTTAGTTCGATCTCAGCTTAGTGTGAAGTGAACTTAGTGGTGGACAAACACCGTGTGCGTGGATTTTCTCGGGGTTCTCCCGTTTCCTCCCACTTTCTTCATTCCACCATTTCATTCATTTCTCATAATCACCGTCTCCTTTAGCCTAACCGGCATAACCGTGGGACGTAAAACTCAAAGATTTCATTTCAATTTTTCATTTACCTTCCATGGTTTTCATATTGCGGGCACTGGAGTTTCCGAACTATATCATGGCGGCCATTTTGAAACTGGTGCTCCATATGAAACATCTTTAGTACAGCGTTACTTAGTTTTCCAAGACCTTTCGAACGAGGTATTACTCGACTCATGTTCCCATTTGACATTCCAGAGTTACCCTCCGTTACCCCCATTTACGGGCGGCGGAGAGGGGTACTTTTGACGGAATTGGTTTTCCCCCTTAGCAATATATAACGTGTACTTCAAACATTTCTTCTATGTTTTATCATTTTTCAGATATTTCCGTGGATTGATTAAAATGGCCCACCCTGTATATATATATATATATATATATATATATATATATATATATAGATAGATAGATAGATAGATAGATAGATAGATAGGTTGGTGCTTCAGTAAGCTCACAAGAGTACAGATTAATTCATTCTTGATTTTAATCTACAGAACAAATGCTTTTTATGAAAGCAAGGGGACTGCTACACATAGATGGCTAAGTGAGGTAAATAAAATTTAAACTTCAAATGGAACTTGGGTGGCTCACCGACAATGGCTCATTTAACACGTTTGATAACAGCGCGGGTAATAGCAGATTTATAAACGTAATAGATAGAGCCTGTGTAGGTAAATGGGTACCGCGTGAGACTGTCATTCTAAGCGTCTGGGGTTCGAGTCTCGGCCTAAACTGAGTTAATTTTTTTTCAAGGAATTCAACACTAAATGATGTTCGCGTTTGATACTGAAAGAGATTTATCCTATGAAGGAAGAAAACCCAAGATGGGGGCAGCGGGAAAGACGGAAACTGTTTATCCTTAAGTGTTAAAATTTAATTTATTCCCATATCTTTTGCTCTTTCCTTCTTTTCTCATTTTGTTTAGCTATCCGTACTTTTTCGGTTTCTGCATGAAGCATATTATTCTTTTCGTTTTCTTTGCATTAATTCCTATCTCTTTGAACTTAATGTGAATGGAATTTCTGCAGATTTATCTCGTGGTTGTTTCTCTAAATGATGCTCTCAGATAGTAATACTTTTTCCTCCGAGTGGAGGAATATCCTGGCATGTTATGTTTTCGGGCACGTATTTGCTGTCATGTTGGTTGTCCAACTATCAGACATCGAGTGAAACTATTCTGATACTGGAAAAAGCTATCATTTCTTATGTATCCAACCTCCATTTTCTACTGTCGCTGGCTGTACGTATCTCTATGTAATCAAAATAAAACGTTGAAGCAAAACATCCAAAAACTCATCTCTTAATATATTTAACTCATTCACTTTCATCACTTGTTGACTCATCACAGCTCCTGCAATCTTCCTGGACACTTATTAACAATGACTCCATTTCTAACTCAAGATTTTCTAGTATAAACACTTTCCAGCTTACGAAAATGTTAAGGGGAAAAAGGAATTTAGCCTTGGCAACCATGCGTTCACCCAAGTTGTTCTGCGATGAATTCCCCTGCCGAATGTAATAGAGAATCATGGGTCCTTCCTTTCTTCCAACGAAAGAAAACTATGGAATGTGTAGGTGACAAGCGCTCTATTTGCGTCTAATCACGTCACACTGATTACATTTTCATCACTTCCCTTAGGTTCGTAGGCGCAAACTCTTACGCTCTCACGTCATATGCGTTCATTTGAGTGAAATCGGCGATGTACATTTATATTTTCCTGAGTTTTTCTCGTGCTTTTTATTGAAAATTTATGGATATTCCTTCTAAGAGAAGCGGTATTGCACAAGGAAGTAGCAAAATTTCGAGTGATAATGAAATTGCAGAACTGTTGAGTGACTCCGACTAAAACAGTTAGATAGTAATGACATTGATTATTCTGTGCTCAGTGTCGTATGCGGGAATGTTTAAAGTGAACCTGAGGTTGCGCGGGAAAGTAAGAACACGTCGTTCCTATTTCAATGCAGATTTTGATGTACCTTGGAGCGATAAAATTCCCTCGAAAATGCAAAACACTTGTTCAGTGGTGCCCCGGGAATTAATAAAAATGCTGGACTATCTATAGAGTATTTCCCATATAAAGCGTTTCAGCTGTTTTTAATGATTAAGTTTTATAATTAAAAAAGTTTTGTTGATTTTAACATCCCTTTCAGCAGCGAGGCTATATAAAACGTGGACCTACTGATTAACGTGGAATACAAACCACATGAGCTCCCACCGGAAATAGATATGAATCAATTTGCAAAACAAAAGACTGAAAAAAGGAAAAATTGCTAAAACAAATATCTTTGCTTTCTAAGTGGAAATGTGTTATTTCAATTGAAAACAAGAAAATCTTTACACATGTGCTTATTCATATGTGATTTGTACGGATGGCAGCTTTACGCCATTTCTACAAATCAACTGCCCAAGAGCTATCAGTATGTCTGTCAAATGGTGAAAAAAGCTGTTTTTCCGCTGTTTGACTTTTCACATGTCAATGCTCACATTACTGTAGAGGAAGAAAGCAGAAACATATCGCACTACGAACTTTTTATGCGAAAGTAGTACTAAAACTGATGCACTCAGGAGGCATAGAAGTACAGAGACTATCCCAGTCATCAGCCGGTTAATCTAGGATGTTAGCAATGGGCCATTACCCATCCACTGCTTCCACAATATCCGCAAATACTAATAGACTAGGACGAAGGAGATGCAAAGTGCGTAGCATCCGCAAGCTGAAAGGAAGTTTTTAATGAAATATTAGCGTTTATTGTCTGATATATGTAGTACTTTGTGTGGGAAAGTGCTTCGAAATGTACAACACTAAAGGGAAGTACTTTGATTTTTAGATCTCAAAACAGACTTTCTGTGAATCAATATTACAATATTACATATCAACAAAGATTTATGATATCAAACACTATGAGTGTACTTTTTTCTGTAAAGTGTATTTTGTACTGCGCGCAGTAAGTGAAAAAACTGAAAAAAGCAAGGAATTTCCAAGGACCATCACATGCGAATACAAACAAGGTAAACAGTTTGTTTTCTTATCTTTAAACAATCGGGACGTTCAATATACATCCTCTTAATTTCTAAGAAATTGGTTTAAAATCTGTGGAAATATGCAAGTTTAAAAATACCTCTAAAAAGTGTCGGACGGAGTACATGACAAATTTGAATACCCGTCCAGCTGAGAGTTACACACCAGTAAAATGTGGCAACGTAGCACTCCATATAAATTGCGATAGCGAAGGGGCGCATAGGAGAGAACATCATGTCATGTTTGTCATTGTTTATCTTTGAAAACAAATCAAAACAGTTATAAAGTTATTTTAAGATATATCCAAATGTTTTTATTTCAGATTGATAATACACCGCAGCAATTCAGACATAATGATGTCTCGCTTTTGGCTGAATAACAAGAAAATTACTAAGCGTTGAGTAATGAAATTTTCAGATCATACAGGTAATAGACACACCTACATATCGCACAAAAAAATTGTTACACGTGATCTCGTTTCTGAGATGTGGTCCTATAAACATTAATCTGCCAATCAAGTTCGAAAAAATGAGCAATTTTCCATTAATTTCTATTTTTCTCAACTACACACTACAAAGAAATTATTTTGTCTTAAGTATTCAAAAGAGAACATTGATAAAATTGTAACGAGGCAAGACAATGGATATAAATTTTGAGTCTAAATCACAGCAGCATCGCGAAATCAGCGGCCTACTTTTACGAAATGGATAGTAGGGGATATGGCAGACATTTTTTTAAATGTTACCTTCCTCCAAAAATGGTCGAACAGCAAATTCAAAATAGTTGTTTTTAAGGAAACTTGTCCTTCTCCTTCACGTGACCTCGTTCTCGCGAAGAAAATTGTTCCTCGCCCTCAAGCATCCTCACCATCGCAGACAAAGTTCGAACTCGCCCACGCGCACACTCGCCTTTGCCGTGAGAGTTGGTCCTCGCTCTCGTTCACCCTCTTCCTCGCGAAGGAAGTTGTCCATCCCCTTGCTTGCCCTCACCCTTGTCCTGAAAACTAGTCCTCGCCTTCGCGTTTGCAGTGGCAGTTGTACCTCGTCCTCGATCACAGTCGCCCTCGCAAAACGAGTTCTACAACGCCTTTCCTTCGTGTTGGGAATTTCTGCTTGCCCTCGCGCACCCTCGCCATCACTGTCGAAACTTTACCTCACCGTCGCACACCATCGCCATCACAGTGACAGTTGGCCCTCGCCTTCGCGAAGACAGTTGTCCATCAGCATCGCTCTCATACTGGAAATCTCTCCTCGTCCTCGCGCACCCTCGCCCTCTCTCTCAAAGCTTATTCTTGCCCATGCTCACCCTCACCCTCTGGTCATTGTGGGCGAGGAAATTTGAGGGTGAGGATGAACTATCTATCTATCATTTCCTTCAGAATGCCTGCTTTCTAATTGAAATTCACGTTAGAAGTTTCTACGCCTATCAAGATAACTTATTGTGATGACTTATTTTAAGTAGGCCTTGAAGTGGGAGATGGTCGAAGAAAATCGATCCCGTTTGGAACCATAGAACTTGGATAATATAACTTCATTCGTTCAATATTAATTTTCTTTTGCTGATTTTTCCCATTTACCTTCTCTACTACACAAATATTTTTAGGATTTACGCGTATAATTTTATAGGGGCCTACGTATCATGCTCTTACTAATTTAGGAGATAACCCCGGCTTAGTTGCCAAATTTCTAATGAGGACTAAATCATTTTATTTAAACTTATGGGCCTTAATATTTTTATCAATTTTGGCCTTTTGTTTTTCCTGCTGACTAATTAAGGCCTTTTGAGCTAGTTTTCTTATACGACTAAGATTCTCTTTCACTAGTTTTCCATACGGGATTCGACATGTTGTCTCGAGTTCGATACCTAACACAGCTTTTCTAACAAACACCAATTCATATGGAGAATAAGGATGGTGTTCGTGTCTCGAAGTATTATAAGCGTAACAAGCAGTTTTAATAAAGAGGGACCAGTCTTTTTGAGATGTAGAGGCGTATTTACTCAAGTAATTTGCAGAATGTGATTATATCTTTCCACTCGTATCCATTTGTCCTAGGATGATAGGCAGTAATAAACTTTTGATTTATACCTAGTACGGCAGTAACTTCGCGAGTTACTTCGGCTTGGAAATTAGATCCGTTTTCAGTCAGTATACTGCGGGTTGGACAAAAGTAACAAATGATATCGTCTAATAAAAACTTTGCAACATTTCTTGCGGTTATGGCTTTTAATGGTCGTGCCACTACATAATTAGAAAACATATCGACAACGGTGATAATATATTTATAGTCATAAGAGGAGGGCAGTGGGCCAAAAACGTCCAAATTTAACGCATAAAAAGGTGCTATTGGCTTGATTGTTTCATGCAACCCTAATGGTTTAGTGGTTGGGTCCTAGCGTTCTTGACATTCACGGCAAGATCTGATATAATTTTTGATATCAGTTCCCATCCGAGGCCAATAAAATCGCTCATTGACACGAGAAAACACTTTGCGCTCTCCAAGATGTCCGCCTTCTAGACAGCGTATGGGTAGCATATAAAACTTCAGGAACCATACTTCGTGGAACACATTGTTTTAAATCCTTATTGGATTTACGATATAATACCTCGTCTACTAATACATAAGGGCGAGCCTCATTATTAGTAAGATCAGACTTTACTAACTCACGTCTTCTTCCAAAATATTCGTCTTCTTTCTGTGCCTTGATTACATCAGTCGCGTCAATTTTCATTGTATTTATACAGTCTTCCTCGATTTGCGTTTTCTTCGTTACTTAAGGTCTGTGTGGGATACTTTGACATGCAATCACTGTGCCGGTTAGAGGGGTTGCCTTTTATCGCTTTAATTGAAAAGTTGTAAGATTGAAGCCTGATTAACCAGCGAAGATATTTCCCTTTTAGATTTTTCATGTTTCTCAAATAACAAAGACAATAACTGTCCGTGAATGCTGTGAAGTGAGGCACTCCTATTAGATATTCATGGAAATGTAACACAGCTTGTACTAATGCCATGGTCTCTTCTTCTGGGATTTTTAAGGACTTAGCTTCATGGTCTGAATTTTTTCTGCTATAATAAGCAATAGGTCTTTTTTCTCCCTTCTTAGTACTACACCAATTCCGTATTCACATGCATCTACGTACAACTCGGTAGCATCTGCTTCCGGATCAAAGATGGCTAATAAAGGGGCAATGACCAACTTCTTTAAAGTATTGAAGGCTTGACGCTCCTTATCACCAAATTGAAAGAGAACATCAGACTTAGTCAAATCTATATTTCGCGATAGCTGAAAAGTTCCTAATAAACCTTCGATTGTAGCTAGCCATTCCAACAAAGCTACGTACATCATGAACTGATTTTGGTTCGGGAAAGTCAGTGATAGCCTCGATTCGTTTCGGATCTATCTTTACCCCGTCGCGTCGTACGACGAAACCTACAATTGGTAGTTCAGAATACATGAAATGAGATTTTGATGGATTTAATTTTAAATTGGCTTCACGCAAGCGAGTGAATACTTTCCTAAGCCTATCTGACTTTTCATCTATAGATTTTCCAAAAACAATTAAATCATTCATATAACATGTCATTATATCAAATTTTAACCCGGCAAACACTATCGATCATTCTTTGAAATGCTGCTGGGGAAGTGGAAAGACCCTGAGGAACCACATTAAAAACAATAAACCTGCACTACAGATGAATGCAGTTTTTAATTTATCCTCTTCCCTTAAGGGGATTTGAAAGAAACCAGATCTGAGATCCATTGAGCTTACAAATTGAATGTTTGTGAATAAATCTATTAAGTCGTTGATTAATGGAAGAGCGTAGCTGTCAGGAGATATGATACAATTCAGTTTTCTATAATCTACCACGAGCCTCTTAGAATTATCTCTTTTATTCACTAAAATGACTGGAGACGCATATGGAGATCTACAAGGAGAAATGATGTTTTGTTTGAGCAATTTGTCTATTTCTTCCTTCATGTCTCTCTTAGTCTCTAAGGTCTCTCTATTGGGAGGTGAAGATACAGGAATATTTGAAATAAATTCTATGCTATGCTCGTATTCATCGGTTCGGTCATAACTTCTATGGTCCATGCCATGATATCTTGAAATTCAGTTTATAGATCTACTACCCTTTTACGATCTTCAGGGGAAATGTCAAGGGAAATATCGATTTCCTTGTCAATATAATGCTGTAGTTTAGATTTCGATTCCTCAACTTTCTCAGCGGAGAGTGGGGTGGTTTTAACCATGTTCACTTTTGCCTCTGGTGTAGGAACGCATTCCTCTAGATGTCCTACGATTTGAGAGTCAGGTATACTCACATCCCGTTTACTCAGATTGAACACAGGCAGTTTAGCAAACCCAGTTTCTTCCACATAAATTGTAGGTGGTATTACACATGAGTAAGATCGATGTAAAACGTCATTCGGTTCCACATAATAATTTCCAAATATAGGATAACTTGGCATAACTTTTACTAAACCAACTTTTCCAGCAGGTATTTGCATGCACTCTGCAGTTTTGATTAAATTACGCGATGCTTGAGTTTCAATACAATTGATCCTCACAATATGACATTCATTTTCCGGTTGTGAATTAAGAAGATCGTCTTCAGGAAAAGAACCTGAATCATTGAACTATAATCTATTTTGATTCACTGCAGCATTCGTACGCGATACTGGTGTTGAGCTAACATTTCTATTTGTACTAAGGTTACCATTTTTATTGTAAAACTGGACATGTGATAGATTCAATATTGTTTGTTCTTTTCGATTTGGCAAATACTGAACATTAAACTTCATGTTTGGCTGTCTTTGATTGCTTTTGATAATGACAGCTTGTAACCCTATACCGTACGTGTAACGCTGAATGAAGTCTATCCCTAGAACCATTTTCTCGTCTAATTTAACTAACGCTACATTTAATCATAGGCGACGAGATCGACGACCACAGGTTCCTACCTGAAAACTTAACCGTACCACAGGGAGTGGTTAACTTATCTCCTAATGTTCGCAAACGAATTGCAGCACGCATTCGCTTAGCAATTGGAAAATCTTGAGGAATCATTTCTTCAGCCAACACTGAGATCTGCGAACCAGTGTCCAATAATGCATCTACCTTTCTATTAAAAATCCGAATCAGAATCTTGGGCAATCTTTGATCACATAAATTCGTTCGAGCTCTTGTAACTTCAACTGGCTTACCATTTCTCCCGATTTCACGTTTACACGCCCACATTCTTTTAACAATGTTTTCAACACACATACAAGGTTTTGAATGATGGGGTCTTTTTAATTCTCTGCTTTTTATCTTAATTTCCCTACGAGATTCGGTATAAATGTCAGATAAATTCAATAATCTTAACACATGGATAGCTTGATCTATTGTTGATACTTCTTTTAATACTAAGGCCTGAACGTAATTTGAAGGCAACGCCTTATACAATAACCGTAACAACTCTCTCCCTGTAATTTCAGATCTTACGAATTTCCAATCCTTTATTAAAGTATAAGCGAAGTTATCGGGCGGGAAACGAGGAGGTAGTCGTTTTCTATTTAGTTTTTGTTCAAGCTGATCTTTATACAAGTCGTCTGGAAATGCTTGAGAAAACACTTGTTTTAATTCTTGAAACTGCAACTGTTGAATGGCTTCCTTACGACAAAAATACCAATCAAGAGCCTCATTTTCGAGACAAGCTGCCAAATAAATACATCGCTCCTGGTCGAGCCAATTGCAAGCACGAGCTATGATTTGATATGTATCGAGAAACCTGGTAACAGATTCTTTAGGACTTCCTTTAAATTATGGCAATTTCATTATTGGTACATTAGTTACTCGATCTCTAGTTTCCTCCTTTTCACTTGATTCGTCAAGATTTTGCCTACTTTCTACTTGAGGTTCTTTAGGAGGAGGTGAATTAATTTCTATTGCCTTATTTTCGTCTAAAGTGAATGAATCCTCTGATGGAGTCTTCACATCGTGATTATCTAAAATTTGTCTAATATTCTTATATAACAATAATGCAAGTGCGTTATCAGCATTGGGGGAAAATTTCATCTGAGGAGGGTGAGAAGCAAGTTGAGTAAATTTAGGAAAACTTAGATTCTCCCTACAGAGTTGTTCATTTATAAACTCCTTGAGTTCTTCGCCTGAGTCATATGAAAGAGGACTTGGAGTTAGCACGTCACGGGCAGTCTTCTCCTGATAGGGTTCCTTCTTTGCCAATTGTTTAATTTCATCGGAATCATATTTACTTGATCCAGGTGGTGAAATTTCTGGCAGTTTACCTTCCAAGGGTTTACCCACTTGAGGCAGTACACCGAATGGAAAATAAACTTCCTCATCCTCCACCACTTCGGAATCAATAATATGATACTTTTCTTCCTTCTTTAAAGGTGTTGAAGCTAACTTAGGGTCAAACTCAAAGTCGCTTGTCATTATGCCAGGAGACTCTTCGAAAGAACAAGCTGCACCTTCATTAGAAGGGTCAGTCTGTTTTTCTGGCTTAAGGAAAATTGTACGTTTCGCAACCACCGGTTTATACTGTGTACTATCTAAATGGGTCAAGGGTGGCATTTTACTACAAGTTTCTTCAAACTTCGCTAAATTTTCTCTATAACGCTGCGATTGCGTTATCGGTTGCCTATCCTCAGAATCTGGTAAACTATACTGCTGAGGATGGTCTATCCGCGGTTCAGTTGAAGTAGGCGAACTGGCTACTGGCAAACTAGCTTGCTGCACTGGCAAATCTGATGCCACTTTTGCCATGGGACATAATTCGGAATGCAACGCCTTCGTGAACGCGGTTTCCTGTGCAAGAGTTTCCTGCAATATTTGCAACTTGCTTCGCCCGATTTTGCAATACACCAATAATGAAACTTTGGCGGAGATTTCTTAAAGTTCAAAAAGGGGAACCAATGGAAAGACATCTCGACTTACTTCGTTAAATTTTGTTTCCACTTATCAAAAAATATGGGGGTTATTTCACTATAAACAATATAATCGGGTGACTAATTGCCATAAGAATCCATACAACGTAATAATTAACTTAATTTAACATGCACAATAAACATTACACGGAAACATAAAATATAAAACATAAAACATGAAAATATGAAAGTAGGGATAATAGCAGCACCACAAAGTTTTTCTACCCGAAAAGTTGAAAAGGGGAAAAAAGAAATGGACGAGCTCCCATTTGTGACGAAGGTGCAGGTCTCTTTCTGTTTACTTAGCTCGTTAATTTCCACATAATTCAGAGAACTCTTCTCGCTATATCCTAGCGTTTGTCAGAAAAGAATTATAACTAACTTACACCATGATTTTCATGGGAAAAGTGGATTAATCTAGGGGAATAACAACATAAACTTTCAAAATATTTAAGTTTTATTACATGCTTAGTCTGGTAGTACACAACAACATAAGGAATAATTGAAATTATTTGATAGTGTATTTTATAGTTGACAGATTGATTTGACAAATAGAAAATTCAGGTAATTGGTATGACAGATAATTATAAGGAACTGTATGACATTTCTAATAGTGAAATTAATGATGCAATAATTGCTCATACATACCTTGCAGTAGTCTCGTAACTCTCAGAAACTTTGACGACGTTTCTGATAATTCACAACCGACCTTCCGTTGATGAAAGCCGAGTCTCGAATTGCCTTCCTGAGACCTTGGGGTCCTTTTTTAATATTTTCGAGGGACACACCCGTGCCTGTAACAGTCAGCTCATCCTTTTGCGTCAGATCCCTAAATATGGAAACCTATTGCTATTTTGCATTCTGATTGGTCCACCTACCACACCCAGGATACATGGCATGACACACATGTACACACGTGGACGGCGTAAACAGTCACAGCCGGATGAATTCAATGTCATGAATTCTAGAATTGTCCATAGATCCTTAATTATTTGACTAATTTCCGCATATTAATGCGTTGTCAAAAACGTGATTAAGCATTGTGTATCCTGTATGGTGACTATGTATAACCTTCAACAAGTAAACTTCCTATGAAAATTGCGCATTAAAAGCAACGTCAGTTGCCTTCAGAAGTTTTGCGTATTTCCTTTCTTTGTTGTTAGCTGTGGCAAGCCAAGAGAGGAAAAATGTTTATAATAACACGTTAAAATGTCTATTAATCAAAAATAAACTCTTCAATTCATTGTAATAAAGAGCAAGGTAACCATATTTTGGACCCAGCGTCACAATTTTATTTTATGATCGTTTAATACGTTTAAATATAATGGAATTTTTGTTAATGTACTAATGTTGGCATTATTCCGATACTTGTCTTATAGGAATAAAGAAAATTCATTTGGAATGGTTGATCTGAAAAGAAATCAGACTTTTTTACTGAGGACATGCTGCACGCTTATCTCTATTGCGGTAGTCTTTAGTTCGATCAAAGTGCGACGTATGTTTATGGTGAAGAACATTGTGTTTGTAGATTTTCTCGAATACTTTTGTTTCCTCTCAATTCCTAAGTTCATCATTACCTTCAATAATATGATTATTATTATAAAAGTTGACTTTTGATATAATGGCGATGGAGACGCTATGCGTTTACATCTATTGCGGAGGTCTTTAGTTCGTGGTTTATTGTCGTACGATTATGACCTTTTAAATAATGATTAATTTACGATTTAGAATTGAAAAGTTCTGCATTTCCGAGATCTATGATTAATTAGTTCGTCACGTGTGATTAATTAAGAAATAAAAAATAAATTTCTCGTTTTGTTTAATAGGTTTTGTAGGAGTCTCGTCTCGTCTGGACCTAATTTGCAGATTCTTTAACAAAATAAATTTAGAAAAAATTTGTGAATTCGTAACCAAGAAAGAAAGTTATCTTTTCGTTTATTAGGTTTTGCAGAAGTCTCATTTCGTGCTAATTTGTGTTATCTTTTGCAGAAGTTGTCGGATAAGTCAATGTTTCTTTCTTTAGGTATATAGGCTATCTTTTGTTGTTCAGCGTTACGTCACTTGATGCGAGAACATCACGTTCACACTTCTCACTTTTGTTGATGTTTGTCTTAACAAGTGATTTAATAGTTATCTTCACATGTATGTATTTCATTCTCTGAAATGTAAACTTGCGGTGTTTAGAGATGATGATGTAGAACGTGTACAATATATTTCAAACTTTTTATGAAGTCATTCGATTCTTTTTTAAAGTTAGACTTTCGTTTTGAAAGTAATTACTTTTCAGCAGCTTGTGAGGAGCGCTGCTGCACTCTACAAAACTCTTGAAGAAGTCGTTACAACCATCCTGAGGAAATCCAAGGTGGTTTCTTTACTTTTAAAAAATAATTACTTTTCAAAACACTTTTATGCATGCTATCTATCAAAAAGTCACCGAGAAACGTGTATATACACTACAGTTAATGAAGAAGCAGACAGATAGCGAAGCTTGATAATGGTATGCATTACACATCACCAAAGAAGTTAGTTTCGAAGTCCTTTGTTTAGTGTAGTTTGCGTCTCACTTTAAATACATTCTGTTTCTTATACAACTTAAAAAAGAGAAGAAACAAATGTGAGCACTCTATCAATGGACGTAGAAACGTACGTGGCACTAATGGAATACCCACAAACACGATGCTGTTCATCACAAATTTACTTGGGTAAGGATCGAAGCAACGACCTCCACACACGTTAATCCTTTAAACGAACTGAAAGTCGTATGCTCTATGATAATCAGCGTTAAAACCAGAAATAAATACTATCATTTCAATTTGAAAAAAATAGAGAGATGACAGAATTTATTTTGGAACGGTGAATTGGTTTCAAATTAACCAGTTCTCGATCTTGCCGTTTTGGGTGTTGATTCTGGGTGTGGATTTTCAAAAATATTTTGACGTCTCGTCTCGTTTTAGAAATTTAAGTACAAAATATATGCTCTGATTTCATCTAGAAGCTCTCAGCATCCTTTCGCTTTACTAAAGGTCCGCGAAGGATGTGATATAAGAATGTATAGACGGTGCTGCATTTATTATTGGAGTATATTGCGCAGTGATTAGTGTATCTTTAAACTTTGATAAATGCTCTTCATCGTGTTTGTAGAATTACTTTTATCAATTTATAGTTTTTACACATAGCTCATGTAACATTAAACAGTGATTGAGATCTAAAACTTGGGTGAACTAGTATTCCCCACAAGGCACGGGTGTTTCTATATCATCTCGAATTTGAAAATGCATCGTGTTCGTGCAATTACTTCATCAATTTAAAGTTTTTGTACATGCCTCATGTAACACCAAAACAATGTGAACAAGTGTTGCCTACGAGTTTCGGATGTTTCTGTATCATCTCGAATTGGAAAATGTACTTCTCGATTCGAGACTTGTCTCTTTTCGTACCGAGAAGTTTCTCGATTCGTTAGCAATACTAGTTTACCCGATTATCAATTTAAAGTTTTTATACATGCCTCATGTAACATTAAAATGGCGTTTGAGACCTAAAACTTGAGTGAACTAGTGTTGTCTACGAGTCTTGGATGTTTCTGTATCATCTCGAATTTGAAAAAGTACTTGTTGATTCGAGACTTGTCTCTTTTCGTATCAAGAAGTTTCTCGATTTATTGGCAATACTAGTTTACCCGAGTAATAGTATTTTGAGGTTTCAGCTTTAGATCTTCGTAACAAGCCTTTCAATCCCTGCATTGGTACCTTTTGTTTCTACTTTTATATCTCAGTAGTTATTAGATAAGACATAAAATGTGAACGAGATTTAAAAACAAAGGTAGAGTATGAATGCCGAAATAAACATTTAAATAAGAAATAACCTATTTTGTGGATCTTTGAATAAGAAGTTAAGAAGAGAACTCTATGGAATAGAAAGGTAAACGTTACCCACGCACACACGAAGTTTGTGCACCATAAAGTTCACTTGACGGGAGCTGGGATTGAACCCGATTCCGTATACAACATTTGAGGTACAATTCATGTTCATTCCTGTTCTTCATTTGCTGTGGCGTACTTGCCTTTGGCGTGGGAGATCTGGGTTCGATTCCCGGCGGGAGCTCATGTGGTTCGGATTCCACGTTAATCAGTAGGTGCACGTCTCATATAGCCTCGCTGCTGAACGGGACGTTAAACTCAAAATCAACTCAACTCAACTCATTTGCTGTGATGAAAAGGTATTGTTCAAGGTCCGACCCCCACCATTCCTTAACATTCCGGCTTTTCTGTAAATTTTGTCTAATGTGGACACCACCCCCATCAAAATATATTCCTGTTCACGTCCCTCGTTGTAAGTATTAAACAAGATTAATATGGAATATGAAACTTCATAACTACTTTTTCGTTATTTTTCTCTAGATGCAAAAGTTTATATAAATTGTTAGTGTTTAGTTTATATCTATCACCAAAAACTTACTTATCCATGGATGATATCATACTCACAAATCTAGAATCTTCAAAATTTGAAAAGAAAAAATTAAATATTTTTTAATTCCATTTGTAAATTAAAAAGTATCCACTTTGGAAGTAACACTTCCTTAAGTCTCCATTATTTGCTTATCAGCAGTCACATTTGTAAATAAAGTATGATATATTTAGAAACGTCTCATCATCTTGCTTCCGAGTTCACGAAGCACTCTCATATGTGAGAAATCAAACTTACGATAATGTTTTATTTATGAATGATAGTATCGTGTTTGTGGGTTTTCTTAAGATTCTCCTGTTTCCTTACATATGTTTTATTTCATTAATTCTTTCATAATCACTCACTTTCAGTAATTATATGCCTACTTTAATCTAGAGGGTATAAGCGTTGTTCTCCTATTATTATTCAACAACATTGCCTTAGAACATCCTGTATAACTTGTATAAATATCTTATCAAAAGACAATAACAAACGAACAGGAATTCTGGAAATATATACACACACACACACAATCAACTCGAAACAATAGTCCTCTCTCTCTCTCTCTCTTTCTCTCTTCAAATAGATTTTTTATTGGTGATATCATTTTTATTTGGTATCATGACGTACCAATAGAAGTGTGCAAAGTGATCTACCACTGAGTCTCCTTACATAAAAGTAAAAGGAGATCTCACTCGTGGATAAGTGGATAGCGTATGTTCCTTTAGCATAAGGAGATGCAGTTTAGCATAAGGAGTACATCAACTCATTTCCTTCTTCACACATATTATTCGATAGGTGTATCAAAATATCATCTTCAGCAAATCTTATACATCAACGAAGTTAATTTACATTACAGATAGCTCAGCGTTTTCGCGTTCAGATTACATTATCTACAATCGCACGTGTGTATGTTCGTATATGAAAAGAACATGTACTGTACTTCTCATGACAACCAAACAACACATGTAATCTGAAATGCTGTATACGTACAATTCTTCAATTCTTATCCTACGTTTGAAAAAAATCATGCAATGCGATAATCACCTGAGAGGACAGTCTGTTAACAAATCCTATTCCCATGGACACTTAAAAGTGACTTCGTGAGAATCCCAAGACCAAATTAGATATAGCAAATAGCTTCAATGAAACACTATAACCCCTCAGCAACTGCAGACTTTGAGTTTGACTTCCAGATTATGTAATACAATGGGAATCCACATGAAAGGGCTATGTCTATCCGTCTAATTGACTGAAATGTTGATGCTATAGTGGTTAGCGTGGGAGTCATACATACAGTCCTAAGCTTCATTTCCGTTGAATGCAAAACATATTATCTTATTTTTACGTTTTAATGCCATTTTGTTCAGCATTAGGGAGTTCGAAACTATAGATTGTGGAGTACCAATTTTGATCCAAGCTCCCACCAAATTGGATTTTGTGCACAGAATCTTAAATCGTAAGTTAACGAAGCTACAAAACTCCGATAAATTAAACCCAGTACTATTCTGATTAATACATCTACCTTTAGTACTTACATGAAGTAATGGTTCGATTCTCGGTGAGAGAGCATTATGATTCGAGTTCTAGTTCCTCCCTGAGTTTGATTCTCGCTGAGAGAGTACGCATATGTGCCTTTAGTGGAAGCAGTATGTCCACAAGTTAGTGAGCAAACTTAAAAAGTTAAATGTAAACAATTGGAACGTACAGTTAAGCAATTATAACATATAGCGTACAATAAGCCTAAGGCTTCGGAAGGGAATAGGACAACTACTAATAAACAACTTCTTCTTCCAAGCTGGTCTAATAGCTAGCACGGATTTGTGGTGAACGTGGTCGTGAGTTCGATTTCCGAAGGGAGAGCACTGAAATTTCAACGCACTTCATTTGTTTGTATTACAGTATAAACTGTTGATTCATGCCTCTAATATTCCCGGTGCTGTAAAGAAAATATTTCTGTTTAACGTCCCACGATAATGCCCATTATGCTAAGGGAGACGGATGATTAAGGGAAATGAATGATTGACTAATTCGTAGAAAGATAATATGAGAGTAACCCGTGAAAACCCACGGACATAATATTGTCCATCATAAACTTACTTTCTTCGGAAATCGGGAAAATCATGTTTCATCTTGTTTATACATGTCCCATACACTTACGAAGAACCACGGTCTTGCATTCGATTCCGGTGAGAGAACTTTCAAAATGAAAGCATATTTAGGATCCGAGTTCCATTCTCGGTGAGAAAGCATTGAATATTTTAAGACATTAAGTTAATTCGACCCTTTCTGTCGCGAAAGGAAAATAATGCGAAGGGCTACATACGAGAAATTATTTTTTCATGCAAGAACTAATTCAACTCTACATCGTAAAGTACCAAATTCGATCCCAGCTCCTACCAAAATGAATTTTTGTGCACAAAATCTTTAAATCGTAAGTTAACAAAGCTACAATCAAGGTTAGTTGTCTTCTTCACTTTCACAACCTCCCAAAAATAGTATCTAATTACGTGCAACACAAGCCCTTGCGGGACTTAAGTATACAAATTTTCATAATACGTTGTCAGAACATTATGAAATACTATGAGAAGCTTCTGTTATTTGATCATGCGCAATCAATGAAATGCAACACGTTTTAAAACAATCGGGAACTACGATATTCATCTTAGCGACCCAGCGCCCTGGGAACGTTCCCAGGACGAAAAGTTTCCCACAGGCGGGTCCTAGCACAGCAACAGCATGTTTCATGATTTTTATTACTGTATTTCGAAACTACCCACTCAGCGTCCAGTCCAAGGGACGATGGGGGGTACGAGCATTGAACACTTGAAAGCATTATAGTGATTCGAAATGAGGAGCTTCGAACGGGAACTATAGTTCATGGGACCCAAGCAAAATATATATTTATATATATATATATATATATATATATATATATACAATACTATAACACATAGTAACTGACCCATTAACAACTAAGAACATTTCCATCAAGATCTTCACCAGAGTTGCTGGGGGTCCAAAATAGCTATCCAATACAAGACGTGAAGACGAAGACCAATCATTTGGGAAGCTTTGATCACTGATCGCTTACGCTCTTCGCAGGAGAGACGGGGGTCCAAAATAGCTACACAATGCTATGAGAAGCTTCCGTTCTTAGCTTAGCAGGCGAGGGCGGAACGGAGGGGTTCAAATAACTAGCCAATAAACGACGACAACACGAAGAAGAAGAGGAAAAGGTATGTTTCATCTTGTTTCTACAGCTGGTAGGCGTCTAAGAGTATACTTCCTTATTCTAGAATAGCAACATACTGGTTTAGGCCGTTTTTAAGGCCAAAATTTTTCCACGCGGATGTACGCCTGGACCTCTACTCTAATGCATTATCAAGATTGTAAGGTTTTTTCTTAGGAATTCTAACAAATGCAGAAATGTATTTTTTTTAAATTAGTATATTTTTTTAAAATGTATTTTAAAAATTGTAATTAAAAATATTGTAAATATATATCATAAAAATTTGAAAATTTTAAATATATATAACAAAAAATTAG
This sequence comes from Thermobia domestica, assembly GCF_964235325.1. NCBI lineage: Eukaryota > Metazoa > Arthropoda > Insecta > Zygentoma > Lepismatidae > Thermobia > Thermobia domestica. The sequence goes on along the minus strand of NC_137459.1, from coordinate 286,939,033 downwards.
TTTTGTTTTCTTCTTAAAATTGTGTTTACATGTTTATAAAGATTATCATTCCCTTTCAATTTTCCTTGTCAAACATTTTCAAACATTTCTGAAATGATTGAGTGCGAATAGTATGATGCAAAAAGAATAAAACAAAATATCCGCACAACACGAAATCAACGTCCTAATATTGTTGAATATTTGTAAAATATACTTCAGTATTTTTTGATAAAAAGTTTTTTATTTCCTTGGGAGTGTCCATAGCAAGACTATCTAAGTAATATCCTTTTTCCTCATCAATGTACACTGCAACCGAATGCGATCCTCTTTAATCGGATGTATAAAGATTAACTACAAGTGCAGCAGGTGATTCTACCATTACAGGAAGTTTGTCAATGGGGTGAATTCCTGTAACACTTGCACCAGTCACTTTATCAGCTAGTAACACTTTTAACAAATCGTCACTATAATGATGAAGATTTTTTAAATTATAGTAGGTATGTAAATATCACTGTTACTCACATATAAAACATAATCATTCACTTTTGCATATTGACTATACAGTAATGCTTCATGAACACTGCTTCTATATTGTCCGAAACGATGTTTATTATGCACACACTCCTGAACGTGAAAACTTAATGCGGTATACATTGGGCAGTTCATTCCTTCTATATTTGTAACGTTTTTTTGAAGAATTTCTTCAAGAAAACACTTTCTAGTTATTCCGTAAGTGTAAGTAATTGTAGTATTTTAACAATATGTTTGAAGTATTTCCTTAACCTCTACGGTCCCCTAGTGCTCATTTGAGTACATTCATTTTAATACTACGTAAATATATGTTGTTTCATTTCCATCGCATCCATACACGTTTTGCTACTGAAGTACTTATTCGAGGACATATTTAGGGCATTACGGGTCTATTGGATGGCAGCATTGAGCACACAGTGTGAGATTCAGAAGAATGGCTGTAGCAGGAGAGGAAGGGATTGAAGGTCCTGCCAAAAAAACGTGAGTATATTCGTTTATTTACCTTCGGCATGGTTCAAAAATTATTTTCTTGTAATTTAATATTAACTTCTTCATACAAAGGTATTATTAGTAGCAGAGACGTTCTCTACATTTCAGAACTAAGTAAAAACTACCATGTACTCAGATGAGTACTTTGGTACTTACGTATACATATTATTCCCCTGTACTCATTTGAGTACTTTTCATATTGCTAGATGTCTTTTTTAAGTTTTGTTTTCTTTTAGTTACATTTAGAAATAAATATGCATTAGGTGCAGGATTAAGAAGATGTGTTAAAAGCAGTTGAGATATAAATAATGTAACAAAATAGGCGTGTATTGTAATTTACCCTTTATAACAGTTTTACGTCTATTTATGCTACGGGCGTAAGCCGTAATTGCCGTTACCGACAATTACATCTATTTTATCCTTTCTCTGTTTATGCTTTTAACTTGTTTTCCGATTAAGTAGTGTTAATGAAAGTTTTAACTGCTGGAATATCATGAGAGGTGATCGCTACTATAATTTCTAAATATTTCTATATTAAATTGCGCTCTTTCTTTGTTTTAATTTTACCAGTTTTTCTTTGCTTGCGACTAAATTCAAGTAACTTTCTTTTATGGAGTAATGTTCAGCAATAGCTACTTAAATTCTAAGGAATTGTTCTTAATTTATTTCAGGATCTTATAGAAGAAAAGTACTGTATAATCCTGATCACATTCTACAAATTCCTAGTGACATTTCAATATCAAACGACAATGAGGCCAGCAATAGTGACTTCACAATGAATGAAACCAGCATCAGTACTGTATGAGAGTATGATGCTCAGCAGACTAAGGTGGAATTAGATTCCATTTCTTGTTTTCCAAATGAAGCACCAAAAAGAGACATGATATGGGAACACAGCATGTATGAATTAGATCAATGTGATAGTTAAGGACATTAAGAATGTTCTCGTTAAAGTTATTTTCGTGATGTAAAATGTACGATTATTCTAATGAAACATTGACGGTATATGATTATAATAGCAGCTTATCGTATAAGGTACTGAAAGTAAATATACAATTAATACATTTTCTTTGTTTCTTATTTTGTTACGATACATCACAACAATATAGCCTACTTTGTTCTAACTTTGTTAACAATATTTTTGTCATTAACATTCGATTTTTCATTTAATATTTGCAAAAGGTCATTTATAGTATCGAGTGAACTCAACCAAATTCTCAGGAGTAATTATACTCATACTGAATGGATCTTGAATGGTGTTAAAAGAAAGAATTCTGTTTGAAAACGAAAGCAAATAAATTTTTATTGATAACTAACTGCTAATATTTGCCTCATTCCTAACAAAAACATCCTTTATTTATTTTTATATTTAGAATAAATACATGTAGTACGCCCCAAATGTACTCAAATGAGCACATGCCCTCCCTGTGCCCCTGTGGCACTTTTTAATAAGAAATTTCTTTTAATACACCCAAATACAAATATTTAACTAGAAAATATTCAGAAATAATTTTTTGGTGCAGTAAAAAAAATCAGGTCTGTAGAGGTTAAGATGGGAATACTCTACATAACCATCGTGCCAGATGCCATATACATTCTCACTTAGATACTTGTTTGTAGTTATGATCGGCTCAGATAACTTATTGAAAGGATATGGGGGTTTAAGTATCCAATTTTGAAAAAAAGGGAACGTCAGGATTAACAATTGCTAGCTCCTTTACAATAAATTCATCATCACTATCGTGGAGAGCAGAGAAGTGCACAACAACCCTCATTATACTAAACTGAATAAATTAGAAGGTGTTATCATAATAATCATGTCTATCTTTGTCTACTTGTGCAAAGGAATCAAATTGTGCATACATAATGCATGTAACAGGTTTAGTTGAAGTTTCTCAAAATGACACTTTTAAATTTACAGGGGAATTACGAACTACATCCCATGAATTGTCATCTAAATTTCCTGTTGGAGAAGAATAAAAGCATACAGAGCATATCCACTTGGATATTCATCAAAAGTAACAGTATGTAAATAATTCTGATAATATATACCAGTACCTGAAGTCAGAGTATCTTTGAAGGTATAAATCATTATTAAAATCAGGGGTGAGGAGGTTGGGAGGAAATGATTTTGAGCCGACGTGTAATTGCAGTTTGTTAACGTTAAAGTTTCGAAACTCATAGGGATTAAGATGTGATTTCCCATTGAAGGCTGTGTTGGAGATGAAACCAATAACCAGGTCTTTAGGAACATTACACAGGAAGAGATTCTCAAGGTTGTAAGACTTTACATGTGTGGAGGAATAGTAATATAAGATCTTGTCTGTACTCTTGTAAGAGGTAACATGGCCGTTTCCGAAAGCATTCGCGTATTTAATTGCATAGCTAAATCTGCAGCTACACCAATACGTCGTACATGAAGAATAACTTCCGCAAGTGCAACTTCATAACTTGTATTTTCAGGAGACATTAAGCAAAAGTTATCTTTACTGCGGTGTAACTTTACACGTAAACTTACTTTATTGGGCAGCATACGATCCAAACTTACAATATCAGTATAAAGACGTCCGTATATTTCAAAGGTTTACTATTTTTCACCTTATTAGCACGTTTTTCAAATCCAGCATTTGTAATATCTAATTTATTAAATTGCTTTGCAGTATCTTCATGTGAAATGGTACATGCTAAATGTGTTTGAGAAGCATAATAAGAATAATTTAATAATGTTTCAGTGTATGCACGATAAGGATGAGATCCTGATGAAGAATTAATTAATTTATCATTTAACGAAATATCAATTTGACTAAATAATGAATGTAGGAAATTATTTTCTAGTGCAAAAGTATCATCTTCAGTTAAATTTGTACCATCAGCTTTTGTAATTTTAGAATGTACATAAAGATATAGATATGCAGGATGAATAAATTCCACTGTTCCTCCAGGAATAACAAATTTAATAGGCCCTTCTGGGGTTAACGTAGAAATAGGACGATATTCAGCATTTGTAGTTGCTTCAATAGCTGTTTGTGCTATAGGTATAGATAAGAAATCAAATTCATTGGTGCAACATTTAGAACTATCAGAATTTAGGAGTGCCATTATGAAAAGATATCGTTTATATGTTTACGTTTTGTTGATGGTCCAAACTTTACAATTGCAGGAGCCTTTCTCTTGCGTGACCGTCTCTTACCGCTACCAGTTAGAAACTATCCGATCGCTTTTGTCTTTAAACTATCACCAGCTTCTTTTACACGTGCACGAACAGATTCTTTAAATGGACGATTTTCCAATACATCACCTCCAACCTGTATACCCATTTGTAATGCCCGACGCCCTACAGTTTTTGCACCTTGTGTAAGAAATGGTAAAGCAAAACGAAATAACCCGTTAAAGAAACTACCTATACCATGTCCCCTTTGATATAAAGGTCCTGAAACATACGGTGTTCAACGTCCATGGTGATAAGAAACACGTCTTGAACTCATCTTTATTATTATTTAGCAGATGCAGGGGAGCGTTTAAAATGTAGTATTGCGGTGAGTGTCGCAGATCGAAATGGCAAATTTCGCCCTGCGTGATCTTTTAATAGTATTTCGATTGTGTTAAAACAAAATTTTGTAAGTGGCATATAATGAATATCTTCAAAGGTACTTGTTTGTATTTCCCATAATTAATATTAGAGATTGTTGCTATACGTAATAATGGTGTTTTTGTATCACATAAAAATTGATATTGTATAAGATTTGTATAAATAAAAATTGGATGTGGATATCCAATATTTACGTATGGTTCTTTGAATCCGCAACGTTCTTTTAGAAGATCTGATTATTCAAAAAAACTAGTTGTAAAGATAACGTAGGTGACAATGTAACTGATTCTACACGTTCGTCACATTCGACATGTACAATTTTTGAAAAACTAAATCTTATAAATCTTGATACTGTGTTAAATTCATCTATTAAATGATGAATTGTTGGATAATATCCAACAATAACTTTACTTTTCATAGGTTCTGCGTTTTTAAATCTGTACCATATAACATTTTCACCTTCCGGAAAATTAAAACATGTTCATGGAATATGTACTTCACATAACCCCACGTACCAATTGGATTCTGATAATCGTATATTGTTTTTAATTGATTAATAAAATGTATTGGACTGTTTGTAGGATACGCATTTGTACTAGCGTTTGAAACTAATGTAGTGTAAAAGCTATAGCCAATACTTTCAGAAATTATTTTCGTTTAAAGTGAAGTGTCAAGTTTGAAGTCCCTAAACGAAATGGTAATTTTAATCCGTACTTATCTTTTAAGTTTACTTCTATCATATCAAAATATTTCTTTTCAACTTGAACATAATGCGGTGTGTGAGACAAAAGATTTTACATGGCCGTGTTGTACGTTTTATACACTAAGTTTTCGAACTATCAGCCCTATATTTTGATGTTGTTTTACAATATCAACGCATACATTAATTGTATTGGGAATATTATAATTCAAATTACATGGAAATTTTCCACGTGTTAATATCAAATCAACATTTCTCACCTTTGTGTATACAAAATGTTATTATCAAGTGTATTTTCGTTAATAAATCCAAAAATATGTAGTAATCCTGGTTTAATACCAATCATAAATTGATCTTCTAATTTTAAAGAATGTTTAGTAACAATTTGATTTTAATTTGTAAATATTGTAATACACATAAATTTTCAGGAATCAATTGAGTTGAGTTGAGTTTCAGTTTAGCGGCCCTTTCAGCAGCGAGGCTATGTGAGACGTGGACCTACTGATTAACGTGGAATCCGAAACACATGAGCTCCCACCGGGAATCGAACCCGGGTCTCCCGCGCCAAAGCCGCGTATGCTCACCGCTTAGCCAGGGAGAAGCTCTAGGAATCAATTGAAAAATAGATTGAATAGAAGAATAATATTCTGGTATCATTTAAACATGATGACGTTCAACTTTATCATCGATAACAGTAGTAATTATAATTTCTTCATTTTCACAAACATCATGAAAACTCCACGGAATATTAATTTGCGTTGAAGCAACACCACCTCCATCACTCAAATCAATAGGTTGTGCTAATTTAACTCGAAGTGAAGCTGTAGTATTAATATCAAAATGTATACTACTTGCATTTGAAGGAAGAGTAACGTGGAAGTCGTGTGTAAAGTTGGAATTCATCTTGCAAATTGAATAAAATCTGATCTAATCCACGAATACATACTTGACGGATATTGCAACCATTTTACAACATCCACCCATTTTTACGTTTTAATACTTTTTCAATTAGATAAACTTTCTTTGAATTTATAAATACTTTTTGTAATTCTTGTACATAAAATATTCCTTTAATTTCTTCGCCATACCAATCTTTTAATTTATAAGTGACAAGATTTGATTTAATACCTTTATCAACAACAAATATTTCTTGTGACCATTTAGGTAAATATCCTTTTTCTTATAGATGTTTATACTTACTAACACGGACATAGTCAAACGGACTAAATTTACAACTTACGTTCTTTTATTCATTCTACTTCCGTATAATACTTCCCACACTTGATTCACATTGGAATCATTTACTTGCGCAGGTGCCATTTTAATATTTGAATGATATGAATGATTATAATTATTTACAATTTGATCCAATACATTAATATGTCGGTAAGTGTTCTTTGCAGTAAAGTAACGGTACAATTTTTCTTTTTATGTTCTTGTAAATCGTTCTCCTAAAGCACATTTAATTTCGGAATATACACTATAATGATTAATTTCATATTCTTTAAGCAATTGTTTTACGTGACGATTATAGAATTCACCGCCTAAATCTCTTTGTACATTAAACACGGGCAACTTGAAAATTTTAAATATTTTTCTTATTGCATTTGCCATTACAGGACCTTTCTTTGTTTTTAACAGAACACAAAATGCATAACGTGGAAAAATATCAATACAGCATAATATATATTTATAATTATTATTATACATTGCAATATTTTGCATATCTGATAAATACAAAATGTTTGTAATTTTCCATTTGTAATGTTTCATTTGGAGCACTAATATAATACTTTTTTACGTTCAAAAACTTTACGAGCTGGTGCATGTAAAATATAAGTATGTTCAAAAGCTAACCATTTATTAATTTACTTTTAGACAACTTTGATTTAGGTTTCAATGTTTGTATACTTGATAAAGAATCAGAATTTGAATAATCAATATATTTTTGATAATTTTGTCATTTTACATAATATATTCTTTCCAATGTTTAAATAAATTAGGTACTGCTGCAGGACTAGTTGACTTTCTTACTTTACGAATTCTATGTATTTTACTACTACTACTAATATTCACTTTTAATGCTGGTGTACTAATAGGTGTACCAATAAATTCTTTAGGAGCATTAAGATCTTCTAATAAATTTTTAAATTCATGAATACCTATAAGATTTCTTGAATATTTTCTTGTACGAACATCATTAACTAAATCTATAATATTTGAACCTGGTATTGTTTTCCTTGGATACATATTATACCAGACTTATACCACTGAATTATAGCAGAACTTGTATGGGTTTTAATAATAGATCTGATTTCCTACGTTGTGTTTTGGGTACTGATTGTAAAATGTCTGATACAAGTGGTAAAATAGAAGTATTGTTATCACGTTAGAAACTTGATGATGATTATGATTTTTCTTCTTCTTCTTCCTCCTGAATAACAGGTAATGTAATAGGTTTATGTGAAGATGAAGTATACTGAAAATATCGATGCAAAGTTTCTTGATATAATTTTCTCTATTGTTGTACACTAAGATCATGACGTTTTAAAATATTATTCATTTCTTCATCTAAACGTGACTGATGTGAATCTATGGATTTAAGATTGGATCGAATTTCGCAGGGGTGCCCACAAGGGGGTAGGGCTATGACGCAAACTGCGTCATTGAAATATTTGGGGGGTTAAAAATCTAAATATGTTTGACGGGGTGTAAAAATTAATCGAAAAGATTTTTTCATGGAAGAACACCTATGGATAGACAATTGCGGGGGGTGCGTCATGGACATAAGGGGGGCACCACTGACGTGTACATTTTCAGGATGTAAAATCATTTTACGTAACTCTGACATAGTTATCGACTAAAAATACTACTGCCTAATGTTGCAAGAAGTGGTCCCTGGATTAATTACATTTTTGTATTAACAGCTTCTCTAATACCGTACGCTGTTAAGATAAAGCACGTAAGATCTTTTTATGTCTACGTAAACGTTGTTTCTGACGACAATTTAAAGGGATGTTTCCTTTTATTGAGTTTTAGCTACTTGAGAAATTGTTCTTATTAAATCCCCTGAAGGCTTTTGTAATGTTTTGTTTTGTACTCTTGCGTTAGCACCAGAGCCCTGCACGGGCCGGGCGCTCCCGATTCGGCCCGGTGCCCGGCCCGGCCCGGCCCGACCCGACCCGTTTCAAGTAATATCAAACTGGACCGGGCCCTAACCGGGCCGGGCACGTTTCGGGCCGAACCGGGCCGGCCCGGCTCGGCCCGATAGTCTAGAGGACGGTTCGGAAACTAATGTTGTCAGCCTATTTGTTTTTTTAATGTCCTCCACTACCTCTATTTTTGCCGTGTTTGTACGGTCTTACTGTCAGCCTATGTTAATCGTAATGTGTTTGGGAAACTGACTCTTTATTCAAGACTGTGATGTACTGGTAATACTATTACTATTACTACTTCTACTACTACTATTACTACTTCTACTATTACTACTACGACCACTGCTAATACTACTACAAGTGCTACGACTTCGTGTCAGAGTTGACATGTCTGATGGTACCGAATTTACCTTCTAAGTACAGAATAAAATTGAGAAATGATAGTTATTATGGCCGGTCTGCGTAGAATGTGAACCGATGCTTGATCTACGAGGGAGAATAGTGGCTCAATAGAAAAAACACTCACATCTGGTGCTAGAGGTCGTCGGATCAATCCCTGCTCATGCTATGTGAGCCTTGTTGTGGACAAACATCGTGTGCATGGGAGTTTCTGGGGTGGTCCCGCTTCCTCCCACTGTTTTCTTTCCACCTTTTCATCCCATCATCATCCATATAGGCTGAGCCGTAGTTACCTAAAGAACGTATGACAAAGTCAAGTACTTTACCTAGTAAGTAGAATTTGGTACGCTACCATTGGACCACGGAGGCTAAAAACATGAACTGGCGTGCTCATAAGATCAGTGCAATTTGTAGTAATGTTCAATTAGCAAGGCAAGTATCGAATGGTGTTCCATGTTCATGTATTATTTATAGTATGATGCTACAAATATAACAAAATATAATGATCAAATAAATCACCAAATCGCCAGGGTCGATTAGGTGTTCCTGGAACGGTGGCTCAGCGGTTGAGCGTTCACCTCTGGTGTATGGGGTCCCTGGTTTGATCCGAGCTCTCGCCAAGTGAACTTTGTGGTGGACAAACACCGTGTGGGGGGTTCGCGGCGTTCTCCTGTTTCCTTCCACTTTATTTACTCCACTATTTCATTTATTTCTCACCATCTTCTCCTTTAGGCTAGTTGGCATAACTTGGAACCACCTACCAAGAAGAATAAACTAATGGATTGGGAAGATAGACATTCAGTCTCTGGTGAATTTGATGATGAAGTAGACATCTACCTCAACATGTCATCATGTGTAAGAGAACTAGATATACTGCAGTGGTGGAAGCAACAAGAATAAACATTACCAAAATTGTGTAAATTAACGCGTCAGTATCTCGTCATCCCTGCTTCTAGTGCGTATACTAAAAGGGAACGGAGAAATGCTCTAAAGCCTGAAACTGTTGAATCTGTTTCCGTGCTATTCGATGCGTACAAGGACATACAGTAAAGCGATGTTCATTTTGTACTATTGGTTTTTTAGGAAACCTTGTATTTTCATTTTCTTAATATCAACTATCCCTTCTATTATATGTGATGTTAAGAGGCATTTTTGATAGCTGATATCTATACATTTTTCATTCAGGGGACTTTTGAGGTATTTTTTGATCAACAATGATATGTGTGGATTTTGTTTTGATTTACTGCCTCGCATTCCGGCATATAGATCTGTTATTTACTTGTTACGCACCGTTCCAGGAACACTTCGTCGATCCTGGGGTCTGGGTGATTTATTTGATCACTGTTTTTTGTTATTATTATTGTAGCATCGAATTATAAAGAATACAGGAACATGTAATATGATTTTGAATCTCCCGTGCTAATTGAACATTACTACAAATTGCGCTAATCTTATGAACACGCCAGTTCATGGTTTCGGCCTCCGTGGTCTAATGTAGCAGAACAAATTCTAATTAGTAGGTCAAGGACTTGACTTTCTCATATGTTCTTTAGGCAATTACGGCTCAAGACCTATGAATGATGATGGATGAGTTGGTGGAATGAAGACAGCGGACGAAAACGGGCTAATCCAAAAACTCCCACGCTCACGATTTTTGTCCACAACAAAGCTCACATAACACGAGGAGGGATCGATCCGACGACCTCTAGCACCAGATGTGAATGCAATCTACTGGCCAGACTACGCAGACTGGCCATAATAACTAGTATTTCTTCGATTTTTTCTGTACTTAGATTGTAAAGTATGTACCACCAGACATGTCAACTCTGACGCTCGTAGCAGTTGTAGTAGTAGAAGTAATAATAATAATAATAATAATAATAATAATAATAATAATAATAATAATAATAATAATAATAATAGCAGTAGCAGTAGTAGTAGTAATAAGAGTAGTAGAAGTACAGTACTTTACAGTCTTGAATAAAGAGTTAATTTCCCAAACACCAGTGGCGGCGGTTGGACGTTAAAAGTGAGGGGGCAAGACATGATCTGAATATTTGTATATAAATGTTAGTTTTCCTGGTTGTTTCTAACATTTTGTTTGACGAAAGGTTGTAAAACTAATAGGATACTATATTTTCAGTTAAAATACCGTATACCGTACATCTTAAAATTCTGTCTGGAAAATTGTGTGATCAGATTATTTAATAAATTTGCAAAACAAATAAATAGAAAGGATAATATTAATCATAGTAATGAATAATGATGCTTGTTTTGCAAAAGTTATATTGAAACTGAGGATTAATGAAAAACTTAATATTTAATTCCACACATGCTATTAAATGTATGTTATTACTCTTAGAAAATGAAAGACAGTGAATACTACAAGCATATGCTACGACATTTAAAGAAATATTTGCTTTTTCAACTTCTTGAAATATGTTCGTTGCCATTAGGTGCAGATTTCACTTTCTTGGAACACATCAAAACACAACAATACTTACAATCCACACTTCAGTTATACAAAATAAACTTAAAACCTAGAATTATGTTCAATTTACTAAATTTTATTGTATATACACTCGTACATCCTTAAACACAACACTTCACTCGTGTATTACACTACAAAACAATGGAAAAGGTAGAAGTTTTTTCTTATCACGCTCTTTTTAATCGATATTCCTTACTTTAGAAAGAAGAAAAGACATTTTAGGAACTGTCAATTTTTGTGCAATTAAAGAATAACTTGTGAAATAGTCCCTACTTTTTTGCGTAATGTTCTTTCGATTAGCTTCAAAGCGGCTCTCTAACATATCGAGCCCTTGTAAGAAGAAATGAAAGTATGCTGAAATTGTGCTCCAATAGGTTATTTTTTGGGGTTATTTTCTATGGCGATTAAAACGCAATTACTGTAGATTTCTTTACTCCACGGGAAGACAATTAATACGTATTCACGCAACAGCAAATATTATATGGCAGCATTTTTTCCTATTAATCAGTAACACATACAAAATGGATACATTTCCAAATGAAACTATATACATTAATTGGTTACTTTAAAAAAGTGCGGGGGCAACTGCCCCCCTTTGCCCCCCCCTAATCGCCGCCCATGCCAAACACATTACGATTAACACAGGCTGCGAACATTAGTTTCCGATCCGTCTTTCACAGTGTTCGGGCCGAGTCGGGCCGGCCCGTTTCGGCCCGATTTGTGCTCGGCCCGAAATGTGCCCGGCCCGGTTAGAGCCCGGCTCGAGATTCGGGCCGGGCCGGGCCGGGTCGAGCCGGGCACAGAATTCAGATCCATTCGGGTCGGGCCGGGCCGTCTTCGGGCCTGTGTTTGCAGGGCTCTGGTTTGCACAGAGCACGCAGCGTGTCGTAATGTTGTTTCACTTTCAACATCCTGACTCAGACTAAACAAAAATGTCTGTATGCGTGTCTTTTACGTTAGGAAGGATGATTTTATTAGGAAAAATAATTGTACTCATTCGAAATGCATCGTTTGTTTTCTGTATTAAGTCAAATAATAAATAAGGGTGAGGCTCACGTGTTACTACTTCAAGCGCATTTACGATATCCTTAGTAAATCGATACATTATTTGCGTAGCTAAATATTGTATTTGTAATTTTGTCACGAGGATTTTAAATACTATAATATAATGTGCATTTAAACTAATATCACGTGAATATTTTCCTTTTGGAAATAAATTTTGAATAATAAAAATTACAGTCAACTTTTTATGATGTGGATACTTTGTAAAAAAAATTAGCAACACCGCCATTGGTTTCAGACATTAAATAATCAAGCATTAATAATGAATTTTCTTTAATTTGAAAATTACCCTTGTCGGTTATCCCCTCTACAGAACGTATTATTGCATGTGCCTCTCATTTTGGTATTACTGCGCCAAACACTATACAATGTCATGAAATTTTTACTAAACATTTGATCATGTTCATTAAGTAATCGATTTACAAAACAAGTTCTACCAGCTTTTGACAGACCTGCGTTTAAAATAGTAGAGGGATGTTGAAAACTTTACATCTTGTACTCAAATGAATGCATACTATAGAGCTTTTGCTTTACATACACGCACATTCACACACATAAAGAAAGATAAAAATAGGAAAAATCACTGTGATACAACAATATTATACCTTAAGTTTTTTTAAAACTCTCTAGGTTTCACAGAAACCAACCCAATAAATAAGATGAGATTCTATAAGAATTTTACATATTTTCACAATCGAAGTTTGTTCGGAGTTTACACAGCAAACGAAATTGTTAAAAATTAATAAGGAACAAATTAAGAAAAATAAATTAAAAATAAATAAATAAATTTTTGGATGTTCTTGGAGTTTCTATGGGAAACGACAAGTCAAAACAAAAAAAGAGACTTTCATACAAGTCACATTCACTCGTTCGAGAGCCTATAAGCGTAAGGTACACTTGAACGTTTTCGTATATGTTAAGCGTCTGTCACGTAATGTTCGTCAACACGTTTACGTCTTTTGTTGACCTGACGGTGTGTCTTTCTCTCTGTACAGCTAAAGATATGGAACCCTGGTCTATGCACGATACTATTTGGATTTTATATTACTGTGGACTCTAATTGTCCAGACACTAATTTATAGAAACTCTCAAATTAATTTTTGAGAGGTCCTATCATTCACTGTAATCCCCCTAATTTTGAGAATGTACCGAACATTCCATGGGCGTTAATTAGCCGCATAGCGTAGTTCTTGGCCCCTGATGCCACAAATGTGAACTTCCAGCCTTCTGGAACTTCATCTGTTAGATCGCCCAAATAGTTTCCAACAGGTAAAAAGGGTTCTTCATCTTTTTTCTGTAAAAACGCGATACTGTTGGTGTCACAGTAAATTGATCTGTCTGGTCCTACAGTCGTCAGTAGTTCGTACAGTTTAAATTTAGCCCACGAAGTAATAAATACGCCTAGTATCACATTCGAAAACTCTAATGGAACGTTTTCAGTTTCAATGTCTCTGTAAGTGATAATTAAATGATCATCATTAATTGGTTACACACTTTGAATTTTATACCGTGCCGTTGTTAAATACTAAGAAACGTGACCTCAGCGCTAACGATTACACTATGTGACATATCAGTGCGCTGACCCCATTTTCCATATAATAGATTGAGGTATAGTTTTTCACATTGCCTCAATCCCGGCTTCATCCTAATGTTATCATAATTCAGCTGTATGCCTTCATGGGCAAAATATTCCTCGATGCACCTTTGTTTGTCTTCAGTTTTACAATAAGCGGGAAAATCAGAGGTTTCCTTCTATATCTCAAGGAAGGAATTCACGTAAGCTTCGAAGAAACCACCTGAATTCCCCTCTTCAGGAACCATGAGTTCGAATTCCCACATTTCGGGTACATCGAATATTTTATAACATTTTTGAAGAGTAAGGTGTAACTCTGGAGTACAAAATGTCCCTGTGAGAGCACACTCAGCGTCACTATGGGTATAATCGTTAGTGTTTTCCTCCTCCATACTTGTGCGGCACAGACCGAAAAGTATTCGGCCTTCCGCAACGTACGGCAGGATTGGAAAACGCAAGTCTTTTGGTGGCAATATAGAGCATTTCACTACACCATGAATACTTTCCACATCTGGAAAGTCCAACCCGTATGTATTTTAAGTAAATTAACCGGCACATGGGTTTACGTGCCATCACCCAGGGGTACAAACTTATGATATTTAAATATTTCAACATCTCACCACTCGTACAATTGACGTAAGATCGAAAAACTTCAGAGCGGCCGCCGTTGTAACAATTCTTGGGAATAAGGAAATCAGGCAGATTAGTACAACGATTTTTTGATAAACCTTTGTATGTCCTTATCCGCCTTTACCTTGATATCCCAAGAACATTCCCACATTTCGTATAAGTTTATGCCTATTGTTTTCAGGTACTTACGACGCAGCATTGTTTGTTCGTATCTTTTTTCCATCGTATTGCACGAGTCATGAGGATCCTGGAAAACTGCGTCGTTGTTAAAGGGGAAACACTTCTTGCAATTGTGGAAAAACCACCCATAGAAATCAAAGGCAGCGTTGAGTCCTTCGTGAAATCCATCGATCTTGTACAAACCAATACTTTTCTGCACCTCTTCTAGCACGCTCGATTTCTATCCCTAATTGTTCTTCCATACACATAAGCCATTTCATAGCTTTAGTACTATACTTGGTCTTATGATGGAAACCTAACCCCCCAGGGAACAAACGCGGGAATTACTGGTATAGTATTTTCAGGTAAGTACAAAGTACAATATGTACGCATCGCAAAACTTGCAATAGTGGATGAAGTAATGAAACATTGTAAACCATTCGTTTTCTCCTCAATAATATCGCGAAATTTGATGATTGATTCTGTTAGAATTCTAACATCATTTTCACAATAAGAGAGCATTTCCTTTTCAAGGTTAAACTCCTCATCACTTAGCGCACATTCTTTGTGCCAGGCTTCCAATCGTTGCTTTTCTTCTGTGATTCGGCCCTTAGGATCGTAAAACTCAAGCGCGGGATAGGGACAAACATAATTTTGATTTTCTTCTGTATTAAAAAATATGGGAAATCTCTCTTTAAATTTTGACTAAGGTCTAAAGTTTTGGGTAATTTGAATAGTTTGACACCAAGAAAGAGAGAAGAATCTCTGACAAAATACGATTTCCAATGTTAATATTAAATATTTTCTGACCCTAAATAAGGACATTAGGAATGATATGCTGCTCTTCTATTAGATTTGTAAGGCAGAAGAGACCATTGTAGCGACTACTATTATGAGCTGTGGCTATTATCCTGCTAAAAACAGGACGCTCTACCACAACATGCTTAACAAATGCTGTCACCGTCTTAGAAGAAAACGATTTCCAACACTATCACCGCAAGTTTTTCAAGGCTCATCGATATCTTTACTCATACAGGCGTGATAGATGTGCCTACAACACACCAACATTACTCTGTGTTCCCTTTCACCACGCGCATTCGGTGCCTTCAACATAGTTTCTACGTCATAGGCAATGTACATAAACCTATTAGTATGTACAGCGAAGGACACTTCTAAATGGTACAGCCATATGGAGATTTACGGCTAAGGTGTACCATTTAGAAGTGTCCCCCGCTGTACAGACTTTTGTCTCCGTACAAAACATGTGTTCTTTATATATACACGCATGCTACACGTTGAACAGAAATTTTCACCACACACATGAGCAGATTTTCGACGCCTGTTACCAAAGATGACACCATAACCAATGCAGACCTTAACATTATCAAAACAGATCTACCCGCTTTGTTACGCTTCACATGATCCTCATAACATATACCCTCAGCAAACTCTCTATTGCATGCATCACATTTAATTTTCTTACTAGTATAATTTTCTTACTAGTAGAGAGTATGTTCACAAAAGGATCATTGAGTTTACACTGCGTTTATGGTATCTCTCATCATAAACTTCCAAATAATAATAACAATACTTCCGTGCCTTGAGAAATGGTTTAGTATTGCGAATAGGTTCGAAATGGCCAACAGTGTCCTCTCTCTGATAGTAAATAAAGATCTTATTTTATGCATACTCTCCTGGTAACGAACAATATATTCCCGGTTATTCTCTTCATGCTCCACATAAATTACAATTTCATACTCCTCTTGCAAATAAGATTGGAAAGTATCAAGATCTGTAAAGTCACAGCCTCCCTTACTTTCAACGTTAAATCCTGCTTTCTCGCACAGAACTTCTGCTCTAACAAGACATGTAACATCGTTTTTTTTCTTTTTTCGTTGTACAAATCATATTTTGTGCCGTGGAGCTTTACTTGCCACCAAACAATCGCAAAGGGAAGGCAATAAATATTCTCATTTTATATTCGAATTAAACATTTTTCCAAATATTCCTGGTATTTTGAAAATTTGTAAACAGCACTTGTGGCACTTCTTCCCCTTCAATACATGTTGTCGGCCAGGTGGAAACGAAAGAGTACTTCATGCCCCAAAAGGAACTCCTCATTTGAATTTAATGCTCGTTGAATTGAGATAGGGACAGTTCTAGCAGAGAAATAACCCTTTCTTCTGCAAGTTATATACACAGGCTTGTTGTTTGTACTGTTACTGCTATCATGTATAGCGAGATATAATCCGTGGGGCGCGCGTTGGATAACACATGTTTTCACGAAAACTCAATTAAACTTTCAATATAAGCCTCTGGGTTATCAATGATTTTCTCATTACTCACAACTCTGACGGCGATTTATTGGCCCGTAAGATGAAATTTACGAAACCTTTCTCTGCTTTCTCTAGCAACTTCGAAGTTACTATTTCACTGATTTTGCCTGTAATTATTATTACTATTACTGCTACCACTTGTATTAAACCACTACTAGTAGTAGTACCACTTGTATTATTACTATTATTGCTCTCATATCCAACCAAGTTTGGATGAGGGGCGTATGACTGGCCAGGGTGAGGATCAGATTGGTTCCAATACTTATGATTATTTTGTACACAATGTTGAGGATGGGGAATGCATACAGGCTTTTCTTCCTGGACCTCTCGCGTAGGTCTAACCACAGCTTCGTCCATATTTTCAACCAATCTCCTCGTTTCTTCAACGGAATTTAGATTACCAATCCCATCTAATTCATCTAAAATGCTAAATCTTCATTATTTATATGATTTATATTATTATTACTCAAGTTATGATTTTCTTGAGGAGTCACGACTATGGAGACTTCAGATCGGATTAAGCATTGTTCTGAAACAAACCTCGGCCAAAATCGAAAAAATATGACAACTTCGTATCCTCTATTATGTTTACCTGACCTTCCCCATAAGATAATAAATACATAAGTTTCTGCTGAGCCTGATCATAAGATTTTTACTACGGAAAAAGCCATACATAAACAAGTCCAAGACATCAGCACTGGATACACGGTGCTGGAGAATTAATATATCATTACCTTCAAAGGCGCGAAGGGCGCGTAATAGTGCATCCCATCTCTCCGATTCCAGATGTCTTACTCACTGAATTTCCTCTACGGCTTTCGAGATACTGAAAAGTCTCGGGTAGTCCTTTAGACCCCGCACCAATTCTCGAAGGAAGATCTCATCCATCATGTTCAGTTCTTCAGCTGGGCCCAAGAAATCAATCTGAAACAGACAAAGAGAAACCACTATTTTTGAGTTATTAAGCTCACTTTAGTACTAATGTTTAAAAAAGAGACTAATCGCTTATTTTCAAGTCACAATTAAATATTGTGTGTGACAAAGAAAGTAATAAATTATTTTCAAACAGCAGTTAAATATTGTGTAAAAGAAAGATCAAAAATTTATTTTCAAGCTTCAGTTAAATAATAATATAAATAAAAGAGAGACAATAATCAAATTAGTTTATACAGAAGAATGACAAAAACTTAAAAAAGAGACTAATCACTTATTTTCAAGCTACAGTTAAATATTTTGTGTGACAAAGAAAGCAATCAATTATTTTCAAACAGCAGTAAAATATTATGTAAAGGAAAGATCAATCACTTATTTTCAAGCTTCAGTTAAATAATAATAGTATAAGTAAAAGAGAAAGACAGCAATCAAATTAGTTTTTGCAGAAGAATGACTACAATGTTAAAAAAAAGGATCTCTCTGTTCATTAATACTGGTTGAAAACAAGCCAAGAAAAATTGCAAAATATATGATTTACTTTTTAAAAAATTCAGTAACCATAAGAAATACAAAATACACACCTCTTAATATCTGGTATTCTTTGGAAAATCTCTAAAAACAAGATGATGAGGTCACGTTGGTACTTTGGCTGCTCAACAAAATGGTGCACTCTTCTTAAAACATGGATTTCTTTTTACTAATGCTGCATCCAGTAATATTCCAGCAAGGATTACTTCACTCTAATATAATAATAATAATAATAATAGATCTCAATAAAAAATCTTATCTACTTTTAAAATTCTACACCAACACTTTGTTTAAAAACAACTGCTTAGAAGCCAAAGGAAAGTTCTATTTGATCTTTACCTATGACGGCGTAAAAGAAAATGATATCCAAACCGAATTAATAGCTAGTATAACACCTCGTTTCATGTATGCCGCCACGTCCTATCATGTATGCCGACACTGGTGCTAGTAGCGACACCTGGTGTCAAATTTTTAAAATACTGTTCAGTTTAGTGTGAAATGCCGTTCAAGTTGAATGTTCGTGCGTATAATCTCCATGTTAAGGTGAGTAAACTACTTCTATAGCTAATAACCATGTTTTGAAATTATTGTAAATAAATGTGTAATTACAACAATTATGGAGATTTAATAATCAGTGGAGGCTTGCATGCCATACCAGCACCAGTCCCGCCGCTCCGGAATCCTCTAATTGCATACATCTAGTATATATACAGTATTCGACGGTACTGCTATAAAAATTTTCTATTAGACTTTTCATTTAGGATGCACGCGAGACGAGACGAGACGAGAAATGGAAAAGTCTCATCTCGTATCGCAGCCTCAAATGGTGGTCTCGTCTCGCGTCTCGTCTCGTCTCGCAAATGTGAAGTCTCGTCTCGCGGCTCGCATAAAATTTTGAGTCTCATCTCGCGTCTCGCGCGAGACGTTCTCGCATGGTCTTGCAGTCTGGCATACATTCTGGGTCAAAATTTTGCAATGTGTTCTTCTATGTCTGTTAATGAATGATGATGTGATATTCTGTCTGAAGGCAGGTATTTGACCTAAAAGTTCCTCGGCAAGGTGAATCCATTGTGGTTTGCCATTGCTTTCCATGGGATCAATGTTCATAACATCCTAAGGAGACGGAACCTAGGATTCAACATGGTATCCGAACTTGTGTCCCAAATTAACTATGCAGTGTGCGTTAGTAGTTGTGGCCTTCCTGAAAGTTGTCTCACTGCCCTCTCTTTGAACTTTCGGGTGGGGGCGTCTCTCCCCTTAACCTCCACGTTGGCCGATATAAAAATAATACGAGTCTCTTACTTTTCGATCCTTTATCCACTCCAGAAGTTTCAAGCAAATCCGTGTGTGACACTTGGCGAACCTTGCTTGTTAGAAGTCTCTCGATATGTCTTGCATTTATAAAACTGTAAATACAATTTCTTCTGATGTGAAAGGTTCCCCCGCTTCCTGAATGAGCGGTTAAGCTCGTCCTCTTGTAATGAAGGGGTCCCGGGTTCGATCCCCGGTGGGAAAATACGTGGTTCATTTCCCAAGTTAAACTGTAGGTCGTCATCATCCCATTGAAGGCAATGGCAAACCACCATGTGTTCATCTTGGCAAGAGACCTTCTAGTGAAAAACCTGCCTTCGGGCAGAATATCATCATATGATGTGAAAAGTCAGAAGAACTACTAATGAGGTTGAGGTCTTTTTTCTTGTACTTAAAAAATAAAGAGGAATAAACTTCAAAAGGAAATTAAGCCAGAAATGATTTAATCATTTACAGCATCATTGTTACTAACCATGCCCAGGCTTCCGGGAGAAATTCTGCGGCGACCAGGGCATGTAACGTATATCTGCTATTTTGAACTGTCCTGTTTTCTCCTATTTATATACCAAAGTTTATTGAAAAGAATATTTACTCCACAGTAGACGAACATGAATCTAAAGCAGTTAATCTTTTGTTGAAAATTTCAATCTAAAATGGCTCTGTATACCACATTTGAGTTCGTTATAAGCAGAGTCCAAATTTTTCCCCTAAATAAGAGTAGAAAATTATCTCTAAATTAACCTTAGTAGTACCAAACTGATTTATAATTGCATATATTTCGATAGTTCTCTATTGACCGAAGCGGAGCGTACGTCTCCGAGTCGACTTGCTCGGCATTTGTGTTCTCTATGTGTGTTGTGTCTGTATGTCTCGCAATAACTTTCGAACTGAACTGATTCGAATGAAACTTTCACAGATTGTTTATTGGTTCAAAGTACAGGTCAGGTTCGTTGAACAAGAAAATCTGACAAAGGGGAGGAGTGAAACTCCACTCTAAAGGGGCAAAAATGTAGAAGAAAAGATTTTTTTTATTATTAAAAACTAATTTGATGGATTGTTTATGTTATAACAGACTTATAAATGTGTAAATATACTTTAGAGATTGATTAGGGAGAGGAGAGGATAAAATCGGACAAGAGGAGGGGGCGAAATCCCTCTAAAGGGGCAGAGGAGTAGAAAGACAAGAAAAAAGTCTATTGAAAATAAATTTAATGGGCTGTTTTCCGTTATAAGAGCCTTATAAATGTGCAAACATATTTGGAGATTTCAGTCTACTGGTTATTGAACGGGGAAGGAAAATCAGATAAGGATGTAGCCAGAAAATAAAAAGTGGGATGCTTGAAAAGTGAATTCTGATGAATCCGAATGATATTTTACAGGTTTATCACGAGGTCTACTGTTCGAAGAACCTTAATACTAGTTTAAGTACTAACTTCCTCATTGAGCTTTTATCTGTCATATTTTACAAAGCAAAGTAAAGTATTTAAAACGCACCTTGAGGCCTTCGGCAGCTGAGAGAAGAAAACGTAATCGCTTGTTTGTTCGGAAGCCATCAAGAGAAAAATAACTGCTTTCAAAACTTTTCACATTTTTTAAAAAATTGTCATTGCATTACACATTAATGTCAATAATAATTATTCATTGATGCCGGATAGAAAACAAAGCCTTTTAATAGTAACCCTTTTGTTATTGTTCTCAAAACACGCAAAATGTAGATACTTCCTTTAAGTTAAGGAGGCCGCCCAGTCGGCTATGTATCAAGTTTTATAGACATTAACAATGCAGAGCATTGTTAAGTTAAGGAATTGTGATGGTAGGCCTAGGCTAAGTTCCTCAGTTGAACCGAATTGTGAACGTCGATACTGGGATGGATAACGCAGAGCAAAACAAGCATTCCTCAAAATCCCGTTAAGTTGCGGAAGTGACGTCGTCTGTTTGCTGATGAAAATGTTTTCTGTGTATACAAAACTTATTTCTTTAATGAAAGTGAACAGGCATTTTTTCTGTAGAGTTCCAAATCACTACTGTTGTCTGATTCGCCAGAATATTTCATCATATTTCTGACCAAACAACCATACACAAGTATGTTCAACGTGCAATGCAGACGATGTGATTCGACTCACAGTGATAATAGAGGAAGCGTGGGAGCTGCTTTTTGAAGCTGGAATTGGCTATTGGTGCACGAGCTGATGCTCGTAGAAATACTTTAGGGCGCTCACGGGTGCTGTAAAATTGCGGCCGCCATCTTTAGAACACGACCAGAGTCAGCATGGTCACGCCTACAGTCAACCGTATTCGACATAATATCTCCTATGCTTATGTTAAACATACGGACAAATTCCCTCTATTATCTCTATGTATTTAACCGAGTCGTTCCTCTCTGTCTCAAACACAGACATATAACTACGTAAATAGACCGATAATAATTGGAGCGTTCGTTATGAAGTCGGAAGTGGATGTGGTGGGGGTAGGATGTGGCCATTCAAACATTCAGTTGTATGCATTTTGAAGCCGGAAGTAGGCGGATAAACACATCCTACCCTCACTCTGAATCACTAATTGTCTGACGGAGGAAATTAATATGTACAGTACGTTACTCAGTGACTATACAGAAGAGTAATTGTAAAGTGGGTAATTGGATTAAATATAGGTAACTGCTGCAAATAATTAACTTTAAACTCCGCCCAACTTACCTGGTACTCCGCCTTCCCTCACCAAATTTTAGCTTCATCCGATTTCATCCTGCCAAATGCTTTTGAGATAAGAGCTGGAGGTCTATTCTTTAGTTACATATCTGTGGTCTCAAATCAGGGTACCGCAATTTGTTGCGGTACTCATCGCGGAATGCTCTCCGTATAAGTGAGGAACTTACCACAAAAAAACCTCTCAATTTTTTTTTAAAAAAAGTAGCTTCATTTGCACTTATACGGTTTACTATTACACGCCACAATTAACATATGCTAATATATTAACCTAAATAACTTATATACAACATACTTATGTTATATGCTAATAACAATTATATCAATGGCTCGCAACGAATGACGCGGGGCATAGTGATAATTAATTTTCAACACTTTAGACAGTGTCAAGTATGCTATGCACTTACCTTAGTTTCCTTCTTCTGATGGAAATATATTGTTATATCCTCCTTCCTGCAGCTGCTCTTCTGATCTTTGTCGCTGTCGGGGTAGAGAATTGCGTACTCTTTCTTGTGAATATTTTGTGTTTCTTCAGCCCCGTTGTATTACGAGAATGCATTTTCAATTCTATCTTCGTAGGCTTACATAATTTACAAATAGCCAACTCAAAATTCGTAACAATTTCAAAGTAATCCTGGAACTTACTTTTACGCCCTGCTGTTTTGGGTGGATCAAGAATCGAACTTGTAAAAACAGTACCTCAATCCGTTTCCCTTTCAACTGGGTCCCCATTTGGCTCTTCTAAAATATCGTCGCCACTATCAACATTTACGCGTTTTGGTCGTTTTCCTGAAAGGTGATTTTCCATTATAAAGATGTTTTTATACCACCAAAAGCGCTTGTACATAACAAAAGAACTCCTCAAAACACAATACAACCCAATTCTTTCGGTTCCTTCGCGCTTGTAGCAGTGTTGCATTATCGCATTTTATCAACTTTCGCTTTCAACTTATATAGTGTTGACAGATCTAGAAAATAAAATAACTGACAGATATAGGGTCATTCCTACCATCTCGAACCAAACCTATAGAGCCATCCTGCCAAATTAGTGTTTGAATTAAACTTCCGAACTAGAGGGGGATGTTTTTGATAAATATATAGAAAGAAAATACTTATTCCATGTAAAAATATCATATTTATTTTTGCGAGTCGTGTCGCGGATAAACATAGACGAGAGGGGATTTCCAGCAATCTCCCAACATTAATCGCTAGTAGTAATGTGAAAAGAAAGAAACAACAGAAATACCATATTTCGCAGCAATAGGGAGTCTTGTTCGCATTTCAGACAAAAACAGAAGTTCCACTATTCGTGCGCGCTCGCGTGTATGTGTTTGTGTCGCAAAATATTGTCCTAAATCGATGCTCTAATAAATTTCCAATTTACAAAGCTTTTCCTTCATAATGATGTTTGGAAACTAAAAAAAGGGTTTAATTCTGAGAATCAACCTTGAATAATAAGAAATCTCATAAAATGTCTATTGCTTCAAGCACTTTTTTGTTCCTGGAGGCATTAACGCTCAACTTAGAAAACTCAATAAATGTAAAATCACTAACTATACAATTAAATGTAATTCATAAATGTTGCTAGACTGCGAGAAGTCTCCCGAGACTTCTCGTTCGAGACTTAACGGAGTTTCGTCTAGGGTCTCGTCTCGCATGGTTTAGTCTCGTCTCGCATAAAATTTTCACTCTCTTCTCGTATCTCGTCTCGCAAATACGAGACGAGGCGCGAAACTAGACGGCACTTTTCGCGTCTCGTGTGTATCCCTACTTTTCATATAAAAGAAGACGGCAAAAATTGAAATCGATCCGTAAAAAAACAAAGTATTCAAAAATTTAATAGCATTTTCTTACTTAACTTGGAGCCCTCACAACAAAAATTTTAGTTCGCTCATACAGAGTGTTCGAAGAATTTAGTAGCATTTTCTTATTTAACTTATAATATTGGACCCCTCCCAACAAAATTTTAGTTCGCTCACACTGAGTGTTCGAATAATTTAATAGAATTTTTCTTCCTTCACATATAATATTGGACCCCTCAAAAAAATTATTTTATCCTTTCCTCTCGAAAATTCTGGGATACACAATAATTACGGGGTGGGTGCCCCTATTACATATGCTCAGCATCCTTCCGGAAGCAAATCAGCAAATAATTAGTATGCCCACACTTATTTTTAAAAAGGAGTATTCTTGTAAATAATACGAAAGAAAACAAATAAAAGGGATATCTGTCATAAAAAATTTAAAATTAAAATGAAATGATATCTTTGAGTTTTACTTCCCACGGTTATGCTGGTTAGGCTAAAGGAGACGGTGATTATGAGAAATAAATAGTGGAATGAAGAAAGTGGGAGGAAACGGGAGAACCCCGAGAAAATCCACGCACAGGGTGTTTGGCCACCATAAAATTCACTTGGCGGGAGCAGAGTTTGAACCCGGGACCTCATGCACCAGAGGTGAACGCTCTACCACTGAGCCACCGCAACCCAAAAAAAAATAATTTCAAATTGCGGCGAAAGCATCTATGCCGTAAATCGCTCCTGCCGAAGTACGGGGCTCGTGAAAACCTTGCCAATAATGCGTATCGTTTGCGTATGTATAGTAGGAATCCCGAATTGAGACCCGCGTGCATCGCGTCTTTGCCTTAAAGGCCCGACTTCAAAACCCAGATTCATACTCTGGTGTAGTACCGCAAGCAATTTACGGGTTTAACGTTAAAACTCGCGTGCATAAAACGTTCCGTGAATAACACCTTTGGTTTGAAATGACCCGGCTTCAAACCTTAAACAGCAAAAACTTATCTGGTTCGGTAAAATCGCTACGAAAAAAGTTAGTGAGAATATACAAAAATATAGCTTTTCTTGCTCTTTTCTTAACTATGTAGTTAGTTATTAACAAATAGAAGATTGATCGGTAAAAAGAGTGTAGATCCACGTCTCATACATCCGTGATGTTAAACAACAACATATAACAATAATTCAAATTTTGGTTCATAAATTCTGCCCTTTACTTTTTCATAGAAGGTAAACTCCCTCTTAACGCCTTTTCATAGAAAGGAATAAATAAAATAATACTGAACAAGTTACAGTTGTACCATACAATAAGTGTGTCAAAGGGTTTTCCCTGGGTTTCTCTCGTTTTCTTCAGTCGAAAATTTCATTCATTACTCAAACACTGTAAACTTCTTCTCATATAAAAGGAGAGTGTAAAGTAATTCTCAACAATGTAGGGTTGTACCATACAATAAGTGTGACCGTGAATTTTCCATGGGTTCTCCCGTTTCCACCCGCTTCTCATTATACCATTTTTCAAAGACTTAAACTTCCTCTTAACGCCTTTTCATAGAAAAGAAGAAATAAAATAATTCTCAACAAGCTAGGTTTATAGTGCACATTGCATTTCTCCCTGTGTTTTTTCCCGGAGTTCTCTCATGTCCCCACATTATCATTCTACTATTTTTCAAAGAAAGTACCTTCTTACAGCGTATGTTTAGGCTAGGTTGGTTTTCAACAAGCTATCTTTATAGTACACAATGCATTTGTCCCTATGTTTTTTCCCAGAGTTCTCTAATTTTTTCCACATTATCATCCTACTAATTTTTCAAAGAAAGTACCTTATTACTGCGTACATATGTGCTAAGTTAATTCTCAAGAAGGTAGGCTTCTACCATATAATAACTTTGTCCCATAGGTTTTCTCGGAGTCCTCCCATTTCCTCCCGCTTTTCATCCCACCATTTTTCAAACACTGTAAAACTTCCTCTTGACGCCTTTTCATAGAAAAGTTGACCATAAAATAACAAGTTACATAAAAAGAGAACAACTTACACGTATCTACTAAGGTGGAGAAAAACCAACTTCAAAGAACAAATCACAAAAAAATCGTTAATACACACACTATATGGCACAGCTTAATATCAGAATATAAAAAAAGGAAGGAGCTCAAGGTATATAAAACATTATTTGCCACATTAGGAGGTCATTTACCTGGCATTACTTAACATTTTCTATTCAAAAATTCATAAACGACATCAGATTTTTCACATATTACAAATTTTTAGTGCAAATAAGAGATTTCATATACATCTTGTCTGGACAAAAATTTTCAAAATACGACTTACATAGCTTCTGGGATATTGCAGACATGATTTCTCATAGATTGAAATTGTGATTTGTACCTAGGCTTCAAGTTCATTTTAATGCATGGCAATTAATTTGTTGATTAGAAATGATGATACTGTCAATTTTCTTAATGCTTTATAAGTACTGAGTTCTCAAAATCAATTTTTCATCTAGTTTCAACAACAAACAACAATTCCCTATCATCTCTCTCTCACACTACAACGATGAAAGTTGTTTGCAACAGGAAATCAAAGTATGTGAGCACAGGTCATTGACAAAGAATCAGACAGTGTTCACAAGTACAAGAAGAAGACGGAGAATGTTGTCTGCATGTACGCATCATACAGTATAAAGGAGAGAGAGAGAGAAGGTTGGCTGCATAATATTACCCTCAAGACTTTCTCCTCACACATACAACACAGAGTTGCTTCTTCCTCCTGTTCCTTTCACTCTCAGCTCGCATCATACTGTTAGGTCACTCATATGCAGTATACAGAAGAAAAGAGAGGAGGTAAATACAAGAGATCATTGCCAACTACTGAAGGTTCATACATATTTTCCTCTAACGGACAGTGCAACCCAGTCATTGCCAGTGTGACGTATGGGGATAGATGATGTAAAGCTTTGACGTAAGAGATAGAGTGACTTTCACTTTCACAACAGCAAGCTTCCTACTAGGTTTCAGTTACTCTACGGACTTCGTCCAAGAAGGTCCTATCTGAAAACTGCTCTGCATCGTGCTATACCAGAGTGTTCATCGAGTATGTTACGAGAGAATAAAAGATACGAAGTAATGAAATTTAAATATGATCACATGTAATGTTCTGAATATCCAAAGTATATGCACAATAAAATAAATGAATAAAGAATTGTTCCTTCCCTATTCCTTTTCTCCCTTCTTCCACTACTCCATGTTAAAACACTTACTGTGCACCTCCTCCTCAATCTGAGAGCACCGAGTTCGATTCCCATTCTTTTTTATTCCTACGACACTTAATTTTTACTGAAACTTAATGGGGTCTCCTTCATAGTTAAGCACTTATTGTGCACATCCTTAACCTGGAAGTCCCGGGTTTGATTCCCATTTTTTTTATTCCTACGAAACATCTTATTACAACGAGTGTTATAAATATCACGAAAGAATATTCAGCTCCATGGTTAAGCACTTATTGTGCACGCCTGTCACATAGTGGTCCTGGGAAGGCAGGGACCATTCACTATTTCTTACATTTGGAAACCCACAAGGGTCCTAAAAGCAGTGGGGTAGCATTTGGGAAGCCAGTGGCTCATTTCTTTCTTCTGTACCTAATACCATTAATGCGGGACCCTAGAGGGCTCCTGGGGGATTATTCTTTACAGGAGCTACAGGGATCAAGTTTTAACAACAAGTTTTTTATACTGTACATAATATCGAACCTGGAAAGTCAGGGGACACTTTAACAACGAGCTCTTTATTACGTTCACACATAGTGTTCACGGACATATTTTCGAGGGGCCAGGGAAACTCTTCAAGACAATAGGAGGTCCCTACACAGGGGCACTCTTCAGGAACCCTTCTCGAACCAGGAACCATGGTAATGCTTGGCAACACCATGCATCAAAGGTCAATAACATTCCAAATGTCAATCACACCTTTTAGAAATCAAGCCCTACTTTTACCATGTAGCAATTAACAGTCACTTTCTATAACTTGTAAAACATGATGAAAACTTTAAATTTAACAAATTCTTCAATTGACGGCTTTCTTTTACCAACTTCCTAGACTCTCCTACTCTCATATAGTCTTAATGCTCAGTGACGTTAACTTCTAAAGTAAATATTAGCTTAGCCAAGTGATTAGCACGTTGACTTTGGTATTGATTGTCCCAATTTTGATTCTCGACTTCCTCGTTAGTAGTAGAAAATGGATCAATCTGGAACAGTATTGGCCAACCTAGGCCAACTCAGGAGCCCCTGGGAAATTGAGCACCGTACACCGTGAGCCCATGGTCTTTTACGACCTCCATTTTAGGGGTGAATTTATTCCCTTTTATGAGCACTTTTTAGGGGGTGTATTCGTTCTCTTTTACGAGCATATTTTAGGGGGTGAACTCGTTCCCTTTTATGAGCATATTTTCAACCCCTATTTTAACATAGGAGATAACACATAAGATTACGAACACATAGAAGAGAAGATAACACATAACACTACGTAACACACAGCAGAACAGATAACACAAAAGAGTACGTAACATAACAAGGGTGTACTCGTTCTCGTTCTCTTTTATGAGCATATTTTTCAACCCATATTTTAACATAGGAAATAACACATAAGATTACGAACACATAGAAGAGAAGATAACACATAACACTACGTAACACACAGCAGAACAGATAACACATAAGAGTACGTAACATAACAAGGATGTACTCGTTCTCTTTTATGGGCAAATTTTTCAACCCCTATTTTAACATAGGAGATAACACATAAGATTACGAACACATAGAAGAGAAGATAACACATAACACTACGTAACACACAGCAGAACAGATAACACATAAGAGTACCTAACATAACAAGGGTGTATTCATTCCCTTTTATGAGCATATTTTTCAACCCTTATTTTAACATAGCAGAAATTACACTGAGACTATGAACACACAGCACAGCTAATAAAAGAACATGGCTTATTTTCCAACCTCTATTTTAACATAGCAGAAATTACACTGAGACTATGAACACATAGCAGAGCAGATAATAAACACAACCACCTCCATTTTAGGGGTGTATTCATTCCGTTTTATGATTACTTTTCCAACCCCTATTTTACCATAGCAGAAATTACATAAGATTTTTTTCAACCCCTATTTTAAGACAATGAATACCTATGTAACATAGCGATTGGATACGCTCTTTGAACCGATTTGGAT
Organism: Thermobia domestica; assembly: GCF_964235325.1. Taxonomy (NCBI): domain Eukaryota; kingdom Metazoa; phylum Arthropoda; class Insecta; order Zygentoma; family Lepismatidae; genus Thermobia; species Thermobia domestica. The sequence goes on along the minus strand of NC_137459.1, from coordinate 286,909,436 downwards.
GAAACTCGTCATATGGGGGTTTTCGAGCATGCTGAGTACGAATATCATACATTTAGCAATGGGTCATCAGGTACTACATGTCCCAAAATTAGTGGTCATCGAGGTCAAAGGTCAAAATACTTAAAACCCAATAACTCGAAAACGAAGCAACGTATTGAGGTGCTGTTTCCAAATCTAGTAATTGGTCATCAACTACTACATGTTCCGAAATAGCGACCAGCAAGGTCAAAGGTCGAAATACTTAAAACCTAATAACTCAGAAACGGAGCCACATATTGAGATGCTCTTTCCACATTTAGTAATTGGTCATCAAATACTACAAGTTAAAAAAAATGACCATCGAGGTCAAAGGTCAAAATACTTAAAACCTAATAACTCGAAAACGGAGCCAAATATCGAAGTGGTGTTTCCACATTTAGCAATAGATCATCAGGTACTAAAAGTTCCAAACTAATGACCATCGTGAACAAAGGTCAAACTCGAAAACGAAACAACATATCGAGGTACTGTTTCCACATTTAGCAATTAGTCATCAAAAAAGTACTGACCATCAAGGTCAAAAATTAAAACTCGTAAACGAAGCAACATATTGAGACCGTGTTTCCACATTTATCAATAGGTCATCAGGTACTACAAGTTCCAAAATAATGACCATCGATGTCAAAGGTCAAAATACTTAAAACCTAATAACTCGAAAACGGAGCCACATTTAGTAATTGGTGTTTCCAAATCTAGTAATTGGTCATCAACTACTACATGTTCCAAAAATAATGACCATCGAGGTCAAAGGTCAAAACTCGAAAAAGGATCCACATATTGAGGTGCTGTTTCCACATTTAGTAATTGGTCATCAACTACTACAAGTTCCAAAAATAATGACCATCGAGGTCAAAGGTCAATCTCGTAAATGAAACCACATATTGAGATAACGTTTCCTCATTTAGTAAATTTGTGTGATCTATTCAATTTTGTACAAAGCAGAAAAAAGTGAAGAAGGAATAAATTTGAGAACACAATTTTAACTAGCACAGAATTTCTGTACCTTTTTGGGCTATTCAAAAGAAAGCAAAGATATGCCATATTAACTAGCTGAGAATTATTTAAGCAAAACGAAGAAATCGAACATGGACCATTTTACTCAAATTTGGATGGAGTATTTATATTTGTATGAACCAGAAAAAAAATGAAGAAGGTTCAATATTTCTGTTCAATTTTGTACTACCCAAAGTATCACAAGAAAATCAAAGAAGGGTCATTTTAACTAGATCAGCATTTTATACCTTTTTGTGCTATTCAAATAATAGAGGGAACAAATTTCAGTGGTCTATTTTATTTTTGTACCAATCAGAAGAAAAGCAAAGATATGCCATTCTCAGACTTTTATACCATTTTGTACTACTCCAATAAACGAAGGAATACCAATCAGAAAAAAAGAAGTGAAGATCAGGTGGATTATTTTCTTTTGTACCAACTGGAAAAGAGAAGAAGAGCTACTTTCACTAACTCATTATGTACTGTTTAAACAAACGAAAATTGACCATTATGTAACTTTTGAAATACTGAAATGTTCTATTTTTGTATCAATCAGAAAAACCCGAAGAAGGATCATTTTAACAAGTTCATAATTCCTGTGACGAAAGAATAATTTTGATGTTCTACTTTTTATACCAACCAGAAAAAATGAACTAGCTGAATATACGAAATAATAAATTTAAGTGACCTATTCAATTTTGTACTACTCAAATAAACAATGGAGTATTTAGTTTTGCACCATTTTGGAGTATTCAAATAAACAAAGGAATTATAACTTGTGTCAACTCTAAAATTAATTAAACGAAGTAATGCATTTGGAAAACCTAAGTTGAGTATTTTATACCATTTTGTATTATTTCAACAAACAAAGGAATAAGCAAAAACAAAGGATCATTTTATATCATTTTAAACTAGTCTAATAAACGAAGGAATAAATATGAGTGAGCTATTTAATTTTGTAGCTGAGTATTTTAACGAAAGAACAAAATTGTACTAACCAGAAAAAACCGGAGAAGGCCCATTTTAACTAACTGGGAATTTCTGTACCTTTTTGTAAATTTGAGTGGCCTGTTTTTTGTACTAACCAGAAAATCGAAGGAGGTCCAATTTAGCTAACTCAGAATTTTATACCATTTTGTACTACTCAAATAAACGAAAGAAAAAACGAAAAAAGACCAATTTAACTAGCAGCTCAGAATTTATATGCGTTTTGTTTAGGTGTCCTACTTTTTGTACCAGCGTGAAATGCCTTTTTAACCAGCTCAGTAGTATTCAAATAAACAAAAAAACCGAAGAAGGATCATTTTAACTAGCTCAGAATTTCTGTACTTTTGTGCCATTCAAACAAATGAAAAAAACTAAATTTGAATGGAGTATTATTTTCTGTGCCAAGCAGAAAAGGAAAGAATTTGTACTGACCAGAAAAGGCGAAGAAGGATCATTTTATACCTTTATGTGCTATTTAAATAAACGAAGGAATAAATTTGAGTGATCTATTCAATTTTATACCAATCAGAAGAAAAGCAAAGAAGAGCCATTTTAACTAGCTGAGTATTTTTGTGATACACAAATCAACAAATGAATAAATTTGAGTGACCTATTCAATTTGGTATCAATAAGAAATACCATTTTAAATAACTCAGCATCTTATACCTTTGTGTGCTATTTAAATAAACGAAGAAAGCGAAGGAGGTTCAATTTAGCTAACTCAGAATTTTATACCATTTTGTACTAATCGAATAAACGAAGGAATAAATTTTTATGACCTATTCAGTTTTGAAAACAAGCAGGAAAAGAAAAGAATTAACATTTTGTACTAATCAAATAACCATATTAACTAACTCAAAGAAACGAAAGAATAAATTTTGAGTGGGTTAAGCAAAGAAGGTCAATTTGTACCTCTTGTGCTATTAAAACTGAGTGATCTATTCAATTTTATACCAAGTAGAAAAAATTTTGTTTGCAATTAAAAAAAACGGAGAAGGTCTATTTTATGTACATTTTGTACTACTCAAATTCTACTTTCTGTACCAACCAGAGAAAAACAAAGAAATACCATATTCTGCTACTCAAACAAACGACGGAATAAGATCAGAATTTCTATACCTTTTTGTGTTATTTAAATAAACGAAGGAATAAATTTGTGTGACCTATTCACTTTTATAGCAAGCCCCTTTTAGTTTTATACCAACCATGAAGGTCCATTATAACAAGCTAGGTATGTTTATATCATTTCGTATTACTCTATTTCATTTTTGTAACAATCAGAAGAAAACAGCTCAGAATTTTATACCTTTGTGATGTTACATTTTGTATATTTTTGTGTCATCCAGAGAACAATTTAAATTGACTCTCCCGTCAATAAGAAAGGCTCATAAAATATTGAACGTGAGATTTAACAAACCAGAGTTGAGTCATAATTGTGTAGAACAGACTACATAGCAATTTGCGTACTAAAGAAAAAAAGAAGAAACAGCATACTTGAAAATTTTGAATCACAGCAGAAGAAGAGATTATATCAAAGTAAGAGTAGTTTTCAAAGTTCCATGTTTCATACCATCTATAAAGAGTGCTGCAGATATTTAAACAACGTTACGAATGCGTTACCTAACGTTTGTATTGCTAGTATAATGAGAGTCCTAAGGTACTGTGTATTGCTCAACGATTCAATTATTTTTTAAAACTTTTTCCTCGTCTAAGGTAAATTATATGAAACTTCAAATATATATTTCTGCATTTATATATTTTATTATAATGGAATATAAGTTTATAGAGTATATTTGGAAAATAATAGAACATACATCATGATGTTTTATATTGCTTGAAACATATTATTAAACACGGAGAATGTATAGAATGCTTTTATTGTAGGTATATAAATAGATGCATCACACTTGATTTGTTTTTGCTGAAGAGCATGGATAATGTTTATGTTTCACCTAGAGAAAAAGAAATTCAGCGTGAAAACGAAAAACCTATACTGTTAATTCACCCGTCTGACCCCGATTTGCCAGATGAATTACGTGATAAAGTGAGAATCATATATCCAACACAGGAAATAGAAGATGTGTATTATTTTAGACGCTATAATAGATATAATGATGAAATACTCCCGGAAAGTGATGATGACAGTGTTTCAAATATTACCTGTTTTGAACTGGAAGCTAATGAGTGCGAGTGTACTAGTGAAAGTATTAGTCATACATGTGTTATACAATTATTTAATGAGTATACACCAATTGGACCTCCTTCGATTTTTCTGGTTAGTACAAAAAACAGGCCACTCAAATTTACAAAAAGGTACAGAAATTCTCAGTTAGTTAAAATGGGCCCTCTTCGGTTTTTTCTGGTTAGTACAATTTTGTTCTTTCGTTAAAATACTCAGCTACAAAATTAAATAGCTCACTCATATTTATGCCTTCGTTTATTAGACTAGTTTAAAATGATATAAAATGATCCTTTGTTTTTGCTTATTCCTTTGTCTGTTGAAATAATACAAAATGGTATAAAATACTCAACTTAGGTTTTTCAAATGCATTACTTCGTTTAATTAATTTTAGAGTTGACACAAGTTATAATTCCTTTGTTTATTTGAATACTCCAAAATGGTGCAAAACTAAATACTCCATTGTTTATTCGTTTATTTAAATAGCACATAAAGGCATAAAATGATCCTTCTTCGCCTTTTCTGGTCAGTTCAAATTCTTTCCTTTTTCTGCTTGGCACAAAAAATAATACTCCATTCAAATTTAGATTTTTCATTTGTTTGAATGGCACAAAAGTACAGAAATTCTGAGCTAGTTAAAATGATCCTTCTTCGGTTTTTTTGTTTATTTGAATACTACTGAGCTGGTTAAAAAGGCATTTCACGCTGGTACAAAAAGTAGGACACCTAAACAAAACGTATATAAATTCTGAGCTGCTAGTTAAATTGGTCTTTTCTCGTTTTTAATTTCGTTTATTTGAGTAGTACAAAATGGTATAAAATTCTGAGTTAGCTAAATTGGACCTCCTTCGATTTTTCTGGTTAGTACAAAAAACAGGCCACTCAAATTTACAAAAAGGTACAGAAATTCTCAGTTAGTTAAAATGGGCCTTCTTCGGTTTTTTCTGGTTAGTACAATTTTGTTCTTTCGTTAAAATACTCAGCTACAAAATTAAATAGCTCACTCATATTTATTCCTTCGTTTATTAGACTAGTTTAAAATGATATAAAATGATCTTTTGTTTTTGCTTATTCCTTTGTTTGTTGAAATAATACAAAATGGTATAAAATACTCAACTTAGGTTTTTCAAATGCATTACTTCGTTTAATTAATTTTAGAGTTGACACAAGTTATAATTCCTTTGTTTATTTGAATACTCCAAAATGGTGCAAAACTAAATACTCCATTGTTTATTCGTTTATTTAAATAGCACATAAAGGCATAATATGATCCTTCTTCGCCTTTTCTGGTCAGTTCAAATTCTTTCCTTTTTCTGCTTGGCACAAAAAATAATACTCCATTCAAATTTAGTTTTTTCATTTGTTTGAATGGCACAAAAGTACAGAAATTCTGAGCTAGTTAAAATGATCCTTCTTCGGCTTTTTTGTTTATTTGAATACTACTGAGCTGGTTAAAAAGGCATTTCACGCTGGTACAAAAAGTAGGACACCTAAACAAAACGTATATAAATTCTGAGCTGCTAGTTAAATTGGTCTTTTTTCGTTTTTTCTTTCGTTTATTTGAGTAGTACAAAATGGTATAAAATTCTGAGTTAGCTAAATTGGACCTCCTTCGATTTTTCTGGTTAGTACAAAAAACAGGCCACTCAAATTTCCAAAAAGGTACAGAAATTCTCAGTTAGTTAAAATGGGCCTTCTTCGGTTTTCTGGTTAGTACAATTTTGTTCTTTCGTTAAAATACTCAGCTACAAAATTAAATAGCTCACTCATATTTATTCCTTCGTTTATTAGACTAGTTTAAAATGATATAAAATGATCCTTTGTTTTTGCTTATTCCTTTGTTTGTTGAAATAATACAAAATGGTATAAAATACTCAACTGAGTAGTACAAAATTGAATAGGTCACTTAAATTTATTTTTTCGTGTATTCAGCTAGTTCATTTTTTCGCATTGGTATAAAAAGTAGAACATCAAAATTATTCTTTCGTCACAGAAATTATGAACTTGTTAAAATGATCCTTCTTCGGGTTTTTCTGATTGATACAAAAATAGAACATTTCAGTATTTCAAAAGTTACATAATGGTCAATTTTCGTTTGTTTAAACAGTACATAATGAGCTAGTTAAAGTAGCTCTTCTTCTCTTTTCCAGTTGGTACAAAAGAAAATAATCCACCTGATCTTCACTTCTTTTTTTCTGATTGGTATTCCTTCGTTTATTGGAGTAGTACAAAATGGTACAAAAGTCTGAGAATGGCATATCTTTGCTTTTCTTCTGATTGGTACAAAAATAAAATAGACCACTGAAATTTGTTCCCTCTATTATTTGAATAGCACAAAAAGGTATAAAATGCTGATCTAGTTAAAATGACCATTCTTTGATTTTCTTGTGATTCTTTGGGTAGTACAAAATTGTACAGAAATATTGAACCTTCTTCATTTTTTTTCTGGTTCATACAAATATAAATACTCCATCCAAATTTGAGTAAAATGGTCCATGTTCGCTTTCTTCGTTTTGCTTAAATAATTCTCAGCTAGTTAATATCGCATATCTTTGCTTTCTTTTGAATAGCCCAAAAAGGTACAGAAATTCTGCGCTAGTTAAAATTGTGTTCTCAAATTTATTCCTTCTTCACTTTTTTTCTGCTTTGTACAAAATTGAATAGATCACACAAATTTACTAAATGAGGAAACGTTATCTCAATATGTGGTTTCATTTACGAGATTGACCTTTGACCTCGATGGTCATTATTTTTGGAACTTGTAGTAGTTGATGACCAATTACTAAATGTGGAAAGAGCATCTCAATATGTGGCTCCGTTTCTGAGTTATTAGGTTTTAAGTATTTTGACCTTTGACCTCGATGGTCATTATTTTTGGAACTTGTAGTAGTTGATGACCAATTACTAAATGTAGAAACAGCACCTCAATATGTGGATCCTTTTTCGAGTTTTGACTTTTGACCTCGATGGTCATTATTTTTGGAACATGTAGTAGTTGATGACCAATTACTAGATTTGGAAACAGCACCTCAATACGTTGCTTCGTTTTCGAGTTATTGGGTTTTAAGTATTTTGACCTTTGACCTCGATGACCACTAATTTTGGGACATGTAGTACCTGATGACCTATTGCTAAATGTGGAAACACCACCTCAATACGTTGCTTCGTTTTTGAGTTATTGGGTTTTTAGTATTTTGACATTTGACCTCGATGACCACTAATTTTGGGACATGTAGTACCTGATGACCCATTGCTAAATGTATGATATTCGTACTCAGCATGTCCGAGAACCCCCATATGCCGAGTTTCATCCAAATCGGTTCAAAGAGCGTATCGAATCGCTATGTTACATAGGTATTCATTGTCTTAAAATAGGGGTTGAAAAAAAATCTTATGTAATTTCTGCTATGGTAAAATAGGGGTTGGAAAAGTAATCATAAAACGGAATGAATACACCCCTAAAATGGAGGTGGTTGTGTTTATTATCTGCTCTGCTATGTGTTCATAGTCTCAGTGTAATTTCTGCTATGTTAAAATAGGGGTTGGAAAATAAGCCATGTTCTTTTATCAGCTGTGCTGTGTGTTCATAGTCTCAGTGTAATTTCTGCTATGTTAAAATAAGGGTTGAAAAATATGCTCATAAAAGGGAATGAATACACCCTTGTTATGTTAGGTACTCTTATGTGTTATCTGTTCTGCTGTGTGTTACGTAGTGTTATGTGTTATCTTCTCTTCTATGTGTTCGTAATCTTATGTGTTATCTCCTATGTTAAAATAGGGGTTGAAAAATATGCTCATAAAAGAGAACGAGTACACCCTTGTTATGTTACGTACTCTTATGTGTTATCTGTTCTGCTGTGTGTTACGTAGTGTTATGTGTTATCTTCTCTTCTATGTGTTCGTAATCTTATGTGTTATCTCCTATGTTAAAATAGGGGTTGAAAAATATGCTCATAAAAGAGAACGAGAACGAGTACACCCTTGTTATGTTACGTACTCTTTTGTGTTATCTGTTCTGCTGTGTGTTACGTAGTGTTATGTGTTATCTTCTCTTCTATGTGTTCGTAATCTTATGTGTTATCTCCTATGTTAAAATAGGGGTTGAAAATATGCTCATAAAAGGGAACGAGTTCACCCCCTAAAATGTGCTCGTAAAAGAGAACGAATACACCCCCTAAAAAGTGCTCATAAAAGGAATAAATTCACCCCTAAAATGGAGGTCGTAAAAGACCGTGGGCTCACGGTGTACGGTGCTCAATTTCCCAGGGGCTCCTGAGTTGGCCTAGGTTGGCCAATACTGTTCCAGATCGATCCATTTTCTACTACTCTCGTTGAAACTGTCATTTTTTGTGAAACTTAATATCTTAGTGAATCCCGTGTCAAATCATGCTCGATAAAATCAGGTTTAGGGTATGAATATTCAAATTTTTTCCATGATAATTGTAACCTACGATACGATTTAAAGTTAAATATTGGCTAGAACAGTTTTATTACACACTTGACATTTTTATGCTGCAATTATATCTAATATTGACATAAACATTTATTATGATTAGAATGTTAAGGCTTACTATTTCCAATTATCGTCTATTGTTGCGACAACGTTCTTGTAGTGTATGGTCAGTTTTCAGTACGAAAGCCGTGAAAATTTTAAGACGTATGAAGTAAATCTCAGCGAGATGTATTCTCTACAAGAAAGAATCGCAATAGTAGAGGCTACATGTCTACTGGTTCATTTATGGAAACTCAGATCATTTTTGCAAGGAAGCTTCCTGCCGTTCCCGTACCAGAAAAGAGCAGTATACATGATTTGGTGAAGAAGTGGCCTACAAGAGGTGCAGTGTTGAACCAAAAAAGAATTGAGCTCCTTCTGTTTGTACACCTACTGTGATCCCGGATATTCAAGCATGAATGATCCAGAATCCAAAGAAGTCGACACTGAAATTGTCGCAACAAGTAAACATTTCGCGTATGTCTTGTTAACGTGTCTTAATAGATCTAGATAAAGCAGTACAAAGTGACATGTGACCAAGAACTGAAGGAGGGAGATAAGCAAAGCGTGTGAATTTCTGCATTTGGTTACTTGAAATGGTTCATAATGGAATGTTGGACCCAATGCTGTATTTTATGAGTGATGAAGTCTGGTTTTATTTGATAGGGCATGTAAACATCCAAAACAGCGGATAATAGTCAACAACCAATCCACATAAGGTTCATGAGAAACCTCTTAAGGATCAGAATATACGAGTCTGGTGTGCTGTTTCAGGAAGTCGGAAAGTGGCTCCCATATTTTTTGAAACAACAGTAAACAGTGATGTGTATGTGCGAATATTTTAGGAATTTTGACGAGCAGTTGAGCCACATGACCGTTCCTATGCCTTCCTTCAACAGGATAGGGCGACCTATTACACTTCAGGCGAGTCACTACCATTAATTCATGGCAGATTCATAGAAGAAAGGACTGTTATCGAAGGATTGTGGCCGCCGCGTTCGCCGGACCTGACCATTTAAGACTTTTATCTGTGGGGTAATCTAAAGAGAAAAGTGTACGTAAATATTCCAAATACATTAAAAGACTTGAAGGACAATATTCGTAATGTGATTTTGGCAATTTATGCAGCAGAGTTGCGCAAAGCGTATAAGAACATGTTAGTGTGTGCACAAAACTGCATTGAAACAAAAGGCAGTCATTTTTAGCATCTATTGTAGAAGACAAGACAAGATCACAAGATCACTTCAGTAAATAAAATAAGTCAAGTAATTGCATTTCACTAACCAAGCCCTTGCGTTTTGTATGTATTTTTGTATATGGTCCTGGCGTGCCGGGGTAGTATTTCGTGTGTCAACCTATATATATATATAAGGTGTTAATGAACTATACCGACAAACTGTAAGAGGTGATCTGGAGTACCACTTTTCATCTCTTCGAACCAGAAAACTGGGAATTAGACATCAACATATTTCGTATTCTATTATTTTACATGCCACCCCTTCCCCTCCGAGCAATGGTTTCAGTGTCTTACTTCCTCAACAGTATATTATTCAGATGGTAATTTATTAGTATACCAAATTCGTTTGAAATTCCTTCAGGGATCCATATTGCATCGTACTATCGTCGTTGTGCAAAATTCACCATGATATGATATAGGGAAATGAGTTATAGTAATGTTGTAAGATTTAATATCAAGTTAAAGAAAAGCGTGTAATAACCAGTGCCGGACTGGTCACGTTGGCTATTTGGCGATCGCCAAGGGCCTGAGACCTGAGGTGTCCCGCAGGGATCACGAGTCGCAGGACCTGTAGGCTTTGGTCGAATTTCCGAGATCGTAAATGCTTTCTTGAGTCTTCCTACCATTAAGGTTGCGGAAGCCTAAATTCGTGTTTCCGAAAGAAGTCTTCTCCTACCCCCTTTGCTCATATCAGTACGGCGCCATGAGCCAATAAAATTTAGTATTTGGCAAAGGTCCCTTCTAATCCGTAACGGCCCCTCGCGCTTATTAGCTTTAACCCGTTGTCTCATACGTAACGCAGTTATTTGTTTAGTAATTTGTACACTCCTTTCAAATTTGTTCTTACCCTCCACGCATATAAGTCACATGTGAGACGGCATTTTCTAAATTGAAAATTGTTATAAACTAGACTAAGATCTACGATTAGTAAAAACCATTTGTCTCCTTTACTTTTTATGTTAACAGAAAAAAATATTTATTCCAGTATGTAGACAAAGCAAAAATAATTGATTTGATTGCCTCGTCAAGTGAAGAACTGCGTAAAAAACTGTCAAAGTAATAACTGAAGCAACGTCACGATTACGTTTGAGTGTCTCAATTTTATTGTAACTTTTATTGCGATCTGTTTTGTACTACATATTTATTCAATACAGAAAATATAATTGTGTCACTTATTATGTTTTGAAACTGACGTGAATATATGAAGAGGGCCTTTAAGGACCTGCGCCAAACGCCTTGGGCAGTCCGACACTGGTAATAACAAACTATATATTTGAAAATAATTCCGGCTTAAACTAGTGACGACTATACATTAAGGCCGAAACTGAACAACCAGAATGCACAGTATAAGCATAGTGAAAAGAGAAAAACAATAAGGACCTACGATCATCCATGTAGAGTCCCTTACACTTACCATTCACCTAACAGACAATGAAGTAAACACGCTACATTTTAAGTTATGGGTTCGCATCCAAGTGTCACACTCATGCACATTTCCATTGCTTTTTCTTAAACTTATACGTTTCAAAAGCCTAACGTGTTTACGACGATTTGTTTCATTTTACACTAGAGCTTCGCAAAAGGTGATTTATGTCTTTGGCACTACTTTATCAAACGGTTCTGTCAAATATAACTCAATTAGCACAGTGGTAGCAAACTTTTACTGCCTTGAAACATGTTAATGAACAAGGGGAAGTTAATTATGCACCCTGTAACTAAACTATATGAATTACTGTATAGTGTAAGTGGACTCTACGTGGATGATCGTAGGTTCTTATTTTTTTTCTTTTTTTTTTTTTTATTTTAGCTACGCTCATACTGTGCATTCTGGAAGTTCAATTTTTACCTTAATGTATAGTCGTCACTAGTTTAAGTCGGAATTATTTTCAAATATGTAGTTTGTTATTACCAGTGTCGGACTGCCCAAGTTGAGGGCCCTTGGCGCAGGTCCTTAAAGGCCCTGTTCATCTATTCACGTCAGTTTGATAGCTAAAAGTTCGTTGTTCGAAATTCCTCTAGGAAGCTAAAGATTTTTTAAATTCTTTATTTCCCGGATCTCACGATCTGTCTCTCCCTTCGCAATCATCTCTTCTCCATCTTAATTCGACAACTGCCTAGTGTGATCCTCGCAGTTCGGAACCTTCACTTCTTCTGTTTCACAAAACCATAATTTTCGGGAGTTCTTAAGTTGACATAACCAGAGCAACAGGATATGACGTCACTTAATGTTGTCACTACCCTGGAGCACTTCATGCGCAGTGTATCCATAAGCAAGGCAGCTCTGTTGGCAGCATTACGGCTGAGATAATATGCCACGGTGGATTATAATTTGACATACCTGGAATTTGTTCGTATAGTGGTGGACAACAAAAAACACATTATGTTGTTACAGTGGTTGTATGAGTTGCGTTTTACATTTAACAAACGAACAAGATTATACACAAACAATGCACTGAATAATGCGTAAATAATTGCGGCTTGTCCCACCAAAGGCGGGAAGAACGCCGGGATTTTATTTAAAAATCTCATTTCGTGCTGCGCACTGATACGTGTATCAGGATTGAAATTTTAGGTTTCGTCAGTTATGTTATATTTTATAAGTGTACTAACATTCATGATATATCAATTTCTTTTAGCACCAAATGAACTCTTGTAGGTTTAGTAAGTGTTTTGGAGTGTCAGAAATGGGATTAAGAATACGTGGACATTTTTAAAATTACAATTTACAGGTAAAATGTGTTAATTCAGAACAAAAGACAAATGTTTAGGGAATTTATTTATGAAGGCGCAGAATATGTAAGTCATCTGTGAACATAAATACAGCAATAAGATGGTGCTTTCATTTCTATGAAACTCTCCATAAGGGCGTTATTCCAGGGCTGCAAACTAATGTACAAGGGATTTGAAATATGATTATTTCTCTGCCTGAACCTATCCTAATCTAACCCGAACTACAGCTACTCTACTACTAGTAGTATACTATTATTACTACTACTACTCAACTACTACCATTACTGCCTTACTATTTTACTACTACTACTGCTACTAGCCTATTATTATACTATCATTGCTACTACCAGGGCCGAAACCAGCTACAAAGGTTTGGTAGGGCCGTGAATATGTTACAGGGGTCCAAGTCATTAAAATTATCTTATAAATATCTAAATTGTGTTTTTTGTATTAATAATAAAATTTTGTATTGAAGTCTGGAGGGGCCACAAAAAGGGTTATGGGAACCTGGCCCCCCTAGCCCCTCAATGGTTGCGGGCCTGCCTACTACTAAACTGCTACCCTACTACTACTGCCTTACTACTACTATACTATCATTACTACTATTACTACTACTAAGTGTGTACCCATAAATTTTTTAAAAATGTAATTTTTGAACAATTATCTCTTGTAGCGCCCCTGAATTTTACCTGTTGCTGGTGGATCACTGGCATGCGCCAACACATGTACAGTCTAGAAGGCGTGATGACACTATTTTCATCAAGAAATGTGAGTTTCAAAGTAATATGAATTTGTCCACGTATTGTTGATCTGAACTGCGGAAACTGCTCTATCCCAATTTAAGGATGCACATAACACTGATGTAATAAAGTAATTATGCAGCCTATACCTAAGCTACACGAGGTTTACGTTTACGCACCCACTGGCTCAACTTTTGAAGAATTCCGTTTTATTAGCTTATCGACGTCGACCATACCCTAGACGCCGCTTGGAGAAAGTCGCACACAGTGCGAACTATTCGCAAAATCAAAGTAGGCGAATCGCTTATCGACAATTTTCGCATTTATTACTGCCTTAAAATGGAAAGGTCATTAAGTGAATGAATTCCCACCTATATCTGTGTGCGTTGTGGATTGCACGCACAACATTTAATGGATTTATCAAGAAATACTGAACTCACAGGTTCAGCACCCACATAACTGCATTACTTATGAACAAGGGCGCACATCAGAGGGGCAAGGTGGGGCGCTCGCCCCCCTAAGAGGAAACTGTACTTGTGAATATTGAAAGCCCAATAGAATTTTTACATTACTTACAGCAAAATTTGAAACAATATTTGAAACGTCGCTTATACTTGCCCCCTCCCCCTGGAAACCACAACTTGGGCGCCCTTGCTTATGAACTGCATACTAAGAAAAATCCGTTCTCCAGACAGCGGTATATTATACAAATATACGAAATCGTCTTGCTTACTACAGAAATCAGTATGGAGCATATGGTACATACGCATTGCCCTTAGATGTCACATCATGCCATTGCAGGATGTCTGACATCTAACAGTTTTCTGTGTATCACCTATGTTACATTCTGCAGCTATATTCTATTCTACTATGGACATTCTGCGTCGATTTTTATGTGAGATCCTGACCGCCTGTATTGTTTCATACGGAAAATACCGGTACGTATAGATGGAACACTTATACGGAAAGTATTATAAAGCATGCGTTTTCAGTTATACGTTTGCTGTACGTTAAGTCCAAAAACTACAGGAATTACGCATGTAACCTACCGTTTTAATACGCTACCTACAATTTTTTTCTCAGTATGTGCTTTGAAAACTAGCCATATGTCGGATTACGGGGAGAAAGCATTTTTTGTTGAAAATCATTGTTGTTTTCTTAAATGTTTTTGAGGTTAATCTACCTAAAGCCAAACATAACACTAACTACAGAGTTTCAGACAGTATTGCTGAGCATGAGTAGTCGCTAATGCTCTCGCCTTTGGTCCTGGGCTCGATTTCCGGTAGGGTCAGTCGGTCGAAAAGGTCAGGGGTGTAGCCAGCAGGTTTGTGTAGGGGGGGCCCATCGTTTTTGAGGGGGGGCCAGCAACAATGTACAAAGCCAAAAAAAAGTGTTGCTGCTAGTGTTTTTGAGGCCTGAAGGAAAGGAAAATTTTCGTTTTCTTCTGGAAAACTAAAAACACTATTTTAGCTTATTATTATTATTATTATTATTATTATTATTATTATTATTATTATTATTATTATTATTATTATTATTATTATTATTATTATTACAGTGAAACCTCTGAATAACGGATACCAATGGGACGGGAACTTTGTCCGTTACTGAGGTGTCCGTTACAGAGAGGTTACAAAAATGTAATTTCTCTCAACAGTCATTGTATGCAGTAATATACAGTCAATACATTTTTTATGAGCGTAAATGCGTAAAATTCAATATGAAAATACTCTATTTAGTACATATTTGAATTACCGGGAGGGATGAAGGAGAAATTCATTTCTGTTAAATAATATTATTATTGGGTATTGGGGAATGTGTTAATATTTTCGTATGCTGCAAATGATAATGCGTGTATGGTAATTTTTTAAAGGACATGTCATCACCTTGTAAAAAAATCCATTAATTCACATACCGCCTATACGAAAAGTAAAAATAGCTTTAATAAATATGCAATATTATTATTAAATACTGAAAAAGTGGAGAAGAAACTCGCCAAATTTCTTGGGAAAATGTCTGCAGTAGTTGTCTGGCGTGTACATCCTACGGACACTAGTTTCTGTTCAAAATTTGCTTGCAACTGTTGGATCAATTGGAGAACTTCTGTTTCATCACGATTAATGGCAAATTTCTTTAATTGTTCAACTGTTTGACACACCAATTTGTACAAAAGAAAAATTTTGATTTTTCAAAAAAGTGAGAGAGAAAACATTGCTCGTTGAAAAATGTTATTACAAAATAAACATTGTTTCTTTTGTTATCTATTGTCGAAAAAGATGCAAGGCCCGGAGGAAAAAGCAATAAATTTGTTACGGAAGGGAAGATCCGCATAGAATTCTTGACCATACGACTAACCCTGCATGAGTGTTAGCGCTTATTGAAGATTTTCTAGGATTTCCACTAGAAATCAGTTTATTGCGGGCAAAAAAAAAAAAAAAAAAAAAAAAGAAGCATTTCAAGTTCAGCTTGAAGTTGTTCTGTTTGATGATATATATACTTGTGGGGAAAAAACTTTTCTGTCTACTGTCATATATCGCAGAACTTAGAATAATTTCTGTCCGTTGTGAAGAGGTTATTCAAATGTTTGGGGGTAAAAAAGGACTGTCCGCGTCCGTATCTGAGAGTGTCCGTAAAAGGGAGGGTTTTGTTCCGTAAGAGAACATATATTTTTGCCGGGACAAAAAATCTGTCCGTATTATAGAGGTGTCCGTTATTGAGAGGTATCAGTTAAGGGAGGTTTCACTGTATTATTATTATTATTATTATTATTATTATTATTATTATTGTTATTATTATCCATAAATTATATTCAAGATAGTTTTTATTATGCTTAATCAAGAACTACTGCCCGGGACCAAACGCTATACTTTTGTGCATAACTATAAAGGTAACCAAAAAAGTTCTGTCCCTTTTCGTGGAAGTCTGTGTTCAATTGGGCCTCACACCGTGAGTTGAATGCGAGTGGAGATAAGGCGAACGTCAGTTGTTAGTGTGGGTATATCCAACATACTACCTGGTTGTGGCAATTCAGACACACCGTGAACTTGCGTAAAGACAGAGGGAACATGGGACATCCACAGAGCGTCATAAGAGCATGTATGCTGAACGAGTCCAAATGGAGGTCAAACGCCGCTGTAGCGAGGCAGAAGATATGCTAGGCCTTTGGTGAGGGTGTCGTGACGACGCGGACATTGCAGCAATGGTTTAACAAGTTTAAGGACGATGACGAAACACCCGAAAACACCACGTGCCAGAAGACCAACATATGTACAAAGAGGAACTGGGACTACAATTCAGTGTGTGGAGAAACCATTCGGCAGCACATCCCTCAACTTGTGAAGCATTACAAGTTGGGTCAATGGGTCTCACATATTTTGACTCCGGGCCAGAAGGCAACGCGGCAGTCGCCTTGTGTTTATTTACTGTTTCGGAGCCATTTCTGGACAGGGCGTTGACATGTGATAAAAAGTGTGTCCTATACGAAGCTTCACAGCGCCGTCATCATTGGTTAGCATCCCATGAACCGATTTCAAAACAGCCTAAACCAGCACTGTACCAGAATAAGGTCCTTCTGTGTGTTTGGTGCATCGTGCATTGGGAACTGCTACCAGCTGGTCAGAGTATCAATGCAACTGTGTAGTGTCAGCAGTTGAGCTGTGCTCAGCAAAAACTCAAAACTCTGGAGCCATCACTTCTGAATTGCAAATGGGTCCTCGTTTACGGGACAACGCTAAGTCGCACGTGGCTACGATGACTCAGGACACCATTTTCCGCCTTGGATGGGAAACAGTATTGCAACCACTATATTCCCCGGGTATTGCGCCGTCCGATTATCACTTGTTCCATTCTTTGAACAATCACCTTAGAGGACGCCAGTTCAAATCCCTAGTAAAAGTCCAAAATGCACCTGATACTTTCTTCGTTTCACGGCCCACCAAGTTCTACCGCGATGGATTCCATGGCCTTCCAGAACGTTTTCAGAAGGTCGTCGATGCTGATGTGGACTATTTTTGATCTTCCAGGTTAGGTGACATATCAATGTTCGAAGGTGGTGGGTGAAAAAGCAACAAAACGTTTCTTGGTTACCTTTATATTTAAATTTAAGACCTTGTATACAGAACCTATCTACACAAGATTGATTTTCTTTGAAATTTCACTTAATTTCTTTACGGTTTCCTGACAAAAATATTTATTATTCGTGACTAAAAAAACATAATTATTTTATTACACTGAGTAGAAATAAAAGAGAGAGCGAATGAAATCCAAATTGAATAAAAACATTGTTTCTCACCAAATTTTCCATCTTCTATGTCTTTTAAAACACTTGTTAAAGTATATAAAAATATACTGTATTTACAAATCAGTTTAATACCGTTGTTTTATGGCTGTATTTGTAGTACCTTGTTAAAACGTTTGTCTTCAAACTGTCAAATATAAATCGCAGTAAATTGTGTAATCTGCTGTCACAAAAAAAGTATCCTATTTTTTGATCGGTATAAGGAAGAGATACTATACTATTTTTCGATCGGCATGAAAAAAAAAACAATATTTCTCCTTACTATTTTACCATAAATTATTAATTGTCAGTAAACTTTGTTCCTTGTAAATGAATGAAGCTAGATAATTTTACTATGATGTTTTAAAAAGCTGGTCATTTGGGGGGGCCAGGAAACCATTTGGGGGGGCCCGGCCCCGATGGGCCCCCCCTTGGCTACACCCCTGGAAAAGGTGTAACAGCTTTTTCAGGCTAGCTATTCTAAATGAGGTTTTTCCAGGGATTTCCTCATTCACACCAAGTAAATGCCGGGATGGTATCTAATTTACAGGCCTCAGACCACTTCTTTCCTTATCCGTTCCTTATACCTCCCCCGTACCGTGATTGTGTGCCCGCCGAGGATGTCATCCCTCCAGTGTGACGTGCTTAAGCCCATAGATGCCGGTAATGGCCATGACTTGTATCAATAAATAAATAAATAAATATTGACGAGCGAGCGCTAGCAAGCAAAGTCGGGTTAGAACGCTGCAATGCACGTTGTATTCGTCCATTCTAATTAATAGCAAATAGTAATTGCAAAATTTTTCATTCCGCACACGGCATTTCCAGTCTACTCAGTTCACAAATTACTCACATATCATAATCAATTATCTTTCCGCAACATGAACTCATTCCACCTATAAACATTGTGTTTTTTACGTAGTTTTGGTCCCCCGTAATATTACAGAGCCCGAGAAATATATTACATACTTCTTTCGTAAATTTTGCAAATTCAAACTCATAAAATAGGACAGCACCATCGTTTTCTACATACAGTAAACGTTATATATTTTTTAAAAATTATTGTACAGTCCTCTTTCATACGCAGTCATTCATTTTAATCATAAATTACTGTTTTTATGTTTATGTATTCTACACCTGCATCCATTTATCCAGCGCCGTAACTTAGATTTTTTCTTGGGAGGGGGGTAAGCATTAATACGCGTGTTTGGCGCTCCTAGAAAAAAGTTGTTTCTCTAATTCTTGGGCTCCATCTTTCTCTTACTCTTTATGGGCCCGGGTCGTTAGTTACACCTTTGGGCCCGTTCCATACATGTCAAATGAATTAAGGGGACAATATTGACTAATAACAAAGCCATACGAATAAACATTAATTCTAGGGCCCCTAATAGTAAACTTTTTATTGAAATGAGCCCATGACTCATTTTGGATTTATTTACCTTTTATGTGTTGTTTTGTTTATGTAATATAGTGAATATATTCGACGCTTCATTTATAATTTCATGTTCGTATCGTATACGGAGTAAGAAAATTTTGTCTTAAAATGGGTCCCCTCGAACGGCGGGGAGCTTCCTTTGGGAAGCATTTGCCCCCTCCCTCATCAAGATACGGCCCTGTCACTTATCACATACTATGCTGGTAGTCAGCCCAAAAATCTAGGGGAAGCCCGGTAGAAGTTTGGGAGGGGGTCCTGATCCAAACATATTATAGTTAATCATCATATTATAGCTCAGTGCACAAATTTTCCGGTCGCCAAGTCGCCATTGGCGACCAGAAAATTAGAGCTGGCGACCAGTGTTCAGTAGGTATGGTTTCTGCCTGAACTCACAGGGCAGCGCATTTTCTGTTTCGTAAGAAAATAATTGTCACTGAGTGAGAGAAAACACGGAATGTGAAGTCTTTCTTTGTCAAACCAAACGCCGTTTGGGGGAGTGGAATCTCAATTTGTACGTGAGAGATACTGGTGGCCATTATTTTTGGATTGGCGAGTGTGTCTGACTTTGAAATTTTGCACCCTGTTATAGTTCATTTGCAAGCGTACTGTGAAAATTTTAGGGGACCAGTAAAAATTTAGAGGGCCCCCCTAGACCCCATGGATACGGGCCTGTCACATACCAATATGATGTAGACATATCATTAATTTTTATGTCAATTATATTGTGGCTCTCCAAATTTTTTGCGGCAACAAATCTTTCGCGGAGCACATCATCAAATTTCGCGTGTGGAGATGCTATGTTTTCATACAAATATGCAAATATCTCTTTAAGTATATTACTTCATTAACAGATAATCATTTTTACACATATTTTCTTTACCGGTCTGTTACTCTAGTATAAAATTTATAAGTTGATACCAAATCAGTTGCAAACACTGCTCAACTTACTATCACATTTAGTGACGTCATATTGTGTGGTGCTCTGGTTTTGTCAACCTAAGATCTCCCATAATTTTCCAAGTCTTCCAAGAAATCACGACCGTCCCGGAATCGCGTATACCTCTCGAACACACATGAATGAGATAAGCACTCATCATTATACACTTGTTTCATCACTTCCAATGTCTGTGTAAATGTTTCTTCCTAGCTTGAAACAAGATTTAGTATTGGCTCTTTGCTCTATCGTGTTTTTGTGTCGAGGTGTCACCAGATATACTCTTTTTTTCTTTCTATAATTTGACACTCCGTTAATCGGTTCCCATGATTGTTGTCTCGTTTTCTTGAGCAGATATGCAGCTTTCTGACGATAAGTTGCTTCAATAGATGGAGCTAGTGGTTATCTGTAAAGAGAAAAGTTCCGTTGTTTTTCCGACATCCTGTGTGTGTGTATGAATGTATATTTTATAATATATTAAACCTCTACTTCGTAATTATTTTCACACTCTGGAAACCTATATTATTAGATGCTGTTAGATGATTTACGTCTTCGAAAATATTGTTTTCATGCAATATGAGAAAATGATTTGTTGAAAACATCGGAAAGTTGATTCTTATTCGTTCCCGCTGAACCACGCTCGGGGCTGCATTCCGTATCAGTCATAGCAAAATTTGTTGACTACAACGCCACACTATATAATTTAAATAAATGTAGAAGTGAGTCTGTGAATGGA
This sequence comes from Thermobia domestica, assembly GCF_964235325.1. Lineage (NCBI taxonomy): Eukaryota > Metazoa > Arthropoda > Insecta > Zygentoma > Lepismatidae > Thermobia > Thermobia domestica. The sequence goes on along the minus strand of NC_137459.1, from coordinate 286,888,658 downwards.
TTCGCAGAGTATGAATGATAAATCGCAAAAAGTGCCTTACTGATATCATATAGTAAATTCAGTATGTGATATCAATTTTCATATAACGAAACAAAAATTTTTGCGTTGAACTGTTGCACGCAGCTACAGAATGAGGCTCCGCAGGGCATGAGTGTTACTTCTTAGTTTTTTAAATAATTCTTTTTATATAATTTCTTTTAGCCAGAAAGAAGAAACCCTGGGACTGAAAGATTCAATAATAAATGATATTAAAATAACATAAAGTAATACATAACGTTAAAAAGCACATACTTTTGAAATGTCAATATTTTAATCCTTTCCTTGAAATTAAATTTGTAAATAAAAAAAATGTACAAAGTCCACTTAATAATAGCTCATATCAGGCAGTTTAATCGTCTATTGTTAAAAGAAAATTTCTTCCAGAGTTTGTTATCAACAATGCAACAATCTTCTCGTATTCCTCATAACGAACTCGAATAAATTTTTCTCTAACAATGGGTGATTGAACTGTCTGTTACGAGTAATTGTTAAGTGAATGCTGTGCTATTTTTATCTGTATATTTAATTTAAAGGAAAGAATTAAATATTAACAAGAATATAATGGAACTGAAACCTTACCACTAAGTTGTAGGATGTTTAGCACCATGTGTAATGTTTGTTTTTATATCTTTACAATAATTAGTAGAATAAAGATAATATATAAATAGGTTAGCAGCTCGTAGACATTACTTTAACTTTTCTCAATGTTCATCATAATTGAAATTAGGTATTAAAGTAGTAACTACGACAAACTATGGCTACAAATGAACGCTTTGAGCTTTGACTACTTAATGTACAAAGGAAAGCCGAAGGGAGGCGGTGGCAAATTGGTGTCAAGATTATCTCCAAACAACAACCGTCATGGATGCTGTAAAGGTGATGGAAGTTTTGCTTAGTGACGAGTTACTTGTGTTTTGTTTAGAGAAGACATATGTGATTGGCATTCTTCCTTAAATAAATGCTTAAATTTGTGTCGGTCTGAAGTGTTATCTAATACAAATGTGCGTTTACCTTGATGTGTTACGTTTGTAGAACGAAGAATACTTGTGAAGTACTCTCTCCACCATTTTTGTAAAACAACATATTTATTTTTAATTTGTTTGTGATTATTCGTTATTGAATGAACTATAAGTATGGCTTCAGAAGAGTTTGAATTTAGAACACCTCCAGAAGCACCTGTATTTGAACCGACAGAAGAAGATTTTGAAGACCCTTTGGCGTATATAGATAGAATACGTCCTGTGGCATCACAGTATGGAATTTGTAAAATTAGACCACCGGCAGTAAGTAAACATGAAATAGTAAATGTGTAATAACTTTTGTGTGTGTTGGTACAATATTTAAAGAGAATTACTTTATTTTGGAGTCCCAAATAATCTGTTGTTTGTGATTCACGTGGGTAACGTGCAATATTGTACTTTCAAAATGGCTGCCTTTTGTTAAATGTCCATGATCATATTTGATGTCGAAGTTACATTGTTTTATTTGTTATGTCTGGAATTCGGTTTGCGGGCTGGCAAATTTGGAATATTATTGTATGTTGAATGAAATAAAGTAACCTGACTCACCTTTAAAACAAAGAGAGGATGAATGTGAATATTTGACAGATGTGGGTGGACATGAGTGCAAGATAGTATTGCCGTATGTCAAGTATATCGACGAAAGTCACTGACATTCTCACGTATGCTTATCCTGCAAGACCTTTGAAAGTTGACGTGCAAATTGAAAATAAGAAAAAATAATAAAGAGACTTTAAGTATAAGAAAAAAATACAATAAACTGCATCCCGCAGTATAGTATGTTAATTGAGTATATCAGTGAACAGTGTAGGAATATGAACGGTATACAGCTTTAATCATATGATTGTAAAGCTCTTAATTCACTGCAAATTAGTATGTCTGTAAACAATAACATATGGAAGAAATGATTTGTTTTGAATCAAAAAAAAAATCGTTCCTACAAAGCTATTTAACGTCTGTATAGTTTATGCGAAACCTCAACCTGGAATCTACATATTTTTGGCACTCTTAATTGTGGATGAACTCGAGGGAACATTATTCTTATTATTAACATTCAAAACTTAGATATTCCTACAAAATCGTAATATGTTTCTGAACGTGTTAAGATTATTTTCTGCAAGGTAATAAAATTCTTCAGTGCATCAACAAAGGCGAGCACGCTAAATTTTCGATTTGTTAGGCAGTTTTTTTTTTTTTTTTTTTTTTTTTTTTTTTTTTTTTTTTTTTTTAACGTTAATCATTCCTAAACAATTAAAATGGAGAATATAATAGTTTTGAGTTCCCAAATAGTACATGTTAGAATCATGATATAAGGAAGAGAATGTTTATACACTAGTACGTTAGCACAGTTTTCTTTAGCCTTTGAAATAATTTGAAAGTAACTTTTAGCAATAGGATCGGTACAGGACTCAGTTCATTTTGTAAAGTTATTTTCTGATTTTTGGCCTTTGTGCCGCAGAGTAAATCCAGTATTTTCTGGCTGAACAACGTGTTTTTTTTTTTTTTGTTTTTTTTCTCATTTATAAGGAAATTCATTGTCGTTACCTTAGAAAGTGTTCCTCAATAATTCCTCGGTGCACATTCATTTTAAGAGGACTTGACCATTTTACGTGTAAATACTGCGTCCGGTAATATTAGGGTGACCAACCGTCCCGTAAAAACGGGATTGTCCCGATTTTTTACTACCATTCCCGGTGTCCCGAAAAATTTTCCCGGGACGCCAAAATGTCCCGTATTTACGTACATTGGGTACAAAAAGTTTCCAATCTAAAATTTCCTAATTTATATTATTATTTTCTAAGATATGTGATTATATTGGAATATGTGTAATTACTGAGCAACGTCATTACTACGTTTGCGATATTGGATGTGGTGGCTGCATTGTTTTCCCTTCTAGGCCTCTCCCTCCAAGACTTCCACTCCGCAGACAACAGTGCAAGAGCTGAAAGTCTTACGAAAAACAAACTGTTTTTACTCTCTGTTTCGGGCGGTGGAAGACTGAGGCGCTGTCGTAAGTACAGTACAGTTTTTCCGTGATTTAATTAAGATGGAACATACTGTCATTTACGAAAGGGGAACAAAGTATAGAACAATAAAACTGAAAGTAAAAAAAAACTCGTTGTAACTGAAATAATGTTTAAAAGTAAAAAAAAAGAAAATAAAGGGAGGTGGAATCCGATGTTGAGAGTAGTTCGTTATAAATTCTGCCGGTGACAGATTTTGTTGATTGACATATTTTAAAACTTTTCTCTCGCTTGGGAGTTCTAATGATTTCAAAATTTCATTTTTTGTTAGTTCCTGATAGTTACTTGTTATTTAATTAATTTCACAACCTTTTCAATAGGTTTTAAAACTAAAAAGAGTAAATTTGCCCTTTTTTGTGAGAGATACAGGGAGAGAGAAAAAAAAATAGAGAACCGAGAGACAAAATATATATTTAGGGGAGCAACCTATCCAAAAGTAAAAAGTTGTCCCGTTTTTTCCAGTTGTTGATTTGGTCACCCTAGGTAATATGCCATTAAAAATTAGTGTAAAATTCAAACCAGCCTGTAATAGCTGATCACTAGAAAGCACGAATTCTAACGAAGCGACTCAGGGCAGGAGAGTAACAGGGAAACCCGAGCGCTAGCAAGGAGAATGCGTTTGTAGGGTGCAGGCGCGTCAGCGATGATGAAATATCGCTTAAGCAAGGGTGTCGCTAAAAACGTTAGGTTTATTTTCTATAATTTTGTATCAATACACTATAAATAATAATACCTCTATCGACACGTTTATCTTCGCAAAAAGAAATATCTTTCACTGCCGCCTTTTCCAATGACATTTCACACCATGGATACGACATTCACAGTTGAAATTATAAATGTTCCTCCATTTCTTCATTTTAATGCCTTGTTATACCTTCTGTTCAATCTCAGTAATTCGTGCCGCTCTACAAAACAATAACTCCTTTTCTTAGGTTGTTATAAAACTCAAAATCAAAATATCACATGATATACCATTTTTGAGTGATGGGAATTAGTTTCCTCATTGTGCCATAATGTCGGACGTCAGCATGTCTCCATTCAAAATAGTACCAATAACACGCACCTTATAACACTTGAAATTATCACATCACACTTCTTTTCTTAGCATAAATTTCATGAAAAATAACCAATTCATCTTTCCTTTCCTGTAAATTTTACGTATTTTTCATATTTCAGGACTTATGGTACTCGTCGCCACTTAAGCCTTTTTTTTTTTTTTTTTTATTACTCAGCCCCTCAATACATTTTGTGATTATGAAGAATTTTAAAAAGAAATTACATATTTTGTCATAGGAATCTCACGCTTCTATCGTAATTATCGTAGATCAGAGCAGGAAATTTAAGGTTTGAACGCAATAGTCAAATCAGAGAGATATATCACCAATTTTCTTTCTAGTTTGAAGGCAAAGTAAAGGCCCATTGCCTATTACTAAAAGAAAATATTTGGTTGCCAATGGCTATCTGACGACCGCTTATTTCGCACCTTACCTTAGGTTCATGGTTGGACAATGTTTCGAGAGAAAAAAAAGAAGCCTTTCGAACATCACACGCACTTCACATGAATGCAAATATTGAGAGAAATGCTACTATTTTCTAGAAATTTAAAACATAATGTTTGGACACCCCTTGCATGTTCTAGAATGCTGATATATCTAGCGTCTAACGATACCACGTTTCCTAAGGTGTACAGGGTGGACCATTAAGCTTGATGGGTCCTTAAAAATCTTAAACTAATGAATGCAAAACGCTGGAATTTCGTACAATGCAAGTATTGACACGGGGACTTGGTTTAATATAATCCTCAGTACCACAAGGTTAACAGCGTTGCCAATCCAACATAGAGTTGTACTTTTATTTTTGTAGTGGCACTACATCAGGTTATTACAATTTCAAATCCACATCTGAAACAAAAATTTAAAATTCCACTTATTGTGTATTGTTGCTAACTAAATACGCTACACTATCACAAACATTGAAAAACAATCAAATTTTGGATGGTTCTGCAATCGTAATTAGCAAGTGAGACGGACTGGGTAACGAACATTCAAAGGATTTTAGTATCGAATACTACGGTCATTGTATGGCGTGTTTCTTACAAGTAGAAACAAAAGTTACAAGTATTTCAAAATTTGGATTTCTTCAAAGGACTTCACTTCGAAAAAGTGTTTAGATAAGTATCACATCCGATTAAGTAGATGGTTTTCAATAGACATATGGATCTTATGCCCTTTACAGCAATTCAATAGCAATGTATTCCGGAGATATTGGAAAAAATGGTAGAAATTTCTATATTGCTTAAAGTGATGTATTTGTGAGACTTTTTTAATTTGCTTAAAGTGTTTTTTTTTTTAATTTACTTTCCTTCTATGGCATTGTAACAATACTTTTTGATTGATATAATTACAAAAAGTTACCGGAACTACATAATTTTAAGCAGTATTACAAAAAGTTATCGGAACTACATAATTTTAAGCAGTGATATCAGGTTACTATAAACGGCACTACGAAATTCATATCTATTGAAACCAATCTATTCAGTTGGATGAGGCGCTTATCTAAGCAATTTTTCGAAATAGAGGCTTTTGAAAATAGTTAAATTTTCAATCCGCTGTACTTTCGTTTCTATTCAGGGGGGCGCGGTGGCTCAGTGGTAGAGCGTTCACCTCCGGTGCTTGGGGTCCTGGGTTCGATCCCAGCTCGCGCCGTGTGGACTTTGTGGTGGACAAACACCGTGCTCGTGGGTTTTCTCGGGGTTCTCCCGTTTCCTCCCACTTTCATCCTTCCACCATTTCACTCATCTCTCATCATCACCGTCTCCTTTAGCCTAACTTCTCATAGGATAGGTTGAGTTCAGAGTTAGCGTTGCGGTCTCTATTGTTTATCTCTGAAAGGTTAAGGTGTTGGTCCGCTAGTTCCGGCTGACGACACTAGAGACTGAATTGAATAAAACTAGGAAGTCCTCAGTTTATATACCGCGGAAGAAATAGTACTGAAACATGGAAAAGTACTACCTATGGTCTCTCAAATCCTAAAACTCGACGTAACCAGAAAAATGTCAGTTAGAGAGAAATACGTTCATCAGCATAAATAACTAGGAAGTTTTTACAGTTCGTTACAACTTGTTGCATACGCAGTTTTACATGACACAGAAGTTATACAAAGGAGACATAGCACTATCTTTTTTGTCTTGTGTGGGCAATTTAACAAGCAGATACAGAAAAAAAAATCAAGAAATCCACGTGCGTGAAATAAAGATTTCGATAAAAAAAAATATATTGATTTCCATTTTTGCATTTTAAGTCCACATTATGTTGCAAAATGCATTTCTAATAGTTCCCCGATTTTATTACTTCATTTTTCGCGGAAGAAATTGGAACTCATGTGGTTGTGATCGTACGTTAAGCTGTAGGTCCACGTCTCATATTGCCTTGGTCCAGAAAGGTACGTTATACTCAGAACCAACCAACGGAATCGGGAATTAAATTGTTACATTGATTGTCCCCTTTTCCCCGTTGAGTGCGGAATTTTTGAGAAATCGGCGACTCTTGGTCACTTCTTTTTAATTTGATCTTAGCTTTAGGGGCCTTTGAAATATATTATTATTGGCAAATAATTTGAACTCCTTTAGGGTATGCATTTCGATCAAAATAAAATTATGAAAACATGGCCCGAACTAAGTGCTTTTGTAAATACAGTGGAGTCCCTGTAATCCGAACATCCGGTTAATCCGAACAGGTCCGTGAAAAAAAAAATATTTTATTTTTTGTGGCGAAAATACGCAGTTTTGGGAAATTTATAACTAAAAGGATGAAAATGGGGCCATGTTTTCGTGGAAAATAAAGTAAACTTTCGCTAAATACAGTTTTTTTTCTTTAATACCTGTATTTAAACCTTAAGCTACATTACAACAATTACACAAAGTTTAATATAGAGTACAGTACGTAGTGTACAATATTGAAACTTACAGATTTATTATGAGTGAAATTGTAGCTCACAAATTGTAGCGTTGCCAACATTTAACTCTGCGGCCAAATTAGTCACACTTTCACCTTTATCTAAACGCTTTAGAGCGTCTAGATTATCTTTAAGAATAAGGTTAGTATGCTTACGCGTACTCGCCATAACAATCAGCTTTCGCACTGTAATACGCAAATGCTCAAAACAGGAAACAACGTTTGCACTGAGACAACAGCTGACAAAGTGCCGACCGCTGCAGAGTGAACTACACAAAGATAATAATGCCCTTAACGGAAAGATTTGTAAGTACTGTACGTACTGTACACGGAAAAAGAAAGGCATAAAGTTTTTCCAGCATTTTCAATATTTTACCAATTTAATATATATACTGTTACAACGATTAAATCACTGGTTCCTTTTGTAATAAATTTGAGCCATTAAATAATACACACTCCGTCCTTTTTTGATTCCATTTATTTATATATTTATCTATGTTGTCCTGACAACGACGTTCCAAAGTCTTATTATTTAACATTATCGACAATCATATTATTTGAAACATTTCTTTCTCTTCTTCTGCAGCCAGCATAGTACATATTTAGAATAACTTATGACCCAAAATTACAAATATACAATGTACTGTTGTATATTATGGCGCCCGACGGACTTTTCTTTTTATTCATTAACTTCATAAAAAGAAAAATAACTCTGGACCGTTTACATATACATGTTACATATACATGTTGTATATTATGGCGCCCGACGGACTTTTCTTTTTATTCATTAACTTCATAAAAAGAAAAATAACTCTGGACCGTTTACATATACATGTCAATCATTCGAGTTTTCGAATGCACCTCGTATACTAAAAAAAATTACAATTCTTATAATTATACATATATTATACTTAATTTTATCACAATATTATATCATATTTATTTTAAACTTCCTCATCATCTTCATTTATTTATACGTTTCAACGACGATAAGGCACATTCGAAATTTGATTTACAAGTTATTTGATTTTAGGTCCTTTTTCGGGTCCATTAAATGCTGGTTACAAGCTATTTATTTACTTAGGCTTCGTAAAGAATATTTCGAGAAAGATGTATGTGATATTTATACAGTTATTCTTTGAACACAACATCGAATATAAGATATAAACAAAATATAGATTAAGATTGAAATATCGATAATAATCAGGACATAACATAATAATTAACGTCTTTTTAACATCATAGAACTCAAATAAGATACGAATAACAAACGAAATTATAGTGAAAGCAAAATCAATTGAATACGATCTTCTCGGACATCGAAAATCCATCCTAAGTTACATGACCAACAAATTCCTTATAGAAAACAAAACTTATTAACTTCAATATATATCCTCGCATTACAAAGATACTTTTAAATATACTTCAATAACATGGAACACGAATAATGAGATTGATAATACAAATGTCAAATAAAACACATAACATTAAGGCACTGTCCATATTAAAAATTAATTTGATATGTCCTTTCAGACGCCCCTACATTAGGTTAAGTCACATGACCAATGCATTTGTTTGGGTTGCATCGAAAGTTCGACAAACCGGAATACAGTCTTGCGCGTTATTTACATCTACAGTTCTTTGTTTCTTACTTGAGAATTTTCGTCATCTATGGGATTTCTACAAAATCTCCATCGAATGTAATTAGATCTAATGCTTACATGCTTCTTAGGTGAACGTAATCTTACTACACTAGAATTAGGTCGAGTCACACAATCCCATTTATCGTCACTACTAAGGTTGAGTTCGGTTATCTTACCGGTAACACTAGGTTCAGTTCTCATTCGTTTTACTGGTGGCGAGATGTGTCTGTACCTATTCTTTCTACAATATTCACAGTAATTTGTCCTACCACGGTTTCTGTTCCATGGAATCTTCCTCTGGTCATCTGATGTCCCTCTGTCCTCAAATTTTTCAAGAAATCCCCTCGCTGTTATGTCTTCAGGTACACCATTAAATTTTGTAAGTGATTTCACTTCACTAAATCGCAAAGATTTACTTGTATTAACCCTTAAATACCTGTGACGGGCCCGCTTCTGATAAGATGATCGCCTCACTCTTCTTTCTCCTTCTGTAGTATCTTCATTACAACTCGAGGATTGGTTACCTTCAAGAATTGTTCTGGGATGACGTGTAGATTCCCAACCGATAGATGTAGGATGTACAGGATTCATGTGCCCACCATCTTACACGGCACCTTTTTGAATACGCTTTTCTTTAATGAAGTTCAATTCATCCTGCAATCGTTTAATTCGGTTGTCGTGTTCTACCACAGTCTCGATAACATCCACAGAATCTTGAATCTCTGTGCATCTCCGAACTATCTTGCCCATTTCCTCATCATAATGTTCGAATTTGACTACAATTCGTTGGTTCATTTGTTGCAATTGTTGTTGTGAGCCATCATTACGATGTTGCAATTGTTCTAATCGCTCATCAAAATGTTGAGCTTGTTGATTCACCTTTTGATCCAACCTTTCCAATTGCTGGTTCACCTTAGCAAACTGTTCAGCTTGGTCCTGAGCCTGTTCTTTGATTTGCTGTGATTGGTCTTCGAGTTGCCGTGATATTTCTTTTAAAGCTTCCAACATGTCGGATGAATTTATTACTTGGTTGTCCATTGTTCCACTATCGGTAACATTCATAATGTTCCTATATATAATTCGACCACTTCGTAAAAAAAGTACAATTAATATATGGCTCAATCTTGATCGCTTTTTACTATGCTTCGAAAACGATACAATTACTTTTCCTTTCCACTGTCGGGTTTTCGGCACCATATACAACGATTAAATCACTGGTTCCTTTTGTAATAAATTTGATCCATTAAATAATACACACTCCGTCCTTTTTTGATTCCATTTATTTATATATTTATCTATGTTGTTCTGACAACGACGTTCCTGAGTCTTATTATTTAACATTATCGACAATCATATTATTTGAAACATTTCTTTCTCTTCTTCTGCAGCCAGCATAGTACATATTTAGAATAACTTATGACCCAAAATTACAAATATACAATGTACTGTTGTACTGTGGTTAGAAAACATGTTTTGAAATACTATACGCTATGTATCAGAACACAATAGACCTGTTCACCCGGTTCAAACCGCGATTTTACTGTTATTCCTGCTAATCCGAACAGGGTTCGGTCCCAATTAGTTCGGATTAGCGGGATTCCACTGTAATTAATATTTTTGTGGCAGTGTGTATACTAATTTATTAAAATTAAAATAAGTCGTAACAGCTTCAGTAACTTAACGTTATCTTCATCAGACATTAACTGATAGTTAACGACTGATGAAGATAACGTTAAATTATTGAAACTGTTACGTCTTATTTTCATGAATAAGTATATACTCTGGTCAGAAACGTATTAATTGTTTAAGTAATAGTTACAAAGTCAATATGGATGAAGTTACATGTAAGTGCTTTCTATGCTCAAAAATTCATCCAAACGGTTCAGCCATTTCCTCACACTGAACACTTTATAAGTACAAAATCGAAAGTTTAAATATTTTGGAAGTCGATCCCTTATCTCCTTACAAGAAAATTTAAAATTTTCGAAAACGTTATTGAACTTCTATTGAGAAGTTTATGCCGAATTTCATTTTCCTAGCTTAAGAGGTTCGTGGGAAACTTTTTCAGGAATTATTTTCAAACTCTTCTACTCCCTTTGTATACTATTTAAATAAAAGTGATGTGAAAAAAGATAGATGGGCATCGCTATCGAGGCTCCACTGTCAGATACCTCGAGAAATTCTGCATATTGTAGGCTATATATTTGTCAAAACTCATTCAGATACTAGTAGTATTACATACTATGAAGAAAAAATATTTTCAAACTATTTAAAAATTTGAAACCTAAAACAACTAAAAATTCAATTAGGAACCTTCTGCTTAGGCCTATATCTTTATTATCATAGCTCCATGATTCGTAAGTGATTGTCGTACAAATAAAGCGCTCATTCGAATATATACACTTGTCGCGATCCACGAGCTCGGGAGAAATTCTAGAAATTTTCCAAAAATGAGTGTGTGAAAATTATATTTTATTTTTTATTTTTAACTTTTTTTTTATTAGCTCCCGTCATAAGGTACGGGAGCTTATAGTTTCACTCCAGGTGTATATGTGTGTGTATGTGATACTCTCTTTGCAGGATTTACCCAAGTGGGCCGAGCCCGAAAAGACCCGGTTCCTTTTTTCGGGTTGGACCTACCTGAAAAAACCCACCAGGGTTTTTGAGCTTTTTGTTAGTATACTATCTGAACCTGCACAATCTACACAGCGCATCATTCACATATGGGCTTGAATCTCCTTGTTATCCCTCACATCTGTACATGTCCCTTTACAGACACGAGTGAAAGACTTGATTTTTTTTCGATCACATTTTCAATATCTCGCACTGTTTGCAAGGTTTGAGCCTACTTCCGGTTGAAGTTTTCAATTTATATATGATCAGTGTTTTCCTTCTTTTTGGATGTAGTATGTAATAAGCAAATATATTACACACACAATAAATTATAATGTCAGTGATATATGGTGTTCATTGGGCAAAACACTCCAAACAATAAAGATTCAACTTAGACTGGAGAAATGGTTTTCCTTAGTTTTTCAGTACAATTTGGCCATGCAACAAACGCCTGAGAGATATGCAACCTCTGTATACAATTATGTGGTGTTGGAATGTATAATGCGTATTCTTCAGTAAAATTTGGTTTTCCAACAACAGCTTAGTTCAGTTATTTGTTGCTACCCTTCAAATGAGCATTCTGTAGAATCAACACCAGCAATAGTGAAAAAAATTCTTGTCAAATTTGAAAGCTTAATGTTTGGAGTTCCGAAGACTACGTAACGCTTACTATTTCAAGTGCCCAATTCAAAATTCCGTAGTAGTTGAAATTTCGATGTACAGGGTGATCCGAAGGTATGCGTACCCCCCTATAATTTTAACAGTATAGTGTTAGTTATGGTAGAATGTCTGTAGATAGTTACCTTGAAGTCTTAAGAGTCATAAGCATCGTTATGATCACCATGCATGTAACACAATTGAATTCTGTGCCAAGTTGTCGCAGATGTTTGGCGGAGATACTTCGGAATAACGAGGGTGAAGGCGTGTTCCACAGCTGCTCGTAATTCCTGTGTTGTGTGACAGTGTTTCATACTTGTTGCTTTATGAAACCCCAGAGAGCATTGTCTGGCGTTGTCAGATCGAGACTTCTTGGAGGCTAGGCAAAGGGAGCTGGTAAAATGCATAACCTCTTCCAATCCAGCGGCCAGGAAATGTCTGATTCAGGTAATTGCACACATGAATCGCGAAGTGCGCTGGTACTCCATCCTGCTGTATCACAACAGTCTCTTTGATACCATTTTCTTCCAGTTGAGGCACCAACAACGCATCAAGCATCTCCAGGTAAGGATGTCCATTTAACATCCTAAAACCGTCAGAAAACACCAATTAGGGGTACGCCTACTTCCGGACGACGCTGTACAGTAAAGAAAGCTGCATTTTCGAGGAAAGAAACCGTCGTGAAAGTAATACTCGGGAAATACCCGCAATTGAACGCACAAAGCATCGGAAGTGAATACTTCAACAATAACATCATTTACGCTGGAAAATATTTAATTTTATTCAGGATATTTTGAAACACTTACTTTATAAAATATGGATTATATCTTTAATTGCTTTAAATTAATTTTCTGGCAAGAATCGTCTTGCAACAAGTGCTCGGGAAATTCCCGTAATTGAACGTACAAAGTATCGGAAGTGAACTTCAACAAAACATTTGGCGAATGTCACTGAGACTTCTAGGATGATTCGATCTACATTTGTTCATTCGTCCTTTAGATCATTAGACGAATATCAGCTCTGACCGCTTTTCCCCTTGGAGCCTATCCGCCCCTGGTGTACCACATACTACAGGGTGCCACTTTCGGTCTTTAAGTTTAAATTTTTAGGGTACAAGCGCGAGACACTCTAAATTTCCTGTATAGATTTTGGCGGCATACCAACGTAAAATTTCAAAATGGCGGCCTTTTTTCAAAATAGCTTTTACCCACGCTACAAAGCGCAATTTTCGGTCTTATAAGTGTGTGTATGTATGTATATGTATGTATGTATGTATGTATGTATGTATGTATGTATGTATGTATGTATGTATGTATGTATGTATGTATGTATGTATGTATGTATGTATGTATGTATGTATGTATGTATGTATGTATGTATGTATGTATGTATGTATGTATGTATGTATGTATGTATGTATGTATGTATGTATGTATGTATGTATGTATGTATGTATGTATGTATGTATGTATGTATGTATGTATGTATGTATGTATGTATGTATGTATGTATGTATGTATGTATGTATGTATGTATGTATGTATGTATGTATGTATGTATGTATGTATGTATGTATGTATGTATGTATGTATGTATGTATGTATGTATGTATGTATGTATGTATGTATGTATGTATGTATGTATGTATGTATGTATGTATGTATGTATGTATGTATGTATGTATGTATGTATGTATGTATGTATGTATGTATGTATGTATGTATGTATGTATGTATGTATGTATGTATGTATGTATGTATGTATGTATGTATGTATGTATGTATGTATGTATGTATGTATGTATGTATGTATGTATGTATGTATGTATGTATGTATGTATGTATGTATGTATGTATGTATGTATGTATGTATGTATGTATGTATGTATGTATGTATGTATGTATGTATGTATGTATGTATGTATGTATGTATGTATGTATGTATGTATGTATGTATGTATGTATGTATGTATGTATGTATGTATGTATGTATGTATGTATGTATGTATGTATGTATGTATGTATGTATGTATGTATGTATGTATGTATGTATGTATGTATGTATGTATGTATGTATGTATGTATGTATGTATGTATGTATGTATGTATGTATGTATGTATGTATGTATGTATGTATGTATGTATGTATGTATGTATGTATGTATGTATGTATGTATGTATGTATGTATGTATGTATGTATGTATGTATGTATGTATGTATGTATGTATGTATGTATGTATGTATGTATGTATGTATGTATGTATGTATGTATGTATGTATGTATGTATGTATGTATGTATGTATGTATGTATGTATGTATGTATGTATGTATGTATGTATGTATGTATGTATGTATGTATGTATGTATGTATGTATGTATGTATGTATGTATGTATGTATGTATGTATGTATGTATGTATGTATGTATGTATGTATGTATGTATGTATGTATGTATGTATGTATGTATGTATGTATGTATGTATGTATGTATGTATGTATGTATGTATGTATGTATGTATGTATGTATGTATGTATGTATGTATGTATGTATGTATGTATGTATGTATGTATGTATGTATGTATGTATGTATGTATGTATGTATGTATGTATGTATGTATGTATGTATGTATGTATGTATGTATGTATGTATGTATGTATGTATGTATGTATGTATGTATGTATGTATGTATGTATGTATGTATGTATGTATGTATGTATGTATGTATGTATGTATGTATGTATGTATGTATGTATGTATGTATGTATGTATGTATGTATGTATGTATGTATGTATGTATGTATGTATGTATGTATGTATGTATGTATGTATGTATGTATGTATGTATGTATGTATGTATGTATGTATGTATGTATGCGCGCCTGCCTTTCATGTGATACAGGAATGACTAATTTGTCTGTCTGACCGTCATCATTGGTTAGCATCCCATGAACTGGGTCCAAAAAAATACGAAACCAACACTGCATCAGAAGAAGGTCTTCCTGTGTGTTCGGTAGACTGCTCGCGGCATCGTGCATCGGGAAGTGGTACCAGGTTGTCAAAGCATCAATGCAACTGTCAGCAGTTGAGCCGTGTTCAAGAACAACTCAAAATTCTGGAGCCAGCACTTCTGAATCGCAAAGGGGCTTTCCTACAGGACAACGCTAAGCCCCACGTGGGTAGGAAGAACCGGGGCACTATTCTACGCCTTCAGTGGGAAACATTTGCATCCGCCATTCTCTCCGGGCATTGCACCGTCCGATTATCACCTGTTCCAATCCTTGGTCAATCACCTTAGAGGACGCCAGTTCAGATCCCTAGTAGAAGTGCGAAATGCACTTGATACGCCCACCAAGTTCTAACGCGATGGAATCCACTGCCTTCCAGAATGTTGGCAGAAGGTCATCGATGCTGATGCGAAATATTTTGATCTTGCGAGTACATCTTAGGTGACAAATCGATGTTCGAAAGTGGTCGCTGAAAAAGCGATAGAACTTTCTTGGTTACCTTTATGGGTCTCACGGCTGCTGGTCGACGCTTTGGCAATTGCTGATGTATTTGATAGCATTTATTGTTACTTGTGAATCGGGTGGCAAGAAGAACAACAGTGTAATTAAGTAACCTATTAATCTTGTTAACGATTTCAACCACCGTATGATCTAAGGATTTTAAAAGAGTGCAAATAAAATTAGCTTGTCTTCAATATATTTATTGCGTCACAATCCGGATAATTTGAAATTGAAAACTGTTGCCTCTTGAGATTGTGTTTAATAAGTGAATTGTTTGCTAAGAAAATATGAAGAGCTCTAAAATCATTGGATGAACTCTAGAAAACTTTATATTATTGACATTGAAAAGGGGGGAGGGGCGTGTCCGCAAAATTTTGGTAATATATTTCTGAATGTTCTCATATTATCTCTGTAGGACAGTAAAATCCGGGGTCGCATGCGTCTTTACAGGTATTTCTTTACCATATATCAGTAACGAATTTGGAACACTTCTCTATTAATCTCGGAATTGGGGTAAGTATAGATATGATTAACAGTGGCTTCTTTTTTTCTTCAGAAATTTCACAATTTACGGACTTCAGCCAGAAAACCCCCTCTCTTTAACCGCCACTGC
This sequence comes from Thermobia domestica, assembly GCF_964235325.1. Lineage (NCBI taxonomy): Eukaryota > Metazoa > Arthropoda > Insecta > Zygentoma > Lepismatidae > Thermobia > Thermobia domestica. The sequence goes on along the minus strand of NC_137459.1, from coordinate 286,872,588 downwards.
CTTATATAATAATAAGCTACAGTATGATTCTCATACAAATATGAGTAACTTATCTGACATTCCCATTTCAGTTGCTATTTTCTTCCATTCTCTGTTTAAAACGTGCCTATTATGTTTGTTTCTTATCCCATATTGCTGGAACATTCCTCACTAGTTCTGTTAATATGTCATTCATAATCAAATATAATAGTGCAGCAAAACCTCAGGCATAGGCACACACAATCCTCTGCAGACGAAATTCCAAACAAATGAAGCCTTTATTCCGTGCAGCGCTTCAGGGAGAACCAATGAGAACACGAGCCACAGTGATGCTTCCGCTGAACATCGATGTAAAAACAAACTCGGTTGTTCATCATCGCGACCACTAATTCACCCTCGCGGTCGACCTCTAGGTCGCGATGTAGCGTACATCTTCGGCATGCACTCACCCACTTGAATACATGTGTTTGTGCCAGTATCGAGAGTGCGACCGCGACTTAAACCTCGACTTCGATCGCGAGGTCTCTTCGGCATGTTCGTACCCTTAGGCAGCTTTCGTTCATCGTAAACATTAGTTAATCCCAAATAATGAGAAAAGCTTTACGAGTTCAGAAGTTGCACAATTTAAAATTTCGATATAAAAATGAGCATAATAGGGTACCACAGTTTGGTTAACATTCGAAACAAGCTCAAAGTGGACTTTTTAATAGCGTGAATAGTGATGAATCTCTTATTAACTAGATTGTACTGGTACGGGAATGATTCATTTTGAAAGGTTATTATTATTATTATTATTATTATTATTATTATTATTATTATTATTATTATTATTATTACTCGGGATTAACAATACGTTTTTGAAAAATTAAAATTCCCTTGTGTTCAGTATATTTATTGCTTCACAGTCGGTTTAATCAATGATTTCTTAATATAGCGGGTAGGCTTATCTATATTTCCTTAGTGTAATAAATACCACCAACTTCTTATGTTGAAGGTCATGTGTATTCAATGTAATATTCTGACGTTTTTAATAAGTTAACTGTAAGGTAAGGAAGTGTGAGGAATTGTTTTAAAGTGAATATATCTCTCCCATAGTCACAAATCGCGAGAAGTACAATAATTGAAATATGCTTATCTAAGCTGTTCCATATTACACTTGCCTAACTCCCCCTTGCATGAACAAGGCTATATGAGATGGGTCGTACTGCTTAAAATGAAAAGTTAGTTTGGTTGGAATTCAGTCTCCCTTTCGGCGCCGAGTATATATGACATGTGAAGCTACAACTTAACGTGGGATCCGAACCACTTGAACTCCCTCCGAGGATCAAACCCATGTCTCACGCGGTGAAGGCACATACGCTAACCACATAACCACCAGTGGATTCGAAAGTTTGTGTAGCTTGTGATAAAACAGGGTGTCTATCGGTCACGAAAGTCATGAAAAAGTCACGAAATCAGTAAACGGTCATGAAAGACAAGAAAAAGTCACGAAATTTAGCTTTAAGGTCAAGAAAGCCAAGAAATTTAGCTTTAAGGTCACGATTTTTTATCTGGAGAAATATGGTATAGACTGGAAAATGTTGTTCTATAAAACGTCAAAATTCACCGTCAAAAATGTCTATTTTTGGCTTTAGACCCTACCAAATCGCAAGCAAAGCACGTTTCTATCGTATGCATGAAAATTTACAGCCAAATTTGCTCTTCAGAATGTTAACTAAATTTTATGGTTTGGGAAAGAAAAGGTTACGAAATTTCATTTTGGAATTGAATATACACGCTGTAAAAGGCAAATTACGTGATCAACATGATACATAACACTTCAAAAGTGCAGTTGTTAACTGGAACAGTTGTTCCTTTCCACGCTGTGGAAGCTTTTCTCAAAATGCAAAACAGTCATTGCTAAATATTGAAAGCGGTGTATTTATTAATCCTGTTACAGATGGTTACAGAACTGTTTCTGGTTACAGATGTTCCGACTAAAACATGAATGAGGTGGATATAGTCCTTTGTTTTGAGTTCTATCACCAACTTGCCTACTAATAAAACGTATATACGACTAATTTTTGTACAACGAAAATTTGGTTTCTGTCTTGCCGTCTTGCCCGAAACCCACTCAGTTCACGAGTGTTATTTGCTACCTCTTCACAATTCATTTCTTCATCATCAGTTTTTTTACAGCGTCTCGTTTAGTCAAAAGAGCACAATTGTTAGAAGTAAAGCTCAATAAATAAATAACTTTTTCAAAAAACATAGTTGCACCAACCTTAAAATACTGTAAATGTCAGGGAATTAAAGTACGATGTTTTACTTCTCAGAACTCATTTCTCTTTTTGCCTTACCCGACTTTTTGGTAGAAGATATTTTATAAAATAGGTTAGTTTGTTTCGCAAAACTTCTCTACCTACATAGCTATTCTATACATATACATACATATTAGATGAGTAACCCCTTGGCTGCGAAAAGTATAGTTGCTTTTTTACATTATAATTAGACATAGAAATTTGTATGTCGTGATTTGGAAAAGTCGGAGAATCCGTAGTTGCTAAATTAATGGGAACACTTGAAAGCATTATTGTATTGTTGATAATATAAACTCTGCAAGAAATACCGCTTTAACAACAGGTGATTGAACTTCCCACTAAGAGCTGATATTGGATATATTCTGTGCTATTTTTACCTCCAGATATAATTTTAAAGAAGGAATTAAAATATTGATAATATAACTCATGTGAAACCTTACCTTGAAGGTTTAAAGGGTTGTAGAAAGTTTAGTATCATGTGAAATGTTTCTTTAGATTTTTTTTTTTACAATAGTTCAATGTAATAATGGTAATATTTAAACAGGTTACCTGCCCCATTTTTTTTTTTTCTTTTCAATGTGATAGATTAATCATAACTGATATAAGTGAAACTAGTGTCAATGACAGAGGAAGGATTTAAACTTCCTTTGTCGTATATAAATTAGAATACGTCCTGATGCTTCACAGAATGTAATTTCTGAAATTAGACCAGCGGCAGTAAGTAAATACAGAATAAAATAATATATGTGTTGCAACGTTTTTGTGTGTAGGCACAATGTTTGTGAAGGTTGAGGGTAACGGAACCGATAAGTATAAATTCGTTCTACTAGGCTTCGGTTCTGTAGCTGAAGCTAATTTTCGCCGAAAACGATTCCGGGCGCAGAACCAAAAGAGAGTTTCTGACAAAATGGTTTTGGGCCCATTACTGAAACCTATTTTGGGAGAAAATACGGTTCTGGTTACCGAAGCTGAGTTCGCAATAAAAAATACATTTATTGGTACACTCGAGTCCCATTTAACCGAATTTGATGGAACCGATGGTACTCCGGTTAACCAAAATTCAATTTAGCCGAAATGCAAGGTTTTTAGTATACAGTGCTATATATTTGGTATATTTTTAGCGTAGAAAGACGTTGTTGGCAGCATACGATGCCTTTAAAACTAAACATTGCTAAACTGAGACTTACAAGTGAAACAAATGAAGTTTAATTTAGCAAAATATTGAAATTGAAGCGAAATTACAGAGAAAAGGCGGACAGATTTTGTAACAAAACTGACCTGTTGTTCTTCTAGATAGTTTCGTCAAGTTATTTAACAGTTGCTCAACATAGTTTGGAGATTGCAATGTCCTTGGCGAACTACGTTTGCAAACAAAGTTGATAGAACAATCCCAAAATATAAATCAGTGTGACTTCGGTGTGGGGTTTTCGTGAACAGAGCCGTATATAACAAAATGTATTTCGGTTTTGTGAAATACGTATTTCGACCAATACGTCGAAATGTGTTCGGCTCTCTTCCCGAAGCACAGCATTTACTTAGGTTCCGCGATGGAAACCTAGAAGATTGTTGGTTCCGTTATCATTAGCAACCCTGGCTTGTATATCAGTTTGTTTCATCAATATACGGCAGCAGAAAGGATGATTTCACTTCATTACTTAACTTTTATCTATTTATGAGTGGTTTGTTGTTAAATTTCACAAAATAGGCAAAAAAAAAAAAAAAAAAACTTTTCGAGTTTTTGCATTCAATGAACGAAACAGTTAATCTGCTGAATAATTGGCCCAATCTATCTGACCAGAGAGACTTACTATTGTGCAGTTATGAATATGCATAGATACGAAGAGCGTTTGGAGTGTTCATAGATTCCGAACTTATTTGTTAGATCAAAGCAGCGAAGTGTATCATTCAGTGATAAACTATCACAGGAAGAACTTCCACCTGGACAGATAAATACTTAGGAGTTACTAATGTGGTCTGATGTCCAAACCGTAAGCGGACATCATTTTATTTAGAAGCAGACATATGCACATTCAAATAATCTTAATTTGGTCGAATTTTTTGACGTGGTGTAATCATTCTCGGCATGGATAATAGTCTTCGGAACTAACTTTTCTTTAGCAGATTTTTTAATATCAATTGTTAAGGTATTGCACAATAAACATAATACGCACGGATATTTTTGAATTTCTGCTCTTAAGGAAAGAAAACGCATACTAAGACGACATGAAGTCTTTGATAGTAAAATTTCTGGTACACTTGGCAATCCAAAGCAACACAAGAAACTCGTACAATGGAAATGGAACACATTAAACAAAGACGGAAATAGTTTAGAGAGACGAAATTTAAGATTATTTAACATGGACGAGGGTTCGGAACTGGGTCTCAATTTTTTTTTTCTAAATCTGAAGATATGATGAAATAATTAAAAGTGTAATATTTGTTACACATGCAAATTTCAAATAATGCTTTAGTGTTAAAATTTGTGTTTTTTCTATATTGCATTTTGTTTAGTTCCAAAACAAATACGTATAAGAGTTCCCTGTTGAAAATATCTAGAATAATCAGACATATTTGGATGACTTTGAAACTAGACTGAAATAAATACAAATAAGCATATAATTAGAAATTTATACGCCAAACTAATTTTATATCTAATAAAATACATTTCTGCTGCAAATATATTTTATAGACAATTAATCACACGATACTGAAAAATAAAAAAATAATTCAGATAAAGTACATTCACTACAATGAAGGTAACTTCACTTTCATTACTATACCGAATATAGATATTCATCACTTCCTGTAAAACGAGAAGTTGTGCTCCCAGTTTTATGAAGAATTTCTACATCCTTTTCGACATTTCGATATAATCTTCCGATATGATTTTTAAAAATATTTGGTTATTTGTTAATGAAAACAAGTACAAGATTTCTTCAAGTAAGAAACAATAGATCTCGGCTGTGGCATGATGTGTGAATGGAAAGTTTGAGAGAACCGTTAAGAATATAAACTGATCGTCCGACATTCCGTCATTAGTTATCAACTGCTGTCTTTTCGAAAAGAACGCCTACAAGGAAAAAGAATCCCAGACGTTTTACGTTGAGATTCTCAACTTTCACTCACTCACTCTTGAGGAGTGGTAGAAGAAGTTGAACTAAAGAAAATTAAGTGAAGCATATATATTATTAAACCATTCTAGTAGCAACCTTATAGAATCGAAATGCTACTTGTCTGGGCTGGTTATGTTAAACGGAGCAATAAAATTAAGTTTTTCGTAAGTTGTGAATATTGTATGATATACCTGCCAAGCAGTCCCGTTTTAAAACAGTTTGTTTCGCGGCAAGGTGAGAACTAGTACCCACACACCAAACGTGTCCTTTTGCTATTGTAAATGTAATTATCATCATTAATGAAACAAAAAGTAAATATTCATACAAACAGTTATCACAACATATTTAATAAATGCCAAACTCTGGAAAAAATGGTTATAAGAACGGGCTCTTAGTCTTCCATCCAGTGTTATAATGTAGAGTTGAATAGTCATACTCGCATTACTGTACTTTCACACAGGTTTTTACTATAATTATATCCATTATAGTAAGGTTCGAGATGTAGATATGGAGAAAGATGAAAAGATCATTTGCAAAGAGAAACTAAGAAAGAAAGAAGTTCTGAGAAGATGAATTGCTTATAAGGGATACTTTGGAACGGTTAATTTCTAGAAGGTGAAAGAGGGGATGAAGAGGGTGTCAGCTCGTGGACGATATAAAGATCAAAAATTCTGATGCCTTAACAAAAACTAAGGCTGAGATTAGAAACGAATGGAGAGATATTGGTTTGCTGTAAGGACCAGAACACCGATGATAGTAAAGTTATAGCCACACTCATAATAAGATACGTAGAATTTGTTGTCTTGGTCACGATACATACTAATACTCTTTCTTTGACTAAACGAATTAGGATTATTTATGCGTTATACTGATATTTTAAGAAAATATACACACGAATATAGTAAAGAGTTGTTCCGATTTACAAATTGTGGTTGAACGGATATATGAGACGTATTGGAAATGGCGAGTTGCTTAAAACACTATTATAATTATTTCAAGCAGTATTAGTAGTAGAAGAAGTAGAAAATTAGGATCAATTCCACAATTGCTAGAAAACAATAAAGTTTGTTTTTGATCATTCATAATTTTGACCCATACTAAGGATGTGACTTACGTATTCATCAATTGTTTGCTAAACACGTTACGCTCCCAGACAGTACGAATCAAGACTGATACGGTTGACGTCATACTCTAGACGCGTAGTTGGTATTTCTCCTTTCCATAGCACGTGCAGTGAAGAAGGTCGTCTCACGTCTAAGACCAAGAGAAGATGACTATCTTTCATGTTATTATACATCGCAAGAATCAATATTACAAATTATAAAAAAGCTCTTTTAATTAACTCAGTGGGAATCGAATCGAAGACTCCAACTTGTGAAACCGTTGTTAAGCCAATACTATAAGGCATCACTGCTAAGGAAGTGGAAAAAAGACTTGATGTGAAGTGTATTTAGCAAATTCCACACTTTTTGGATTCCAAATTCTAATTTCGGTCATGATGAAATACTGGAGCATTACGTAGAATCAGTAACCCAGAGAATTTAAATTAAAAAACCGAAACGACATACATACTTACAACGACATTAAGCAGAAAATGGCTATTAGGAGGATTCGAACCGTTAACTGGCACTTCTCTTGATTGGATTTTGGTGTCTCAGAGCATTGGACTATTTGTGCATGGCAGACAACGGAACATAAATAAATACACTATGTGATCAAAAGTATCCGGACACCTGGCTGAAAATGACTTACAAGTTCGTGGCGCCCTCCATCGTTACTGCTGGAATTCAATATGGTGTTGACCCACCCTTAATCTTGATGACACCTTCCACTCTCGCACGCATACTTTCAATCATGTGCTGGAAGGTTTCTTGGGGAATGGCAGCCCATTCTTCACGGAGTGCTAAACTGAAGAGAGGTATCGATGTAGGTCGGTGAGGCCTGGCACGAAGTCGGCGTTCTAAAACATCCCAAAGGTGTTCTATAGAATACAAGTCAGGACTCTGTGCAGGCCAGTTCATTACAGGGATGTTATGGACGTGTAACCACTCCACCACAGGCCGTGCAGTATGAACAGGTGCTCGATCGTGTTGAAAGATGCAATCGCCATCCCCGAATTGCTCTTCAACAGTGGGAAGCAAGAAGGTGCTTAAAATATCAATGTAGGCCTGCGCTGTCAGCGTGAGAGCGCCACGCAAAACAACAAGGGGTGCAAGCCCCCTCTAAGAAAAACACGACCACATCATAACTCCACCACCTCCGAATTTTACTGTTGGCACTACACATGCTGACAGATGACGTTCACCGAGCATTCGCCATACCCACACCCTGCCATCGGATCACCACATTGTGTACCGTGATCCGTCACTCCACACAACGTTTTTCCAGTGTTCAATTGTCCAATGTTTACACTCCTTACACCAAGCAAGTCGTCGTTTGACATTTACCTGCGTGATGTCTGGCTTATGAGCAGCTGCTCGACATGAAATCCAAGTTTTCTCACCTCACGCCTGTCATAGTACTTGGAGTGGATCCTGATGTAGTTTGGAATTCCTGTTTGTCTGGATAGATGTCTGCGTATCACACTTTACGACTCACTTCAACTGTCGGCGGTCTCTGTCAGTCAACAGACGTTGTCGGCCTGTAAGCTTTTGTGTTGAACGTGTCCCTTCACGTTTTCACTTCACTCACATCAGACGCAGTGGACCTAGGGATGTTTAGGAGTGTGGAAATTCGCGTACAGACTTCTGACACAAGTGACACCCAATCACCTGACCACGTTCGAAGTCCGTGAGTTCCGCGGAGTGTTCCATTCTGTTTTCTCACGATATCTAATGACTACTGAGGTCGCTGATAATGAGCACCTGGAAGTAGGTGGCAGCACAATGCACCTAATATGCAAAACATGTTTTGGGGGTGTCCGGATACTTTTGATTACATAGTGTATATGTTGTAACATGTCTATGAGATGCAAACGTCCCAAGGAAAGCAATATTAAAGGGAAAATGGGAAAAACTAGTGAGCGCTTTAAAGTACTCGGCTGCGTATCAAGAAAGTCCTTCATTTAGGCATTCGTTCCTAGTATAATCACAGCTTCGATGATGCATCTTAAATGTCTTAGTAATGAGTTAACCAAGCTAGCGACATATTGATATCCATGTGCTGTTTCTTCCCGTGCATCAAAAACCAGCTCACATAGGTCGTTCTTGGAGGACCAGGCCAATTTTCGTGTAGGGATTTTGTAATTTCCGCCCATGGATTTTCCATTGGATTCAAGTCAGATCCTCTTGGAACCCAATCGACGAGCTCAACATTGGATTTATCTTAAAAGCAGGCTTGAATTAGATGAGAATCATGTATTGAGCTGTGATTTTATTGAACTTCTACTATGCCATCTTCAAATAAATTTCTCGCAGCTGGGAGCAATCCGTACTGTAAAATATCTAGATACTTCTGACTATTCAATCAGCCTTCTATACGGTGTAACTCACCAATTGTATCTTTAAAGAACCATCCCCAGAAGTGAATAGTAACGTTCCCCATTCGATGCGTTCTGTGAATGTAATTTGGATCGTAACGTTTTCCTATGGGTCTATAAACAAGTCAACCACCATCATTTGGCGACGAAAATATATTTTCGTCTGTGAAGATTACATGATCCCAGTGATTAGTATTTGCCTCAGCAAATGCTAGTCGATCGACTTTGACTAATCGTCAATTGCTCCTTACACGTAGCTCGATATGCATGAGGTCCTGCATATTTAAGGCGGCGTCGAGCAGTGAGGAAGAAACCAGGAAAACGAGACGCTATAACTAACTGCCGGGATGACATGAAAGGATTGCGACTGCCAACATCAACTAAGGCCCGATCTTGTTCTAGGGTTCACACCCTTTGAAAACCAGTGCCAGCTTTTCTAGTCACATTACCTGTCTAAATATTTCTTCCATCAAGTACGTGGTGTGATTGGAAAGTTTTAAGACAGTTGGCAACACTGCTCAGGAGGAGTAGATATAATCGCCCGTTAGCATGGAAGCGGTGGCTTGGTGTTTCCTTGACACATGTTGAAACATGCACCGAGATATCTTTTATTCAGTATGACGTAGCAACCAATTGAGTGCGGGCGTGTGTGTGTGTGTCTTGGCGGATTTTTAAGAGCGCAAAATGGATGAAAAATTGGAACAACACGTTTGTATGAAATTTTGTTTTAAAACTGGAAAATTAGCTTCGGAGACTTACGGACTCTCAAAAACAGCTTTTGGAGACAAATGTCTAAGCCGGTCAAACGTGTTTATCTGGTTTCATGGATTCAAAGATGGCCGCAAGTCAGTAGAGGATGACCCCCGGTCTAGCCGGCCTTTAACATTAAAAACTAACGAAAACATTGCGAAAGTTGGCGATTTAGTGCGCACGAACCGTAAACTTATAATTAGGGAGATAGCTGAAGACCTGAATTTAAGCTCCTATGCGTTTCAGTCAATTTTAACTAATGATTTGAACATGCGTCGAGTGTCCGCGAAATTCATTCCAAAAGTATTGACACACGAGCAGAAACAATACAGACTTAGTGTCCCAAGAACTGTTTAATCGAGCCGAAATGGACTCAGATTTCTTGAATAGGGTAATAACAGGTGATGATTCATGGCTTTATAGATATGACCCAGAAACAAAGGCCCAGTCTTCTCAGTGGAAGAGCCCAGATTCACCAAGAACAAAGATAGCGCGACAAAGTCGGTCGAATGTGAGGACTATGTTTGTGTGTTTTCTTTTTCGATTGTAAGGGTACCGTGCATCATGAATTTACCCCTAATGGCAGACAGTCAACCAAGAATACTACAAAAGTGTCCTTCAGCGTCTGCGCGAAAATGTGCGGCGGAAAAGGTCTGCCTTCTGGAAAGAAAAGAATTGGATTCTCCACCACGACAATGCACCAGCGCATTGTGCGTTCTCGATCCAGGAATTTTTGGCCAAATTCAATATTCCTGTGCTTCCGCAACCCCCGTGTTCCCCAGATTTGGCTCCGGTCGACTTCTACCTCTTTCCTAAATTAAAATTGTCGTTGAAAGGGAAGAGTCTTGAGTCAATTGAGGACATTCAAGCAAATGCGCTTCACACCATCTCGGAAAATAATTTTGCTCCTTTTGCATTTATATGGAAAAGTGGCAACTTTGAAACTACCCTTGTGCCTTAACATTTACTTTTTCCATTATGGATATTATTAGTACAAGTGTTACTTATTTCAAAAGTATTTTAGCGTTTCTTGGGGTATAAAAGCTAATGGTTTGTTTGTTTACACTACAGTTATTCGTTTTCTACATTTTACAAAATAATAATAATAATAATAATAATAATAATAAACAGAAAATACGTACAAAACGTACGTTTGATGGTGCGGTCCACAAATCACTATTTCGTGGGCCAACTGTCAGACATGCCTGCTCTCCAGATTTTGATTCCCACAATATCAAGAAGCCCGGATAAAACACTACACACAATCTACATTGTATATTAGTGCCTTGTGAAAGAGTATAATTACAAAAAAAAAAAAAAAATACCCTAAAGGATATTCTTAATCTGCAGTTTGACATAACTTACAATCTCGATGTTCAAGAGGACGTTAAAATTCCTATTATTTAAATGCTGCATCCACTAATACTAATGTTACAACTCAAACAACAATACCTACTACTACTACTACTAATAATAATAATTATAATAATATGCTGGTAAAATGTATGTATTAGTAATTGCTTTCTCTGGACATTTTCAATTTTTGCTACATTATCTACAGATTTTACTTTGTTGCTCAAAATCGTTAAAGACCCGAAAGATATTGTTGTCAAGCTGTCCGATGTTTATTTTGGAACAGATATGATGGCTACAGATAAACTATGTATTCTTAAATGTGCTTATAAGGAAGAAATAATGTCTGTATTGTTATTGTTACAAATACAATTCGAGCTACTACAACATGTATTTATGTTCCGTAGTTTGCTATGACAAATAGTCCAGTGGTCTAAGACACCGGATGCCAGTTAAGGGTTCCAATCCTAATAGCCATTTTCTGCTTCATGTCCTTGCGTGTTTGTATGTTTTCGTTTTTCAATATAAATATGAATTCTCTGGGTTATTGTTTCTACGTAATGCTCCAGTATTTCATCATGACCGAAATTAGAGTGTTTCTTCGTTATTACAACTTCGGAATCGTAAAAGTGTGGAATTTGCTAAATACACTTCACATCAAGTGTTTTTCCCACTTCCTTAGCAGTGATACCTTATAGTAGTGGCTTAACAACGGTTTCACAAGTTGGGGTCTTCGATTCGATTCCCACTAAGTTAATTAAAAGAGCTTTTTATAATTTGTAATATTGATTCTTGCGATGTATAATAACATGAAAGATAGTCATCTTCTCTTGGTCTTAGACGTGAGACGACCTTCTTCACTGCACGTGCTATGGAAAGGAGAAATACCAACTACGCGTCTAGAGTATGACGTCAACCGTATCAGTCTTGATTCGTACTGTCTGGGAGCGTAACGTGTTTAGCAAACAATTGATGAATACGTAAGTCACATCCTTAGTATGGGTCAAAATTATGAATGATCAAAAACAAACTTTATTGTTTTCTAGCAATTGTGGAATTGATCCTAATTTTCTACTTCTTCTACTACTAATACTGCTTGAAATAATTATAATAGTGTTTTAAGCAACTCGCCATTTCCAATACGTCTCATATATCCGTTCAACCACAATTTGTAAATCGGAACAACTCTTTACTATATTCGTGTGTATATTTTCTTAAAATATCAGTATAACGCATAAATAATCCTAATTCGTTTAGTCAAAGAAAGAGTATTAGTATGTATCGTGACCAAGACAACAAATTCTACGTATCTTATTATGAGTGTGGCTATAACTTTACTATCATCGGTGTTCTGGTCCTTACAGCAAACCAATATCTCTCCATTCGTTTCTAATCTCAGCCTTAGTTTTTGTTAAGGCATCAGAATTTTTGATCTTTATATCGTCCACGAGCTGACACCCTCTTCATCCCCTCTTTCACCTTCTAGAAATTAACCGTTCCAAAGTATCCCTTATAAGCAATTCATCTTCTCAGAACTTCTTTCTTTCTTAGTTTCTCTTTGCAAATGATCTTTTCATCTTTCTCCATATCTACATCTCGAACCTTACTATAATGGATATAATTATAGTAAAAACCTGTGTGAAAGTACAGTAATGCGAGTATGACTATTCAACTCTACATTATAACACTGGATGGAAGACTAAGAGCCCGTTCTTATAACCATTTTTTCCAGAGTTTGGCATTTATTAAATATGTTGTGATAACTGTTTGTATGAATATTTACTTTTTGTTTCATTAATGATGATAATTACATTTACAATAGCAAAAGGACACGTTTGGTGTGTGGGTACTAGTTCTCACCTTGCCGCGAAACAAACTGTTTTAAAACGGGACTGCTTGGCAGGTATATCATACAATATTCACAACTTACGAAAAACTTAATTTTATTGCTCCGTTTAACATAACCAGCCCAGACAAGTAGCATTTCGATTCTATAAGGTTGCTTACTAGAATGGTTTAATAATATATATGCTTCACTTAATTTTCTTTAGTTCAACTTCTTCTACCACTCCTCAAGAGTGAGTGAGTGAAAGTTGAGAATCTCAACGTAAAACGCCTGAGATTCTTTTTCCTTGTAGGCGTTCTTTTCGAAAAGACAGCAGTTGATAACTAATGACGGAATGTCGGACGATCAGTTTATATTCTTAACGGTTCTCTCAAACTTTCCATTCACACATCATGCCACAGCCGAGATCTATTGTTTCTTACTTGAAGAAATCTTGTACTTGTTTTCATTAACAAATAACCAAATATTTTTAAAAATCATATCGGAAGATTATATCGAAATGTCCAATAGAATGTAGAAATTCTTCATAAAACTGGGAGCACAACTTCTCGTTTTACAGGAAGTGATGAATATCTATATTCAGTATAGTAATGAAAGTGAAGTTACCTTCATTGTAGTGAATGTACTTTATCTGAATTATTTTTTTATTTTTCAGTATCGTGTGATTAATTGTCTATAAAATATACTTGCAGCAGAAATGTATTTTATTAGATATAAAATTAGTTTGGCGTATAAATTTCTAATTATATGCTTATTTGTATTTATTTCAGTCTAGTTTCAAAGTCATCCAAATATGTCTGATTATTCTAGATATTTTCAACAGGGAACTCTTATACGTATTTGTTTTGGAACTAAACAAAATGCAATATAGAAAAAACACAAATTTTAACACTAAAGCATTATTTGAAATTTGCATGTGTAACAAATATTACACTTTTAATTATTTCATCATACCTTGAAGGTTAATAAATAAATAAACATCTGAGACCATTTTCGGACCCTCGATCTTCAAGTTTGACAAGTTCTTTACGAAGTGTCACTGCCCCACCATGCTTTGCACAAGTACTTCGTGCAGCTAATGTCTATACAAAGAACGGAGAGAAAATTCAATTCCTTCTGTACAAATCCGTGAGAATCTAGTCTCATTTTGATCTCTGAAAGGGATTCTAGGCTTTTGTGAACAGAAGTGTACCAAGCAAATATCGAAATGCGCGAAAAGTCTAACGTACTCGAAAATATCACCAGTTTAACTGTGTTGCTATCTTAATATAAAGTTTAATTTCTTCTAATAGCACTACGTCTGGTCATTACATATTTCAAATCTGCATTTAAAACAAAACATTATCACATTCTTATTCAGTGTTGCGAACTGATGATGCTACAGTATCACAAATATCCAAATTTCGGAGAGCTCTACAGCAGTAATAAGGCAACTGAGATAAACAAGGAGGTGCGTATCCAAAATAATTTAGTGTCTGACACTCTGACCATGATACAATGCATTTCGGATAAATAGGGACAAAGTTACAAGAAATTGAAAGTTTATATTTTATACAGGCTTTGTTTGTTTATTTTTTTAAAAAATAAGTGTTAAAGCGAAGGTGCAATCATAATGCCGTTTACAGCAATTTGGTATCTTATACGTTCCGAAGATAATTCCCAACACTGCTTCAAATGAATTAAAGCCTGTATTAAAAAAAGAATCAAATTTTCGGTTTCTTGTTACTTTGTTCCAGTTTGTTTGAAGTGCATCGTATCAAGTCATATTACCCGACACCAAGTTATTTTAGATATGTACTACTTCGTTTACCTCAGTTGCTTTATTTCTGTTGTAGAGCCCTCCGAAATTTGAATATTTGTGATACTGTAACATGCTTAGTTGGCAACACTGAAAAAAGTTTTGTATTTTAATGTTTCGGTTTACATATAAATTTGAAATATGTAATAATCTTAGTAGTGCTATTTGAAAATTGAGATTACAACACTGTTGACCTGGTGATATTGTAAAGTATGTCCAAACTTCCCCCTTCTGATATTGATTTAGTACAAAACTTCAGCTGTTTCTGTTTAGAAGTTAGGAGGAGGAGGGGTCAGTTTAGGTGGTTCACTATATATATATATATATATATATATATATATATATATATATATATATATATATATATATGTCGGGTGTTCTACAAATGGCGCCCACGGACTACAGAGCACTTTTCTACAGGCCAAAATAAAACGAAAATGTATGATGTTATACCTTCCAGGATCTCCTTCAGCTGCTGTGGGGAATCAAAATTTCACAATGTGGCAACGTCGCAGATTAACTTGGGCCATTAGCATTACTCTACGAATACGGTGCAACAGGCAGTTGGATCGATTGCTACACTAATAAGTGATGCAAGTGTCAGTCAGTATCGACTTAGCTGTCATCTGGAAAGAACTGATGTAACTATTTGATAAATTGATAGATCTAATTATGGCTCTTTATTTGCGACTTTGCTACATAGTGCAGTTTGTGTCTCCAGACGAAGACTCGAAAGGTATACAAATATGTGCATATTTTTGCTTTATTCTGACTTTTAGAATAATGTTCTGTGGTCCGTGGCCGCCATTTTTAGAATACCGGATATATATACACAGTGTGGCCCAAAAGTAGGTATACATTCGTGCATTGATCAGGTATAACATTCTATTTTATGGGTCTATTTGCATCGGCTCTTCCGAGCTTAAGATATAAGCAAAAACACATTAAGAACAAATAATAAAAAACTGTCTACCCGACGGATAACAATAAGAAATGATATAAAATGCAATGAGCTGATTAGTACGGTACTGTATACTTACTTTTGGGCCACCCTATATATATATATATATATATATATATATATATATATATATATATATATTATAAAATATAGGATTTCCCAAAAGTAGATATACACCCTTTCATTGATTAAGTATAACGTTCTAGTTTATGGGCTAATTTGCTTCTGCGGTTCCAAGCTTAAGGTATAAGTAAAAAGACATGAAGAACAAATAGTTAAGACTCTAGGTCTACCTGTTTGATTACAAGAAATGATATGAAATACAATGAGCTGATCAGTACGGGACTATACACTTACTTTTGGACCAGCCTGTACATTTATTTTCTGTAAGTTTATCACTTTTCAGTGGGACCGATGGTGACCAATATAAAGATTTCACTGTACTGTGAATGATATACTCAAGATGTAGTATTTCCTGCTCGTCCAAGCAACCCCAAATAGTGTGTAGCCAAACGCTATTTGAGAAGCAAAGTAATTGTTGGACTAAAAAAAAATCTAAGAACAGAAAACTTTCAAGAGAAAAGAAAAGTTTGTTGTTTTTACGACCCTAGACGTAGTGGATTCAAAGTTCAGATAAACCTTCACCGTAACCTTAATCTGTGAGTGTGGTGAATTGTACGAAAATAATATCTCAGGAGAAAAGTGAGGGCTTGAATCTTGTTCCATCGTTTATCAAATCTTCGAAAGTTTTAGACGTAGGAAATTGAAATTCTGTAAAAATATTTTCTGTAAACCCTGAGTTGCTAGTAAGATAAGGTTGTGCAAAATTCGACCCTTAGATTAACCCATTTTAATCCAGCGTTACCATCTGGTAACGTAAAACATATGCATCCTTTTTAATTTTTTAAAAAATGTTAGGCATTCGACACTGAAGAAGTGCCTCTTGTGTTGTGGTGTAGGGTGACTGGAAATAGTAGTGGTAGAGAGAGGACGGTGTCAAATTTATATTTGTGTGAGTGAGCTACGTCTCATTTGTTGGCCTTTGCGAGAATTCAAAAATAGCTCGCCCGGAGCGGTATGTTTTCTTTTTGTTTCCTCCTATGACTTGTTCCTTCCATTTTTCCTGCACGTTTTGATTCATAATACATCATTAAATTGTGCAATGGTACCACGATTAATCAAACTTCATTTTCGTGCTCTCTGTAGTCGATTGTTTTTTTGTGTTACCATTTGGTAACGCTAGGCTTTTACCGTATCAACTAGAGCAAAGCACCGTGTTATAAAAATAAAAAAAAAATTACAATGTAGGCAGAACGTAGTTTAAAAATTCATGTGAATTATGTAAATTCCACAAATATTATCCTAATAATAATAATAATAATAATAATAATAATAATAATAATAATCTGGTTTTAGTATAAGTTTTTCCTCACTTCTCTTTATCTTCCACTTCAGTTTTATTACCAACTTAAACGATGTAGTTGATCTCGTTTATATCCCTCTTGTTCTTGCGGAGGATTGATCCTTTCCGAAATTGTTCATGAACTATTGAAAGAAGAGCCTTTACCGAACATATAGAATATTTATATAAGAGCCACCAAAGTCTCATGTTCTTTCCGATGCAGACTCCGGAGATGAAAATGGAGGCTTGCTGGGCAATCTTAGCTCCCGCCAACTTTCTGCAGGTGCTAAGGTAGTACGTATTTACGAACAACTCAAGATTAGGAGGTGAGTGTGGATCAAATATTATGATGGATTGCCTGCCAGACGACTTAAATTCAAGTTCAGAGATCGATTCTTCTCAATCTCAAAGCTGTAGTTTTGATGGGTATTGGGCTGCCATCAAGACGTGTCCCCCTTTACATGGATCTGACATTGTTTCCACAGATCCCAAGCTCTTCATTGAATGGACAAAAGCATTCCTGTAGTAATACAAATAACGACACTACGTTTGCAATCAAAGAGCTCTTTCCGAAAGAAGGAAAAAGATCTAGTAAAAATCAAATGCAGTCTTTCTAGAAAGTAATTTTTCAAAGTAGTCTGATTTCTCACCAGTTGAACTGTTCGAGCTTTTTTTTTTTTTTTTTTACAATGAGCTGTTTGATTTGATAGTAGGAGAGAGTCGTCGTTATACTGAATTCAGGAACTGCCCTGATCCAAATATTTCAAATGATGAATTAAAGTGTTTCTTGAGGATTCTTGTGTGTCTCGGTATAATGCACTTCCTGGATTTCGCCTTTACTGGGAATAAGACTTAGATACGTGAAATCAACTTTTATATGATTTTATGAGGCACAACAGGGTCCGGCAGATAATGCGTTTTGCAGATAACAAGGTTGATAGATCAGACAAAATGTAGAAGCTGCGCCTACTAATAAGTAAACTACAAAAGAACTTGATGGAACACTTTATTCCTGTTCAGCACCTTGATTTTCATTAATCAATGATAGCCTATTGTGGCAGACATTTCTATAAACATTTTATTAGAGGAAAGCCGATTAGATTTGGATTCAAAGCATGGTGTCTGAATACATTCAATGGTTATCTGGTCAATTTTGATATATATCAAGGTGAACAAAACAAAAGTGATGACTATGACAAAATATTTGGCAAGCCTTCAGCTATCATAGTTCGTATGTTGTGAACCAATTACCCAATGAGAAGAAGCTTCCTTATCATTTGTATTTTGAAAGTCGACTCACTAACATGAACTTACTATCAAACTAAAAAATGTGGATAATCTTCTACCAGGACTATAAGGGAAAATCGTGTTCCTAAAGACTGCAAAACCATTTCTACAAAGGAAGTAAAGAAGGAAAGGAGGTTTCTGATTTCAAAATCAGCGATGACGTTATTTTGGTAGCTCCATGGCAAGACAATAGTTGCCTCTACTGATAATTCATTACAACCAGTCAACCATGTAAGAAGATATTCAAAGTCTGAAAGAAAGATGGTTTCTGTGGCACAGGTTGTGTAAAGTGTGGTGTTGGGCGTTGGGCTTTGAGTCTGTTGCTTCCACCTCTCACCAGCAGAGGTGTTGTACATGCTTCCTGTAGTTCCCTTTGTGATAATTATTTGATATTTTTTTATTATTTTGAAAAATGCAAGTTTACATTTGAAATCAGATAAAGAGAACGATTAAATGCTGTGCTTTCTATTAAAAATCTTTGTGTAATATGTATGTAGTAATACCTGTATCGTTCGTAGAGGGGTACACTTCTGTAGTACATTTGTAGTATCACACATGCGGAATAAACTCATATGATAACCACTTTTCCAATGATATTTTATCAGCCCAGCGTTACCATTTGGTAACGGACCCCCCTGGGAAAATGCCAAGACCAAAATCGAAAATAACCGTGTTCTGTTTACAAAATATGTGTAGTGTGGTAGAATACGCAAGATGAGCAAGAAAATCGAAAGTTGGAAAGTCTGGGCTATTATAAGTTAAAAAGGAAGGATTTTTCATTATTTATTATTATTATTATTATTTACTTCAGATCACCAGAGGCTTTTCCCTCTCAGTTCATCAGAGCTTTTGAACAGTTAACAGCAGGAAATCGAATTTTCTTACAATGTTCTCCATAAATCATCGAGTATAACTTTGAGCATTTTATCATGTCAGCAGTTCTAGAGGAATGTGTTGGCCCAGGTCGATACTCTTTGGTGCATACTTGCCAAAAAAATAAATATAGTAAAAACAATTTTTGACCTGGTACGTGCGTGTCTTACAACTTGGAAAAGTATCACTGCCCTCCCAAGGCCTGTTTGGTAATATGGCACACCTTATCTACCCTCTTTAAAGACCCATGGTGCCGGATCAGTTTATCACTTTGGGAGATATTCATATTGATTTTAAATATATATGTCACCGTAGTTAATTCATCAGAACAAACAACCTCTGAGAGATACTTTTGGTAGTCAGGCCTGGCCTAAAATATCTCTCCCAAAATTTTGGAACGAGATTTAGGATCTAGGAATAGGGAAGTACTCCTTTTGGCTCACGTCATTCTCGATGAAGTCTTATAACTTACGATAACTTCCTGGAGATACTCTTATTCCAAGTGGCCTGAGCTAAAATATTCCTTCCCCAAAGTTGGTAATTAGTTCAAAGGTAAAAGGTTAGTTTAGAATGATGTTTATATTTAAAATTAATTGTTTTGGATATACTCGTCCCCAATTCTTGTGTAGGGTGCGTTGACCCACCCTTCACTTCTGACACGTATTCAGAATGCTGTAGTAGGTTCAACTTGTTCAACATCGATTTGAGATATACCCGTCTCCAGAATTTTAACGTTTGCTCACACTATTTTTTTAAATTTTATTTTATTATTATTATTATTATTATTATTATTATTATTATTATTATTATTATTATTATTTGTTGTCCAGAATGGGGTATAGATTCAAATTTATTTAATTGACGTAATTTAGAATGTACCCCTATTCACACTTTTTGGCAGGGGTACGTTCGCCCACTCTGAAGAATTGGGACTTGAGTCCAGAATGGTGTATATGTTCGATATTAGTTCTTGGACATAGATTTTGAATGTACCCCTATACAAAATTTGGCAGGGGTGCGCTGGGCCACCATAAAAAGTTTAGATTTACAGTTCAGAATGTTGATGTGTTTTAATTAGTTGATTGACATTGATTCAATTTGCTGCTATTATATATACTACTATTCAGAATTTTGAGATTCGTATGTTCGCACTGTCGTGTTTCTTAGTCCACCGTAGATTTTAAGCTAGTGAGAAAGTGTGATGTAGTACTCGTCCAGACTGATGAGACTGATGTATAAGATCAAAGAAGTTGTTCGAATGTACCACGTGGTCAAATGTTGTGGGAAGATTGTAAATGATTTCGGCAATAAGCCCTCTCTGTATACTTCGACAGGGACTCTGAAGATGGACTTCCAATATTTAGCATTATTGGTTTAATATACTCTGTATCGAAAGATAGGCTTTAAAATGTGTTTCATATATTCAAGTATTGGTTGCCTTGTATCCATTTTCGTAGTTTCACTCACTCAACGTATCGACTGGGCCAGTTGAAACCTAATAAGGAAACATTACTTAATTTGGTAGCGATAAGTTTAAAATATACTTCTACTCAAGTTTTGATTGATTTGTATCCAATTACTCGTGTGCAGTCCCTCCGAAATAATTTGGTTCAGTTGGGGCGTGGTACGTATATATTACGTATCTTAGCAGTGTTACCCTTTATTTTTTATGTTTTATTTTATTTATTTATTTGTTTATTATTATTATTATTATCGAACGATGAGTTTATAATAATTGTACTTATGTTTCGGTTGAGTTACATCCAACTTCTCAATTTCCTTCCTTTCAGTCACTTGACCCACGTGGAATCTGATACGGGTACATTACTTTATTTTGGCAATTTTACTCTCTGAATCAAATGATATGTTCAAGAAGTAGTTCCTATACTCAAGTTTTGGTTAAACCATGTTCATTTTACTAATTTCGTTCATTCTAATGACAGTTGATCACTTGAAAACTGATATGAGTGCTTCGCCGAAAGTTGGATAATTTTACTCTTCGTTATCGTGTGATATGTTTTAACACTTTCGATCCTGGGCGAATCTGACCTTGTTTATTCCGGTTATGACTTTCTAAGAAATTTATAGCACATTGCTAAATAATGATATACGCGCTGAAAACATTGCAAACAAATTTTTAAATTTTAGATTTTATGCCAATACATCATTTGGTGATGTAAGAAGGGATACTTCGCTACACTGCTGTTTGAAATATGTGCATTCTAAACAATCGAAAAAAAAAAATTACAAAACTAATATTAACATATACTGCTAATGTTTATATTGTTGATATTTTTTTGTACTGTTTGGATCAAAAGATCCAATATATTTCAGGCAAAAATATTTTGTAGGCTTTGTATCTCGAGAACTACATATATCACTAACCCAAACTATCACTTAACTCAGTATGATATGCTTATTCCGTAAAAAATATGAAAACTCGATTTAGGAGCCATTCAAAAATTTCGTGGTCCCTGATCCAAAAAAATCAATGTATTTCATCAAATCAAACATTTTCTTGTACGCTCTACATTTTGAGAACGACAATAGTGTAGCCAAACCAAAACTAACAATTTGTCCGCTTATTCCGCGTATGATGTGCTTATTCAGTTAAAAAAAAAATGAAAACTCGATTTAGGGGCCATTCAAAAATTTTGAGGCCCCTGATCCAAAAAATTCAATATATTTCATCCAATAACATATTTTCTTGTACGCCACATATTTTGAGAACTGCATATAGTGTAGCCAAACCAAAACTAACAATTTACCCTATATGATGTGCTTATTCCGAAAAAAAAAGAACTCTATTTAGGGACCATTAAAAAAAATGTTGTGCTCCCTGATCCAAACTATTCAATATATTTCATCGAATCAAACATTTTCTTGTACGCCTTATATCTGGAGAACTACATACAGTGTAGCCAAACCGAAATTGTCACTTAACTCAGTATGATGTGCTTATTCCGTAAAAAATACGAAAACTCGATTTAGGGTCCGTTCGTAAATTTTGTGGCCCCTGATCTAAAAAATTCAATATGTTTCATTCAAGGAGAACTACAGATAGTGTAGCCAAACCCAAACTATCACTTAACTCAATATGATGTGCTTATTCCGTAAAAAATACGAAAATTCGATTTAGTTCCAAACTTTTGTGGCCCCTGATCCAAAAGTAATTATTGGCCATGATTGCAATCTTTTGATACATTTTTTTGGATCATTTCTAAAATTCTTGGCGAAGATCGCAATCTTTTGCTACCTTGTTCGGATCATTCCCAAAATTCTTGTTTAACAACATATTTCAAATATATGATTGTTTGATTAATAAGTGATTCGCACGGCAATAGCATGTGAGATTGATACACTGTTTTTAAATTACATATAATTTTCAGCCGAAGTGAAAATGTTTACAACGTTCTCTACCTCTTCTACAGGTAATTAGCTTTAGTATGGTAGAATTTGAGGCATTCTGGAACGCAAACAGGAACTCCACAGTCCTTGGACCATCAAGAGATTTCTTCCCGGTTTTCTGATATCCTTCGTAACCTTCTCACTACACACCTTGCAGATGAGCTCCTCCGTGGCTAAGCGGTTAGCGTACGCGCCTTTGGCGTGGGAGACCCGGGTTCGATTCCCGGAGGGAGCTCACGTGGTTCGGATTCCACGTTAATCAGTAGGTCCACGTCTCATATAGTCTCGCTGCTGAAAGGGGCGCTAAACTAAAATCAACTCAACTCAACTCAACTCAACACCTTGCAGATTTTTGTTGGCTGTGCCTTCTTTGCAGTAGGTAGATTTTTTCAGGAAAATGTCGCCCGTGTAATCTAGAATTGAAGTTGTAGTTTGCTCAAGCAAAGCACCTCCTTTCTTTGCAAAACCTTCAGTAAGATCGACGAAAAAACAATCGTCAGGGTGCAGTTCCTTTCGTTTTCAATACATGTGTATTTCTACAGTATGAAAGAGTTAGTAACACGCATTGCGAAAATATGAATTACTCTTCGCTAGATATCAGGTGAATAGTATTTCTTTTAGGACTGAGTCCAAGTAAGTAACACGACCGACAGCCGACCGCAACCCACAATAAATTACATAAGAGCTATTACGTAAAAAAACGAGTTAGACACGGACTCCGGCGTTCTTGGAATAAACATACAACCCGAGTCTGACACGGGTTTAGGATCGAAAGTGTTAAATCGCACTCTTATGATTAATTTGGCTCACATATATCGATTTTGATTAATTCCCTTCAGTGTTGATTTAGCACTTGAAACGTGATAGGGTTTTCACTGAACGTTTGGCAATGCTACACCGTTTATCAAATAATAGGTTACATTTAATTTAACTTTAATTAACTTTTTGTTGCTTTGTATACATTTTGCTAATTCCATACAACTCTCCGGGATAACCTGAGATACTGAACTCCAAGCCAGTCAATCTTATGAAGTTTATAGAACAATTGTGTAGCAGCCATAGAATTTTGTGAGGAAGGTGAATTTATACTTCATCATAACTAATCATTAACATGTTTGGAAATTTGATTTGAAATCGTCTGATTTGTTTTCACATAAGTTACTGCTTTCTTACACATTGATAACCTAAAGCATAATTTCCAGTATGCTGATAAAATATCCCAAGAAATTGTGTATTTGAAAATTAATCCATTATAGTACGTACTACATCTTAAACCTGTCAATTGATATCGAGTAAATTCCCAAATGTTTAGTGAAACATCCCCATCATGTTTTAATGGATCGTCTAAGATTTTGGGTTGTATAACTTGTAAAATTTAAGTGAATGAATCAGGCGATGAAATACAACTATAACCATATTATTCAATAATGAAGCAACATTCTCAAGATAAAAACCCCAGGTATCCGGTTTCAGGGAGCTATCAAAAAAATTGGATAGAATAACTAGTAAGATTTAAGCAGACCAATCAAAGATGATGATATAAAGTATAATAAAACATATCACACAGTATAGAAACATAAGTATAAACCCCAGAATTAGATTATAGGATTTTAGTTGGATTGTGTGTTGCCTACTCATAAATTTCAAATCTAGTCGAAATTTCAATGAGACAATGCTCAACCAAGATACAAGTAAATCAGATGAACAGTTTTAAATCCAAATCTTTGACTGGATGTGACATCGGGACATATAATTTCCTGTTCTGGAAAGAGTACAAACAACGATGCAATATATTTTCTTACCTCTTTAAAAATTAAACAAATAATTATTCTTCAACGCTATATATTGAAAGTGCATCTCCGAAAGTGGTGTTGAATTCACGTAGAATAGACGATAGCATGATCTTTCACTCCCAAAGTAAGAAATAAAGTTTTCTACAAGTGCTTATCATTAATATCACCGGTCCACATCATTCTTTGTAGACATAGGTCACTTATTGCCACTAGGAATGACATTTTAAATGGAATACTTTCTTTGGTACGTTTGCATCTTTTTGTAATTTTTTATATGATAATTAGTGGAAACATGAAAATACTAATAATGTTTTCTTTTTCAGGCATGGCAACCTCCATTTGCAGTTGATGTTGATAAGTTCAAATTTACTCCTAGAGTGCAAAGATTGAATGAATTAGAGGTAAGTTAAATTTATTGATTCTTCGCTTATTGCACTCTATTCTGTTATTAGGCATTCGAAAGATATTCACTCATGGACCCTGAACCAAACACTAGTCCACAGCATTTATTTATTATTGTTATTCCAAATCGCAGTACGGAACAAACCACCAATTCGAAATTGTTCATTTTGCATCCGTGCGCATTATTGCCGGACAAATTTCCATATTGTTAAAAAGACTGTTCTGCGTCACATCTGTCGATCTGTCATACTTCACAAATACATTCAGGAATTGCAGCTTTTTTTTTTTTTTTTTTTTTTTTTTTTTTTAAATACAAATTTGAACATAGACAGACCGAACAATTTATCTTGAAATGGTTTTGTAACTTTTAAACTAATTGACAAAAAGCAATGAAATTTTGACATGAGAACAGCGACAGGTGGACATTATTTGACATATTCCGCAATACTACCAGATTAATACTGTTGCCAACCCAACATAGTTACATTTTTCAAATCTATATCAGACTACGTCAGGTTATTACATATTTCAAATCTACATGTAAAACGAAAACGTACAATACCACATTTATTATGCAGTGTTGCGAACTAAGGACACTACAGTATCAGAAACATCGAAAAATAACAATATAGTGTAGGGTTCTGCAACAGCAGTAACAGGGTAATGCACGTCCAAATATTTTAGTGTGGAATATTACGGTCATCGTATGACCGTACACACCGAACATAGGAAGAAAGTTACAAGGAATTGAAAACGTTATTTTTTTCAAAGAACTTTATTTCGAAAAAGTATTTCAGTAAGTATTACATCCAATTCCGGATATTATTTTCAATAGAAATAAAGATCGTAATGCCGTTTACAGCAATTTGATATCTCAAACCGTTACAGAGATTTGGGGAAAAAAGTTAAATTTTCTATGCTGCTTAAAATGGCGTATTAGCGGGAACATTTTAAGATAGTTTTTGGATCAAAAGATCCAATATATTTCATTCAATCAAATATTTTCTTGTACGCCTTATATCTCGAGAACTACATATAGTGCAGCCAAACCAAAACTACCTCTTAACTCAGTATGGTGTTCTTATTCCGTAAAAAATACGAAATCTCGATTTAGAGTTCATTTAAAATTTTTGTGGTCCCTGATCCAAAAAACCCATTATATTTCATTCAACCAAACGTTTTCTTGTACGTCTTATATCTGCAGAACTGCATATAGTGTATCCAAACCAAAACTAACACTTGACTCAGTTTGATGTGTTTATTCCGTAAAATATACGGAAACTCGATTTATCTAGAGGCTGTTCAAAAATTTTGTGGCTCCTGACCCAACATCTAATTATTGGCCAAGATCGCAATCTTTTGATCCATTTTTTTGATCATTCCTAAAATTCTTGTTGTTTAGATTTTCTTCCGCAACGTTAGTGTAATCCATTTTGGTAGATCTAATTAGAAAAACTAAACAGGCCGCTAAAGATGGCACCTCCGTTTTCATTTCTCATGTGCAATTTTCGGCAAGATATCGAAAAGCTCTCTCCGGAACGGTTCAAGATATTTTGTTGCTCCTTGTTTTATGTAAAGGATGATAATTTACTGTTTCAAGTGATATCTTCCATTTGGAAATATCTGACGTAAGTCTCGTGTTGTAGCCTTCTGATTCTTTTCTTGAAAAATAAATAAATAAAATAATCCCATTTTTTTTTCTGCTGATCAGTGCCAAACAGTGCCAAACTACATTGCCTGGAAAGGAAAACTTCCACTTTTGAGTTCAATAGCTTTTATAAACTATATTCGTATTTTAACTTCCCTGGCTAATGTCTTTATTGCAGTTTTTTTACTTTTTATTATTATTATTATTATTATTATTATTATTATTATTATTATTATTTTGTCTTCTTGCGAGCGGTGATGATTATTAGAAAGAAATGCAAGCAAAAGGCTAGTACTCACCAGAAAAAACAAAGTACCTTTAAGTCTAAGTATCACTTTCGGAAGATCCTTCTTCCATTTTAAGCTTAGATCCAATTCTAAGAGAATTTAAAAGATGGGGGAGAAATGTGGATACGTAAAAATTAAAAGGATTAATTTCTTTCTAAGACCATACGTGTTGCAATTATAAGTGTGACAGGGGACATGACTCATCCACATGAATTACGCAAAACTTTTTCAATATCTGAAATGAGAAAAGATCACCATTATTTCTGATGGTGTCCCTAGTCACCTCAAAAATCGTTACCAACTGTTTGAATGGACGAAGTTGCGTAGTCAAAATGGTGAGGATTTTACAAGAGTGACAGTCATACACACAACAACCCTATCCTGTTCCCCAAAGAGGAAGTTGAAGAACTCAAGAATAATCGAACCAAACTATCTCCCTGTGAAAATAATTCAGAAGTAATATGTCTGGACTCGGTGATGGGCGAATTTATGTTGCACGAACTCGAAAGAGCAAGGAAGAATAAATTTCATTTGTCCAACTAATACCATTTGCCCAGAAACAGCAGGAGAATGTTCACACAGTAACGTGTGTTGTCTATGTGTATGCCACCATTGCTCACTTCCAATTGGCGATGCTTTAAAGATTGTGGGTGCCGCAGTTCCTACTGGTTCAAGAGGAAGGCATCACTCAATATCAAAGGATGAGAGTGTTACAGTTGAACACATTTTCAGTTCATTGAATAGTTAATTTCAGTTCTAAGCAGAATGCACAGAAATGGTATGCTTTGGAACCTGTAATGTTTTGCAACATGTACATATATTTTGGAAGCTGTAATGTGTTTGAAAACTGTGTCTCATGTCATAAAAGACTAAATTTTGATTTCATGAGATAAATATGTGAGAATGTGGTAACTGAAACTGATACAATGTATTGCAAAATTTTCAGTTGTTTATAAATCCTATTTAAACTCAATAGTGGTTTGGGATTGGCATTTCTGACAAAAAGAGAAAGAAAGAAAAAGAATTAAAAAAGAGAATACCGTAATTTAAAAGAAATAGAAGGCTACAGCACGAGAACTTGGGCACATATTTCCAAACGGAGTATATTATTTTAATCAGTAAACTATTGATTTTTCAAATAAAATTAAATGCATCAAAATATCTTGAATATCTAGATAGACCATTTTAATATTTTGCCAAAAATCACATGTGTGAAATGTCGCGGGAGACACCATCTTTGGCATCAGGATTAAAAAAAAATCTTTATCCTGAATTTTAACATTTGTTAAATTCCATAAATCTGAGACTATCAAGGTGATAGTTTTTTTTTTCTTTGCCTGTCTGAATTGGTCTGAACTATACCTGGTACAGTTTGATGCTAAACATCGTATATATCTTTGTTCTAAATGTGAAATATTAAAATATCCCACTACGTTTGGAAGCAGAAGAGTAAAGGCAAGATGAATAGCCACATTTTGCTAAATGATAAGATACGTAGGAGGAAAATATGAGAGAATACGTGTAGAAGTGGCGAATATGTGGATGGAAAGGGGAAGAAGCAAAGGAATAGTGACTTCGTATTCTTGTTTTTATTAGATGCTAGCTGAAACTAACAGATTGCATTTCGTGTATTGAGTTTCTCTAATTATACTTCTAGTATGACAAGTTTTGCTTATCATAGTTAACATTGGGATTTTTATGTTCTGACCAAATACATTTTTTTTTTTTTTCAGGCAAAGACAAGGATAAAGTTAAACTTCCTTGATCAGATTGCAAAATTTTGGGAGTTGCAGGGATTATCGCTGAAGATACCAGTATATAACAATAGAATTGTTGACCTTTACACAATGCATCAGGCTGTTCAAGAAGAAGGTAAGTAGAAAACAAGAGGAAATTGTATATATGTACGTAATTACTGAACATGGAGGCCTAGAAATTATACGTTATCTGTTGTTTCAAATGTTAGTTATATTGAACTCTTTACGTTTATTGTAGCTGTGGGAATGGTAAATGAAAATTATGTGATAGATATTTAACATTATAAAATCTGTATTAGTACGTACTACAACATTTTTATGTACCAAGTTCAAGCAAAAACATACACATTACGTTAATTTTGGTACAAAATTAATTAGGTTTTGTGTCAGAGCAAGGCTACTTTGAATCTTCAATCATTTCTTTGGTGAGCTGTTATTTAGGAAACTCGGAAAATACGGAGGTGTCACTTTTAGAATCATTTGTTCTTTCTTCGAGTTACTATGCATGCGTATTTAACATCAACATCTTCAAAATCTTATGTCTCGCAAAATTATTAGCATGGGAATATGGTTAAACAAGGTAACATCTGTGTATCTGTAAGCAGAAAACCATAGTTTCTCGGACAGGGTAATGTTCGTACAACTAATACATTCTCATAAAATAAGTAAACTAGGACGTTTTTAAGTTAACAGTTAAACTTGAGAATGAAAATTTTTATGCGCTATAAGACTCAGTGAGTCATTTTGTAATACTTAAAGCAGACATCGTTGTTTGTAGATAAATGTATAATTAGGCCCAAATTAATTTCAAGTGAAAATGTGCGAGTCAAACTTGAAAGTAAGATAGGGATTTCACACACGCTGAAAGAGTAATTTCAAAGAGTTACATATAAATTCAGCAATTCTACTTAGGCTATTGAAATGCCTAGTGTATACTTCTTTTCTTTTCCTTTTTTTCTCCTTTTTTCTTATTTGAGGAAATATTGACTGAAATCTGCAGTAGAAGTCATATCGTGAAGGAAGTACTAAATATAATTATGTATTGTTTTATTTCCTACTGGCAAGTTGACATAATGTATTTTAAATATTTGTTTTAGTAGAGAAGACCACAAAGAGTTGCAACGATGTATTTCACTCTCTCGACATACTCGGTTTCTAATAGACCTGATTTTTGTCGTAGTATAATAGTATCGGGATAGGTTTCTGATACACTTACCGCCGCAGGTACTTCTTCCCTTCAGATAAATGCTGAGTATGCTGACGACACACGCTAACGCGAGTTATAGTGTTTAATCAACACGTAGCAAATACCTCACATTGTTTTTATGTGTTATATGACATCAATAGTAGTTTCATGGCCCAACATTTTGCTAGTATTAAAGCACCAAGAAGGTGGTAATTCACAGAAAAACATGAATGTTTTTTACGATTGAGGTTGCTAGACAATTCGAATTTTATTTTTATTATAGTCTCGCATATCCCTTTGAAGTTAGGTGAAACGCAAAATGGTATTCCGTGGTGAGCTCGTTTAAATATTAATTAGCGATCAGTCTCATATGCAATCCATCGGATGAAATTTAAAATTATACACGCACTTTATAGAAGTGCAAGATTATTATTATTATTATTATTATTATTATTATTATTATTATTATTATTATTATTTGTATATTATATTTTAATACTTTCTGGATCACTCTGTGGCGCCACAACTCACATAGGACTCAGAATTATTAGACGACTTAATTAAAGGTGGTGTCGCTTGCACGTAAACAGTCATTGTTGTTACTTTCGGCTTTCTTGAGTTCAATACTACTAAATTCAAATAGCTACCCAGCTTGAGTTTAACGTCAAAAATCGTATGCTTACCAAGAATTGAACCCGGCACTGCCCGTACCGAAGACCGTATTGGTATCTGTATGATTACGTGGGAGCATCACTCATACAAATTAAATTTATTAAGTAAATATGAAAGTACTCAGTTTATTAATTTGTATTATAGGCTTAGTTAATACTATGTTATAAAGAATTAATTTTATTTGAATACATACTTCAGTGCGTTGTGTTGTGTAAGTGAAAAATATTCAAATATGATTACCAGTCATAATCGATATATTCAGTAATGATTATGGGTTTTTGAAAGACCATTATAACCAGTCTTAATGTTGAAACATTTTAAATTTTGAATATTATTATTAATTTCACTCTTCATATTTCGAAATGAAAAACCCATTAATGATGCTATGGAGAACGTAATACATAATTGAGCAACTTCAAAGTGTAATTCGTAGAAAAGCACAAGAAATTACGCTTAATTGAAATTAAAATTACAGTAAATAAATTGCAATAGGTACTTTATTATTTCTTTTAAATGAAATAGACCATAAAATGTAATTTGAATTAACTCTAATAGACAAACATTGCATTACACAGTTGATTCCAAGTAGAATGTGCTGACGTATTACCTATACACACTTATTGTTTAAACTTTCATTGTAGGTGGAATGGTGGAAGTGACATTGAAAAAGATATGGGGTAAGGTGATAGCCAAAAAAATGGGTTATCAGGATGCGAAGAATGCCGCAGGATGGTTGAAGAAGTGTTACGAAAAAATTCTCTACCCGTATGACATTTTCCAATCGCGGAAAAGTAGTGTTGTTGTTAGTCCTGTAAGTATTTCATTGTTACTACCTGATACTGTTAGTTAGATATTCATTAGTTAGCCATTGCAAGAGTAGAAGTTCGCTAATTTAAGTAGTAAATCAAACAGAAGCAATGTATGTTGCAATGAACTATTCTTATTACTTTGGTAAAATAATTTGTTTTAACCTTTACAAGAAAATAGTTTCTGTGAAATATATAATTACAATTGTCTTAGTAGTAAAGTAAACAAGAGTTCAGATAAAAGGGCAACAGCAGTTTCACTAAATGTTCTGAACGAAAGTTTCAAAAGTTGAATCTCAAAACTTTTTTTTAACCCTCGTATCGATAGCATAAATTTCTGCCAGATGAAGTTTCACCTGGGCACGCAACCCAAAAATAAGTTTGTGAAATGACTCACATAACCTCGCAACTACTAAACAGGACATAAGTCGAGTTCCACCCTTTTATCCCAGAATCTTCAAATAATAATTCAATATTCGATACAAAGTCTAAGAACGAAGGAAAACACTGTAATTCTTTCTTTCTTGTAAGCTTAGCTTTCTTGGACATCAAAATATTGTAATTCCCAACTTCTATAGATTGATTGTTATTTAAAAATCCTCAGTGTGTAATGTTCAGAGACATCTGCTAAGACTGCTGTTTTAATAAAAATAAAATGAAAGTTGATTTATGCGTAGTTGTAGAGTAAGACTGAGAAAATTTTGATGGAACTGTTTTCACTATTTTCACAGACGAAATTGTAAATAAGTACTCCAGTTAATAAAAGCAGCTTCGAACAGATTTTTCTCTCTCCCAACACAGACTCACGGTTGTTGTGGGGCTGAAAACTGCGGAGTCAAAAAATTCCAATCAGGTGTGGAGAAGCCGTCCAATGTAGTAGTTTGCCTTCGAGTTTCTATGGCATCTGCGTCCGAGATACTTTTGTAAACCTGTTTTTGCAGCTGATAGATTTCTGTAACTAAGCATCCTACAATAAACACATTGTTACGATATCTTCCTATTCCAAATATTGCACTAAAATGCGTAGTGTATGTTTTCTTGTTTACATTTGTTGGTCGTGTTTATAGAAGTAACATTATTATTTTTACTATTTCGTCTATTTGACATTCTTACGTTCCTGAAGTAGAAATGAAATACGTATTGAATATTCCTGGAATATATTTTCTGTGTGGTTTATGCGAGTTGTTGTACATATTGTATAGTATAGTAATTTGAATATCGTGTATTCGGTATCTTTATAGAGCGACGTCAAACAGGACGTAAAAGAAGAAAAGGATGATAAAGATGTAAAGGACGTTAAAGATGTCAATATTGACATAAAAGCTGTCAAAAGAGGCCGAAAGACACAGGTATTCGAATTGACATTTTAATTCAATGTGGATTTTATTTTAGCATATTTGAATCTCAGAGTGTGTCTGCCTTGTGTATGTGTGTGTATAAAGAATATCATTGTGGTACCTATCATGGAGTTCTGAATAGGGGAAAATAAGATCGTTTGTTTTAGTGTATTTTTCTGCTCACTACCCTACTTACAATAGTACATGTGTAAAACGTGTAGAAGATAGATTTTCTTTGAGAAATATTGTCGAGAATTTCAATGTAGACGAGAATTGACTAAATTGCAATGCTTCTAAGTTTAAATCTCATTAAAATTCATTCCTTCATCTGTTGAGATAAAACACGGGAATCTACTTGGGAAAGTGATTGTATAAGGGTCGGAATTTTTGACTGATGATTACACGTATAACCAGTGTATATCCAAATGAACATGCAAATAAGAATGAGTTTTTACTTGAGATATGAACGAGAAGATTCTAAAAATCTAAACTTTACTGTTGATCATAATTTAATAATAAACAAAATTGTTTTATATACGTAACGTACGTCACGTGGAAGAAGCTTGACAGTGTGTTTAGCAGTTTAATTAAAAATGTCCGAAGTGATGTAAACGTTCCTCGTCTAATCTGACCTATATCTATTTTAAATGCTTTGATGCGTATAAGTAGTGATATAACGTTGAACCTGTATTAATACCACATTGTTATATATAACCTTCATTGAATATAGGGTATTAAATTTCTAGTGGTATACCTATAAATATGTTTGTAGTTTTTCTATTTGGAACGCTTAAAAGACTTGTTTTCAGTTACATTATTTGACACTTAAGAGTTGTCTTCCATTGTGTACACTACCTGGAAGAGCAAAGTTCAGATATACCAAATATTTCGATTTCCCTTTTAGTCAATTACAAGTACCTTGTCGCGTGAGCAAATCGTGAACTAGTACTTTTCGTGCTTAACATAACCATCTTTGTTCTTCCATGTCTCTTATTTGAAAAATATGCTTAACATCTTTAATTTTTTCCCCTATTCACTCCTGGTCGATAAGTGTGAATTTATTGCTTACATATTTCCATTAATGTGTCTGTCTGTGGAAGTGTATGTACATTGTTTCTCAGTTCATTTTTACTATTTTTTTTTCGCACTTCGTGTTGAACTGTTTTCTTTTGTTTTGCATGTTAAAAATAGTAACATACCATTCGTTAGCTGTATTTTTCTTATTTTATTCGTTAGCGTAATATTACATATATTTTGTCGTTCTTGATAGTAACGTTTTAGAACGGCGTAGTTTGTATTCGTAAAAAGCATGAATTACTCTTAGATGTCTTGTATTTATTGTTGTGGTGCTTGAATAAGTTGTAGCTTCAGCTAAATTGTAAAAGTCAGTTGTGTTTCAACAACGTAAAATTGATTATTTACTAAATAATAAGTACCAAGTAAACGTTAAGGGAGAAAAGAATGAGAAAAGTTTTGAAATAATTAATCTTCGTCTTGTATCTAAATAAACAAGAATATAAGATCGTAACTCCAACGGAACATGATCTTTAGGTGAGCTCAGATTCCCATTATAATTAAGAGTTTTTTTTTTTTTTTTTTTTTTTACCTGACTCGTATTTGGCTGAAAATGTGTTGAAAATTCGGAGTGATCTCAAGATGAGAAGTTATGGTGTTAGTAGAACTTTTATCCTAGCATATTTCTTAATTTAGAGCTGCTGTAAGAACATAGGACCTTACATAATGAAGAGAGAAAGTTGAATCTGAGATTCATGCGTTTTATGATTCTTAAACATAAAAAATCCTTTTTTATATATTTACAGACATTGCAGGTTCATTGTTTATCGGATCAAAATACAATTCCAAGGGAATTTTTTGTGAGTTCTCTCACTTTCTTCCTACGTGCTAAAATAATAGTAATTTGTTAATGTAAGGAACTACATGCCTGTGCAGCATACGTATATTTTCGACTGGTTCAGCACCTTAGCTCTCTAGTACGGGTAGTGATCAAGTTGCCTCACGATGCTGGGTAAAACTTCGAAAAATTGTTTTCCCACCGGAAATCGAACTCAGAACCACAATGTTCTACCACATTATCGCTGCATAAGAACGTTTGAAAATTATGTACAGTAAAACCTGATAACTTTGCCTCGTTTCTGTAGAAGTTGCATTTTCTGTACGATATTCACTACATATTTCTCTGTGAGTGAGTCACCTCTCTTATCTTCAAAGTTGACGGCATTGAAGCAACGTTGTCCCTATTCTATTAAATTTACTTCTGTAAAGTGGACATCTACGTGATCTTCATTTCTTAGTAAGCCTTTCAGAGCATCTTTTACTATTGTGTGTTTCAGGTCAGTAAGTAAATCCATGAGAAACCATTGAAAGTAACTTCTCCGTACAACAGGCGGTGGTACTCTTCCTTGTTTTGATGCTTATTGTCGACAAATATATCAATACATAGGCTCCATTTAGGCTTCCCATTCGTATTTTATACATTGCAAAAACATTTCGTAATTCAGTTTAGACGTATTTGGATGTCTTTATATTCATCACGTCTTCGACTTCTTTTCCTTTTGGCCAACTTGGAGAAATTTAGAATATATGACGAGCAGATTCATATTCCAAGTGTTAAAACAAAAGGAAAATAAGATGACAGGTCAGGTCTTAATTTTCGTTGCTTATGGCATTTCGCACCTTAGAGGAGCGAGATAGTATAGATGTTTCGAATATTTCTTTGAAGTATCAGTATCTTCATCTGTTGTAATATGTAATGAGAGAAAAGAACAATGTGCAATAGTGTTTTGTAGTTAATTAGCATATTTAAATTACAACAGTATGTGAGAATAACCGCTAAGATAGATTTTATTGCATACGATGCTTTTATGTTGCAGAAATATTTTTTACCGTATTATTTATAAAATGCAAACTATCAAGTTGTCTAAAAGCTATTCAGCCTTTGGAGGTCAAAATTGAAAAGACATTTGTTTTGATTTGAAAATAACAGTATGAAAGCACATGTGCACCATCTTGTTCGATGATTTTCCGCCATTTTTCCGATAACGCCATAATCCCATCGCTATAGAACTTTTTGGTTCCTGGTCAGAAAATTGCGACACTTGGTTTTAATAGACGCCCCTTGAAATTAACTTAACACCATCCAGGGAGTTCTGCAGAGAACAAAGCAAATGACACAGTCTGACGGCGCCATGTCCGGGTTATACAGTGGATCCATGAAAACCTCCAATTCAAGTTCTCTTAATTTCTAACGAATCGTTAAAAATGTATATGATTTTACATTGTCAGCGTGGTGTACGACACCTCTTTCGTTGACGAGTTTCGGCCATTTTGAATTTCGAGACATGCTCCACGATGCAGGTCTGAGTCAATCGCTCAGGTCCATTAACTTGGAACGCCACCATCCGAAAATTCATTCTTTTATATCTCATCGTTTTACACCCATTTTGCACCGTTTTGCACCTTGATTAAAAAATTTCGTACCCTCACCATTACTGAGAAATTCGAAATTCAAAATGGTGTTCCAAGTTAATGGTATTCAGTCACTAACTCATTTTCAACCTTTAGCAGTACCATCATCATCTAGTTCTGCACCGTTTTGCACCCTCTTTCAAAAATTTTATACCATCACCCAAACCGAGAAAATAACATTTGAAAATTCAAAATTTGAAATTTGCCACAAAAGCGAAATTTAAGTTTTAACCTGCCATAAGGTAGAACACATTTTTCACCCTCAGAAAATACCAATATTTCATTTTGTACTCTCACAGTTACCGAGCAATTTAAAATTCAAAACGTCGAATTACCATTAACTTGGAACGCCATTAACTCGTATCGAAGAATTAACAATATCAGCGTCATCTACGAGTTTTCCACCCTCACAAAATGTCAATATTTCATTTTGTACCCCCACAGTTAATGACAAATTCCGAATTCAAAATGCCGAATTACAATTAACTTGGAACGCCACCAACTCATTTTGAAGAATT
Source organism: Thermobia domestica (assembly GCF_964235325.1). Classification (NCBI taxonomy): domain Eukaryota; kingdom Metazoa; phylum Arthropoda; class Insecta; order Zygentoma; family Lepismatidae; genus Thermobia; species Thermobia domestica. The sequence goes on along the minus strand of NC_137459.1, from coordinate 286,836,148 downwards.
AAGAACACCAGTGCCCTTTGCGAGTTTTGCACACTCATAAAATGTCGAGATTTCGTTTTGTACCCTAACATTTAATGAGAAATTCCGAATTCAAAACGCCGTTCGAGACACTGCACACCATTCTACGAGCTGTCTGCTGCGAAGAGGTATCCTTTACGGATCATTTTTTCGTTGCTAATGAGTTTGACTTCCCTTTGTTAAAAATTCGTACGTTCTGTTCTCCCCTAGCTAATCATTCAACCAATGCGCATTTTTTAGCCCAGATGCATGTGCCGAGGAACACCAACAATAGCTCAGAACGCTGCTAGCGCAGTATGCCAATTTAGATATGTTCTACAGGGTGAGTCATATGCTTCCACACAAATTGTAGAAAATGGGACTAATGTTTTTCTTTTTACAGATGGAATTTTATTATGCTATAGTTGAAGGATATGTTCCATATGTTCCCTTTCTATGTCCAAGTTCAATATGATAGGCGCTTTAACTAATTTTGGCGAACATGAGAAAATGTTTTTCCTATTACTTTATTGCAATCTTCTGTGATACTGCTTTTAAGATGGTCAACATTAAGAATTTTCATCTCGTACACAGTCGATTTCAGGAGTTGCCAAAGATAGAAATCAGGGATTTGAGATCTGGTGATCTGAGTGGCCGCTCCATCGAACCATGTAAACCGATACAATGTCCAGTGACAAAAATTTGCCTCAACTGAAAAAGAATAGAACTAACAAAACCAGAAACATTCTCGGTCATATTCTGTACCCAATCACAGAATTCTACTCTGCGGTCACGTTTGTCCTTTGTAAGATGTTGCAATAACTGCAGCTTGTATTGCTGCCACTTGTTAGCGTGCAGAATGCACATGACACTGCTTTGGCTGATTCCAATTTCCACAGAGACGTCGGGTCCCCTTTGTCGAACTCCTGGTCATGATTGTTGACTTACCTTCGTCTGTTGCTGTCTTTGATCTTCCAGGTCTGCGTTTGTCATCGACGGAACCTGTCCTTCTGAATTTCTTAATAACTAAGTTTGGCCACAATATTATGGGTTATCTGCGTTCTGTGGGTTTCATTGAATGTAAGTGCTATATGGCAGGTGATAACAGTCTCATCAAACAGAATGATGTCAATCCACTATTCTTTCGTTAGTGGCTTTTTTTTTTTTTTCATTTCATTGGTTCACCTACCTGAAAAGGAAAAATAAAATAAGCAGTTACAGTTTTCATAATATGTATGAGATATTTATGAGAGACATATTGACGATTCCAAGACGAAAATTTCGTTTGCTGAATGTATGCTTGTGTTCAATAGTCATGGCTGAATTAGCAGGCATCCATATTCTCGATAAGACTTCCGCTTCGTCGTTTGCACGTATACGCAGAATTATTGAGAGTCACTCATCCAAGATTTGATTAGTGAGATGCCACCGTTACAGCAACGAGGCTTGGTGTCGTTCTGTGGTGGGTGCTTGGACGATACGTTTAAGGAAACGATTATACGGACTTGGCTGCCAAGTACGCCCTCTTGATAGGTGTAGCCTTCACTTACTACCGATTTCAGTTGCGATTTTAAAAATAATGTGCTCCCATGGCAATGTGATTAAAACGATGCGAATTAGAATAAGCTACGAGGGGATGCTGAGAAGTTCTCGATCCGACCAAGAAAAAAAGAAAGAAGAGTGAAAATCGTAGGTTATTTCACGTATTCACGCCGAAGATACACGATCTTGGCACGGCGTCTTCCCAAGGTTTTTAACCGATCCGGAAAGAAGTCAAATGTTACTGAAATACTGCTGTGTTGCTGCTATTACCTCTACGTAATAATAATAATAATAATAATAATATCTCCCTACAAATATTTTTCAAGGGTGGGAAAAGGAAATAACACGAATTACCGAAGTCTGCTGTGTACGGGAAATGGTCTCCGTGCTCTAAAGTTATATCTGCTTCAAAATATCACAGTTGTCCTACAAAAAGAGGAGGGACATCCTTCTGAGAATCCTCTTGTTTTCGTTGTTTGCTGGAGTTTAATAATATCCCTTTTCAGCATCAATGCTATGAGACGTGGAAGTGAGTTTTAAGATTCAGTCCGAACCGTGGTAATGCGGAAATCAAACCTGAGACAGCGTTCACCAAAGGCTCACGCAAACCAGCAAACCAACGGCAGAGCACACCTTTTCTCGCCCTCACTTTCACCGCACCGTTCAGTTCGAACATTAAAGTCAGTATAGTGATCTGCTATCATTGTTCTCCCGTTATGCAGATAATGTGTGAGCAAAATGGCTTCTGAATCCCAAAATATAGTTTTCATGACGACCTCTACAAACTTTTGGGTCTTGAATTTTTTTTCGAGAACTTTCGAGGGCTTCAGCTGCCTTGGTCATGTGACATACACGCCGGAAGCAAGTTGGAGGTACAACTTGACCACTTCCTCGTATATTGGGTAAAACCATGTTTTAAAATTTGTCAGACATTTTCACGTAATAGTAGAAATGAAGTTAATTGACGTACTTCCGTATTAGTTACTTTCACAGTAAATTAGTTGTCCGTATTGTTAAAGTGTATTGTCCTTTCGAATATTCGGCATCTTGTCAAATGTCGTGAAGACTCAGATGTCAGGGAATATTTATAACTGCGTAATAATAGTTGTGACTTGAGAAATGACGATGTTTTCACTGGTCGTGCTCTAATTCTTATTTGTCCACCAACCTTATGAACGTTCTAGGAGTATTTTGTATCCCATATTGTGTCTAGAGGGTTTTTCTTTTCTCATTGATTTTATTGAAATTTTTATTTCTCATGTTCGTTATTTGTGATTTATTTTTTTCTTTTTATGTACTTATTTCTTTCATTACATTTTACCAAGTATTTATTTTGTCTATGTAATATTTATACTTTTAATTTTGTTAGCTTTTACCATAGTAATCCTTGCACGAGCTAGATATTCAGGCTACTTGGGTGTGTCGTGAAGGGGACAAATCCTTGGTGCTGCCACTACGTATAAAGAAGAGTAAAATGTTTCCCAAGAAAGATGGTTGAGAAGATTTGACATGCATTTTGTTTCTAGTAAAAACTATTATTTAAAAAAAAAAAAAAAAGTATTGTGAGGGTTTTAATTTAGGAATACATTAACAATGTACTTAATATGTTTTGATATATGCAATATACTTCAAAAGAAAGATCAGTGTCCATTAATCTTAATGTAACTTTCTCTTTCGCGCACAGAAATTTGCATTGTAATGTATTGCTTTTTCCCATATCTCCATGAAATTTGCATTGTAATGTATTACTTTTTCCCATATCTCCATGATAGTGACGCTGGGAACATACCAAGAAAATCAATTTTCCCCCTTTTCATTATATTCAAACCTAATGAATAATTAAGGACAACATACATATAGAATACAGACTCTTATTCAATGCATAAATTGTGTCAAATAAAGAAATATTTACAGAAGCGATCAGCGAGTAAGGTGGAAAGGTAGTACTAATAAAAGCAGTTTAGCTGTTAAATTTCTCTGGTACAGACAAATATCACTAAATTCATTAAATGTTAGTATTATTTGGGTTATCGGCTCTTATAAACTGTATATATTCGTAAGGGGAAATAGTTGAGAGTTGCCCAAGGTTTGTAACGTCTACAGTGCTCTTTATTTCATGTTTTCAGTAGTTTTAATATAAATTTATTTATTAAGTGCTAAGTTTATCTACCTAAATATAAGACGTATCGAAAATTAAATATGGTTTAAGCTTTACGTATTATTGCTTTCTTGATATGTGGTACTAACATTCTAGTTTGAATACACGCACAGACTGAAATCCGGACTCCTAATCCTAATAGCCTGTTTTCGAATGACCCAACCTGATCTATCCGTAACCTGATCAGCATAGTTTACTAGAGGAAGCGGGCAGTTTTAGGAGCGTTAGAATTTCTAGTATTTCGTCAGTTATAAACATAGCAGCAATTATATCTTAAGGCGTGATCTAGGTATTGGGAAACTTGATTCAGGCATTTTCGGAAGATAAAATTATTGCGACCTGAAACCTGATGATATTTTCTTCGTTTCTGTGGAAGAGTCGCTACATTTTTACACTTTCAGGCTATGGATGATGGCGAAATTGAGCAGACAAGAGGTGATTTTTTATACAAACCTCATGGTATTCCGTCACGCCAAGCGATTAAAGCACCACAGAAAAAAACAGGAAGGGGAGCTTGTCCAAATATAAAACCATTAAGTGGAATTCCCAGCCCAGGAAAAATGAGAACTTACCAGGCAAGTTACAAACTGAATGTATGTTTTAAAAAGATATTGGTGTGTGAGGAAGTTGCAGATATTTTTAAAGCACCTGGGATAAGGGATTTTGCACTAACTTCGATTTATTAACACCAAGTTGTTTAATAGTTAATAATATACGTATAACTTCGCCAGAACTTTGTCATTGAAAATAAATTAAAAAAAAAAAAAAATCATCAAAAGGGCGACACAATAAACTTAGTAAATATATTTTCAAAACGCGAATTAAGAAAGAAAGTGATGTTTCAGGAATGGTATCGGAATGCCTCTTGCGATACCACAATAATTTCTCAAAGTTTAGGCGAATTATACCGTTCACAAACATCGTCAGGTTGTGGTGGTCATTGTTTTATGTTCAAACACAAGATTGCAGTACAGTCCCTTTTCGCTTTGGTGGCTTATTTGTAATATCATTAATCTCATCTAGGTATTATGATATTTTTTATTATACTAGGTACACATAACTAATTGATTTTTAATAAATTAATTCGATAAAATGTTTTATTAATAAAGTCTTAATATTCATCGTCAGTTTTGAAGTAATATATGAAACTTCATCTAGCACGTTGAGTTAACGTAGTTGTTTCCTGTTTTAAGTTCGCCCTTCTATCCTTTCTAATGTTCGTAATCATGGCGGATTACCCTGGGGTTTCGATGACTTTAAATACAATTAATGTCTAAACCGCTTCCTTATCCTAACGAGTAGAATAGCCATGCAAAATGAAAATACATTATGTAATATATGTAATAAAAACATACATTAAATTTCGAAATTCACATTATTGGGTGCATCACTGCATTATCAATTCATTATGCAAAATTAGTTTCATATCAATAACGGTGTTTATTATAGTTCGATAAGTGCAAACTTAAATAGTTCAGCTACTACTTCAAGTTGAAGCTTTGACATTGCGTTTACTTTAGGCAGCTTGCACATGCAGTAAAGAAAGAGCAACAGACTTTAACTATTCGAAATACCCTGATACAGTAAAATTCAATTTGTAACTTTTAACTCACTGCAAAATGTCAATGATTTAAAAGACAAAACCTAATCCAGTATACTGCATTCTTATGTTTGAATAAGTTGTAATGAGGCATACCATTTTAAAGAAAACTCCAAACATCAGAGAATAATACAAATAAAGGATAATCAGGTAGGTAAAATTTAATTCTTTTCTTGTAAAATTTACAAAATTGACCCGATTTCATGTTTTGGAATAATTTGTACGAGTAAACCAAATACACATTTCCTGTTTCATACAGTTCAACTATACAGAAATACTGAAAGGTAAGTTGAAGACTCCTGTCATAGTAGGAGCATCTTGATTTGACCAACTGATAGACGTCTGATCACGTGAGTGGTATAATTTGATCCAGTTAGAGGAAGATGTTAGTGGAAAACGGTAAGATGACTATATTGGAAAAGGAAATGCTACTGCGAAGTTCATTCAATAAATAAGCCTAAACTTAAAACACAGTTCAAGAAAATTAAAAAATGAATTTTGCTGGTACATGTGTCGTTATATATGTTGATAAAGCTTGAAATACCCACTAATGAAAACTTCAATATTAAGAAAAATGGTCATTTATTTATGAAATTGGGTTCAGCTCAAACTCTGCTTATCTCATCTACACTATGCAGATGAAGTACGGAAAAAAATATTCTAAGTTTAGGTGTGTAGAAAAGAATATTCCCTTTCTTTGTTACAAACTGAATTTGAGCTTAATCGGCCATCAATTGATTTGAAATCAAAATTAATACTAATGTTTATTATTGATTTTTCCCTTAACTGAAATTTATTTCAGAGCTCCTCCGTGGCTAAGCGGTTAGCGTACGCGCCTTTGGCGTGGGAGGCCCGGGTTCGATTCCCGGCGGGAGCTCATGTGGTTCGGATTCCACGTTAATCAGTAGGTCCACGTCTCATATAGCCTCGCTGCTGAACGGGACGTTAAACTCAAAATCAACTCATCAATGAAATTTATTTCATACTGTATAAATGTATCTTAAGAAACTTGAAACATGGAAAGGAGACCCAATTACTGTATTCACATACAGTATGAGTTAGTGTTCCGAGGTTGAATTGTAGTTAGTAATCATATCTCCCTTAAGTAGAGTTAGTTGTTAGAGTGAGCTTATAAAGAGCTAGTTTTCGAAGGATGTCTAGTGTCTAGAAAAAAATACACAAAAATCATTTCGCAAGTCTAGCCTTTTAATCATGAGATATAACATTTAACTGCCGTAGTGTGCCATTAACAAAGTATCTGCATACTAACAAACATAGCCTCTTAGAACTATTTATTATTTGCTTATTTATTCATCTTCTTTTAATTATATGTACTTAGGGAGGGGTTATAGTGTAAATCTATCATATATTTAGCTTTTGTCATTTTCATGCTTTCTATACTAAACATATTAGAGTTAATTTTTACTTACTCATAGTACCTTAGAATTAGGTCGAGTGGTCTAAGACATTAGGCAAGCGATTGCAAGACCTATTTGTTGCAGACATGTTGAGGACATGGGTATTAAATATTGTTCATTCAGTATTCATTTCATTAGCATTCATTTCTCATTATCATCTTTAGCTCAAAAGACAGAAACGTGGAACATAAAACTCAAATATATATATATTAGAAAAATAGAATTACTTCAGATGTCGATTCAGTTTTAAAAATTTTAATCAGCTCGTTTAATCAATTTGAAATCTGCATAGATGTTTATAATCTAATTCAGTAAATCTGGAATTGTTCACAGCAAGTATTGAATTATTCAGCAGCATTAAATACAGGAGAATGCAGAACAAGTAAATAAAGCAAGTGTGTGCGTGCCAATAGCTAAATGAACAGAATTTAATATTATCATGTGTTATTTTAGTCTGATTCAGACCCTGGAGGTGATGAAAACAAGGAGTTAAGGAGATTACAGTTTTTTGGAGCCGGACCAAAGATGGCTGGATATGTAACAAAAACACCGGATGCAAAGAGGAAAACTAGAAACAAGAAAGTCAAATATGACTACGATCCTGTAAGTTGCTATATCATTCATACTTGCATGTAGGTTATGCTTCAATACTACTTTTCTTTATCGGTGTGTGAGACTATTCCAGGGAGTTGTTCTAGCTGTTCATAGCTTTTTCTTTACACGCATTGAATTCGTTTACTAATATATAATACATAACGTTATTAAAATACATACACTTTTGTGGGTAGGAAGGAGTCTCCAAGAATGGAAATATTGAAATTCAACATACACGTGTAAGAACATATATGTTTTCGTGTTACAACACTTCCTACAACTTTAAGCTTATGGTTGTTTAAAGTAAAACACATACGTTTTAAAATTGTAAAAACAGACAATGTAATTACCGGCCTATTGTTGCCAAAAATTTAATTTTAAAGTTTTTACTTTCCTGGAAATTAGTAACTTCAAACGTGGATTTATTGAGTTTTTGTGGTTCAGCATCCAGTTTTGAATTAAAAGTTAGTTCTAAAGTCAGCTTCACGTGCCACTTCAGTTTTGCCGTAATTTTGGGTTAAAAAGATAACACTATTATTTGAAGGAGAACTTACGGCGTGGTGGCGCAATGATAGAGCGTTCACCTCTACTGCGAAAGGTCTCTAGTTTGATTCTAGAGCCGTGTAGGTTTCTAATGAACAGCACCTTGCCCGTGTACTTTCTCGGGGTTCCCCGTGTCTTCCCACGTTTTCTTTCGACAAATTCTTTTATAATAATTAATTTTCATTAATCATCATCTTAAGCCTAATTGATGTAACCTTGGAGTGGTCATTAAATATTTCATTTCGTTTCATTTCTTCATTCCACCAATTCTGTCTTAGTCATTCACTATTTCATCCGTCTTACTTAGCATACAGGGTATAATTATCATCCATCTTCTCATTTAGCATAATTCGTGGGATGTAAAAATACACTTCCATTTCTCAATGTGAGAAGTCTATGTGTCTTATATCGAAGGAATACTATTTAACATAAGTTAATATTTAAGTAATGAAGTCATATTTATGTTTATATTCTATCCCTAATCCTAAGTTTTAATTTATTCCTCCACTCCAGTTCCTTAAACTCAATTTTTCTGGATTCCTTGCTCGTCCAGAGTAGAAAGAAACTGTTATCCTGGACCTGTTCAACATTCAGACAAGACAAGACGACCACTTGTTTCGCCATTCACTTGTTTATCGCATTCCGTCATAGTACTGGAAACTTGGGCTGAATACGTCATTTAATTTCTCCCTGAATAGGGTGCGAGAGCTCCCTCGTGGTTAGTGCATTTGCTTTCGGTGCGGGAGACCTGTGTTCGATTCCGCGGTGGGAGTTTATGTGGTTCGGAACCCACGTTAAGGTGTAGACCTATCTCTTTATAGCCTCAGCATTGAAAGGGGCGTGAAACTACAGTCGAACCAACCAGTAGTGATAGCAAACACAAGTTCTCGGAACCTGGATAACGAGAGAGAAAAGTTAAATGCCCTTATTTTATTCCCCGGGCATTTATCTTCTGCTGTTATGTAAATCTGCATAACTAATATGTACTATTGGTTGCATATATGGAAGCGTGCACAAAATTTGAACTCCCTATTACCCCCCGAGCCGAAAATACACAAAACTGCTTCGTACGTGGGGGGTACGGTGGCTTCGTGATAAAGCGCTTAACCTCTGGTGTGTGGATCCCTGGTTCGATCTCCGACCAAGTTCGTTGTGGACAACATCGTGTCCGTGATTTTTCTCAAGGTACTCTCGTTTCCTCCCAAAGTATCATTCCACCAATTCTTCCATCATTCGTCTCAATCATCCGCTTCCCTTAGTATAACAGACATAATCGTGGGGCATAAATTGAATTGCTTCGTACGCGATTAGATCTGCTGCAGATATATTTATTTACAAAATTTGGTGGTTCTAGGTGACTCCTTTCTATGCAAAAAGCTACACATACATTCACACAATTATTATTATTATTATTATTAAGATTAGTGATTGTTTTGCAGTATTTTTCAAATCAAATATCACACGTTCCTTTCAGTTGGTATTTCTGTATTTTCTGTATGATTCAGAGTAAAATTTGGTATGTTTTTCCTTTTTTTTTCTTTTTTTTAAAAAAAAAAACAAAAAAAAAATCTTGAAGACTGTTTTGATCAGAAAAATTGGACAGTTTTAAAAATAGGTTTAAGAGTTGTTGAAACTATTACCCTGTCTTCATCTATAGGAAATGTAATACTTTTCCTTGTGTGCATATGTTTTCTGCTTAAAGTAAGGGAGACAATTTTTTTTCTGTAGCTCTCCAAATTACACTTAATTAACTAATGTATTAAGTGAAACTTGTAATTCAATACTTCAGATGATGAGTAGGATTTCTTAATTAGCGAAGTATTTCTTTGGTTAGGAAAGGAAGTATGTAAACATAAGTTAATTTAGATCTATGCTAGTGAATAATAGATACTTAATTTTAATATTCTCCACTATTTATAGCCATCAACTGGAAGTAACAGACTAAAAGTTAGGGGCTAAATATCAGAGAATGTATATATTATTTTGAATGAAAAAAGATAAATTTCTACAGATGATTATGCAGTGAACGCGTTCGAATTTAAATGAAGCTTGTTCGTAAGAATGGCTTCATACGAGATTATTCAACATTTTTTTTTTCTGACACAAAACTATTAATTTTACCCGCAGTCATAGTCATCCATCTCTGAAATGCACGTTTTCTACTCATGCTCTAGAGATTTGCGGACTGCATCATTCGGAAATACTGAAACTGAGAAACAAATTATTTGTTGTGTAGGGGATGGAATACTCAAATAATTAAAAACCTGCAAGGTGTTTCATTCATTATGCAATGCCTTCGTTCTGAGGTGTTGCATTCATTATGCGATGGTACAAGAGGAAATTTTCTCTCCAACATTTCTTTCCTACTTGATTGCATCCCGTAATTTTCGAGATGCGTATACGGTCTCCATCTAACCTTGTTCAAGTTAACCAGTTAGAACTTCCGTACTTTTCAAGAATCAGTGATCATAAGATTACCATTGGATACTTGTGCTTTGAATTTAGCGAGTTGAGGGGCCCGTCACTGCGCTCTTTGTTGTTTAGATTCAGAATCATAACGATGCAGTCAGGTACCATCTTCTATTTCCCACATGGCAGCAAACTCCCTCAGATTTTATTTAAACATGTTTGAACTGGTCTATGGTGCACAAGTATTTTGTCACTTTCAATTAAGAGGTAACTACATGGAATGAAGTTTTTAACTTTACGATTCATTTTATGCATTCAGGGTAAAAGGAGACGGATGATAAATGAAAGGGAATGATAATGAAAAAAAAATGATGGAATGAGATGTAGGAGAAAACGGGAGAAGCTCGACAAAACCCATGAACACGTTGTGTTCACTACAGACTCACATGACCTGGAATCAGACCATGAATTCTTCGCATCAGAGGCGACCGCTCAAACACTAGACCACCATACTCCCTCCCCCAGTCAAACGTTTTGGGGTAATCATCTGACAGATACTGTCCTTATCATTAAAGTATTCATGCAAAGTTGTCCTTACTGAGGCTGTAGATACGTTTAGGCTCTACTAAATATGCGTGCAGTTAAGTGTCTGTTAGCTGGTGCCAAATCATGAACGGCGGTGTTGTTTTCCTGCATATACATTATTGTTAGCTGACTTGCACTATGTGTCTGTTAGCAGCTTTGCTTGTTGCAACAGAAATCACTGAACTAATTCTTAACCATTTAATAGAAAGGGGTCATTATATTATCACTCAAAATGTTCACCATGTCATAGTAAATCCCATTCAGTGATAGGCCTTTTTTCTGTATACATTCTGTCACCGCAAGCACTTCAGTTTTTGATATCCTCACAAACGAACCTCATTGTCTCCCTGAAAAGCAAGAATAAAATTATCAGTGACAATTGTCTGAAATCTGGTACATTTACTTTTAAACAGTTAATATACTGAAGTACTTCTGGAAATTCTTTTATATTAGAGGTAGTAATTGCTGAAGAAAGAAAGATAGAAGAAAAGACTATCGTAAGTTCAATTGTTACAGAAAATGCTGAACGTGAAAACTCAACGAAAATGTGACCTAACAATTTTTGGAGACCTTGAGTCGTATTGCCCGTCGTCACTAAATTGTTCCTTCTTTTTTTATTTTGTCATCTAACAAACGGAATTGACCAAGGGTGACTTCCTCTCTAATCAGTCTCTGTTGCTCATTTGGAGTCGTATCATGCAGCTGTCCGTGTGGAATCCTTAATAGAATTGATAGCTATTTCGTTCATGTTCTTGTCCATGAACGAACTCTGTCTAAACATGTATGGATTTAAACGGATTAACATTTTCAGAACCAAATTAGAATAGAAGTGTAAGCCATCATTCATCCATCCATCCTAATTTGTTAATTGTTGCTTGAGGAACCAGAAAGAAACAATCCCAGTAACACTTCGCGTTCCTGTCTGTCTGTTTCTATAAATTCGAACTGTTTAAGACATTCTATCCTTAACTGATAATAAAAGTATATAGTTCAGTTTCTAGTTTTAAGTTATCAAATTTGTATAAGAATACATGTACCATTTTATGTGTTGTATCCAAGAAAATATGAGTGGTCGTTGGATTGATGGGCAGGTGAATCCCGATCTTTCACCTTCTGTGTGGTTGCTCTATCGTTTGAGCCACTAGCGACACGAACGGTTTTGTAAGTCCTCAAATCACTTTCGACCAACTATGTTTTTTGTAAAAGGAATCCAACAACGTGGATCTATTAGGTTAGGAAACTTTGGAGTGGTTTATACATATATATATATATATATACATTCAGGTGTAAGATCGGGGTTCAACTGCCCGCCAATGTAGCGATAACTGTTTTCTTGGAGACAACATATCAAATACTTTTTGCATTCTTATACAAATATAACGACCCAAAAAGTTGGTATAATGCTTTGATAATGAAAACCGTATTTGTTGATACAAAGGATACAGTTATTTAAATTAAATATTTTACAACTATTAACTGCCAGAACGCATAGAACAAAAATAAAATAACACAAAAGGTTGGTCACTAAACTAGTCAGTGGCCAGTTTTCTCTTATACCGTCGTATATTTGTGTCAGAAAGTAAAATTGTTCTTCTACATAAAGTTAAGAACTATGGCTATATGGAGATCCTGTAAAAAAATATTCGGCCCATGACCGTATTTGTTAAATTGCTCGTCTTGTTTTAATTCTTGTCGTCTTTTTCCTTACAGCTAGCCAAATACGTTTGCCACAATTGCTCACGTGGAGACGTAGAGGAGTCAATGTTGTTGTGCGATGGCTGTGACGACAGTTACCATACGTTTTGTTTAATTCCACCTCTCGCTGAAGTTCCTAAAGGTAAAACTTCTTTTTCTTAAATTACTTCGGATTGTACAGTTTAACATGCTCAGTAAAAATGATAGAAGGTGATTATATGCAGTGTGGAATATTTGTCTTGATACGATCTTGTTACTTTTAAACTAATAAAAAAAAAAAAAAAAAAAAAAAAAACTGTGAAATTTTGTACCATGGAGATATCGGCTAGGGGGACATAGTTTGATGTATTATGTAGTACCACAAGGTTAACAGTGTTGCCAACTTAACAAAATTTAAGTTATTCAAATGGCGCTACGTCAGGTTATTACATATTACGAGGAAAACACAATATCAAACTTGTCATCCAGTGTTGCAATCTAAGTATGTTACAATATCACAAACATCGAAAAACAGTCAAATTTTGGAGGGTTCGAAAGTATTATAATGTCGGTAATCATATGACGTATTACGAACTAATAGAAGGAAAATTAGTACTACATCGAATTACATACATGGTTTCCAACAGACATGGAAATCATAATAACGTTTACGGTAATTTGATATCCCGAACCATTCAGGAGATTTTTTAAGGCAAAATTTGATATATTGCTTAAAATAACTTATAAATGGGAACGTTCTAAAGCAAACCTTTGATTTACTTTGCTTCTACAACATTACAATATATTTTGGTAGGTATAATTGAGGAGTTTGATGTAGTAAGGGCGTAAGTAAGTTTACACCCTTTTTGCATCAAACGCATTTGTGGCTTTTGCCATGCTTGTTTAGCCTCCTGGTAACATTTCAATTCAATATCGGAATAAAATGTTGCATATTACATTGTTTTATGTAAGAAAAAAAACTACTTAAATTTTCAACATCGTTTTTCTCCAACTACATGTTTCAGACTTACGCCCTTATTGCATCAAACTCCTCATAATTTTAAGGAGTGTTGCTAATTTCGACACCGTACCTCCAGAACGGTTTGAAATATCGGGTTGCTGTAAACGGAATTGTGATATTCACATCTATTGAAAAGCTTCTGTGCAATTGGATGAGGTACTTATCTAAGCAACTTTTCGAAGTAAATCCTTTTGAAAAAAAAAGTCAAATATTGAATCCCCTGTAACATTCTTCCAATCTATTTCAAATCCATCATATCATGATCATAGTATTAGATACTAAAAGTATTTTGGATGTGTATTGCCTTGTCCGTCTCATTTGTGTTATTACTCCTGTAGATGCCACCAGAATTTGAATGTTTGTGATACTGTAACATCCTTAATTTGCAACACTGTGAGACAAATGTGGTAGCCGAAATATGTACTAGATTGACGTAGTGTCACTTCAAAAATTCAATTTTATGTTGAATTGGCAACATTGTTATCCTTATGGTATCACAGAATATGCCAAACAATCTCCTCTCACCTCTGGTGCTTGGGGTCCTCGGTTCAAACCCTGCTCCCGCCAAGTGAACTTTGTGGTGGACAAACACCGTGTGCGTGGGTTTTCTTGGAGTTCTCCCGTTTCCTTCCACTTTCTTCATTCCACCATTTCATTCATCTCTCATCATCACCGTCTCCTTTAGCCTAACAAGCATACCCGTGGGACGTAAAAGTAAAAAATTTCATTTCATTTCATTTCATTTCAATCTCCTCTTGCCGATATTTGGAGAGTACAAAATTTTAGCGTTTTTTATTAAAGGTTCGAGGGCGTATCAAGATAAATTGTCCACTCCGTATACTTCAGAATATAGTGGAAGTATTATTAAAACTTACTGGAAGAGTATACTCCCAAAACCTGTTTTGCTTATAATATCTTTTGTTTTCACTGGTGGTTTTCATTTTTTTTCTTTCTATCGCTACCCCTCTCTATCTGATGAAGCGTGTAGCAAAAGAGCTTAAAAAACGTACAAACTGTAGTTTGAGAGATTATATTTTCTCTATTTTCTGTTAAGAAGTCCACTTTTTCTAGCGCATAACTAATCTTTTAATTAAATCAACAAAATTCTTCATGTAAGGAGTTGAGTGCCAGAGTAGTGTATGTACCACGTTCATACGTTCGAGAAAATTGAAGCTAAAATTTAGCGTACTCACAAGTTTTGACAGCATAACAAGAATTTACCACCCTCCCAACACTCAATGAGCCATGTTTCCCTAAAGGTTAATATGTCTTTTGATATAGAATGGCACCTAGGGGCGGTTCGTGGACCTAACTGAAAATTTCTGTTTTGGCGCTTAGGCGACTGTGACACTGAACCCTCTATATATAAATTGACGAATCAGTTTTAGCAGTTTTGGCTGATTTAAACCAAGGTGGTTTAAACAAAAAAAGAAAAGCTTTAAATCGTGTGAACTTCATGCTGACGTTTCCACATATCAAACCATCCGCATAACATTTATCTACTTTTCACCTTTTAATCAAGGGGTCCCGTGTTGTTTAATTCTCGGTCGAATCACAACCCATCTTTCAACTGTAAACCAAGTAGCGATTCGAGGTGTCCCTCTAAGCGAAAGTCTTCTCCGTGATAACCTTGGTATTTCATAAGGATGTTAAGCCTAAACATACGAAATGAAACCAAATTATATATTTCTACTTGAGTGAATGTCTGTTCTTTTATAAAGAAGCCAAGGTTGTTTAAATATATTGATAGAAATTGCCAAATTTATCAACTGCCTACGTAGCTTCCAACATCAGCTTGGATTTGACTTGGTTTCAATTTTATTGAATGATATATACATACCAAATTTGTAATTTAATACCTGTTTTAGCGTAGTGATTATGATACGTTGACCTTAAAATTTTACATACAAATACATTTAAAGTAATAACAGGATTTTCCCAATGGCTAAGGCGGAAGTTTCCCGATTTATTCTGTATAATGTTTTTACTTGTGTAACTGTTTGTCTTTTTGTCCTTTTGAAATAACTCTTGACAATTATATTAACAAGTAGGCCTATGTAAAGATCAGTACAACGTATTTTTAACAGAAGTCCTTCGTGAGTGAGTCGGCAGTCGCATTTGTGACCAATTAGTCCCTGTTTCGTGTCCAAATGGACAATTTCTCTCGGATGTAAGCCGAGAAGCGGTTTGGATTCCGCTTTAAGCTTATGTGACCCCTTCCAGCATAATCTTGTTGTTGCATAATAACACCAAGGGGAAACAAACTAATTTCTGTCCATATTTAATATAAATACGTAGAGTAAATTATTTAAACCAAAAAAACCTGGTTTAAACAAAAAAAAAAAAAAAAAAAAAAAACGGGTTTAAACAAAAAAAAAACGTTTTTTTTTTGTTTTTCAATAAAAAACCTGGTTTTTGCCAACCCTGAGTTTTAGCCCATTTATCACCAAAACGTGAACCCACAGCTTAATGCGTAATTTGACTTACATGTCGAGGAACTAGACAATTATAGAAGTAGTATATGTATTCATTTGTTCTGTATTTATTTTCTCAGTTTTTATGGTATTCTTAATTATGCAGTATTATTCTAAATTTCTGAATCATCTGATATGCTTATGTAGGTGATTGGCGTTGTCCAAAATGTGTTGCACAAGAAGTTGATAGACCTATGGAGGCATTTGGTTTTGAGCAAGCCAAGAAGGAATACACATTACACCAATTCGGAGAAATGGCAGATCAGTTTAAATCAGATTACTTCAACATGCCTGTCCATGTAAGTGATTAGTTGTTATTCAACAATTTGTACCTATGTAAAATAGGCCCAATGTATAATCATTTCGAGAATAATGTAATACTGTTACCTATTTAGGGAGATGTAAGGAAGGCAGATAAACTGTAGTCATATATATATATATCAATCCCCTTCTGAAAAAGAAAAAAAAAACTTTTACACTTTTTATCCATAAGCTGCAAATGTATATCTTATTTACTGTTTAGTATGACGTAAGATTCTAGGAATATATGAGTTCTTAAAGAAAGTATAATTAAGACTGAAATTAATGAATTTGTGAACATGTCATATTGATGATTCAGTGGAGTGGGATCATGATAGAGGTGTCCAATTGCGTAAGTATGTTCCTAAACTAGGTAGTAGACCTTTGTTCAATAGATTCCTGTGAGTGCACTTGATGTAAGTCCTACGTTGTCAGTATTGAGTAAAGACTATAATATAACTAGATGGAGCTAAGTTTTGATTATGTAGTGTTGAATATGGTCAGCTTTTAAACCTTTCTCTCTAATCTGTAGAAAAAATACTTAGTACAGTTTGTACATGTTAAGTATTGTAATTATTTAAAGTAAAATGTACAGAATGAGATGTAAGAAAACTATAAAAACTGAAACAACTTGCATAGTGTAAATTTTGTTTACTGTGTGTGATAAAATGTGAGAGGAATTATTGGAGAACAAAACTCTTTCGAAGTGGTAATGTGCTAATGTAGGGAAAATTGTGCTTCACGTGATGTTTACAATCATTAATGAATACCAATTATCAAATAAAAACCACGGTGTCATTTGGAAACAAAAGTTCTACCAAGTTGGCACCACTGCTAACCGAATTGCAACACACGTAAAAATTATCATATTGATACAAGTCAACTTTCTGAACTTCATCATAACTAACACACAGTTCTGATTTAACGCGAAATTTATATTTTCTTTTCCATTGTCGAGAGCCGATTTTGGGTCCCGAGTTGGAAACCCGGTAACTGGAAAACGAAGCGGAATTCGACTCATGTTTATTGGAATTTTTCTACTGCATTTGATGTCAGGATTCATCTGTCAAAATTTTCATACTCCCTTTGAAATCGCCTTGTGTATAGGACCTAAATGCCCATAGGAAATATTTATATTCCAAGTACAAAAATTGAAATTTCAATAATTAATTGCAAATGTTAGGGGCTGCAGCCGCACGAACTGTTAACGGATATTAAATACTTAGGTACTTCTCCAATACATGTAAAAATATCAGATTTTTAAAGGGTGAGGTTTTTGAGAAAATGGCGTCCAAACATGGCGTCTTAATGAAATTTTCAGCTTTTCATCATGCTATAACGCGGGAAGTAATAATCAGAAACGTAAGTCCTTTAGATTTTCAAGAGAGAGTAGATATTGATGCTAGAAGCAGATGGTTGATATTGCTTGTGAGGACAGAAAAAAAAAATGTTTGAAGTTAGCAAAAAATTCACCAAAGTTGGCAACATTGCGAGTGAATTGCGCTATTCATATTGGATCAATAGACGAATTTTGGCCCTCCACCGAAACATACAATTTTATACTCTTCCTGCTATTGCGATTATATTACTAAGTACACTCGTTTCTCTACAATAAAACTTAATTTGACATGTTCTTCAGTTTTTGGAGGAATCCGAGAGGAGAGCAGCCATTTTGGAAGGTATATCGAAGAAAAGAAAAAAATTCAGAAAAAATAAAAAAAAATATTGGTCTAATAATATTGCATGTAGATCCCATATAAAAAAATTAAATGAAATCTGAGACTATGATAGGGACCAATTGTGGTTTCCTGGACGTTTTGAAATGGAATCGGTCAGTAACTTTATCTTGTCTTCCGTATAGAATATCAGTCAATCATGAAAGCGACTTTACACCTATTAATTTCAGGAGATTTGATGTAAGAAACAAATTTTTTATATTATTATAGTGGTCACTATTGACTCAACGCCTACTCTGCGTTTATAGGACCCGCCTGAGAGTTAATGGTGGACAGCATCATGTCCATGGGTTTTCTCAGAGTTCTCCCATATCCCCATTCCACCTCTTATTTCACAATTATTCACTTTCATCCGTCTTCTTTAACCTAAAGGACATAATCGTGTTACGTTAAACTTGATATTTCTTTAATTTTTATTTCATTTTTTATTCTTCATCACACTGGAACATTTTATACCCTGCACTGTACAGTTCACAGAACGAAACTTAACAATGTAGACGAATAACATTAAGCTTAATAGTAGAAGAAAACATGGGTTTATTTCGTGATATCGGCAGGCGAGCGACTAAACAATATACCATTTTATAATGAAGGGGGTTCATACATTGCTCATTATCTTAAGTTAAATATCAGTTCTAGATAGCTATACAAGGCACTGCTGGAATACAATATTTTTTTAATTCAATAAAAAAATACTTAACATGACATAAGTAAAAATAGCAGCGTGATTTCTTCAGTTTCAGAATTATTATTCCTTTCTTTCAAGAAAAGAATTGTAGGCTTAACTCTCAGCGGCTGATACGAACGTAGAGTATATTATGGTTGTTTGGATTGGAGTTTAGCGTCTAGCACCGAGCTGATATGATACGTGGACCTACATTTAAAGTGGAATTAAAACCACCATATTGCGTTCAAATTTTTCAAGGCTTTTCCTACTGGGAATCGAAAGCGGGACCCGATGCGCCAAATGTATATGTGCTAGCCGCTACGTTGGTGGGAAGGATTTGTAGTAAATTATGTTAGTTCTTCATTTAACTATGACTATCTTAAGTTTCGTGCATATCTTTGTGCATCTTTAATAGACAAAAGTTTTTCACATGCTCTAATTTCAGTGTGCCAAAATCTGGCTTGTATCACTATTTACAGTGTTCTTACTTCCGAAAATAATTTGCTGTATTTTATCAACATCTAGCTAACACTATGGCCTATGGAACCCGTAGATCCAATGCCGCGCTCACAAAAGCTCTCCATTGATTTCTGTCCTTAGCCAACTGGATCCAGTTTCTACTTTGTATTCCTATTTCTGCGAGATCCATTTTAATATTGTCCCCTCATCTGCGCCTAGGTCTTCCTAGTGGTCGTTTCCGATTGAATTTCCAGTTAAAACTTTGACAGTGTTCCTACTTTTTTTCCATTCTGTCTACATGATCTGCCCACCTGAGCCTTCTACACTTCATGACCCTAACAATGTTTGGTGAACTGTATAAATTGTACAGTTCCTTCTTATGAAGGTTCCGCCATTCCCCATTCCCGTCCCTCTTGGGTCCGAACATTCTACGCAGAGCGGACAGCAACGAACCAAGGATAGTCGAATATGAGCATACAATCCAGGTATATCTGCGACATTGATGCGAACAACGAGATTCTCAACTGATGCGACAGTTGTTTCGTATACGATGTTTTGCATTTCTTCCTAGAAGAAAAAAAAATCTAGATGGTTGAGATCAGGTGACCTCGGTGGCCTAGACACAGGCTCATCCCTAACAATGAACCTATTTCGAAACACGTCCTGAATGAAATGTATATTACGATCGAAATGAACTGGTGCCCCATCGTGTTAGTACCACATTTCTTGCCGCAGTGCCAAAGGTATGGTCTCTAACAGTTCAGGCAAAATCTCATGAAGAAATGCATGATACCTGCGATCAGTCAGGTGAACAGGGAGAATGAAGGTCGAATTAAATGATCATGCACTATCCTGTACCACACATTCACTGAAAACCTGTGCTGGTGATGGGCCACAAAAGTGCATGTAGGTTGTGAAAGTCTCAGACATGGCTGTTTCTACTATTGAAGACATCTTTCTAGTGAAAATGGCTTCATCTGTCCACAATACCTTTGCTTCAGAATTAGAGTTCGTGTCCATCTGATGAAAAAGCATTGGCAAAACACCAAACGAGAGCCAAAGTCACGAGGTAAGAGTTCTTCTATTCTCTGCATTTTAAAATGGCGCATTCCTTCTGCCAACACTCGCCACACATTCACATGAGACAGGTTTCGTACCCGAGCAAAACGCGCGTACTTATCAGGATTTTCAGCGAGCTGTTGACACATCTGCAAACTGATGTGTGCGTACACTTCGGGTCTTCCAACTTCTTCCCGAGGTGGTAACACTGACCCTGTTTCACGAAGTCGACTGTCCACTATCTGAAAGAAGATGTGAGACGGTAACCGTCTATTTGGAAAGCGTTGTGCATACAGACGCCTGGCTTCACGGCTAGTGCCACGTGCCTCCCCATAAATAAGATGCATGTGTGCTAGGTGATGGGTGCATGTTTGGTAGGTGCTAGGTTCCATCTGTATTAAACTGGGAGCTGGAACTGCAAATTATCTCCTTTCACACTTGCACACTGCACAAAATGGCCGTATTACCCTAAGAACACCACTGACCCATTAATGCGATACTTGACTTCCCCAATACACCACGTTTTCTGCTTTCAGTACAACATACAAGTACTCGTCAATGCGTATGACAACCTGCAGCGAACTGCTTATCTTATCACAGCACTTGAAACACGACTGGGACAAGTGCCGGAGAGAACAATCTGTTTTTGTGATTGTCTTTCCTTCCTACTAGTAGAGTCATGTATACAACGTATGTTGTTTCTCGTATGCCACACGACATGTTTCGTTCATTCCTCGCGTGTATCGAAGGTATGCAACCGTGCTCAACGTTTCGGATTTTGTGTTCCATGATCATGTTTTCATTGTGCTGCCCCGATGTGTAATTCACTCATTTCTGCGTGTCACGGTCCTTAATGCTGCGTTCGATACCCTTTCCATACTCTTGTTCTTGCTGGAAATCCCCATTTCCTTTGAAGATTCCATTGCGCATGCGTGCAATGAACTTTTCATAGTGACTTCCGGACGGAATACATACGACTCCTTTATGATTACTTTGGAACCACCTCTCTATCTGTGATAGTATTCGTCCCAGTGAGGCGTTACGTTCAGTCGTAAAACTTGCACATAAACTTTTGGCTTCTTTTCGTGTGAGGAATCACCTCACAAGCATTGTAAGCGTCCTTTAGAAACGTTCCAGTTAAAAAGTTTGTGATGTGTATTACTACGATATGTACAATTCTGAACTAAAAATTATGAGTATTGAATGTTAAATGGATTCAAGCTTTCTCCTCCAAGTCTCTCTGCAGTATGAAATGATTAAATTAATACATTGTCAAAATTCTTGGTGCATTAACTGTAACCTATCAAGCGATATACTTTGTTTAAACTTACTAAGAATCCTACCATCATGCCGGTTAGGATGCCAGTTTCAGACTTACTTTCGACTGGTGTCCTAAAATAGCCAGAAATACTACATTTTATATGTTTTAAGCAAAATAAATTTGATCTAAATCAAAAGGAAAAAAAAAACTTGATTTAAATTCCGATTTAAATCATTTAACCTTGCTTGTCCATTCCTACATATTATCTGTGCTAAAAAGGGTTAGGTAAAAAAATTAAATGAAATGTTTACATTTTACGTCCCACGGTTATGCCGGTTAGGCTAAAGGAGACGGTGATTATGAGAAATGAATGAAATGGTGGAATGAAGAAAGTGGGAGGAAACGGGAGAACCCCGAGAAAACTCACGAGCACGGTGTTTGTCCACCACAAAGTCCACACGGCGCCAGCTGGAATCGAACTGAACGCTCTACCACTGAGCCACCGCGTCCCCAGTTAGGTAAACAATTTTGTTGTCTGATTGTGTAGAACATTCGGGTTGTGAAGGATGGAACCTACTTCCTACAGTGAAATCCAAATCATTCCTCGGATTTATAAGTAATACAAGATCGAAAATGTGTGCTGAAAGCATGCAAGTCAACCATTGACTACGATAAACACTACAAAGCTTTCTTTACACAAACTTGAGTTGAAATCACTTTCTCACACACTAGAGAAAATGGATGGGACGTATAGTTTCACGAGCATTTATTGATCGGCCAGGCTTGTTTTTATTTATTTATTTATTTTTTATCAAATTAGAATTATCAAAATCCCTAACTTGTAGACACATAATACAAGCAGTAATACTTATACTACTAACTTCCAGCTGAGATTACATTAGGGCTTTTCCGTAATCGGATAGTCAGCAGCATCCTGTTTGTGCTACATGTGGTTCCAAATTCTTTAGTCTGTGCACAAACTCAGATAAACCACTATAGTTTGATTCTCACTGTAAACAATGTTGGCTGACTGATTGATTTGGCTCTTTGTTCTCGAGTGTGAAAAATATTCGTCCTTTATATGTATTTTTTAACTTTTTTTAAACCCTTGGTACAAGTGACGTGCATTTTTTTTCCTTCCATGCGTGAAAGCAACCAGTTTTATTTATTTACTTATTTTAAAGACTAGGGACAATCGAATTTTATTTATCAAAGAAGTGTTCAAGCTTTTAAAGTTTACATGTGCGTCTCGATTGAAGGTAGAAGAAAAGCACGTTTTCTTCTAGTAGCCACCATCACCTCTCTACCCCATAATTTAATAAGGCTGGTTTTCTAAGGGTCCTAATAATGTTTCCAATATAGTTTTTGTAGTGTTTTAATGGGGGAAAATACTACTATAGCAAACTTACTATCAAGGTACTTGTGTATTGTGAATGGTTTTAACGAAACATAAATGAATGTGTACGATGTAGTGTTAGTTTTCATACTTTTAGATGAAGTCAGTACTCATAAAGAAGTATGTTTCTATCGTATTTCTGACTGCTGTAAAAACTTATCATGGAACTTGGGCACGTTAATGTATTTGGTTTGGTTCCAATTTTAGCTTGTACCGACACGGCTGGTTGAAAAGGAATTTTGGCGTATTGTGTCTTCAATTGAGGAGGATGTGACAGTGGAATACGGTGCAGATCTTCATACAATGGACCACGGGTCAGGCTTTCCAACTAGAAATTCCAATAACTTGACAGCCATAGATGAGGTAGGTTAACATTTGATTTCAGATTAATCAGATTTCGTGCTGTGATTGGTTAATACTCAGGAAAATCATTCCATTTCAGTTACTGGAAACATTTTTAAACTCTTGGTCTATCACCTAAATCTACTTAAAGCCTGGTGAAACGGGCAAGAGAAGGAAGAGAAAGCAACTGATGTAGATTTCAGAAATTAATTATAACAAATTTTGAATTCTAATTTTCTTCTTATCTAGTTGAAGTAGTAGTTGCATAAATTACCGGATTATTTTCAAGTCTTTCACATAGCTGCCTGCTAACTAGAAAAAACACAAATTTCAAATTACTTCATTTTTACCATTTCTACTCCTAGTTTGTGTAGAACAGTGCTCGACTAACCAGATAGGTCCTCTCTCTCTTCACGTATATATACAGGGTGGCCCATTTTAATCTTCCCACGGAAATATCTCGAAAACTGTTGAAAATAAATGAATCGAACAAAAACTTAAATAGGAAATATCATGGGGCACATCGAATAGTGTTGTTACAGTGTTCCTCAGGGCCGCCCTTCATGGAAGCCCAGGGCCCAACTTTAAAATTTTAAATACAAACCTGGGTCGAGTGATACTCAAACACTAAACAGCATTGTGGCAAAAGATTTTTCATATTGGTCACTGTATTCAAAATGGCCGAAAAGACGTGGTGTCTGTATCAGATAAAACGTCCAGTACCACTAATATGAAAACGGTTGGAGATAAATGAACAGAACAAAATTTGAAACAGGAAAATGACATGGAGCACGTCGAATGATGTCGTGGTGACCTCCATGGAAGCCCAGGGCCCAACTTCAAAATTTTAAACGAAAAGATTGGTCGAGTGATACCTCGTTCGGTACATCATCAAACACTGAACAGTGTTGTGGCAAAAGGTTGTTCATATGGGTCCCCGTTTTCAAAATGACCACCAAAACATGCCTTTTGTATCAGATTAAATGTCCAGGGTCCATAGAATGAAAACTGTTAAAGATAAATGAACACAACAAAAATTGGAATGCCCCATGCCATTTTCCTACGTCATTTTTTGTTCTGTTCATTTATCTCCAACCTTTTTCATATTTGGCCATTCATATCTTGGCTGCCATTTTGCAAACAATGACTCATATGAACAATCTTACGCCACAACCCTATTTAGTGTTTTAAGATATATCGAACGAGATATCACTCGACCCATGTTTTCATTTAAAATTTTAAAGTTGGATCCTGGGCCCCCATGAAGGGCAGCCCTGAGTTCATCGCGACAATACCATTCGATGTGCCCATGGCATTTCCTATTCATTTCCTATTTGAGTTTTAGTTCAGTTCATTTATGTTCAACCGTTTTCATTTTAGTGGTACTGGACGCTTTAACTGATATAGACATCATGTCTTGGAGGCCATTTTGAATACGGTGACCGATATGAAAAATCTTTTGCCACAGCGCTATCTATTGTTTGAATATCTATCGAACGAAATATCAATCGACCCATGTTTCCATTTAAAATTTTAAAGTTGGGCCCTGGGCCGCCATGAAAGGCGGCCCTGTAAGGCACCGCGACAACACCATTCGATGTGCCCCGTAGCATTTCCTATTTGAGTTTTGGTTTGGTTCATTTATATTCAACAATTTTCGAGATATTTCCGTGGAAAGATTAAAACGGGCCACCGTGTATATCGGGTATTGTAAAAATGGCAGCCATGGACAACAGAGCGCTATTCTACAGGTCAAATAAAGCGAAAATGCTAGATAATAGTATACCCTCCGGGCCTCCTTGAGCCACAATGGGAAATCAAAAATTTCATTACATGGCAACGTTGTAGATCAGCTTGAAACCATTAGCATTACTCTACGAATCCATCAAGTAGTTACATTTATTGTTATGCTAATAGGTGGTGCTAGTGTTAACGCCTGTCGATTTTAACTTCCATCTGGAAAGAATCGATATAACTATTTGATGGATTGGTAGATCTGCTCTATGGTTCTTTATCTGCAACGTTACCGTGTAGCGCAGTTCGCTTCTCTAGTCGGGGACCCGGAAGGTATACAGTTGTATATATTTTTCTCATTAATTTGACTTGTAGAATAGTGCTCTGTAGTCCGTGGGCATCATTTTTAGAACACCCGATATAGGCAGAGTGGACCATTTATATTGATACGTCCTTGTAACTTTTAAACTAATGGACAAAATGCTCTGAAATGTACCGTGCAAACATCGGCAGGGGGACATTGGTATACTTCGTGATGTTACCAGGTTAACATTGTTTTCAACCCAACATAAAGATGTATTTTCTGAAATGGCACTACGTCAGGTTATTATGTACTGTAGAGTCCCGATTAACCGAGGTTACCAGAGCTTAATTCAAACAAAGAAAGAACCTTTTAAAAGCTAGTCTGGTTACAACGATAAGCAATCTGCAGGCTTTTGTTTCACCAACAACGGAAAAATGAAGCTGGTGTAAAGATAATGACCCCTACCGACGTTGCCACATTTAAGCAAGCGAGCTTTAGTTGTTGCACGCGTTAAGTCACAATAGGTATTTTGTCTTACAGAGCAGTGTGACCAGCAGTGGGTGCTTTTTCGAATTTACAGGAAGGCTAACCAGCTGACATTATGATGTTACAATGTTTACCCAATATAGCGGACAGAATAGAAGGCAGCTTAATAAAGCAGATTATGAAGGACTTTAAATAATAATAATAATAATAATAATAATAATAATAATAATAATAATAATGTGTGTGTGCTAAACAGCTCCTTGTATTGTGTTTCAATTAGGAACATATCAATACCAAACGTGCATTTTATTTACTGTATAATGGCTAATTCCTTATGTGCGTGTGTACTGTATTGTATGTCCAATAAAAATAATAAATACAGTAATAATAAATAATTTAATAAAGAGAAATAATCAATAAACAATAATAATAAATATTGTATAAAATATTCTGTCTCTCTATCCATGTTAACAAAATTTTTGCTTATCCGACTTATATCCGGTCCACATTAGCTCGGATAATAGAGACTCTACTGTATTTCTAATCTACATTTTAAAGAAAAAGGTTACTATGTTACATTTATTATTCAGAGTTGCAAACTAAGGACGCTAGAGTATCACAAACATACAAATTTTGATGGCCTCTACAGCAGTAATAACGCAAATGAGACAGATTGAGCAATGCATATCCAAAGTTCTTTAGTATATGGTACTATGATCATGATATAAGATTTCAAATGAATACGAACAAAGTTACAAGGGGGAGTAACAGTTCGATTCTATCAAAAGTATTTATTTCGAGAAACTGTTTAGGTAAGTACCTGACTCAATTCCGTAGATTGTTCTCAATAGAAGTGAAGATCATAATGCCGTTTACAAAAATTTGATATCTCAAACCGTTCTGGAGATATGGTAAGAACTTGTTTGCAACACTGCTTAAAATTATGTAATTCCGAGAACTCAATGTAATTATACCCACCAATAAGTATTATGTTATAGGAGCAAAGTAAATCAAAACTTGTTTTAGAACGCGCAAATACGCCATTTTAAGCAATATATGATATTTTACCTTTTTCATATCTGCGGAATGTTTTAAGATGTCCAATTGCAGTAAACGGTATTATAACCTTTACGTCTATTGAAAACTATCAACGTAATTGGATGTGATACTTACCTAGACACGTTTTTGAAATAAAGTCCTTTGAAAAAGTCACATTTTCAGTTTCTTGTAACTTTGCTTCTGCCTGTTCGAACTACATATAATGACCGTAGTATTCGACATTAAGGTACTTTCGATTAGCATTACCTCGTCCATCTCATTTGTGTTATTACTATTGTAGAACCCTCCAAAATTTGGTTGTTTTTCGATGTTTCTGATAAATGTAGTGTCCTTAGTTTGCAACACTATACGACAAGTGTGGTATTGCATATTTCCTTTTTACATGTAGATTTGAAATATGTAATAAAATGCTCTGATACATGTGTCAGTTTTATTAGTCGAAGTCCTATTAAAAAAAAAAAATGACTAGGATCAATTTTTGCTATTTTCCAGTAAACGAATATTGTGAGAATTTTCCTTGAAGTTAATACAGATCTGATGTTGTCTTTTTATATCTCGAAGGAGTATGCAGACTCTCCATGGAATTTAAATAATCTTCCTGTGTTAGAAGGATCAGTATTGGGACACATTAACGCAGACATATCCGGAATGAAAGTACCATGGATGTATGTAGGCATGTGTTTCGCGACCTTCTGTTGGCATAATGAAGATCATTGGAGTTATTCAATCAATTACTTACACTGGTAAGTTTTCACTTAAAAGCCACGAGAATAGTTAAATTACGATGTTGTATGCATAAGTGATATATTATTTTTATTAGGAGCAGGTTCGTACATGTATTTTTTCTTCTGTTTCACGTTCTACATTGCTGTATAACATAATGAAATTTTATGTAATTCTCGTTAGGAGGGTACAAAGTTATTCCCAAAAGTGTATACAGGAAACTAGCTGGCACTTCCTGTTCAAATCTCGGATTTGATATCCGAAGATTGCTTGCTTCGGACAAAGACATCAGTAGTGAATCGGATGCCGCTTTAAAATAGCACGTCCCGTCTCATATACTCTTGGTGCTGAAAACAACCTTAAACTCAAATCAGTGAACACACAAAGAGTGATAAAGTGCATGACTGAACCGGGACCCGAACCCGGGATCTTCGGCGCACCGTGCCGATGCGTTAACCACTACGCTACCCAGTCCGCTCCCAGAAAGCCATACAGAGAATTTGGTGTGTAAAAATAAGTTGTAATAGGTTGTTTCCTGTGTTCATCATTAGTATAATCTAATCAGTGAACTTCAGTTTTATCCTGTTTATTGCGTTGTTTGTCGAAGTTAAGTTGAAAAGCCCTGGGAGACCTTTTTTTGTTACTTCATAGAGCATCATGATTATTACAATCAGTAATATAGAATACAGGCTCTTCGAGAAAGAATGGTGGGGTTTCGTGGGAGTGCTATGCAGGAGTGGTGGCACTTGAATGATACACTCTTTTGTTTGCATACTCATATACTTCATTTAGTGCAGAAACAAGTGCAGTCCTACCAGAATTCACAATACTGTGTTTAAAAAGTAAGAAAAAAATGTTTGTGCGTTTCTATGTCAGTATGTTTCTCTTTGCACACATTCAGCACGACACATCATCCAGGTTATAATCAATTTCATGCCAGACCCTGTTGAGCATTCTTGGTGTAACAGTGTCAATTGCCTCGTTGATTCTTGTTTTCAGGTGGTTGGCATTATCGATTTTACTGCAAGATCAGTACACAATGTTCTGATACGACCTCTCTCAAGAAAAGGTCCAATGGTATGAAGTTTTGTGAGACTTTGTCTGATCCATCGATCTCCAAAACGACCATCCGAAGCACGTGAAGCAATGCGCCAGAAATGCCCTAAAGCACATATTCAAGGAAAACTTAATTGTATGACCCTTTAAAATGCTTTCAGTTTGATAAAAGTAACTCCGAAGCCCAAGTTATTATTACTATTTTTTTCTCTTTCGTATTACAAAAATCTGGGTGATTTGTGTCTCAACAATATCTTTCTATGCATCTCCTACTCGTTACTTCTTTTGTAACATCATGTGTAAATATCCTAACATTGTGTATAAATATTCTGTATTACAAGTGTAACTTCTAAGATTTCAGATTTTATACGTTCATTTAGCATGTTGAATAATTGATCAGCAAATGAGCAAATGTAGTAAATAATAAAGCGTTGAAATAATACTAGTTGTTACACTGATTATTTTAGTGTGTTTGTTCTTAAACTTACATTGAGTGAAAATTTGTTTATAACAAAAGCTGGTACAATAAAATCCATGAGGCACCGGGTTCACTGCATTACTGTTTGTATCTGATACTTTATTTTTCTTTCTTAACTCTGTTCCATTTTGATGTTGCACGTAAGAAAGTTGTATTAAAAACAGTGGGTGCTGGTAGTGGAGGGAGATAGAGTGTGAGCCTTAGCATAGAAAATATTCTTAGCCATTCTGAGGCAATCAGGAATTTGAGTTGAGAGGTATTGAGCTCCGGTGTAGAAAGCCAGAAATAAGAATATGAGAGCTGATGTGATGGCTGTGAATCATCTGGCAAGCCATAGCCCTTCGTAAGATATAACGCTAGGAAGTTTAATTTATATCAGCTTTTTAGTAAGAAAGAAAGAAATATAGCGCATGCAAAACTATCTACCTTTATTACGTTAAGGTGCCATCTCAACATTTAATATACTTAGATAAGGGAAGCTTAAATTAATTGGCTAGTATAATTATTGTTTTGACAATGCTAGTGTGCTGCACCAACATTCCACTTGGGTGAATAGATTCTCTAATTGAGTAGTAAAGAAGTGCTTTTATTTATAGCTGTTACTTTTTGTAGGGGTGAAGCGAAAACATGGTATGGAGTTCCTGGTTTTAAAGCCGAGATTTTTGAGAAAGCTATGAAAGCCGCTGCGCCCGAGTTGTTCCTTTCACAGCCAGACCTACTTCATCAGTTGGTAACTGTAATGAATCCTAACATCCTGATGAATGCAGGTAAGACAATAACCTTCATTTTTTCTTTCGTGTAGTCCAAATTCGTATGAAGCATTGACAGTTTTCTATGATTCTACATAGTAATAATAATAATAATAATAAGTAGGTTGATTAAAAGTTATTAAATAGTATAAATGGTAATAACTAGGGCTACCAAATAAGAAAGTATCTAGGTCACATATTTTTGGATTAGATTTCTGCTGAGTGTCTATGCATTTTGGATCGTACAGTAAACTTCAAGTTAACATGTTAGACCGCTCGATGCTGAAAAGTGACGTTAAACTCCAAAGGGATATCATTGATGGATAAAGTGTTTGGGGTTATTGCTAGATCTTTGAAAACCTGAATTGAAAAGCATCCCATATCCATTGGTGTTTATTATTATTATTATTTAAATTAGGAATTAAAAGCAGTATCACATTGAAAGCTTTCGTTTGAAAATGCTTTTTGGTGGTTTGTCAATTATATTCCTTGTTGCCCCTCATTCCAACTGCGTGAAAAACCTATCAACGTGAAAAATATGTATATATTCTGTCAATGGACTTGGGATGATTTTCAGTTCAGGTCCTCAATTTAAAATATTTTTGTGTTAAGTATCGTTACATGTTCAAAGTATGAGACTGCATTTTAATAATGCTAATGAAAAACATCAAACTCGATATCAGAGAGTCTTGCCACCCTCACCACCTCATGCAAATCCTGAAATGACAGCTCTGTGTTGTTTTACAATATTGTTGATTGATTGTTGTGATATTACATATAAAAAACGTGTTGAAATCAAACAGCTGAAGAAATATCGCCGGACCGACTTCAAAAAGTGGGCGGAAGAGTCCAATAAGATTGTTATTTAATATCCAATAATGCTGTTTGTAAGGTCAAATAAATTATTATAGCCAGATGATTTCTTTTTCAATCATTGAAAGTTTTCTAATGCAGCGATGTCATTCGCCTGAATGCATAATGTCGTAAATCCCTCAACTGAATTACATAACATCCCAAGTCCTTTGATTTAAGATGTTATTCTGTTCAGCTAAAATTATTCTGTATTAAGAACTAAAATTTTGAGTTGGACTAGGCTGCAATATTGTGCAAGTGAATATCCCTTCTAACATGGATACTGACGGAAAAAAAAGAAAGGGATTGGAATGTTTTCCAATTCAGATCGTCAGTTATATTTAGTACTATTTCTCTTTCAGACGGTATATACCGTGTACGGAAGATTACAGTTTTCCATAAAATGTGTTAGTAACTGAAATGGCAGTCCTTTGCACGGGGAGTGTAGGTTTATTGAAAATACTTGACCCCTCAGTAGAATACTATTTGAATCGAAATGAAATAACTCAGATCGACCCAAGTCCTATGTTCAAAAATTAATTTTAAACGCTTCAGTCGTTTTTCCATGATGTAACATGTAACCTGATTATATTCATACATGCACACACACACACACACACATATATATATATATATATATATATATATATATATATATATATACACAGAGAGAGAGAGAGAAAGAGAAAGAAGAAAGAATTGGTATTATGTTAAATAA
Organism: Thermobia domestica; assembly: GCF_964235325.1. NCBI lineage: Eukaryota > Metazoa > Arthropoda > Insecta > Zygentoma > Lepismatidae > Thermobia > Thermobia domestica. The sequence continues at coordinate 286,804,754 of NC_137459.1, read as the reverse complement.
TTATCTTTAATGTTGTACCATACGTGCAATGACTTCGTATTATTTATGTTGCTTACTAATTACTATGTTCTGGGAATGTTGAAACAAATCTTTAATGCAGGTGTTCCAATATATCGGACTGATCAAGCAGCGGGAGAATTCGTTATAACTTTCCCAAGGGCCTACCACTGTGGTTTTAATCAAGGTTACAATTTTGCAGAAGCAGTAAATTTTGCTCCTCCAGATTGGGTAAGTAAATAGCTCATGTAAGTTGAGTGAGCTAGTATTTTAAATTTTAGAATGGCATTACGGAATGTTGTAAGTTACTGAATACAAAATGCTTTTTACGAGAAATTGGAAGTATCAAGTGCTTATTTAATTACTCGCATAGTATTTGCTATTGAAAGTAGATTCTTTAGCTCCCACATTCATTTCCTAAATTCCTGCAGACGTATAGGAAGGGACAGTACTACACAGTTAATGGTCGCTTTAAAAAACTTTTGGTTTTCAGTGACGTGCTATTGCTTGTCATGACATGATTTCTTGGCCAAATAATGTAATCAGCTTTTTTTGAGATCTTGAGGGAAATAAATTTTCTATTAGACAGTATTATTTTTGTCATTAGAGGTAGGATCAATTTTACGTGTACACGCTAAGGCTAATGACGAACATTATTCTGCTGTATATCTGGAATTGAATATAAAATTACCAGTTAGTGATGATCTCAGTTTTAGCTTTTATTCCTGAATGATCTGTACTTTCAGGGTTTTTTTCCTGAGTTTTTTTTTTTCACTGAGTATAAAAATTAGGGGTAAGAGAAAAACGTCAAGGAAGTACAAAGAAATGGAATCACCATGAAAGATGTGTTCAAAATATATGTAAAAGCAGGAATTTATTTTGATTTGTTACAAGTCAGATATTCTTATGTGCCATATCTTACACAGGTTTACGTATTAATATGATGTACTATGAACAACTATGAGGAGTCACCCATATAAACTGTTAAACTTCTTAATATTGACAAGCCTAACATACATACTTCATATCAGATAATCTTTATAGCATACCCCTCTATACTACCTCTCACCTTAAACAATACTTTCATACACATCTTTAAATCTTATGAAGGACCAAGGATGCTCAGTGGTAGAGCAGTTATCTTTAGTTTCATCACTGAGCCTGGTTCGATCGCAACTCGTGCAAAGTAGGCATTTTGGTAGACAAACACCGTGTGGGACTTCCTCGAGGTTCCCCGTTTCCTCTCACTTCTTCATTCCACCATTTCATTCATTATCATCATTACTGTCTTTTAACCTCCGAGCAAAATGTGCGACGTTAAATAAGTGTGATAAGAGCCAATTCATGCTATTAATCTTCCATACTGTAAAAACTGTTTACTTCAGCTTGAACTACTACCACTACTATACTGCTATATACTTCACAGACTGAACATAACAACCGCTAACCTTTTAAGATATATTATCTGATACTTACTGTTCTTTTACTTCATCCCAAAATACACTTTATGCAATAGCAGTAGCACAAAATTTGTCTTCAGTGGTCTTACTTGGTAAATCAATTTCTTTTTCTTTCCTTGATGTGTTTATTTCTTTATTCCTCTGGGAACAAGACTTCAGGGAAAAGCTGAAAGTTATTCAGGAATTAGTGTTTAAAATAAGTGAGATAATTGATTATATTCCTGAGTGTGTCAGCGTATATTAATCAGTAGTTTATTTCTTTTGTTGCGACAATAGCATGAAGAAATATACAGAAATATTGTGACTGTATGGAGCATGTAGAGAAATGGCATATGAATTAGAAACGCTTCGTGGCTATATGGTTAGCGTACATACGCTCGATACGGAATACCCGGATTCGATTCCCGGTGGGAGCTCATGTGTTTCGGGTTCCATGTTATTGTGTTTATAGAGACACTTATAATCCAATCATTTAACTCAAAATTATAAACACAATGAAACAAAATAAACTACACGAAGTTTTAAGGTTAAAAAATCTTTGTATCTAGATTCACTATATTACTAAGTTTGCCGTGTAAACAAGGGTTCATTGAATGATTTGACAGAGGTAGTAATCATTAAGTTTCATTAATATTTCTAGCAGTATTTTACTCTATTAGTGAACATAGTTTAATATTTGCAAAATGTATTATGTTTCACGTTCTAATTAACGTTGTTATATAGTTGTTCCCAAAATACGCTTGATGTTGAAAACATTTTAACAGTACATTATCTTTCTATTAATTAATATGACAGTTGAAGAAATACACAATAAATTGTAGTGTATACCCCGATCTTAGCATCTCACTGTATGAAAGTGGACTATACAAAATAGGGTAATTGCATCTTTAATATGTAAGACTATAGTAAAGCATATGAACAAACGAGTAGTGCATGACCACAAAAATCCCATTCAGAAAACATGTATCAATACAGAATATGAAAACTGCATTAAATGCATCTGAGTAACCTTATTATTTATTTAACTTAGTTTTTTAAAATGAAATTATCGTCTCTGGAGCAGGATGTTCCAGGTTTGATTGTTGATGATGATGATGCCTTTTATTTCGTCGTGAATGGTGCATAAAGTAATTTCTCCTTTCTGAGAATGATTATGCGTTATAGGATTTCGATTTGTCGACTTAGTATAACCTGAGATCCAATGTGAGAAATCATAAACATACCATAAGAATCAGTTTGGTATAAAGAAACTTGCTAGAAAATATAGCTTGTCAGAAATCCCAAGCAAGATTTTTTTTTTTCGCATACCTGTATAATAAATATAGTTCTTGACATGGCCTAAGAATAGTCAAAGCTTTATCAGAAATAAGTTGGTGAAATGACCAATGAAAATCCTTACGCCAGGAAAATCATGTTTTAAGGTAGAGCTTTTAGTCATTGTTAATTGTATACCTTTTAAAGTTTTTCTCTATACTAAGTAGAAAGCAATGGCATTTCTAATATATATATATATATATATATATATATATATATATATATTATAATGAATATAACTAGTATTGTATCTTCGTCTCTTTTTAGCTTGCAGTTGGTAGAGAATGCATCAGCCACTATTCAGTACTGAACAGATTTTGCGTGTTTTCTCATGATGAATTGGTGTGCACTATGGCCTTGAAGCCCGATTCACTAAATCCTGACATTGCTGCTGCTACATATAGTGATATGCTGGAAATGAACATGTCTGAGAGATCGCTTCGCCGAACAATCTTGGAAGCGGTAAGTTCGCTTTATTCTGTCACACATCATTTTGAACAAAAGTATTATCTTTCTATATTGTGTAGTCAGTATAATTAACTGAAGATTGAAATTTGTCGGACAAGAGGACTTCCAGAAAAGAATTCAGAAACTATACAGCCGTGCAGTTGCCTGTATACAACAAGAAGGGTCGTATATTGAAGAATAGCAGCCAATCAAGATAATACTCTTCTGCGTTATTTTCTGACAATGCCAGTCTTAAAATTTAGTAGACACACTGTGTATATTCTTTTACAGAGCTGTGGTCTGTTTGCAAATAGTAGTGCATCAGTGTTAACAGAAATCAAACAACAACCATAATTTTGGGGTATATCTCATTAAACATATATACTATCATCTCTCCACTGTCATAATGAAGAGCTCTTACCTTAATATGTTGTAAAGTTCTTGTTCAGCATCAGTTTTTAGGTTTAAATAATTATTCGTTCCTCTCAATTTTCTCAAAAACTACACATGAGATTTTACACTGACCCATATCATTTTGTTTTATTCAGTGAGATCTATCGACTGATCTCCTGACTCTTTTGTACCGTTGAACGCCGGTAATATTGTCGAATTTAGATTAATTTCTATCAAATACAGGAGTACTTTTATTATCGTATGAAATGGCATTTATTAATCGAACGACAAGCAGTCTATGGCACATGTTGAGGCAGGCTGTCCTTAACAAAGTTGGCAAAATTGCATTAGCAGCTCCTTCTGACAATTCGTGTGATTCTGCTTTTATCTGAAGCTTTAGTTCTGTATCTCATGACGGAATGAGATACTTGTAAATTTTGATGAAAGTTTCGGATTGTAAACTCAGTGAAATTATTTGATAGGTAAATTATAATTGATCGATCTGTGTTTACGTTCTTTGTCAGCGGCTAGGCTGTATAGAGGGAGGCCTACATATTAAAAAATGGGATATTTGAACCACTGTAGTGTGTGCACCACAGTAAAGACAAGCACCATAATACCAGCGAGGAGGGCATGTAAATTTTGTTGGAAGGAAATATGAGTAGTTGGCAGCTATGGTTGAGCTGAGAAAGCGTTCGATCTGTGATCGATTGAACGTTATATGGAAAAATTAATTCATTGTGTGGAATTTTTCATCTCAAAATCTGAACTAGGTTCACAATGTAGTTATCTGATTTTGGTAATGTGGAAACACTTGATTCAAACTATTGATCGGTTTTGTTGAAATACTGAACGTATCATGAATGTGACAGATGTATTAATCCTTTTTTACCTTTTGTAAATACTTCAGGGCATAGTTGAGTCTTCAAGGGTACCTTTTGAAGTTGTACCTGATGATGCTAGGCAGTGCGAAATTTGTAAAACTACGTGTTTCCTGTCGGCAATAGCATGCAAGAAGTGTAGTCCGAAGCAAGTTGTATGTTTGAGGCACTATGCAAGTTTGTGTGATTGCCCTGCGGCACAACTTGAAATGAGGTAAGTTGTTTCACCAATGATTTGATCAGTTAATTTTGAAGTTCAATCATGAGTTATTCAGTTGTTTCGGATCAACTAAATTTCATGTTTAACACGTAAATTTCATCCTAGAAGTTTTCTTTTGTAACAGGAAAACATAATACAGTAGACTCTCCACTATTTACTTTCATAATCTACTGTATACGCTACATACATACAATTTTAAAATAAAACATTAACATGAAACGTAGGCCTAATTCTTAAGTAAATTATTTAAACTTGTGCTGTTCATTGATGAATAATTATTCAGATGTGGAAAGATAGGCCTAAAAGAGTCAAAACTTCTTTTTAGTATTGAAAAAGTCCTTGATGCCAAGGGAAAGATTACTACTTTTACGAGAGTAGAGTAACATTTTTTTTTTTTTTTTTTTTTTTTCAATGATCATTTTATTACGGAGCGTTGTTTGGAACTAAGTCGAATAAGCGAAAATCTATTGTACTGTATGTGTTTGCTTTTTTGAAGTAGTTCGCTTTTAATTCTTGCGTGACTTTCTAAATATAGGACTTGAAAAACTAAAAATATGTAAACATCATTACTGTTCATCAGTGTGGCATGAGTAAAATGTGTGGGAACAGCTGCAGTCTAACGCAGTGATGTTTCGTGCTTGGTATGTGTACTATATCAAAGTAAGCATTCAATGAATAGAAGATGCGAACGAGAGACTTGGAATTGTTTTGCAATTCATGAATACGTGGTGAGAATGTTGAAAGATGCTTACATGAATGTTAAGCGTAAATATTTGTTGCAGGTATAGATATACTTTGGATGAGTTAGATGCAATGATCGAAGGTCTGAAA